>NC_138507.1:89067566-89792566 GCF_964252035.2 Podarcis erhardii | reverse complement strand
AGTTCTTAACCCGAGGTGCTATTTCTGGGTTAGCAGAGTCTGTAACCTGAAGCATATGTAATCTGAAGCGTATGTAACCCGAGGTACTACTGTACTGTACAGAAGTTTTTTCGTCTCTCTCTCTACCACAGGGTACATAGGTTTGTCTCCAGGGCCTGGAATAGTTTCTTGATAGGTTCTGGTTTCTTAATTTTGCACGAAATGTTGATTGGAAATGTGGGATTGCAACACTAGATGCAGAAATAGCCACCAACTTGGTTGGTTTTAAATGAGGATGAAACAAATTAAGGGAAGGCTGTAAAGACATCTCTATCTCATAGTCATTTAGTGAATCTGTGCTGTCTAGGAGCTCTGAAACATTGTGGAGATCAAGCTATTAGTAGCTATCCATTTCCTAGTTTTTATATTGTCCATGGGAGCTGCATTGCTTGTTCTGTCCAACATTCTTCAGTGTAACCCAAGGCCCTAACTGTTAGCATATACATAGTATGTTATGAACCCATTGAGCGTAGTGGAACTTATTTCAGAGTAAACATGTATAGATTAGGCTGTAAATCTGTATGGGTTTCCTTCACTGACCTGCTAGGGCTCAAAAATGCTGCTTCACACAAGGTTTAACATAATACCTTGGTCTAAAGCATTAAATTTGGTGGGGGGTTTTTTACTATCTACCCTGAATAAGAATTCTGTGTATCTTGAAAGATTGCAGAGTGTATTGTAAACAGTGGTTTGTTAAAAACAATAGAAACATATTTTTCGGTCTCATTACAGCAGGTTCTCTCTAACCCATGACTCAGGCTTGCAAAGTCATGCATCCTGACAGAACTAAAGCTTTTAGTTGTCACACACTTGTCACACAAAAAAATCAGTTCAACTGCTTTTCTCCAAATCCACCTGTCACAACCCTCCCCATACTGAAAGGGAAAAGAAATACTGCAACACTATGCATGTCTACTCAAAGGTAAGCCCCCTTGATTTCAGCAGGGCTTACTCCCAGGAAACAGTGTGAAAGGCTGATCTCAAACCTATAGAATTATTTGATCCTTTAAAGAAGATATCCTACCTAAATATGTTGACTGGGAATGTATGGCTGCATACATTCAAAGCACATTTTCTTTTCCCAAATAACCTTGGGGACTGTAATTTACCCATTACAGTACACCCGAAATTCCTATGAGAAAAGCTTTGTCCATCAGCTTTTTGCTTCTTGGGGGTGTTAAAAACAGGAAGACAGGAAGGCAACGAAAGAACAGAACTCCTGTGGGAAGGCAAAGTGTGGTTTAACTTAGCTGCCCGCGGAAAGGGGACTGAAGCAGTCATGAGGTTTGCGCTGCCATATAATTTCATCCTTCAGATCTAAATTATAGTAGCTGCGCACAGATTCCAGTGTCTGTGGGCTGCTTGTTGAGGCTGAAAGACAATCCAGTTTAGGAATTGCTCAGGGAACGGTGGAGTCTCTGGAGAAGAACCGTGTGTCTTGCAAAAAGCACATTGTGTACAAACAGGGTCTGAGTGCAGCAGGAGGCGTACACTGAATTCCAGAAATAACAAGGCAAGCTCTTTTTATGTACGTATGGCCCTGGTGGAAACAGCCATTTCAATAGCCCTAAAAGATCCGGGGAACTCAATTTAACAACAGCACAATTAAACCTTTATTCTGGGGGGGGGGGGTGTCATCTCCAAACAGATGTGCCAGAGGAGCAAGCAACCACACCTCAGAGGTGGAGGCATGTCACAGGTTAGACTTTGTATCTGGGATCTTCCACAAGCTTTGGGAAGAGAGCTGCTGCCATTCTGAGGAGATAACACTGAGCTACATAGACACATAGGATGTGGCATAAGGCAGCTTCTGGGACACCCAAATCATTCTTTGTTATTTGTCATTATCCTGCACCCATCAAGCTATGTTCTTTACAGCAGCAGTGGGGGCCCCCTATTCATAGCAAGGGCCACATTATTTTCAGGGAACATGCCAGAGAGGGCTGGAGCCAGAGGCAAAAGTAGGCTGAGCAATGGATAATATACATTTTACAGTGGTACCTCGGGTTAAGAACTTAATTCGTTCCGGAGGTCCGTTCTTAACCTGAAACGGTTCTTCACCTGAAGTACCACTTTAGCTAATGGGGCCTCCTGCTGCTGCCACGCCGCAAGAGCACAATTTCTGTTCTCATCCTGAAGCAAAGTTCTTAACCTGAGGTACTACTTCCGGGTTAGCAGAGTCTGTAATCTGAAGCATCTGTAACCTGAGGTAGCACTGGTATAGTTGGCTTGTTTCTACACACTTGCCTTTGCATTCTTCATCAACAAGCAGCAGGCATTATCAAGAGTAAAAGACATTATTTCAGCCAGGCAAAAAGCCTCATGGTGTGAAGGGCTTCTGAGAGGTGTGGCTTAAGAAGAGGGGGTGGGGCTAGTGAAAGGGCTGAGGGCCAGACAGAGGTCTGGGGAGCCGCACTGAAACACCAACACCACCCTCGGTTGTCTGTGCCTGGTTTACAGTCTAGGCAAGAAATGTACTACTAATGAACTACTACTAATGTACTACTAATGTACTACTAATGAACCTCCTGCACTAAGTTGAGGAAGGCAAGGGATTTATGAATTATTGGTCATTGCAGGCTTTTGCTTCAGCTGGAACCATGCCAGAACAGACCATGGACTTGCCAGAATCCAGCAGGTATATGGTGGGTGGACACCATTTTAAGGCAGCCATTTCCATTCCCTGGGTTTTCAAAATTATTTTCTTAAAAGAATTCAAGGGCCTCGTGTGCTGTGGTGCATTTCATCCCTTTTTTAGAAATGTAGTCTGTGAGTGCAAGAGGAACCCAGTAATATCTCCCCCCTTTTCAGCTCTAGTGTAACCGATACACAGTTGTCATTGGTCCCATGTCATGCCAGATGCGGTGGTGAAAATTCATTCTGTGCAATGTGGACCCTGCCATCCATAACAGGCAGCATTTGGGCAAATAGGAAGGCTGCATGCATAAGAGACTATGCAAATTGGTTTGCGGAAATGCATATCCTTTATGGTAACACGGTATGTTGTCACAAAAGCAGTGTGGTAGCTGTGGGAGACAGCGAATCTACAGGTCAGGACTGGAAGCCACAGGAGATGTGTTTAGTTATGTACAATGCAGCACCTCCAGTTTGCCACTTTCCTTTCCTTGGCGGTGATCAGTTTTTTCCTCTACACTGTGAAAAGCTTCACCTATTGATTTCTGAAACTCGTGCCCAGCAAATAAAAGCATGCCCAATGCCTAGCATTCTTGCTTCTCCTGTTTTAATTCCTCAGCTATCCAAGCCTTTCAGGGAACGCTTCATGTTCTCAAGCCTTTCTGACAAGATTTTGCATTAAAAAGAATCAGAACAGGGGAGCCTTAAAAGCACTCCTTTGTCGGCAAACGGACTCCAGTGCCTTTAAAAGAGATAGCCAACAAGTGGCAAGAAAAGCTGCACGTGCGGATTTGTCTCCCTGCCATGTAGTCATTAAGCACACAGGGTTGTCTATCCAGGAAAGAATGTCAACTATGCAAACAGACTGGAGGATAATAAGAGTGCACTCATGTTGTCATCATAATCATCAGTGCAACCATATTTAGAACACCACTTTAGTCATACTGCAAGTGCTTTCCTTCTGGAGCGGAACATTATTATGCATTCCTGCTCTCTTATAACACATCCCCACTGTCTCTTCCCCCATTTTTAAAAAGTCTGATAAAACTCTTGGTGAAGGGATTCCCTTTTATGGAAGTTCCTTTATTCAGCCTCTCCCCTATTCCCCATTTATCCCCACTTCTCAAAAGCCATTCCAAGAAGAATCTCATCGGATGGAAGATGCTTTCTGACCTGCCACACCTGCTACTGCACAATTTTGCTTGTGCAAAGCTTATGCAGCGGTTAAACTGTGTCTGTTCCTTATGGAGTATTTGTTCTGGGTTGTTGCTGTTCTTGTTTTTAGAGCAGGGACATTGTTTTAAAAAAAACCTTGAGCATTCATCCCGATTTGTTTGCAGGGTGTTTACACGTCTTCTTGTTGACCATCTGTTCATTTCAAAGTTATCAATACATTTCCCATCCCTTTCCTGACTGAAAAAAAAGTTTGCTTCTTTTTTAAAAAAGAGCATTTTAAAGTACAGTAGAATAAAAGAGCGCTAAGTGAAAGTGGATTAAACCTAAATTTCCCAGAATGTGCTCGAATCCCTCCCAGAAAAATATACCAACCATCTTGGAGGTGCCAGTGTTATCAATGCTTGTTTACACAGAAGGAGAATGCAAGCTTTTAATTAAGTCGTCACAAAGAGAATCTTTTAATGACTTCAAAGGATATCTTTTAATGACTTCAACCAAAGAGAGAGAAGAACTCCAGTTAGCTCTCACTATACAAAAAAGGTGTCCGCAGTGCCATGAAAGCGTAATTTACAAGTGTTTGAACTTGCAGGTTGGGGGTAGTGAACACATTCAATCATCACGAAAAGGGAGCAATGACAGGCATGGAATGGTATCAAGATGGGGTGGGGGAAAGGAAGGGCGAGAGAAAGTAAAAACGGTAATATTTAAGACAAGATATATAAAACCTTCATTCATTTCATTCTAGATTGATTTTTTTTGTACTTTACAAAATGGTACTACTCCATTAAAACTGAAAAGCATGGCCATTATTTTCATACGTTCTTTCGTAGCAGCAAGCTTTTTCCAACCAGCTTTCATATAATTATTCTTGACATCTTTTTTTTTTAGTGCAAATATTGTAGGCCTGTATATAGCAAGGAAAGGTGCGAGAAGATGACCGTTCAGCCAAGCTTCTCTGCCATGGGAAGATCTATGCAAAAGATCAGAGAAAAGGGATTCCAATTCAGTAATTTTAAATTCCACTCCACGAATTAAGCAACGGAGGGAAAAAACTTACTTTTCTGTGTGGAAGAGAAATATAATGGCACACCCAAAAATTTACTGATCTCTGTGAATTTGCACAAATAAGATCACTGAGAACCGTTTCCTCTACCAGTGTTATCATCAGTATAGATACAAACATCTAACAGGAGTGCATTTAGGATCAGAGTCATGTAAACAGAGAGAGGTCCAGGCCCTTTTATCTTCAGGAATCTTAAAGCATTCTTCCATTTTACGCTATTAAACTACCTTGTGAATAAAGATACACTCTTCTCTTACCAATGTTACTTTGTGGACTACACAGTAGAATCTATATATACACAGACACAACACTTTATCCGCTCACTGAGCAAATACAAACCTGTTGTCTATTTTCTACACATAATTTCATATTCCCCTCCCCCCCACAACAAATAGCCACAAACAAGAAAGTGGACCAACCTTTTAATTGTACGAAATGGGAAAGGGAGGAGAGTCATTTCATAGGACAGAAAAAAAGTTTTGATTCATCTCTTGTACCTAGAAATAGTTCGTCTGGCCTCACCTATTACTATTTGCAGAGGATTGAGTATGCTTCTTTAGAAAGAAGTTTTCTTTATACAAAACAATTTTTTTAAAAAAGGATTTCCACCCTGCTCAATTTAGTGGTTCCCATTTCTCTCGTCCCGCTTGCAGAGAGGCACAAACGCATTTGCTTTCTTCTATTCTTCTGGCTTTTGATTTTGCAAGGGTCCCAGAACACATGCGGTTTGATCTTCTTGCAGCTTTCCCTTCTGTTGACGTGATTTTCTTCCCAATTGAGTAAGCAGAGTAGGCAAGCAGTGATGTGCCTTAAAAAGCAGGCAACTGGAGTTGTTACTTAAGTTATGTGATCATATATACGATCACCTCAACAGGATTTGTACTTAATGGGAAAAGTCCAAATTTGTTAGTTCACAAATTAGTGAGCTAACATGCCCTAGGAATAATCTAAGGGCTTCATTTCTGCAATCGTTGTGGCAGCAACTCTCTAAGTTTCAGATAGAGGCTTGGCCAGAGACCCACTGAGCTATAGCCTTTGCCCTTAAAAAACAAACACAACAAAAATTTGCCTGTGTTTTGATGCACACCACTCGATACCTATAGCTTACTTAAGAAAGAATTCGTGCAAATGAAAGCTTATAGCAGGCTTGGAAAGTAAGATGCTTGGGCACCACCATTTTTGAAAATTACAAAAATCCTGCATGTAATTTTAGAAGACACAGCACAAAGCAGGGCAGAGCCAACTCAACAGAAAATGACACAACTGAATTGGGGGAAATCCATAAACCCAAGATTGTAAGTCCAAGTCATCTACTTTATAAAAGAAAAAAACAAAACAGCATTTTTAAAAGTCAGCAAGGGAAGGGGGATAAAGTTGTTTTTAAAATACAGATTTGAGGCAGAGAAAAAGATGTAAACATTTTTTATATAAATATAAATAACAAAACAAACATGGGATCATTTGTGCCCTCTCTTAAAATATTTGACCCACTCTAATGACTGAAAATACTTCTGGGAGTGTGTGTGTGTGTGTTGAAAAAAATGTTGCAGAATTTCATTTTGGCATTAAAAAACAGGAACACACGTTTGAGGGATGTTAAATTAAATGGTGGGCAGATTTGCTGGAGCAGACACAAAAAGTGTTTGCCTGCCAATAAATAAATGTGAAAGCAATGAGTACTTTTAGGATTAAGGCCAAGCAGAATATAAAAGCAGCACATTGCTAGGTTCAAATGAACTTAATAGATCGATTAATTTTTTTTTTTAAAGGTGGTGGAGGAAATCTATTGACACCAACATGATGGCGCCAGCTCCTGTTCTATCACAAGCACATTGCTGACTTAAGAGCACAATCCCTTAAAAGACTGTGGTCATCCTATATCTACATCACTCAGGCTAAGACAAAACACTTTGAAATGGAACAGAGCTCCAAAGCCACAATTCTTGCTGGACTGCACTCTAAACTGAATGGAAAGGAAAAGTTCAAACATTAGAAGCTGGAATGGATAGGAAGCAGGAATTTTAAAGAGAGTTAGTGTTGGGACACAAATATATTTTCCTTTTGAACAAAGGTGCTAGGTTTTCCCAAAAGTATGGCAAATTAACGAGTAAAGACATCCGTAATAATCAAGATGCATGCAAAAAACAAGTAGGGAAATGTTTCCTAGATCAGAGCGCAATCTGTTCCAGGCTTCACCTACAAAACATCTCTAGTCTCTTTTCCACAGTAAAGCCATCACTGGGACATGGGGCTTCATAATGTCTACAGCTGGGATGTCATCCATTCTGCCAAGACATAGTTGAGATGCCATCCATCTGGATGTACTTCTGTAGTGCTCCTGACTAAATTAATCCCACCAGGGTGTCATCTGCGGGTTGACATGCCAAGACTAAAACCCAGATCTGTCTCTATCATCCTGTAGGACCAAGAAGAAGTGGAAGCATTAATCAAGAAGAAGTCTCCAAGAGGCCCGAAAGCCACTGCTCATGCCTTGCAAGGATTAAACTGGAGTTTCATCTGGGCAGCTTTAGGAAATAAGTGCGATATAACCCCTTCAGATGTACAAATTTATAAGAGAAGATGAAAAGCAGAATCTGAAGCTAAAACTGGATTCACACAGCAAAACATGCCTGAATCAACTGTAAGACTCAGATGCACAGGAATATCTGCCACAAAATTACCCTAGTAAGTTCCTTTGTGGAGGAGAATGGTGGCAAGACACGCTTCTGGCCAGCAGAAAGGGTGAAGGTGAGCCACAGCTCACCAGGGAACCTTATTCAAGTGATAAATATATATATATAAACCCATAGGTATAAGACAAGCAACACTTAGGCTGGGTACACACCATACATTCAAAGCACCATACTTCTCCCCAAAGAAGCCAGGCAATGGTATTTTGTGCCTCAAAGAGCTACAATTTCCAATGCCCTTAACAAAATACAGTTCCCAGGAGTCTTTGGAGGAGGGGGAGGAGTCATGTGCTCTAAATGTATATGGCATGTACACGGCCACACACTAAAGTTGCCTGAGGACAGATCTGAGGTCAACAACAGGAAGCAGTTCAGAGACCACTTTTCTAATTGCTTCCAGCTATAAACCCAGATCTTTCCCAAGGCAAACTCTGAAAAATGGAACTCTTCCACAAACCTTGCCTACCACCTTTATTACTTGTCACAAAACCAACAAGTCCTAAGTCCTGCCTCTCCTATTTTTTTACAACTTAGAAAACAAGCTGGAGCAAAAAGCCCTGCCAACCCTTGAATTTTCTTTAGTCCTCTCCAGGTTTTCTGTGAACAGGCTTTGTGCCCTTTGCCCAGAGTTAGCTATCAAACTGCTGCAGCAGCAGCACCACTCAAACCAACCAACAAATGGCAGCCTCACATATAAGCCTGCATATGTGCCCAAGGCACCTTCATGTGCACTTGGATAGTACTGGGAATTTCAGAGAATGCTCTTTCTTTTCTGCTAATAGTTACAAGCCTGGAAGAGAAGATGCCTCCGTCGCATTCAAACCTTTTCTTTTCCAAGAATTTCTAAGACGGACATGAAGCCTGGGTCAATCTGACCCAGTGCAGTTAAATGGGCTAGCAACATGTGATTTTTTTTAAAAAATGTTCTTCGCCTGCTGAGACAAGCAGTATTTCAGAGAACACATCAGTGATTTTAGTGAAAGGTATATTGTGCTTTTTTAAAAAAATGCTACAGTCAGATGATGCAGTTTTCTGCTCTCTGTTATGCTTAGAATATTTTCTTTTACATGATGCTTAGAACCAGGAACACTAGTCCTCAGAGTAGGCTCACTGTCGTTAATGGCCATGGCTAGCCCAGGTTCATTCATTTCTAAGAGGTCTACTCTGAATAGCATTTGCCCTGAATACAAGCCTGAGTCTCTTCCAGTGGCACTGTCTAAAAAGGGAAATGTCAGAAGAAAAATGCCTGGATGTTAATATCTTGAACAAAATGCCTCTCATGTATAGTTTTGCTTTTAAATATGAAGAGTTACTACCACGACTCTCATTTACTCTGAGTTTAAGAGACTGTGCGATTGAAGTGCAGCTTAGTATTAAAGGCCGGATCCACAAAATGGATATGCGGTTTGTGCTGTCATCCAAAACCCAAAACTGTGGCTTTCCTTTCTGCAAAGAGAAGCTTGAAAATATGTAGGTAATGCCTGGGGAACTTTTAAGAGGACAGAAGGGCTCTAAGCGCAACTGCCGGTGGACAGAGGTAGGTTTTTTTTAGCGCTTTGCATAGCTCTTTTCTCCTCCCCATGGCCAGCACAGGCAATATAAATAATGCGAATTTCAAAATTATACTCAAATATGTGCATGCTTGATTCAGGTTACAGAATTTGGCTTCTTCTCATTGTAGCTGTTATTAAGTATGGCTTTGATTTATTCTGACTAGCCAGAAGATAGCCTAGGACAGTGGTTCTCAAACTTTTTGAGGGGATGGACTTGAAAATTGCTGGTGGTCTCACCAGACTACTTAATAAACTTCTTTTGTTCTACAAAGCAAAGCAATGCATAACCTTGCATTTTTTCTGAGCACCGTTCTGTGAAGTCATGTATCCTTGTTGGTCAGTGTTTTCAGTGGGCAACATGAATGCAGCTTGTGGGCTGCCAGCAGCCTGTGAAGCACAGTTTGAGAACCTCTGGCCTTTCACAATGATGACATGCAAGCAGCTGACCTAACACTATGGCTGATATCCAGATGCATTAAAAAAACCAACAGCCAGTCAATGGGAGTTGAGTCACTGACTTCATTGGAAACACTCAAAATACTTAAGCAAATTCCCCAGCTGTTAAGGCAGAGTCTCAAGGAAGGCAGCGATGCTCACCAATGGAGTTAGCATGGCTTGAAGAGATTCCCCCAGGTGAGAAAGCTGGTCTCCAAAGAGCACAGTGAAATCATGTATCCATCTGCCATCTTGCCTAATAAATCCTGAGGTCAAATGAAAACAAAAATGATAGTGGAAACCTGCAAACATAAATATGCTCATGACAGGAACCCCAGTTAGCTTGGGCTAAACGGGATGTTCTCTATACAAAAGAAAGCCTTAAGCTAACAAGGGGAGAACCCAGCAAACTTCTCTCCAATTCAGCTCTGCAAACCCAAGCAGCTGCGCTGTTTTAAGTGCAATAGGATTTTGTCTAGGCACCACAGAAGATGCGAGAAAAAGCAAAGCCCGCTGCCCATTTCAGTAGTGAGCACAGGTTTTCAAACAGCCATATCCACCTGAATGTGCAGCAACAAGAGTGCAGCAGAGGACCATACTCAGGCACAAAAACAAATTCTCCGCTAATGTCTCCAGGACCAGAAAGGGAGCCAAGGAACTACAAGGCCTAAAGTCATCAAATTGCAACACACACAAACTTTGGCTAGGAACTGATGAGCGAAGCGCAACACACACACACACACAGAGAAAAGAATTATCCAAGGGAGCACCCAGCTTGCTTCCTGCACTTTTGCCCTCAGTAAATCCCTTTCCTGGACCAGCCACAAGAGAAGAACAGCAGCACTGCTGCACTGCAATGGTTCACAGAGCTGGGAGCTGATGGCTTTTGTTTGAGAGCAGCCCAGCATCTGAGTCAGGCGTGCCAGTGGGGAGGAGACATCACACTCAAGGTGGCTGGCAGCCAAGGGGAAAGGCAACGTGGGGTCCAGCCACCCTATTTGACAAAACGCCAACTACAGAACAACCCATGCCAGAGACAAAGGCTTAGTGGAAACTCACTCTGGCATCTCCCCAGTTCCCTTGGCACCAATCCTGGTCCACTGATGTGGAGGCATGTGGTAGTCATAGCTTTTGCAATGCACCAAGAAATAACGTGTTTATCTGCATACTCCAGTCTCTTTGGGGAAGACTCTTTTTTTTGTCAACAGAATATCCAACACTTGTTTCTTTCCATGCTACCCCACTTCCCCCAAAACAAAGGTGCTAGGAGTGTTGTTGTGGTGTTTTGTTTTTCTAAAGAACCATTTGGACCTGTTATTTTTTCCCTCTCTCAGCTCCGCACCATCTATTCCAAAAAGCCCACCCCCTCACCCAACAACAGCAAGAATCCCATGTAGGCAAATCCTAACATCAGCAGCGGTTTAATGACAATTGCCACAAGCCTTTTTTTTTTTTGTTAGAGTTTTCGAAATGTCATGGTATCCAATAGAAAGTAAAAAGGTGAAGGCCCAAATGAGATCAAACTAACTGGAATGTACTACTTAGCACAGAAGAGAACCTGGTTTTGCCAGTCCATTCGTCAGCAATGACAGGCGAACGGGCTAGCGATTTACTGAAGCTCACATCCGTTCGCACTAAACGTTGGATGGGGAGTTTGGCTCTCCCACCCACTTCTACACACGCACACACCATGTAGTCTAAGCACTTGGGTCCCAGTAATGCGACTTCTGCTTCCCCACCCGACTCCTATATGGCTTTACGTTTGTTCTGGTTCTTCCCGTCCCAGGAAGTTTCTATTTTCCTCTTCTTGCTTTTGCCGCCCTTGTGCTTGGTGGGAAAAAAGAAAAAAGTCATTGTGCTGGTCTTTTGATCTCAAAGGTGGGGTTTCCCCCTCCAGAGTAACTGAGTGGGGTGGGGTGGGGGGCAAAAGGGAAAAGGGGTTACAGTGCCAGCAGAGTCGGGGAGTTCAAGGAATCCGAGGACTGGTCGCCGCTGCTGCTGCTCCTCCGGTGAGCTTTGGAGCAAGACTCCGAGGGGGAGAGAGGAGACTCCTGGTCCAGCACGCTGGGGTAGGTGAAGACCAAGCTGGATGCTCCGGGGGTGATGGCGGGTGTCGAGGTCACCACAATGGGAGTGTTGAGCGGCTCTTCCCCGTAAAAGCCCCCTACGATGCTGATAGGTTTAATGACTGATCTCTGCCCTTTCTCGAGGTCAGAGGATGAGGAGGGGATCTCTTCTTCGACAGGCTCCTGCTTCACCACTACAGCATTGCTCACTCCAGTCCGGACGGTCTGGAGGCTGTGAGATGGCGGGGTTCGGCATTCCTCAGGGCTGATCTTGCACATGGGGCTGTGAGCCATCAGCATGAACCTCAGCTTCTCCTTCTCTTTCTCGAGTTCGGCGATCTCCTTCTGCAACACAGACTTCTCTTCCTCCAGCTCCTCAGTTTCCTACGGATCCAGGGGAAACAAGGTGATCAGCGACAGCAACAATAGCGGCTTGTACAGAGCCCAAACTAAAAAATACAACAAGGTGAGCACAGGTAGATAGATGGGGCTTAATATAAATATTTGTAAGTTACTGGTTTGAGGAATGCTGACTAGCCACTGAAGGACAGGATACATTTGGAAACAAAAATAAGTTTGGGCAACTGAGAATGTGGCACAAAAAACCTCTGCTGACTAATGCTTTCTCTCTCCCTTTCTTTTTAAGAAACAGGTGTTTTCAATATTCAGGTATCTTAACCCTCACATTTTTGGGGGGAGGGTGAGTCGCTGCAGCAAAGTGTTCAATCAAAATATAGAAGGCTCAGTATCCCTAAATATTGCACCTTAGTAATTCATTGCTGTGGATCTCTACCAGGAACAGTGAATGAACGTCTTCCACACTGATGAACACACTGCTTGGATAGGTACCAGATCGGTTAGAGAACAAGGTAGGAGCTAGCTGCCTCTCACACTTCCCTCAACATGTGGATGCAGCTACATCCTGAATCCGCTGCAAACTGGAGCCACTGCAGCATTTCTGATCCCAGCAGCTCTGCATGTGAAGAATGCTGAAGACAGCTCTCGTCTCCTGGCTGTCTAAAAGCTGACAGGGCCAGAACAGAGGACAGTAGAGAACAGTAGAAGAATTTGATGCTCAGAGGAACATGGTACCACTTCAATGCTTGCTGTGTCATCATGTGTAAACCCAGCAGGAAAGAACTGGGAGACCTGCCACATAGATCAAGGATCACCAACCTTTTTTGGGTCCATTTGCAAACTGGAGAAATGGTTGTGGGCACCACACACACACATCTACACCCCACAAGCTATTTTAATGGCTACAATAGAATACTTCTTTCAAGCCTAAATTCACCGGGGAGAGAAGGGGAGAAAGACCCTGGAGGCACACCTCTGAGAGCACATGTGTGCCACAAGTGTTATGTCGTCCCTGCACTACATCAACTTGTGTCAGGCCACTCCAAATTCCACGAGAAGATAAGCCCGCTGAAGAAGAGGGTCAGTATATTATGCAAATTTTATTAAACAGATCCATTCTAGACGGCCGAAAGTGAGCATTCTCAAAAAAAGAGACTTCTAAAGAGGGAATACATACTGCCTGAAGTTTCTCAGTCAGCTCTCGGCGTCTGTTACGGCATTTAGCAGCTGCTAGTTTGTTCCTCTCTCTCCTGATCCTTCTCTTCTCTTCTTCCTCAGGCGACAACTGTGGTCAAACAAGCAAAGAGAAAAAAACACAACACCATCAGATCACAGGTGGCAAAAGAAGAAAACTCATTTCCAAAGGATCAACCACAATGAGAAAGGAGTCACGTCTGGTGTACTCCACAGCATGTTCTTTGAACTCTCTGGGCATAGTCATATATCACATGTTTTAGTTATAAGATATGGAGTGGGGAACATGTGCCCCCCCCCCCTCCACCCCAGAATATGAGGTTGGATTCCACAACTTCCATTAGCCCCACTCAGCGGGTCAGAGGGAATCCAACAACATCTGTACATCACCAAGTTCACCATTGATGTTGCTGCAACATCATCTGAAGGGTGTTAGGTTTACTATCCCAGGCCCTGGAGACAAACCTATGTACCCTGTGGTAGACAGAGAAGAAAAAGCAACAGCTTCTGTACAGCACAGTGGTAGCTTGGGTTACATACGCTTCACGTTACAGATGCTTCAGGTTACAGACTCCACTAACCCAGAAATAGTACCTCAGGTTAAGAACTTTGCTTCAGGATGAGAATAGAAATCGTGCTCCGGCAGCACGGTGGCAGCAGGAGGCCCCATTAGCTAAAGTGGTGCTTCAGATTAAGAACAGTTTCAGGTTAAGAACAGACCTCCAGAACGAATTAAGTACTTAACCCGAGATACCACCGTATTACAAAGAAAATTCTCTAGAAAGAACCACTTGTGCCAGCCTCGGGGAGGGAGAGCCAAGGCTCAGACATGGGAGATGGATCAGCCAGTCTGGGCTGCGCTCGCCATGCCACAGCCACCACGGTTCCAGACACTGACTCAGGAAGCTGGCAGCCCTGAGCCTCTGAACCCCAAGGCAGGAGGAGCACTAGTCACAAAAGCAAACCCCTTAACAACTTCAAGGGAAAGTCAACCACAGAGGAAGAGCGAGCAAGGTGGTGGTGATTGAGGAGGAGCAAAGGGTGAAGAAACTTAAGAGGAAGATTGGGCAAGACGACAGTGAATCTGCAATCAAGGCCAAACACACGGCCGATTCTCTCCCAAAGTTGTTTCACAACGAGGGTGGTTTGTGAGGTAAAAGCATAGGAAGATGTTGCAAGCTTCTGTTTCTTGAAACAAACTATATGCCTCTTCCCTCTTGAAAAACAGTTGTTAACTTGAAGGTCAGGCGCCAAGGTCCTCAAGGGCAGGACAAATTGGAGAAGCCCGTATCAAATCAAAAAATAGGCTGCTTTGTTTGGTATCAAGAAGTACTTTTCACTCGCATCGCTTGGGATTTTCCATCATTAACACATTACGCTTTCCAAATCAGCCCAGCCCTAGAGAGAAGATGAAAGTCACAAAGGAATCAAAGATGGCCTCCGAGCGCATATACGGCTGTGAGGCAGCAGCTCATGTGGAGGCCAAAGCAATTACAATTCATAATGCTTTACTGTTCCTTTGATATGGCTTATGTATTTATTTAAACTGTTGCGCGAGTGTAACAAAAGCTCCAAGTGGTTTACAAGAAACATTAAAATTGTCAACGAAAAAAGTTAAAAACAAATAATGAAAAGCATTTATATAAAGCATTAGAATCAGCAGTAAACTAAGGGAGATTAAAACACATAAACATCTATGTGTCTGGATAGGCTGGCCTAAACAAAAAGTGTTTTAAGCAGGTGCGAAGAAGAATACAGTGAAGGTGCCTGCCTGATGTCAATAGGCAGGGAGTTCCAAAGCTTAGGTGCCACCACACAGAAAGAATGATTTCTTACAAGTGTGGAATGAGGACTGTGTGGCACAGTGCCAGATCAAAGCAGTCAAGTGGGCACATGGAGTAAGGTGAACCCACAAGATTTTTATTTATTTATTTTTTACTCTTATGGGTGCTTAATGCGTTTCAGTAGGTTGCACCAAGAGATTAAGTTGCAAGCCATCTTAATTTCTTCTGGTTTAAAGGAAATACTACAGAATACAATTAAGGTAGGGAACATTTATTGTTCTCTCGGATAGCTGTTGTGGTTAGGGTGTTGGATTAGAACCTAAGAGATGGGGAATTCAAATCCCCACTCGGCCTTGAAGCTCAGTGGGTGGCATTGGGGCAATCACAATCTTTCGGCCTAGCCTACCTCACAAGTTTGTTGTGAGGGTAAAACGTGGGGGAGGAAAACTATGAACACCACCTCGAGCTCCTTGGGAGGGGAAGATTGAGTATACAGTGGTGCCCTGCAAGACGAATGCCTCGCAAGACGAAAAACCCGCTAGACGAAAGGGTTTTCCGTTTTGGAGGCGCTTCGCAAGACGAATTTCCCTATGGGCTTGCTTCGCAAGACAAAAACGTCTTGCAAGTCTTGCGATTTCCCCCCCCCCACTTCCCCCCCTTTTTCTAAGCCGCTAATAGCCTTTTAGCCGCTAAGCCGCTAAGCCTTTAATAGCCGCTAAGCTGCTAAACCGCTAATAGCGCTAATCCACTAAGCCGCTAATAGGGTTGCTTCGCAAGACGAAAAAACCGCTAGACGAAGAGACTCGCGGAACGGATTCTTTTCGTCTTGTGAGGCACCACTGTAAATGCAATGAATAGGTAACTAAACTTGAAAATAAAACTATCACAACACCACTACAGCTTCCCAATTATAGGGAAGAGACAAAACTCCCACCTACAAAGCAAAGCAAGGGCCTGATTCTACCTATCCATTCTATAAAAGTGAACATAGAAGCAAAAATCTTGACTCCAGTGCAATAAAAGACTCAACTAGCATCTTTGCTACAGAGCTGGGAGGCCTCCTATCCAAAGCTGCAATGTTAGCTGACCAATGTTTTTCCCTTGTCCCTGTACCGTTTTTGCCCACAAAGGATCTGACAAGGGGCGAGGGGGGACACTCCCCAATAGTTAGCACCCTAAAGCCTCATTAACCACCCTTGAGTTGCAAACACTGGTATTTGGGGGCAGTTAATTGAGTTCAACCGGTGGGGGGGGTTGGGGGGGATGCACTGCTAAAGATCAACACCTGGAAGGTTAAAGCAAATCTATAGGATCAGGGTGATCTTTCTTTGCCTATATATGACCAGTGATCTCAAAAAAGCCCCTCAGATTGTATGCATCAAACACACAGTTTGGCAAAGGACGCTTCAAGTAGGACTACTCCAGAATAAAATGTTTTGATGACTGGGGATAAATGCAAACAAAACTGAGATCCATTAACTGACCTAACCTGTTGCATTTTATCAATATGATGGTAGCCCTGGAGACTCTGTAAGCTCGGACACCAGAGGCACGAACCCAAAGAAGACTCTACTCCATGAAAACATATGCTGTAGACTTGTGAGGGTTGTACCCAATGCTGCCATTCCCCTTGCACAACAGCCTTCCCCTTGTGCAACAGAACTTCCCCTTCTCTCCAGTCCCCCAGGCATCTTCAAAAATCTGTTCCAGAGATTTGAGGGACCCTCCAGAGCAGCTTGGGGGCAGGGGGATACAGCCCTTAGTTTTTAAGATTCCACAAGACTCTTTTGTTGCTTTTGCTGCAAAAGGCCAACAGTGCTACTCCCCTGGAAAGGGCAGCAACACTGATGGAGTAATCCCCCAAAATCAGGCAAAGCAGCCACAAATCCCACTCAGGCGCCTACAAAACCCAGAGCAGGCTACCCAACTCCAATAACAAGGTCTCATTTGCTTACATCTGCCGTCACTGAAGTGAAGCAAACCTCCTGGGCTCACGCAAATACCTTTTTCATGCAAATGCAGCCAAACAAACAGGGAGTCAAAAAGAGCTTAGCTGACAAGATCCTTGTCTGAGATTACTACAAAGGCACTCATGATGTTGATGGTGGAGGATTTAGCATTCAACTGGTAGCAGCAGCTAATCTCACCTAACCCTGAAGCTGTTTTCCACAGAAAAAAAGACTCTTATTATCATCTCTTGATAGGCGTGTGCTTTAAAGAAGAAACTGATCTCAAAACAGAAGGGTTCTGGATGAAACTGGAGAGAGCAGAAAGGGGCATAAGTGGAGAGAAGCAGCCTTGTCTCCTCTTCTTTGATTCATTTAAAAACAAGTATTGTTTTAAATATGTATTACGGAATTCACTTTGCCCCAAGATCTGGTGACAGGCAGCAGCTCAGACAGCTTTAAAGTGGGGATTAGACAAATTCAAGGAGAATAAGTCTATCAGTGTACACTAGTCATGATGGCTATGTGCTACCTCCAGAATCACTCTGAACACCACGATCCACTGCAAGAGAGAGGCCCATTGCCCTAATATCCTGCTTATGGGCTCCCCGGAGGCACATGGTTGGCCAGTGTGGGAATGAGGATGTCAGACTAGATAGGTATTTGGTCCAACAACAACTTCTTATCCTCTTAGGGTGGAATAAGCTCATGGCTGAACAGACTAAGGTGTAACGGTAACCTCAGCGTGGGTTACCACTTCCCCAGTTCTTCAGTTCAATCATATACCCCCAGGACCAGCAAAATAGAAAGGTGTTTAAAAACTAGCTCTGCTCCAGTAACTTTCCCTATTAAAGTATGCCAAACAAGAACTTGGCTTTAGGTTTCCAAATATACGTTCTGGTCAGGAAACCTTATTATTAACACAACAATACTGCCCAACGACATTTTGTGCTTATAAACTGTGTGTACAGGTCAGGGCTGTAATCAAAAGTGAAGTATCAAGTATGAAACACAGAAAACAATGAAGACTATCCAATAATAACTATCAGAATCTACTCATTCCAGCAGGACAGTCACTGGGGGAAATGCCACCAAAGCCTTCATAGAAATGGAAGCTGAAGGAAAAGACATCAAGCCACCCCAATGATTTAACTTGGAAGTCCTGACTGGTGGCAAGGTTTTACAGGTCGTCAATACTTCCCAGCCTTGTCCCAACAGCCCTTCATTGGAAATGACAGGGGATAAAGCAAGCATGTGCTCTAATGGTAATGACGGCTGCTTGCCATGGTTTTTTAGAACTCCCTAAATAGAAGTATCTGCCAGATGCAGCACTCTCAAAGTTAGCCATGGACACAAAGAGAAAGATGGGGTCACCAAAAACCCTTGGAGCATGAAGTTATTTGCCTTGGAAGCTCTGCATTCAGCTCTGAGAACTTGCAAGCACACGCAGCTAGCGGACTGCACAGTGTCATTTCAACCAGTGTACCTACCTGCTCATCTCTCCTCCTCCTGCCCACCGTGGTCCCAATGGTTTTAATGACACCCGGTCTCTGAAGAGCTGTGTGTCCAGTAACCGAGGACAGATTTGGCAGGCCATGGCTGTAGGGATGTGAGCGAGAGTAGGCACTTGGCATGGAGGTGATGACAGTGGGCTGCACCATCCACTGCAAGTCTTGGCTGGTGGTGATGGCGTTCAGGGTAGGAATAAAAGCGTTGCTCGATCCTGGCATATCTACCCGGAATTTCTAGAAGACGGGGAGAGAAAATCAGTAGAACCAGAATTAGTGGAATGTTAAGCAAGGTGGCAGGCGTGGCACACCAGCACAGAAGCAGGAGATGTTCTTTTGCCAAGCGAGACTTTGAGAACACCAAGCTCAGCAGCACTGACTGTTCTTGGGACACCTGGTGGGAGTCTCCTCCAGATGTTGTGGGATTCCAACTCCCAGGAGCCCCAGTGAGTGCAGCCAATGGCCAGGGATGTTGAGAACTGCAATGCAACAACATCTGGAGGGCAAGGTGTCTATTCTGACGGGCACTAGCTTGCTCTGCAGGTGCTCAAGCCAAGGTCTCTCTCAGTTCTGCTATGCAAGTTATTTTTAACTGAAGACGCTGGAAGATTAAACCCAGCAGCTTAATATATGCTGCATGTGCCCTGTCTGTGGGCTGTACTAAAACTCTAGAGAAGGAGTGAAGAACCTATAGCCCTCCAGACATTGCTGTAGCCCAACTCCCATCAGCTCCACTCAGCATGACCACTAAGTTGAGAGAAATTGCAAGTGCAAAAACATTTGGAGGGTCACGGGTTCCCCACCCTTGTCCCAAACTCGTTTCATTTACTGCCAGTTCATACAATTCCACCCCACCTGAACAGTCCAGAGTTGTGGCAAAACAACGCTATTTCACTCTACGTTGAAAGCTGCTATATTCAAAAGTCAGAGCATTGGTCCATCTAGTTCATGGGTTGGCAAACTAAGGCCTGTGGGCCGGATCAGGCCCAATTGCCCTCTAAATCTGGCCAGGGGACGGTCCGGGAATCGCCGCGTGGATTGCCATGCGTTCTTTTCCTCTCCCTCCCTCTCCCTCCCACGACGGTGGCACCTCCTCCCTCTCTCCTCCTGGCTTCTCCTCGCCCTGCCTAGAGGAGGAAAGGGGCTAGGCTTTGTTGGTGCCAGCCCCTCTCCAGAGCCCTTTCACGCGCCACTCATCGTCCCTCATTCATTCCCCCCCCCAAAACAAAAATATAGTCCAGCCCCCACAAGGTCTGGGGGACAGTGGACCTGCCCCCTGCTGAAAAAGTTTGAGGACCCCTGATCTAGTTCCACATTGGCCACTCTGACTCCCCAGGGTTTGAGGCAGAGGACACCCCCAGTTCTAACCTGGAGATGCAAAGGATTGAACCTAGAACCTTTGGCATGCAGGGCCAACAAGCTGGATCATCACTTGCAGGGCAATTTGCATAGAACAGAAGACTAGACACAGAAAGTTATTCACACTTTTGACCCCCATTTTACAAGCTGAAAAATTGAAAGGTTATTCCAAGAGCTGAGATACAAGACATGCGTTTATTTGGTTCCTTCATTCCACTAGGGATTATGAGTTTTAAAAATTACATCAACCACCTGACAATTTGTAGGAAATACATTTCAACCTGAAAATGAGATGGCACTGAGCATCAGGCAGTCAAAGTGTCTTGGGGACATGGCATACATATCCATTTTGAGTCATTTACCAAACTAATCCACTAACAGTGTAATCATGTACATGTGTACTTGGAAGCGTCACACAGAGTTCAGTGGGACTTATACCCAGATTAAGTGTTTCTTTTCTCACCAGTGTAGCCCTTTGCAACATTTCTAACGTCACTTGGAGCTTTTCTTTCAGGTCCAGGAACTCATAAATTGAATAAATAATACTAATTTGTTTCTGGCTTTTAACATGGAGGAATATTCAAAAATCTTAATCCCCACCCTACACAGTTGCGTTCCACCACAGCCTACCACCACATTCAATAAAATGTGAAGAAAGTAAAGGAGGGGGAAATAATCAGGAAATAAACCCACACAGGTTGGGCAAGACAAATGGGCAAGATTCTTGTTTGGGCATCTTCCATTCACTCCCTCACAAATTCTCAGCAGGCAGCCTGGCTACAGCCCAATCAATTTTCTTCCATTCCCAGGATGCAATGCAGCAAAGCAAAATGAGGAGTTGGCTCAGGGTGCTGCAGAACTACGCTAGCCTCAGAAGAGACATTGGCCTGAGATAAGGACTATCCCGCCCTGACCCATCACAAGAAACCTATGGCCACAGCTGCTTGGAAGGCAATGAGACAGCCAACCATGAAATAGTCCCTTTTTTGCATGCGAAGTGTAGATACACAAATTCCCTCGTGTGCCTAGCAAAGTCAGCAGTAACAACATATACTGTACTGTAGTCAGCGGCATGCCTACCACTTTAAATACCTTTCACAAAGAACTTAAGAGAGACACACCGCTTTCAGTATGACATTACTTTGCTGTTTATCAGATTTTTATCTGATTGCTGCTGCCTATTATTTATTTGTTGTGGTCTGAATGGTTAATTGTTGGGGGGTTTTTTCACTTCTATGTTGCAAGCTGCCTTATGAACCTGTTGGTGAGGCGTGGCAAATAAATAAATCTCTTTTAAAATACAAAGGTGGAGACTGTTTTCTGGTGCTTGTTTCACCAACATGACCATGGGTTTTGAGCTGAGAAACAGCTGTGCCTTCTGCTGGTACAACACACCCATTCTGGGATCACATGGAAGGAGTGTTTCTTTTTAAAATAATAAAAAAGAGAGTAGAATATAAAGATGCCTCCAGCTGCAGCAGATTTACGTGCCTATATTTTAATAATACCTTATAAAATGTGTTTTGGGATTCAGATCAGAAAAATTCCCTGCAGCTCTTTGCTCTGTCTAGACAAAACAAAACAGAAGCTTTTAAAAAGGCACTAGGTAATGATCTCCTGCAAAATAAAATATATAAAAAAGAAGCCTTGTACACCTTGTTTCCAGACTGAGGTAAATCCATCTGGATAGTTTACTGGCACCAAAACTCTGGAGGAATGGAAGCAACAAAACAAAACAATGGGCAGGCCCTGGAGGGGAAAATCTAAGAGAAGGAATGTTTTTGTCTAACAAGGGAGCCATTCAAGAAACATACAAAATGTTGGATTAGTTTTACAGGCCTATCATGTCCCGACCACTTGGGATTTTAGATCCATTAACTAAGAACCATTTGAAGTCCTTGAAAATCATCCACACTTTGGGCAGTGTAAGAACATCAAGGAGAGAAACCACCACCACAAAAACTAATTATGAGGACTTGCCTTGCAGGATCAGACCCAAGGTCCATCAGGACCACAGCTCTCACCTGCCCATTAAAGGCAGCAAGATATCCCTGGGAAAATAGTTCACAAGCAAGGCACAAGGGGGAACAATCCGCATGCTGTTTTGTTCCCCACCACATCCAGCAAAAGCACATAGCCACTGAACATGGAAGTTGTGTTTCTGATTATTGCAAAGAATATATACTCAAAGACTCTTTGAGAAAATGATGGCGAGCACACTGAAGAAAAACGAATGTTTTTGTATTCAGATTTCTGTACTTCCAACAGTATATGCATGTTATACTGAGAGACTACAACAATAGAAATTATTGATATGTGGAACCTATGTGGTTGATGGGAAGCCCAGTGAACTCAAATTTATTGGCCACAGCAAGGCAGTGTCTGTGCGAAAACTAGCAGTTTGTTCTCAGCTTTTGTGTCAGCCTCATACTTCCTGAAAGTAAATTGGGAGGGAAACCTGTTAATGATATTTTACAAATTACTTGTTATCTTCCAGCTGAACCTCTTTAACAGGTAAATGCCGACAGACTGTTCAGTGCCATACCATGATGTCTTTGCCAAAGAGACTTATCCTGCCAGATTTTGGGGAGGATGCAAGTTTCTCACTATTGTGACTGAGGTACAGAATCGTGGAGTTGGAAGGGACCCAAGGGCCATCTAGTCCAACCCCCTGCAATGCAGGAATCTCGGCTAAAGCATCCATGACAGACGGCCATCCCACCTCTCCTTAAAAACCTCCAAGGAAGGAGAGTCCACCACCTCCTGAGGGACACCATTCCACTCTCACACAGTTCTTCCTGCCAGAAAGTTTTTCCATATGTTTAGTTGGCATCTCCTTCCAAGCTGTGTAGCTACCCCTCGCATGCATGCTTTAAGATGAGTAACGGGTTGAACGATCCACACTGGAGCAATGTTCCCTCTCTGGCAATATCCTTCCTATTATCTAAGTGACTAATTAGAGGAGGAGTCCATATTTGACAGGTCATAATAAATTACAATGACCTCCAAGTCACCTAGATCAGGAGCCAGAAACAAACCTCTCCCAAACAACTAGAAGTTGGAAGTGGCGGAGGCTGGTTTACTACGGAAAATGGGGCATTGCCCCACCAACCTCAATCTGCCCTCAAGCCAAACCCTACCTGTCTGATTTCTTACTTACAACCACTCCAGGGCGTGGGCCCTGGCTGCCAACTTTCTGGGCCTCCTCCTCAGTCTCATTGTCGTCTTTGTAGAACCCAACAGGGTGGAGAAGGATGACAATACTAAAATGGAGTTGGCTCTGCCAGTTATGGGTTCTGACTCCACTCACTGTTGGCCTCCCCGCTTTCCAACCCACCAATCCCAATGGGTACCATGCACCACTGGATTGAAGACCAGCTCAACAGAAAGGCAGAAGTACAAGTTGCAATGATTGCTTACAGGTCTACTATGCATATACCAGCCGCTTACAACCATAGCTCTACTAGTAAGAGTAGACTTCCCCAACCATGACTGCCTTATGGAAGGGAATGGCAGACTTAGGCTTGTTGGACCAGCTTTGTTTCTTACTAGAACGCCAAGATCTATTAACCGGAGCGATGTGCAAAAAGACGCTTCATTCTGAGCCTAGGTATGTTTTCAATACCAGAACAGCTGAGTTACAAAATTACGTCTTGTCTTCATTTCAGCAGCCTATTTAGTGAGAGATAGCATATTTGTTGCTGCTACAGGTTAAACAATTAAGTGTCACAACCCCATGCGGATCTTCTGCAAATCACTCAAGAGATCTAGAAGTAGATCCTGAGCTACCTTCTACCCACTCCTCCGTGGCGGGACCTTTTTCAAGCCTGCTTATTGTACGACAGTCTGCTTCATCTACTTTTACCTTTAACGTAAATGACATCTTACCTACAAGGCTGTAGGCGGAAGAGAGCTTACACCTGTTTTACGGCACATAAATCCTTCACATACAATCACGGTGGTTAAAAAAAAAATGTATGCAATCTTTATGACAGTATTCTTGGATGTTCCTGTTTTCTCCTGTACCTCTGTAGGAAAAATGCCATATGTAAAGCTGCCTTGATGCATGGATAACACGTTAAATTAACACCTTATGCATTAAACTTGATCAAACCTTGAGCAGCCAATCTCCAAAATATTTTTCACTCAGAGGAGTACAAACAATCTAAAGTGGTCTGATCCAAGACTGCAGAAATGAAGGTCACCAAGGAGCCATAGTACCCAAGGCAAATAATGTCTACAAGAATGCAATGTGTAGAAATAAGGACTATCTACGTGGAGTGATAAACTCTTATGGTTCCTCGTTTCACAAATTTTGTTATTAATTGCCGCAGCATTTTCGGCACACAGAATGCTTCATCATGCTCTTATTTACCATCACGACAACTCTGTGAGGTTAGTTATCTGAAGGCCAGCCTATTAACCACAGGATGAATCAGAGCCTTCAAAATCAAATCACTCTCCTCATTGCATCACAACCGCCTCTCTTTTAGAAAGCTTTATTTATTTACTAAAAAGATCATTCTGTCACCAACAGAAATAGAACGAACCCACATAAATAGATCTCATGTTACCCATCGTTTTCCATATCAAAACAGAAATAACTAATTTGCAGCAAAATCTTATAATGGTATCAAATCTACAGCCTGTGGCCCTCCACATGGTTCTTGGGCTCCAATTCCCATCAGCGCCAGGCAACATGGCCAATTGTAAGGAATGATGGGAGTTTTAGTCAATCAACATCTGAAGCACAACAGGTTCTTCGCTCTTGCTCTACAAGGAACTGTCACAGTGGCTAGAAAAAGCTGGAATCAGAGAGCTGGAAGGGACCCTGAGGATCAGCCCCCCGCAATGAAGGAATATGCAGCTGTCTCATACGGGAATCGAACCTGCAGCCTTGGCACTATCAGCACCGCATTCTAACCAACTGAGCTACCCCCAGCAACAAAACTTAACATAGCCCAACCCCTTCCGATTCCCCTTGCCTTAATCTTGCAAGACAAGATAAGTAATCTCATCAATCCCAGTATGACATCCCATTCCTCACCCTGATTAAATCACGTGTTTTATTTTGTAACGAAGAAGAGAATAGTTCCCATCAGGGGAAAAGTGAGGTATAAATAAATACTTCTTATTACAGTATTCATTATTATTAGGTTAGAAAATGACATTTCCCTTGCTCTTAATTGCAGGGAAGGTGTAGAAATCTTCCAGATGCTGAACAGTGTGATCACTGACAGAAACCATGCAGAAATCTATTCTGACATTATCTTTCTTTCTTTCTTTCTTTCTTTCTTTCTTGTTATGGAGAGTTCTATCTGGAACAGGGCAAAGCAAGGGAAGCAGGCATGTCTTGGGAGCAAATGCCAAGCAACCTTCCTTCGCTAAGGACTTCTCTCAAACAATAGCAGACATGGAGGGTGTGACTTCCAGGCAAGCTTGAATTCAAAGACCCCTCATATGTTGTTGTTGTTGATGATGTTGATGATGATTAAATTTAAAGCTAAAATTAAGCAGGACATAAGGTTGCTGGCCCTGCAGCTGAAGGAAGGTAGGCAGTATGAGTGGTTGTGAGGACGGAGGCAGAAAGGGAACTGAAGAGCAACAGCTCTTTGCTGCACCACCTACAGCCACAGCTAAGAGAATATGGGTGGGGAAACACAATGGAGCACATGAATAAAAACCAAAAGAAGCTGATGAATGGCCTGATCAAATATTTTAGGCTTGACGACCATGAAAGGATACCGGGACAAAGAGTGAGTTGTATTCTAAGTGCACGTACAAACCATAAGCACACAGCCAGTTGAACTGATCAAGCAATTGACCAGTGTCATCTTCATCTTAGAAGCGAGGCAAGAGCTGCAGTAAATTCTGAAGAGCAGAATATACAACAACATGCAGCTTCGCAGAGGGAGCTAAACACTGAAGGAGAGCTTGGCATATTAATCTTGGGAAGTGGCGGACTGAGAATATGAACACACGTTCATCGGCAGTCTCGTTAAAGCGATCATTTGGGCCGCAAAGTACAGACAAGCCTTAAAAAGAAAACTCACTCTATCCATTTTCCCAAAGAAGATTCCCCACATTTACTGTAAGTGAGCAAATGATTTCTTTCCATTGTGTATCATCTCTGGAAATCTGTCTACGTGGAACAGCCTACAGAGGGCACCCAAGAGGCGTCTTTGGCTTCGACCTGGACACCGAGAGAGTCATTTCTCCTAAGTAAATAAATAAATAAGGTCTTTGATGTGTGTGGAATGTCACCGACTGGCACCACTGGCAAAGTTTTATATAGGACAGTTTAAAGCACACATAACCAAAAACAAAGAAGGTCCACAACTAGCTGATGTGAAAAAAAAACCTTACGCCTCACTTTGCCAGTAGGTTTCACACACATTACAGAAGTTGTAAGAAAGGCATTCTAGGGGGAAGAGAGGCAAGGCCAGCCAATGTAAACATGTTACGAAATATCGTATGTTTGTGTAACTTGATGAGATTGTGTAACGCCTCTCAGAGAAGCTGTAGGTTTAGCCTAGGATGGCACATAAGACATCTTCGAAAAGACCTAAGAAAATACCGATCGAGAAAAAAGAGGGAGGGGCACCCACAGGGAAATAGAGAGAGCGCAAAGACCCTTGATTTTACAGATTTCAGTTTCAACAGGAAATATTTCTCATTCTTCAAGTTCCAGCATCATTTCAGGCTAGACGCTGTACCAAAAGAGCTATCCCAAAAATGTAGCCAAATTGCATGGACCCTGTAAGAACTTGCATTCTGAAGGTCAAAAACCATTCCACAATAAATACCAGCGAGGTCCATTCAGGCAGCAAAGGAATGTCTGAATACCAAAGCAAAGCAACAATATCACTCCCTAGCTTGCTTGAAGATGGAGCCAACATGAAAATGCATTCCATCTCCTTCCCGAACAGACGCTATTAAAAACATTGAATGGAAATGGCTACATTAGAAGGCTACTGTGAATGTATTAGGAGATGGTTCCAGCACTTCGACAGCAGCATAGCACTGAATTAATTGTAGTTTGGCACAGCTCATGAAATGGCATTTAATTTGAGACAAGGAAAAGGAAATTCAAGCTAGAACAAAAGCTGAAGAGAGAAAAGAAGGGTGGGGCTGTTGTTGTTGTTGTTTTACTTCCAAACAGTAAATGATTGTGTCTCTATAAAGTAGAATTACCTGACAGTTTCCACTGGTTTTACATGGCAGCTGTAAACTAATGGCAGTCACAATTTCTGGACAACACAGCATGATTTACTGGGTACATGGCATAACATTTTATTATTCACTGCAAATACAATCCTTTTAATTGTGGCGTGCTCAAAACTAACCAATAGTTAAGTTGTGCTCAGTCAAGGACAGTCTTCTAACCCTTGTATAGCAGTTTCACCATTTAGAATATGTTTCTAATATGGTAGTTTCAAATTCAATGGAAGTGTAGTTATTTCAGCAAACTTACCATGGTCATAAAGGCCACTTTTATACTTGAGACTGTAGAAAACATACAGCTGTACTTACAATGAAACAACTAATTGGCCTTTGCTAATACAGCAGTATTATACAACCTGATTTCCAGAAATCTATGCAGCTGTGTTATCACAGTTGCAATCCAGAAATCCATCCAATTTGTGTGTAAAGTATTATTTGAATGAAAACTCAACTGGACTCAAGTTATCCATCAAGCTACTGCATCCTTGTACTTAACTTGTTTCTTAGAAGAAGGTCTACTGATTTCTGTAGTTTATGTATTTTCTACTCTAGAATATTGATGCCTCTTCATAATCCTGAAATGATTTGTTTGTTTGTTTTAACATGCTGACATGTTTAAGCCTGAAGATTATTGGGAGGGTGGAGAGAGAGAGAAAGAAGAGGACCTCAAAAACAGAGGAAAAAGGTATTTCAGCAGCCTTGCCAGCTTAGGACACTGGCAGAGCCCAGGAAAAACATATTTGCCTCCAGAGATATTGCTTTTTAAAAACTTGCTACTATTAAAAGAGAGAGAGAAAGAAATCACAATGAGAATAAAGTAGAACTGTATGCATTTAGTCAGTGTGAAAAACATGCTTAGTGTTTCATTTACTCATCTCAGAAAACTGAATACTTATTTGTGAAAGGGGGAGAAGGGTCAAATCTTTCTGAAGGAACTGAGGAGCCATGGGGGAGTGGGGGATAATACAATGTTCCTTTTGGTATGGACCTACAGAACCTTCCTCAAAGATCCTGGTTGCTGCCCCACACATTTTTCAATGTCTTCTGGGAAATCAGCTTAAACGATTAAAAACTGTCCCTCATTTTGCAAACAGAAATGAGTAAATAAAAGCACATTTAGACAAATGTATCTAATTCGTATAGCCTATCCCAACTTCAGCACTTGGAAAGAAACCAATTTTCCACATCTTTCTAGACCCTTTCCCAGGAAAGGGATCTAAAACGAAAAATACACAGATTTGTTTTCTTGTTTTCTACAGAGGGTCTTTCAAAATCACTGTAGCTTAATTCACAAACCCACTCGACTGAATCAAAGTGGATTTAAATCCAGATTGGTGGCTAGACCTGTTTCTTTGCATTTCTCAAGCAGCCCAATCTTCGGAAGATGTCTCTTAATTTAATGCCCTTGATCTGCCACCAAGCCTGCAAAATATGATTAAAACTCCATTTCAGGGTGTGGGGTCCAAACAGCTGGCTTGCCAATACATTTGTCTCTCACGAATGCATATAAATATGTAAATCCGGGCCTGTGACCAAGGAACATTGGAGAGATTCCTTTCATGTTCCATTTGCCATTTCTACACATGTGTGTGTGTTGCCAATAAGGAGATAAGGAACTGGAGGAAGTGAAAGAGCAACAGGTTAAAAGCAAATCTACCCAGAAAGTTATTGGATGTGCCACTCTTTCTCTCACTTTACATAATCCCAGCATCCTGCTTGTATAACCAAAGCCAAAGAAAGAGCTATTACTAAGGCGTACCCCTTCTCCACTGGGGTTCTCACTTCTGAAACCCCCTCAAAAATCCATTACAAACCATTTAGTTCATTCAGCTGTCACGGGCAAGGCACTCCATGTGTTCAGGTGATATTCAAGAAGTGATCAGGACCCCCCTATAGCCAAAAGCTTTTCTATTTTCCCAAGCCTACTGGATCTGAATCACATCAACCAGTGGGTAGGCTACAGATAAATATCCCCACACAAGGCTTCCTGGAATCCAAACCCACCACCTTTGAAAAGGTCGTTACAAAGAGAATTGTGCGGCTACATTTCCTTGAGGTCTTGGGGCAGAAGTAAAACCCAACAAAGTCAATTTAAACTAGGACGAAACTGCTGTTCACAAGCTGATCACTTCTTCAAGCTTTCCAGCAATGTAAAAAGGAAGGTTGTTTTGAGGATTGCAGCATAACTTTTTTATTTTTGGGTTGGTGGATGTCTTGAGTTATTTCCCCAGCATGCCCAGACAATGTGATTTTCTTCCACGTCCCTTTTTAGACTGTTTCCACTCCACCAGGAGTTTCAGCATTAACAACGTACAGCAAAGCCCAAGTCAGCCCCATTGACTTCAATGGAGTGTCCTCCCAGGTAAAGAGGTCTAGGATTGCATCCTGCATACGTCGGGCCCACACTTCCGGCAACTACTCACGGTTCCCCCTTTGTGCGCCTGTATTCCCCCCCCCCCCCAATTTCCTACTGAGACAAACATTGTGGCCACCCCACCCCGCTGCTCTCCTGCCAGTGCGCACGTAGAGCACTGCTGGCGAAGAGGCGCGCGTCTGGGGCACTCCAACTCCTCACACCCTTGCCCTGTGCCCCCCTTCACCTCTCTTCCCGACGTGCTCGGAAACACACCCCGGGCAGATACCTCTGCACGTTACCCCGAACTGCCACTAGGCAAAAGGCCATCTCCCCTTTGGGCCAAGAGGGTAGAGAGAAGACCCTCACCGGGATCTTAAGAGCGGCTGTGGGTTCCGTCCTCCCACTCCCATCCCCGTTTCCCCCGCACGTATGGAACCGGTCCCCAATTCAGTCCCGCACGCGCGCGCGCGCGGGGGTCTTCCTTCCTTCCAAGCGCACAGTTCCAGCAAAGGCATCCCCGGCTTGCAGAAGCAGCTCGGATCTGGTCCCCCGAGAGAAACCCCTGCGCTTACTTGTAGCCCCAATCGCCGCCTCGGCGGCCCCGCGTCGCAGCCCAGGCTGCCTCTCGGCTCCGGCGCCCTGGCGAGCTCGAAACTTCCAGCTCCGGCGCGGCTTTGCGCTCGCCCGCCCAAACTCTCGCAACAGCAGCAGCCGCCGCGCCGCCGCCGCCAAGCAGCCGCTTCCGCCTCCTTTTAAGGTGTCTCGGCGGCTGTTGGACTGGAGGCCAAAGGCGACGCGCCGCCGCCTCTCCTTCTTCGCCCTGCTCTGCGACTGAGGGAGAGGTCGGAGCGCGCTCGCAGGAGGTGGACTGGGGTGTGGTTAGTGAACTTTGCTGTTTGGTTAAGGAGCCAGGAGCCGGGGAGGTGGCGGCGGCGCTCGCTCGCTCGCCGGAAAGCGCAGGGAGAAGGGGGAAAGGACAAGGGGGGAGAAGAACAACTAGTATCAGGGACCTGGATTGCGCGAAATCACCTACGATCTCCGTATACGCAGAGCGAAAGGAAACCTGCTGAGATCACCCGAACTCCTCTTCCAGGTAAAATGCCCTCAGAGGCATTTCGAGATTTAAGAGGGAAAAGAATCGAGAGGGACCACTCCCCCCTCGCCCCTACCTGTTGAGCTGTGATGCTGTTGTAAGTTTCCGGGTGGCCTGGAGAACCGCTGCTGCCCCGGGAGGAGGTATCAAAGTTCCCTGGGAAATCCTGGTACATTGTCCGAGGTGAGAAATAAACTTTGAAATCTTAAAAAAAAACAAAAACCTGCGCACGCTGTTTGTTTGTTTTGTTCCTCAGTCCCTCCCTGTCTTGTTCGCTTCCGATCTTTTATTTACTGCCTTAGGATTTTCCAAATGCACTCAAGTGGATCTGGCAGGGTGTTGCTCCCCCCCTCCCTTTTCTCTATTTTAAGCAATGAAAAATAAGTCCTTTCCTGGTTTTTTGTTTCTTGCGACAGCAACTGTGGGAATTAAAAAATAAATCCAAAAAAACACCTCCGCATACAGTGCAAAAGGGGGAAAAAATGCACGCGCTCTAGAGGCAAATCATTGCCTCTCACGCGAGAATCAAAACAAAATACTTATTAAAAAAATAGTTTTCCAAATGCGACTTTTATTTCTACAGAAGAGAAAGCTTGATGTATCTCGTTTGCCTTCCTTCCAACTTCCTGTGGAGATCTCCCTACTGCTTTCAAAGCCGCGGTCGCCCGGTAGTTTTTAAATCAGGAGCATCTAAACCTCCTGTATAATTAAGCCCTACAGAAAAGTGCCAGCTTCCTGCTTCAACTGGACTGGATGGATGACTCAGCCCGGGATCGGAGGCTCCTGATCGTTAGTTGTTGCTGCTTAAAAACACTCCCCCGAATTATTGATCCCTTAACCCTTGATGCTGCCCTTCTCGGCCATAAAAGCGATCTTTCTTTCCCCCTCCTTCCCCCCCTCCCTCTCCTCTCTCTCTCTTTCTAGTATCCTTGTTCTCGGAGCTCCTTTACTCTCCCTGAATGAGTCAGTGCAATGGCATTAGTTCAAATCCACAGTCTTATTATTCCATCTCCCTGCCTCTAAAGAGCTGTACCATGTGGATTCGCAAACGTCAAACTCGCAGGCTCCTGGCCCCGCCCCGCCCCGCGGAGCCTCCCACTTGGCGGAGGAGGGAGAACAGGACCAGAGCGCGCTGTCCTTTCAGCCCCGCCGAGCCAAACCCAGCCCGGGCGGCTCCCCGCTCTCCTCGCCCCGTTTTCCGTCCCTGCGGAGGCGCAGCCCGGCCCGTTCGCCTGGCGGGCTCCATTTCCCGGCCGCGGCCTCCTCGTGTCACGTCCCCCGTCCCCTCCCAGCGCGTAGGCTTAGTCTGTTCCATTGTCGCAGGTCGCCGTTGCCAAAGATGGTCATTTGCGTTGTACTACGCGAGCGCGGGTTTCCTTGGTTAGAGTGACGCGCTCGGAGAGGGATTCCCTGGTCGTCTGCAGCAGACCGAGCTCCGCTTAAAGGGGAACAGGATCGAAACGCTAATAGTAATAATAATAGTAATACTGGGGCGGCGGGAGAACCGAGAAGAGAAGCCGACACTTTATTCGCGGCGCCGGTGGATTTTCTTAAATGCTGCTTGTGCAAAACTCGAGTGTGGGCGGCTTGCGCTATTGTGGCAGAATACACGGGCCGATTAGCACCGCGACCCAAAGCAAGGGCAGGGTGGGGAAGATTTGCATCAGGACGCATTGTTTGCAAAAGGGCGTTTGCTCCCTCCCAAGTACGTGCTACCGATCTTGGGTGGCATGTCAGGTTTGGCGTGTCGGGGAGTAGTAGAAACAGCGGCGGAGATAAAAAGAATCGCTGGTGCCGCGCAACTTGGCCGAAGCTTCGTACCGAGTCGGTTTGCCCCGCCCGCCTGCGCGGTACTCCCTTCGCCCGCTTATTATTCTTTGCCCCAAATGCAATTTGCAGTAATAGCCGGCTCTTCTGTCGTAGAGCGGCCGCTCGATCTCATAACGCATTCCCCCGCTTTGCCGGGTCTACTTTAAGTAGCGAGCTCCTAATTGCATTCAACTATTATAATTGCAGCGCTGCCTCCTCTAGGAAGGAACTGAAAGATCCCCATAGCCGTCCAGGCTTTTTCCTGAACTTGCTGGACGCGCCCCGTTTCCCTAAACTGCCCGTGGTAGACCCCTAAATAAACCCGGTTATTTATTTGCAAGCCTCACTTGCCAACAGACCGACGAGGAAATGATGGACTTGGATAACATGAGATCGCGCAAGTCTATGAAGTCCCGTGGAGATGCGGGCGGGGAGGAGCTTATTTCAAGATCGACATGTTTAGACTTGTACAGAAGCCCCATCGGACTCAGTGGGCCTCACTTCCAAGTTCGGTTGCAAGAGCCCTGCTCACTTGCCTGAGAAGCAGCCCCGATGAACTCTGGAGGGCTTACCTCTGAGTAGTGAGCACACACAGGATCGGGCGCAAAGAACCTTAAAAGAAACGCAGATCGAACGATACACGTGTCGTAGGCGCTTGCGAAGGGCGAGCTCACACGATCCACGCCTGATGGCTGCGCTTTGCCAAAGTGGGCGCGGAGCTGCGGAACTGCAGCCGCCGCCAGAAAGGTCCTGAGCGGCGTAAACCGTTTGAGAAGGGTAAACAGCTCGGAATCCGCCCGTATTGCTGGGATCCCTGCTAAGAGCCGACACGGGGACTTGGTCGCGTTCCCATAGCGGCTGCTAGGCCGCTGCCACCCCTGGCTGGAGAGAGACGCACGCTGTTCCCTTTGCCTTCCGTCGGGCCCGCCCCTTCCAGGAATGCCTCCCCGGTGGGAGGAGCGCTTTGCGGCTGAGTTGTGCTGCCGCCGCCGCCGCTGCTGTTGCTGCTTTGCACGCACGCACGGCCGGGCGGCGTTGCCTGCTGGGCTCGGGTGTCTTCCAGTAAAGTTACGTGGCTGCTGGCTAAGCCCCAGAGATCAAGGAGTTTTACTATGGAATTTGGGACGGTCGCTGCTGATGCAACCGTGCAAGGCTTTGCGTTCGCGGCGAGGAAGGGCGAGCAAGCGGGCGGGAAATGCAGTGGGGGCAAATCCTGGACGGAGGCGCGGGGAAGAGGGGATGGGCGCTGGAATTTCCCACCGAAGATTACGTCTGCCCCAACCTTTCCTACCCCCCCTTTTTTGAGGGGGCGGGGGAAACAAGGGCTCCCCAGGAAGTGAGGCGCGAACTGTTCCCGTTGCGTTTGTTTTGTGTGTTTGGAAATTGGCTTCTTTTTTTTTTTTTTTTTGCATTGGTAAAGAGCCGTCTCGAACAAAGGCCAGCATTTCAGGAGAGTTAGAAGGAAACGCTTGAGAAAGAAAGCCTCAGGCTGTAAGGCTTGCAGGATGCCAAGGACCAGATGAATGTCGAAATTACCATTTTCATAATAACAACAACAGTGGAATGCCTATTAACAACAACAGCAGCAATAGTAATGGAATGCCTATCATAATATAAAGTTGCTTCCAGAAGTGTATGTAGGTCATTATCAGCAAACTCGCACAAATTAAAATATTGTGATCCTTTTAAAAAAAGGGGTTGTTGTGATGATGATGATGATGATAATAATAATAATAATAATAAATTATTTATATTCCGCCCTCCCCAGCCAAAGCCCCATAAATTTATGGGGCATAAGGCTATCAGTGGCCACTAGCCAGGGTAGCTGTATTCTGCTGTCAGTGTGGGAGTCAATACACTCCTGTATACCAGTTACTGGAATTGCAGGTGCAAAGTGCGCTATTGCACTCAAGTCTGCGACCTTAGGAGCAACAGTTGAAGGAGTTGGGTATGTTTAGCTTGGGAAAGCGGAGACTGAGGATATTGGATAGCGGGTGGCGCTGTGGGTTAAACCACAGAGCCTAGGACTTGCCGATCAGAAGGTCGGCGGTTCAAATCCCCGTGACGGGGTGAGCTCCCGTTGCTCGGTCCCTGCTCCTGCCAACCTAGCAGTTCGAAAGCATGTCAAAGTGCAAGTAGATAAATAGGTACCATTCCGGCAGGAAGGTAAACGGCGTTTCCGTGTGCTGCTCTGGTTCTCCAGAAGCGGCTTTGTCATGCTGGCCACATGACCAGGAAGCTGTACACCGACTCCCTCAGCCAATAAAGCGAGATGAGCGCTGCAACCCCAGAGTCGGTCACGACTGGACCTAATGGTCAGGGGTCCCTTTACCTTTAATAGCTGAAGGGCTGTCACATGGTGGATGGAGCAAGCTTGTTTTCTCCTGCTCTGGAGGGTAGGACTCGGAACCAAGGGCTTCAGGTTGCAAGAAAGGAGATTCCAACTAAACATCAGGAGTAACATTCTGACAGTAAAAGCTGTTTGATAGTGGAACGGACTCCTTTGGAAGGTGGTGGACTCTCCTTCCTTGGAGGTCTTTTAAGCAGAGGTTGGTCAGCATGATTTAGTTAAGATTCCTGCATTGCAGGGGGTTGGACTAGATGACCCTCAGGGTCCCTTCCAACTCTACAGTCCTCTGATTCCATGATTCTTGCTTGTGGGCTCTCCACATCTCATTGGCCGCTGTTAGAACAGGATGATGGACTAGATGGGCTTTGGCCCGATCCAAAAGGCTCTTACATTCTTATTGTGGCTTTGTGATGGGGTGGGCTGTGGTGCAAGGATGGGGAACATGTGGCCTTCCAGCTGAGCAACTGGCCATATTGGCTGAGGCTGATGGAGGGTGGAGTTAAACATCTGGAGAGACACAGAACCCACCAGCCCTACTCTAGCCCACAAAAGCACCTGCCACAATCAGTTTGCTAGTTTTTAAGGTTCTACGAGACTTGTAGAACCTTAAAAACCCTGAAAATGGGAGGGTTCTGAGATTCTGCCGGTGCTTCTTCCTATCCCTCCACCACAGTGAGCCAAATAAAAGCTGAACATCATGAAAACAGTGTAGGGAGCAGGAAATATCCAGGACAAAGGTCATGCTGTAAGGGACTCCACCCTTCACTAATTACTGACTCCATATATGGAGTTATGGGCTCCGTTTCTGAAAGGGACATAGTGTTCCACATCAGTACTTTTATGGCTCCCAATCCGAACGCTTGCTGAGCCAGTAGACATGTCTGAGAAGTGAATGGGTCAGTGGACCATTACCTCCTAAGAAAAGATGGAAGGGAATTCTCTTCCTACTTTATGCAGCAGTTTTGTCTGCCAGAGCACAACTGCTGAGTCCCATAATACCGTATTTTTTGCTCTATAAGACTCCCTTTTCCCCTCCTAAAATGTAAGGGGAAATGTGTGTGCGTCTTATGGAGCGAATGCAGGCTGCGCAGCTATCCCAGAAGCCAGAACAGGAATAGGGATTGTTGCTTTCATGGCACAGCGATCCCTCTTGCTGTTCTGGCTTCTGAGATTCAGAATTTTTTTCTTCTTGTTTTCCTCCTCCAAAAACTAGGTGCGTCTTGTGGTCTGGTGCGTCTTATAGAGCGAAAAATACGGTAACTGCTCTTTATCCTGACTCCATTGTAGCTGTATATTAGATACCTCCTTTATTGCAAAAAGTCTGTGGATAATGAACATGTGACAATTGATCCTAGAATCAAAGGATTAATCGACAGCCTTGGAGCAAAGTGTGGTTATGATTAGCTTCCCAAAGACAACATGTCCTCGGATGTCCTGAGGAAGGGAGGCCTGAGCGATGTGGACTTAAAAACAAGAGCCTGGAACTTGTTGGCGTAATGGAAGCTGCAGGACGACATGCTTGCAGTTATTGTCCATCATTTAATTAGCAGCCCTTGACTGGCAATATTTTTGATTAACCTTAGCGACAGAGCAGAGCTGGTCTTTAACATCTCCATATTCTAGGCAAGAGAAAGGGGCATGCCCAAGGCCACCCAGTGAATTCTTGAACCAGCAGCTTTTCAGTACAGTGGTACCTCGGGTTACAGACGCTTCAGGTTACAAGACTCTGCTAGCCCAGAAATAGTACCTTGGGTTAAGAACTTTGCTTCAGAATGAGAACAGAAATCGTGCAGCGGCAGCAGGAAGCCCCAGTAGCTAAAGTGGTCTTCCGGTTAAGAACAGTTTCAGGTTAAGAACAGACCTCCAGAACAAAATAAGTTCTTAACCCGAGGTACCACTGTATAGCAGATAAGTCTTAGGAGTAATCTACTGCTCAAAACTGTCTGGGTTCAATTTGGATTGGTCCAGTTTTCTCATTGTGAAAATCTTATGGGTAAAGAGGTGTAGCTCAGTGGTAGAGGTTTGCAGGCAGATGGTCCCAGCTTCAGTAAACAACATCTCCATCCAGGTAGTCTGGACCCGTCTGAAATTCTGGAGAGCCACTTGCCAGATAGTGCAAACAGTACTGAACTTAGACTGGATCAGCAGTTGGACCCAGTACAGAGCAACTTCCTATTTCCTATTTTAAGGACAACTATCAGATTAGAGGCATGCTCTTGGTACAGTATGTTTTTTTGCCTGTGGGAGGTCGCAGGTTCCGTCACTGATATCTCCAGGCAGGGCTATAAAAGGCTCCTGTCTAAAATCTCGGCAAGTCGCTGCCAATTAGTGTAGACAATACTGAACTAGATAGACACTGTATGAGTCAGCTTCCTAAGGCCTTAAAACTGTTTGGGGCTTCCTGTTCTGTTCCCCTTGGCTAGCCCAGACCTACAAATATTTACTTAGAAGGTGGTTGCCTGTGGCTCTTGAGCACAGCTGTACCTTTCCTAGCCTCAAGAGGGAGGGGAAACTCTTGCCTCCAGCCAGCTAGAACTGCTGTCTTTTGGACTGACGGCTCAGTTTTGTCCTCTTGAGAAAAACACTTGGGTTCCTGCCACTCAAGACGCTGATTCTGGGCCAACTGCTCTGTGCTCCAGGCAGCTTAGTGGCAATTCTATGCACAGAGGTAGGTATGTCTTTACTTAGGGTATCTACTCAAGAGTAGACCCATTGAAGTAAATGGACATGACTCACTTAGATTCGTTCATTTCAGTTGGTCGGCTCTTGAAGAGGACCCAGTTGAAAACAACCCTTGAGATTCCATTTCCATTCTCCTTACTAAAACGTTTACATCCTGCCTGTCCACAACAAGCTCATAGCAGCAGCTAACAAAATCAATGAGAAGAAGAGCAAGTTAGCCATTTACAAAGCAAATAAACCACCAAAACAGCATAAAAAACTAAAGCGGCAGAGAGGTACGATTTTAAAAATAGAAACTGTTACTGCAATGGTTTGCCTAGCCAAGCTGAAAACCATGTCAGGAGGGAGCGCCCATCATCTCCGGAAAGCCTTTTGGTTGGAAGCTGCCTAGAGTGTCTGGGGCAACCCAGTCAAATGGGCAGGGTTTAAGTAATAACTTTATTATTATGGTTAAACCAGCCTTAGAATGTAGGAATAGTCCTGCTAGATCCCACAGAGACAACCCAAATGCCTATGGGAAGCCCATAAGCAGAGCGTAAGAGAAATAGCCCTCTCCCTGTGCTGTTTCCCAGTGACTTCAACAATGTCTAGGCAACACGATGACCATATGCATACGTAATAGACAATCTTTATAGAATTCCTTCAAATCATAAAAAGTTCAAAATGAAATCTTTAGTATCAAAGTCTCTGAAAATCTTTAAATGAAGCGAGGTACCAAACTTTGTACGGTGGAAGACAAGCTGTGAAGCTTTGTGTATTCAACAATGATGCCCAACACTGAACAGTAATTCCGGATATTGACTACTGTTTTGTAGAATTATTTGTCAGCGTGGTGGGTGGATATAGAATGCTTCATAAACCCATCTTATTTTGAACGAATGTATATAAATGAAAATATCAAATGCTGTGGAACAGTGCTCAGTTTCCCAGTGACTGGCTTTCAGGGGCACACTTCTCATGCTCAAGGCAGCATACAGCCTTTGCAACTAGCCAGGGGCGTTGCATAGAGGGGGCTGGGGGGCCATGAACCCCGGGTGCATTTTTGAGAGGGGGAGCAACCAGCTGCCCCCCTCCCAGTCTCCCTTATTGGAGTCTGGCTCCGGCGGGCAAGGGAGCTGCCTTGCGCCCAGCCACAGCTCCACTTCTGGGTCAGGTGTGACCCGGGAGGCGGAGAAAAGGAGGAGAATTGCAGTTGCCACCCCTCTCCTCGGCTGGGCAGCGCCATACCCAAGCCGGGCAGTGGGAGCGTATGCTCTGCCGCTGCAACTAGCAGCTGTGTGGTGACTCTACTTTCCATTAATTTGTCTTGGCCCTTTTATGTAAAGCTGTCCAAGTTGGTGTCCATCGCTAAATCCTGTGACAGCAGATGCCATCATTTAATGAGGGAGTGTGCCCTTTTGGCTCTTCTTAATCGCCCACCATTCATCGGCTGAGTCCATGCTCTAGTAACATGAGAGAGGGAGGATAAGCCTTGGTCAGTATCATGCATCTCTACCACATCTCCCCTTTATCCCTGTACTTTCCAGGCACAGGACAAGTGGAAGTGTGGATGAGCCCTCAGTAGGAGGCAGCTTCCTATGTTCCTAAGCCTAGGTCAGCCAGCCAGCCAGCCAGCCAGCCAGCAGGGACTTCCTCATAGGGTCTCCCTTGTGTTAAATGAACATGGACAGTTCACACAGAATAGTGATCAGCAACAAAAGACTCCTGAGCCAAAACTGGTCCCGCACTCCAGTTGTCAAACTAGAAAGGAAAAAATAATAGCAACTGCCAGTATGGCAATGGCTTGCCGCTCCAAAAGGGTGTGGGAGAATGTGATGCTAACAACCAAAACCAAGATGAAGATCTACCAGGCTTGTTCTGTTGAGCATGTTGCTTTATGGAAGCGAGTCTTGGGCAACTTAGAACCGCCAAGAGGAACGCCTCAACACCTGTCAAGGTTCAGGGAATCCTATCCCTCCCCTGGTGGTGGCAAAAAAAAAAAGCAGGAGTCTTTGCTACGGAATTTATTCCGGATTTACAGAGAGAGAGAAAGGAATGTAAAGGTAAAGGGACCCCTGACCATTAGGTCCAGTTGTGACCAACTCTGGGGTTGCGGCGCTCATCTCGCTTTATTGGCCAAGGGAGCCGGCGTACAACTTCCGGGTCATGTGGCCAGCATGACTAAGCCGCTTCTGGCGAACCAGAGCAGCGCACAGAAACGCCGTTTACCTTCCCGCCGGAGCGGTACCTATTTATCTACTTGCACTTTGACGTGCTTTCGAGCTGCTAGGTTGGCAGGAGCTGGGACTGAGCAATGGGAGCTCACTCCATCGCGGGGATTCGAACCGCCGACCTTCTGATCGGCAAGCCCAAGACTCAGTGGTTTAATAAGTAGCCCCTATTAATTAATGGCGTTGCTCTGAGTAATCTCCTCCCCCCCCCTTTTACTCTCCGTCATCTACAGCTCCACCCCTCATATGGTGGCCTTTCCGCTTTCTGCTCTTCCACTTTCACAGCCCTCCTGGTTCTAGGAAAAGGGGGGTCGGGAATGCTTTCTAATGGTAACGTGTCAGCCAGCTGTTCTGGCTCTGATGTTTCCCCCGCTTCCCATTCCATTATCTCCCAGCTGTGTCCTCCTTCTGTCTGAGAGTCATGACCTTCTGCAAACCACCATTCCTCTTCAGTCCAGTCACTGACAACACCTGACACATGCACTGCATCACATTCTCAGCATGTTTGCTCTCCTGTCTCAGCAGCATCTACACTGGCTTGGTCACATCCACAGAATGGAAGATGGCAGGATGCCCAAGGATGCTGGGGAGCTGGCTTCAGGCACCAGGTCCATTGGCCGGCCAACTCTTGTGTTACAAAGATGACATGAGGGCTGGCAACGTCAACCCTGCCATGTGAGAACCCCTTTCAGATGACTCTGGTGCCTGGAGACAGGTCACGCATCCACAATAGTAACCAGAGAAGGAACGAATGCTGGGAGGAGCACAGAAAGAAGGAAAACCATGATACAGAAACCTGCATCAGCACAACTGGACGCCTTCATCTGCCCCAGCTGCAACAAAACATCCTTCTCCTGTATCAGTCACTGCAACCGCAGCAGGCACAGTAACCTTCCAATAGTTTGACTTCACCCCCAACGGCACACTCCATTGTCTCCCCGAGACAGAAAGATGCCAACAACAATGGAGAATTGGTGGCCTTCTAGTAACCCCTGGGGAGCAGGGAGAGTTTCCGTATCTTCATCTCCATGTAAAACTACCTCCTCCACAGACCTCCAGAGCAGATGAGGTTTCTGAGCTTTACAAACAGGTAATTCATCCGAGCAGGTCTCATTTAAAAGCTAAGAAGTAGAGTTTTATTGGTATATTTCACTATAACCACCAGTAAACCACCCAGGCCAGAAGCACAGATCAGGGTGTACCTTGTGTACCTTTAATTAACCAGGTAATAAGCTGTTTGTGTGGGGTTCCATAAGTTCAGAATCTGATGGATCAAATTAATCCCCATTTTACCCTGCGGATTGAACAGGGAGCTGGGAATTGGATCCCACTCAATATTTCTGTCTCTTTTCACAGGGCAATCTTGCCTGCCCGGGGTTACCCTTCTGCTGGATTGGTGTATCTTTATCACCACATGAGGGTGGAGGGCCACTTAATTAATTTTTCAAAGAGCTCTGAGCAAAGGGACCCATTAGAGCACAAAGCTGTGTTAATTACACATCTCTCATCTTAAGTATTTTAATAAACTCTCTTTCGCAGTAACAATTAACAGCATTCCTCTCAACAGACACCGGTTATTTGTTAGGAGTCGGCAAGTACAGGTCACTGCAGCATGTGGTGTGTCTGAATAGGAACCTAAAAATCAGCATTTCCCTTCGCAGCTTGGATAACAAATATAGAAACACTTGTGACCCCCCCCCCCTTAACTTTAGATGTGACTAAATCCCACAGTTTCCTGCATGTGACATGGTGTGTTGAGTACATGGATTCTGTAGGGGAGAAATATTTTCCTAAAAAGTTCTAAGCAATCAGCTGCTTTTGAACCTTTTAACAGCTTAGCATGAATGCAGTAGCATGGGGATACATACTTGACTTCAGTTAATCTTTCCTTCATAACATTTGTACGCTACTTGATTGTAAAAACACACACACAACCTCAAAGAAGTTTACCAAAAATAAAACAGTAAAATTGAAGGGAGGGCGGAATCACAAACATACTTTAAAACATACAAAAGTTAAAAAACTAAAACAAATTAGAATTACCTCAACTTTCTAAGGGTCTGGGTAATAATTCATTTATACCCTGCCCATCCGGCTGGGTTTCCCCAGCCACTCTGGGCATCTCCCAACAGAATATTAAAAACAGGAGAAAACATCAAACATTAAAAGCTTCCCTAAACAGGGCTGCCTTCAGATGCCTTCTAAAAGTCAGGTAGTTGTTTATTTCCTTGACATCTGGTGGGAGGGTGTTCCACAGGGCAGGCGCCACCATCGAGAAGGCCCTCTGCCTGGTTCCCTGTAACCTCGCTTCTCGCAGGGAGGGAACCACCGGAAGGCCCTTAGAGGACCTCAGTGTCCGGGCTGAATGATGGGGTAGAGATGCTTAACTAAACAATGTTTTTAGCAGGTGCTCCAAAAAGAATACAGTGAAGGCATCTGCTTGATCTCAGTAGTCCCCATCTCTTAACAGATGCATGCCTGTTCCATTGAACATCCTATTGAGTTCAATTGAATTGACTTGCAGGAAGGTTGGCTAAGATTGCAATCTAAAATGAGGGTGACGTGGGGTTCTTTCCCCTTATGCTTATTACTTAGAGCCTCAGTGTTAGTTATTAATAATAAATTCAAAACTGTATGATTCTTGAAAGCATGCCAGTTGAGAATCAAGCCTAAATAAAGTGCAGCAAATGATTAATTAAAAACAACAACCAACAATTTGTTAAATACAAGTTCTCATAAAAACTGCAGAAAGCAAGCATCATCTTGGGGGAAAAAACAGCATTCTAGGGTAAAAATAAAATAAAATGTATTTACCCAGGAGGGAAGAAAAATAAATTTGGGGAAATAACAAGTGGAAATGCAGCAGCGCTGCTACTTTAGAGACTATTAAAAAGGCCTATTAAGATGGGATGTGTATGTTTCTTAGACTTCCCCTAGAGAATCCAACTAGCACTTTGCACATCTCCTTTAACTGCTGTGCAAATTGAGAGAAGCTTAAATTCCAGTGATCAAATCCCATTAGGCTGTCCTCTTCAGATGTATGCTTTCTCTGTGAGTGGAAGAAAGCAAGGTCTTTTGCCTGTTTGTTTCTATTTCTGGTGATCGCCAAAGAAAGCAACCAAGCTCGTTTGGGGAAGGCTGGTAAGAAATAGCATAAAAGCCCAAAACTTTTTAACACCTGAAGAGCCAGGCGCTCATAAACAAAGCTCCTTGCTGCTGCTGCTCCTGTCAGATGCTTTGTTTTCCAAACCACTGAAGAAGAAGAAGAAAGTGCCTTGGTCCAAAATTAGCTGGTCTTTTTCATGCAGTGCCTATCTTTAGAGGAGGTGTTGGTAGAACTACAAAAATAGACCATTTTCAGCAGCCAGTTTGTGTTATATTTAGGCAGTGGGATGGTGGGGGTGCTCTAACAGGCACAGTGAGACAGTGACTCTTCTCCCTTTGGACTGTACATTAAACAGATAAGAGACGCATGTGCTTGAGCTATCCTAGGGGGAAAGAGAATTGGTCCAAGATGCAAAAGAAATTGGCCTGCAGTGCTTACGAGGTGCATGGGAAGAAGCATTGGGGTAAAAGTAATCTCCTTTGCAAACACTTCTTGTTTGGGTTATCTCCTGTCTTCAGCTGTCAGTTTAATCACCGAGCTGGAAAAACTGCCTTGGAGAGAGTGGGGGGGGGGTGTTTATGCCAGGTGACTTCAATAGGGGCTGGCATAACAATGTTTCAGAATTCCGCTTAGAATTTGTCGGGGCTTTTAAAGAAGGGGTCTAGCCTCTGGCATTTTGGCACTCAAGGCAAAGCAGTGAAATTCTTCCCAATAGGAGAATGTGGAACTATTGAATGGTCATCCTGGGGACTGGGGTGGCACACATCATTTGCTTTCCAGCACTGCAAACCGATCACAACCTGATGGCCACCAAGTGTCAGGCAAACAATTCCAGCAATTGGTTTAAAGCAGTGTTTCCCAACCTTGGGTCTCCAGCTGTTTTCAGACTACATTTCCCATCATCCCTAACCACTGGCCTTGCTAGCTAGGGATGGTGGGAGTTGTAGTCCAAAAAACAGCTGGAGACCCAAGGTTGGGAAATACTGGTTTAGAGCACCATAGAATTGTGAAGATAGAGTAGGATCCACAGCTGGTTGAACACCAGTACCCAGTGTGTGTTCATTGAAAGTAAGTGCCAGGGTATGGTTGTAGGCAGGATGAGGACCAATAAGCTGAAGCTACGTCCTTTGTAGATAGAGACACTGTGGTGGCCAGGTCTGAGAATTGGGGATTGTTCCTGTTCTGCATGGGATTGCACTCCTTCTGAACAAACAGTTACATGGTTCATGGGTGATCTTGGAACTTTGTCTATGGAGGTCCAGGTAACCCTTACAAAAAAAGAGTGCCTGCCACCAGCTTTGGCTGGTGCATCAACTGTGCCCCTTCCTAGACAGGGTTAGTATGAGCTCATACCTAGAACTAACTAAGTTGGTCTTTAAGGTGCTACTGGAAGGAATTTTTTTATTTTGTTTTGACCATGGCAGACCAACAGGGTTAGTTTAGCCTCTGTAATACATGTGCTGGTAATCTCACATTGAGACTACAGTAATGCACTCATTGTGGGGCTTTCCTTATGGGTGTTCTAGAAGCTGCAGCTGTACCAGAATGCTGCAGCCTGGGTGGAAGGTGGTCCCCCTTTCTGGGCACATATCACACCCATGCTAAGTGATCTGCAGTTGCTGCCTGTAAGCCACCAAGTCAGTTGTAAGGTCTTCTTGTTTTACATATGAAGCCCTAAACTACTCTGAAGCAAACTACTTGACTTGTCCGTCTGGAACTCTGAACCATGAAATTCAACAGAGATAAATGTAATGTCTTGCATTTTGATTTTTTAAAAATCAAAGGCATGTTTATGGGATGAGGTAGACACCTCTGTAATCCCATCAGTGTTGGGCTCTGCTTTGAAGCTAGAAAAAAACTGTTGTATCCATAGATGGCCTGAGATGTCTGCTATGTCAATAGGCAAGAGATCTGGTTGGTTTTGTGTGGGGAGCTGTGTGGCTTGCAGGCTTCCAGTGTACTGAGTTAGTGTGCCTGAGATCCAGGGGAAAAAATGCTTTCTAGAAGCACCTTTAAACATGACTGTTTTCCTGCACAGGTATCATGTCTGTATCATGTATCATAGAATATGTGCTTTTCTTCCACATGGAAATTTATTAATGTAAGAAAATTGCCATGTGAAAAGCATGCAGTTGGGATGAGCCATCGGGTTACTACTACTACTACTGTCAATTGGCACTTAAATACTCCCTTGGCACTCAGTGGTTATAAATTAATAAATAGCAAAAACAGAAATATAAATATAAATTAGTGCAGACAGGCTAGTCGCTATCAAAAAGCTTACTAACCAGGTTTTCAAAAGAGCCCTCAAAACAGCGATGGCTTTTTGTTAACTGGGCAGACATGTCCTCTATAGCTATCACAGTTTTAGGGAGTGACTCTTATGGACTAGAACCACCCTTGAAAAATTGCATCGGTTTCAGCAGTTTTTGGTGTATGAGCCGAAGTGGACTGTCTTACCCAATAACCAGTGCTCTTGCACATACACACACACAGGGCGTAGGAAAGGGGGGGGCAGGCCGCCCCAGGTGCCATCATGGAGGGGGGTGACAAATTATAAAGGAACAATTTCTGCCCTACTAGGGCGGTTCATAAAAAACTTTTTTTAAAAAATGCCTGCTCCAAAGGTGTTTTCTTACTACACTAGGGATTACATAGCTACATATGAAATTTCATGCATATCAGTTAATATCTTGACCCTCCTCCACGAAAATAGCTGTTTACTTGGCCGTTTTCCTATGCCGTGAAGGTTGAAATTTCAACAAAGCACATGCCTTTGCTAGACTCTTTTCGGGCACCTGCTAAAAGCATTCTTCTTTAGGCAAGCATACCTAGATGCTTAGGAAGTTAAAGTAATTTTAATCTTAATATTTTAGCTTTTGTATGTTTTAAAGTAGGATTGTTAATTTTTCTTGATTTTACTGCTGTGGTGTTTTTTTTTTTTTAAATAATTTTTATTAAATAAATAAACAATATAAATAAAATAACACAAGCCAAAACACAATCCATTCTGTAGATTGAAGTATCTGTCCATAGTCGCCTACTTGATATCTGAGGCTCAGAATCCACATTCCTCTGTAAGAAAATATGAAATAACGTAAAACCATTTTTGCAGGCCAACCCCCCCCCCCAAAAAACCCCATCAATGTGGGGGTGGGAGACAAGAAATTTTCTGCACTGGGTACCACCTGACCTTCCTACCCCTCTGCACTCACACACACACACACAGCGTGCAAAAGCCATTCATCCCATGAGAAAATAACCAGCAGCATGTAGCATTTGAGATCTGGTGGTGATAAAATACTTTTGCAATAAACTGCTTGGCCAAAGTAACTTTAAACAAGCCTGGTTTACAGTGCCCTAGACATACATCCAGAGTTGCTTGCATTGAGCAATAAAACAATCTGTTTCCAAAAAAATAAATAAAAAACAAGAGATAACATGCATGCTTGCTAAGTCCAGTCTTGCCTGAGCATTAAGCAAGTTAAGACCAAACCAAGTTGCAGGGCAAGGGAGGATCATTGACAGGCAAATGAGCAAGGTTTTGGTGCTTCATGTTCCAGGGACTCAGTGGCACTTTGCAGAACCGAGCAAATAACTAAAATAACACCCTCACTTTAATTAATACTCATCCCTAGGAACCAAGGGCCTCGGGCCATTGGTGGGTCAGGCTCTTTTTGACTAAAGTAACAGAGCCAGGAATGGCAGCAGAAGCTAAACTCCTACACTCCAACCCTCTGTTATGGCAATGGTACTTTTATGTTGCTGTTGTGGCAGCACCAGATTACCGTGCAATGCTGCAATTTTGAAATGCACAAAGGCAGAAGGAAGTCCCTTCTTCATAGAATTTCGTTTGTGCATATATTTTAGGGTGCAAATAGGGATGGAGTACTTCAGTGGTCTTACGGGATTTGTTTTTCAGAAACATGAAAATCTCCCCCCCCCCCTGTTTTTTTTAAGGAGTTAAAAATATGCAAGAACCCTGGCCTTACTGCCTTAGCGCGGAACCGCTGCAAAGGTAGCATCAGAAGCAACCAATTAGTTCAGCACACAGAGACTTGTTGAAAACATATTGTGAGCCAGAGGGCCGTACCTAATTTGCACAGCTTATTTACGTACTCCAAATATAATTCACATAATATTTGCACGAACTTGGTGGACTCCACACTGCTGGTGGACATATGGCAACACTTCTGCGATGCCATTTGTGCAATTTCATACGACAAGCAAGAAGTTGCAGCTATTGGGGTGGAATCCGTTGTTATATTTACACCAAAGGTTCGGCAATTAACATTTCCCTCATAAATATATGAACAGGTGGAGACGGTGGCAGACAAAGCAAGTCCTAATGTGTGTTAGAATTAGAGCATATGTCTTCTCTTCAGCTGAGGCTGGCTGATCATCAGCGTCCTGGGATGGCTATGCCCAAATGAGCAAAGTTATCGCCAAGAAAACAGGTTGGACTAAGAAATGATGATATGTGAAAGCATAAACAAGGAGCCTTTGAGTGGTGCAAGTTAAGGAAATTTAGACCCTGGAATTGATAGTCTTACAGGGACTCTGCTTCTCTATTCCTGGTATGTTAGAGCAAAAACTCCTGGAAATTTTTGGTTTGTGAGGGAGGTAAAGGTAAAGGGACCCCTGACCATTAGGTCCAGTTGTGGCCAACTCTGGGGTTGCGGCCCTCATCTCGCTTTATTGGCCGAGGGAGCCGGCGTACAGCTTCCGGGTCATGTGGCCAGCATGACTAAGCCGCTTCTGATGAACCAGAGCAGTGCACAGAAATGCTGTTTACCTTCCTGCAGTAGCGGTACCTATTTATCTACTTGCACTTTGGCGTGCTTTCATACTGCTAGGCTGGCAGGAGCAGGGATCGAGCAACGGGAGCTCACCCCGTCACGGGGATTCCAACCACCAACCTTCTGATCGGCAAGTCCTAGGCTCTGTGGTTTAATCTACAGTGCCTCCTAATAACTCTCAGCACCCTTAGCAAACTGCAGTTCCCAGGATTCTTTGGCAGAAGCCATGACTGTTTAAAGTGGCATAATACAGTGGCACCTTGGGTTACAGATGCTTCAGGTTACAGACTCCGCTAACCCAGAAATAGTACCTTGGGTTAAGAACTTTGCTTCAGGGTGAGAACAGAAATCGCGTGGTGGCAGCGGGAGGCCCAATTAGCTAAAGTGGTACCTCAGGTTAAGAAAAGTTTCAGGTTAAGAATGGACCTCCAGAACGAATTAAGTTCTTAAGCTGAGGTACCACTGCACTGCCTGAAATGTATGGGACCTTAGAAATGAGGGAGAGTTAACAACAAACCATTTTCTCTAGCCACTATTATTTATTCTGTAGATTTATATCCCACTTTTCGACTCACAACATTTATGAAACACAAGAAGAGCCACATGCACACTTAACAAAACAACTAGCTCCATCGAACCAGCACGAGATGTTTCTTCCCACAGGGCAGATGGTATCAACAGGCCCTCATGCTGTCTTCACCTGCCTCCAAGTTAACAACGTGATGACATAAAAATAGCCTGCTGGATCATGTCAGTGGCCTATCTAGTCCAGCATCCAGTTCTCACAGTGGCCAACCAGTTGCCTGTGGGAAACCAGGGAGCAGAACGAGAGCCCTCTCCCCTCTCATGGTTTCCACCAACTGGTCTTCAGAAGCATTTCTGCCATCAACTGTAGAGGCAGAGCATAGTCATCATGACTTGTAGGCATTGATAGGTTTATCCTCCATGAATTTGTCCAATCCTCTCTGAAAGCCATTCAAGTTGGCCAATTTTGCCCTCAAGTTACTAAGACTATTTTAACGCACTGGATCATCCCAAATGATCAAAGAATTAGACAAATCTATGAAGGTTGTATTGCAATAAAACTTTCCTGTGTAGGTGGGAAATAATATTGGACGCTTCAGTAGCAAATATGGACTTTTATCTGGAAATGAGCAGGAGGGAAGGAACAAAATTAAAAGCATCATGCTATATATATGTATATTTTTCATGTAAGTACTTGTGCAAACCCAGTATTCTAGTTTAATAAGTATAAACCTTCAGGGTGAGAACTTTGTGCTGCTATTTAGGGATAATTTGGGGTATTGCAATAAAAAAAACCTGTTCTCTTTTGTTCAGATTTCCTGAAAAGTAAGAGTGAAATGACAAACCAACATGTTTGCCTGTGACACACCTGTTAAAGGTACAGAAACCCTATCCGGGAGGGGGGGGGAGATATTCATGCTCTGACCAAAGGAGCAGCCCTTTCAACTGGACCAGAAATGATGCCAACATCTCTTAGTACTGAAACACATGGTTGCTTGCCTGCTTTGTGGCAAACTAGTTGTCTGACTTGTTCTCCAAGAACAGAAGTTGACATTTTTTTTCCACCACTGCCAACTGTCTAAATATGGCTTGAGGTTGCATGTTGGTACAAAAGCTGCAGATTCTGCTTGTGGTGAGCAAGTCAGATGACCTGCTCCTGACTTGTAGGCAGACTCTAGTCAGCATGGGGGGGGGGCAGGGGGAGAGAAGCTGTCAGAAGCAGGATGAGCTACACACATTATGAATACAGTGGCTGTATGCACACTGTTGTATCCTGCAGCAGTGTGGAGAACATAGGTGCATGTATATGAATCTTTAAACAACTGGGTACACTCTGCTCAGAATTGGTTGACCCAGTCTGGGTTCCCGGGCTGACATCTATAGCTGTCTAAAGTTATGTCTGAACACACAAGTTTGTTGTCCATGCTGCTGTAAGAAACTCCAAAGACCATCGGAAGCTGCCTCGTACTAAGTCTGACCATTGGTCCATCAGGTTTAGTATTGGACTACACTGTTATTGGACTACAATTCCCATCATTGCTAGCTATCAGGACCAGTGGGCAAGGATGATGGGAGTTGTAGTTCAACAATAGCTGGAGACCCAAGTTTGAGAAATGTTGGCCTACACCAACTTGCAGGAGCTATCCTGGATATCAGAGAGGGTATGTTTCCTAGCGCTACCTGGCCGTACTGAGAATGCTTCACCATCTAGCTATATGGCCCTTCTTCTAACTGTACACATAGCAGCCATGTTTGTTGTCACTGTGTAAGATGCATAGCTGTCAGCCCAAGACATTTCAGTGCCTCAGGTGGAGCAGCAAATGGTGCCTGTTGTCACCACCTGGTCAAGGGGCAGAAGGGTGTGGGTGGCACTGTGGTCTAAACCACTGAGCCTCTTGGGCTTGCCGATCAGAAGATTGGTGGTTCAAATCCATACGGCATGGTGAGCTCCCATTGCTCTGTCCCAGCTTCTGCCAACCTAGCAGTTCAAAAGCATGCCAGTGCAGGTAGATAAATAGGTACCGCTGCGGCAGGAAGGTAAATGGCGTTTCTATGCACTCTGGCACTTGTCACAGAAGCGGTTTAGTCATGCTGGCCACATGACCCAGAAAGCTGACTGTGGACAAACGCTGGCTCCCTCAGCCTGAAAAGTGAGATGAGTGCTGCACCCCACCTTTGACTGGACTAACCGCCCAGGGGTCCTTTACCAAGGGGCAGAGTACTCAGCCATGTTGTTGTGGCGTTGTGAGTAGAGCACAGTCACCTCTCTCTCCTCCTAGTGGTAAAACCCCCCAATAATAATGCATTCAAAAAGAAACAATGCGCAAAATCAGCTGCTTCACTCAGTTTATTGTGGGGCCTAGCAGCTGCCCTTCATCTTGAGCGATGATTCATAGTGGGACCATGTGCAAAGCAGGGTAGGGCCCTGTGTTTTTAAACCTTTGTTTGCTTAGAAGGTATCTTACAGCACTCTTCAAACATGGGTTATCAGAGCAAGGCAGTGGCAAACTGAGGGATTTCCTCCCAAAGCAAATACCATCTTCAGAGAAAGCACTTAGCTCAGGACCACAACAGGAAATGAAAGGGTTCATTCCCACCCACCCACTTCCTGCTTTGCCAGATGGGTCTTTGGGCTGAGGCCTGTCTTTTATTTCATTTATTTTATTTTTTATTAGATTTATATACCGTCTTTCATCATAAGATCTCAGGGTGGTTCACAGAATAAAACACAGGATAAAAACCAAGTAAATAATTAAAAACAAGACATGCACAACAATACCAGGCCCCCTTCCCACAGACACATGTAAAATGCTGCAGAATACAAATCAGCTAAAGGCCTGGTTGAAGAGGAATGTTTTCTCCTGGCGCCTAAAGGTGTATAATGAAGGCGCCAGGCAAACCTCCTTGGGGAGAGCATTCCTGAAACGGGGAGCCATAGCAGAGAAGCCGGTTCTTGTGTTGCCACCTTCTGGACCTCACACGGAGGACGCACACAAAGAAGGGCCTCAAATGATGATCACAGAGTCTGGGATGGTTTATATGGGGAGGGGCGGTCCTTTTATCCTTACAGTGTAAGCTTAATAGTTAGCTATCCCCTCCCCTGTCATTTTTTTAAAAAAACCCTCACCAGGTAAATATAAAGATGCTTTTTCAGCAATGGCATTTTCTTAGTTTCATTTCATTTTAACCCCATCTTTTCTCCAAGGAGCTCAAGGTACATGATTCACCCTCTTCCCATTTTATCCTCACAACAACCCTGTGAGGTAGGCTAGGCTGGGAGACATTTAAGTCAGTATTGTCTGCACTGACTGGCAGCAGCCCCCAGGGTTTCAGTCAGGAGGCCTTCCTAGCCCCATTTGCAGGCACCAGCAGTTGAACCTGGGGCTTTTTGCATGCAAAACCACTGAGCTACTCCTCTTCCCCCAGTGATTGTTTTTCAGAGAACTCAAGGTTTACTCTTCCGAATGTGAACCAATTAAAAACCACCAGCACCAAACTTGATTATCTTCCCCACTGGTGATATTGGGTTGTGCAGTAGGAGCCCAAGAAATGTTTGCTAACTTCCTCCCACATGTCAGTCTGGCTATTAGCCACAGCCTGTTCACCCGCAAAGAGCAAGTGTGCATGCAATTGTTTTTGTCTATTCCTTGGCAGTGGCTCCTTGCATGACCTGCTTGTTTGGCTCAGTCAATAACCATACTAAAACCTGGAGCAGAAAAGGCATTGTTGCTGTTGTTGTTGCTGCCCTTTGTCAGATCCCACTAGTGAACCATGCTGGGAGCTCCTGCCAGAGGATAATGTGAAAAGAGAGCCCGATGGCGCATGCAGATCTCTTCCGCACAAAGCTCAATATTTCAGGCAGTGGCTTCAAGCTATTAATTGATTGCCGCTGTCTGTTGCTGCTGGGAGCCATTCTAAGCGAGAAGCCTTGGGACAGGCAAAAAGCTCACCGATTAAACTTTTTAAAGAGTTGAAAGATGCTTACTCTACTGCCAGACTTCTCAGCATGCAGAGTCAAGATCACTTAACAGGAATTGCTCAGAAGAGAAGCTGTGCTCGTCTTTTGTTGCAAAGAATGTCAAGCTTATGCCATAATAAATTTGTTTGTCTTAAAGATGCCACAAAACTCTTGGTTGTTTTTTGCGTGGATTAGTACTTCTTGAGTGCTAATCTGTTACACAGATATCCTGGCTTTTCTCCAAGCTGCTCGAAGTGGCACCCATGATTCTCTGCACCCCTTTCTCCAGCAACACAGAGAGGTATATTAGGCTGAGCTATACTGATTGGTCCAAGGTCCAGTTGAACAGAGATTTGAACCTGGGTCTCTTTGGCCCTACTTCAGTTCTCTAAGCACGGAACAAGATGGTTCTCTTTAACCACTATGCTTTCATTATCATTTTATATTTCCAATCAGGATGGCTAAAGGGATGAATTATTTCTACTTTTCTAACACATGTTTCTAACACAGTATTGTCAACAATGACTGGCAGCCCCTCTCCAGGTTTTTTGCCAGACTTTATTCCAATGCTACCTGGAGATGTTGGGGACTGAGCCCGAGAACTTGAGTATATGCTTTATTGTGGACCTACGAACTTTTGCCCATTGCAACTAAAAGGCCTGGGAGAACAAGAAGGTCTTCAGCTGGAGCCTAAAAGACAGCAACCAAGTATAGGCAGCAGCCAAATTTCTCTGGGGAGGGCATTGGATAAATGGGGTGCCATCACTGAAAAGGCCCTGTCCATAATAACCATCCACATCACATCAGTAGGCAGAGGAACATGGAAAAGGTCCTCCACTGAGGATCTCAAGGACTAGGTGGGTATATATGGGACAAGGGAATCCTTTTATGCAGCCATGTGAGTTCCTTCTCAAGGCTGGAGATTGCCAAGAGAATTCTGATGAAGAGGGAAAAGGAAGTGGAAATTGTCTTTGGTCAGGAATGGAAACCGGTCACGTGAATATGATTTGTATTAGTTTACACTGTTGTTTTCTTCTAAATCTGCAAGTGATATGCAGTTACAGTGGTACCTCGGGTTAAGTACAGTGGTGCCCCGCAAGACGAATGCCTCGCAAGACGGAAAACTCGCTAGACGAAAGAGTTTTCTGTTTTGGAGGTGCTTCGCAAAACGAATTTCCTATGGGCTTGCTTCGCAAGACGAAAATGTCTTGCGAGTTCCTGCGGGGTTTTTTCCTTTTATCCCCCTTTTTCTAAGCCGCTTATCCGCTAAGCCGCTAAAAGCCGCTAAACCGCTAATAGCGCTAATCCGCTAAGCCGTCAATGGGCTTGCTTTGCAAGACGAAAAACCCACTAGACGAAGAGACTCGCGGAACGGATTCTTTTCGTCTTGCAAGGCACCACTGTACTTAATTCATTCTGGAGGTCCATTCTTAACCTGAAACTGTTCTTAACCTGAAGCACCACTTTAGCTAATGGGGCCTCCTGCTGCTGCTGCCGCGCCGCCGGAGCACGATTTCTGTTCTCTTCCTGAAGCAAAGTTCTTAACCCGAGGTACTATTTCTGGGTTAGCGGAGTCTGTAACCTGAAGCGCATGTAACCCGAGGTACCACTTTAATAACTTTTTAAACATTATTTTGACATTTCTTTTACATTGGAATGGATGTAAATCATGCAAATTGTTGCATGTTATGCAGTTGCCATAACACATATTAAATAGCAGGCAGCGGCACAAATAACTTAGCATTTGGTGGACCCTGAACTGCAGCAGAAACAGTGCTGATTGTGATGGGCGCAGGTTGGAATAGAAACTGTGGTGCCATGTTGCATCCCTAATCAATGCTGCTTCACTTCATACATTACTATTTCTTTTTTTAACAGAACCATCCAAAATCTCTTGGGCAGACCAGTAACATTTCAGTGTGCACATGTAGCAAAGCATGTATTTTCAGCTACAAATATTGAGCAGCTAGCTGCACACACTAGGGGTATTATATGGATACACTACATCAGTTGGATTGTGACTGCACATGTAGGCTGCTTGATCCTTTCTCTCATGTCATGCAAAAACTCTGTGCTACATTTCACATTTTATACATTTGTAGTAGCTTTTCTAGGCAGAAGTTGGTGCATTCTTCCCAAATGAAAACAAACATTCTGCATCAAGGAAAACCAGATTTGGGGCTGAAAGTAACAGATCGTACACATTTGGTTTTTTTCTGATGGGAATAAAGGATGAAGTAAACGTGCAATAAACTCGAAGAAACAAAGCTGGACAGGTTCAAAAGTGGCCAGAGGCAAGCCTAATTACACTTCATTTGCATAGATCTTAAAGCCCACACAAGAAGCAAGGCGGCACAGATAATAATACCTTAGCTTAGTCCACACTCACTTACTTTCTCAAGCATTGCCACCTCCGTGGATAATACGAGCAGTTAGTTAGAAACATTCTGGTTGCACTTCATTGTCCTATTTATATGATTCTTGAACTCATCATTCCTGGCTTTTGCTCTCGTACTGTAGTTCTCTTCTAAAAGCAAGGCATGGTGTGTGTGTGTGTGGTTTGTTTGTTTTTTCAATACTTTGCCCGAATGAAAAAGAAAGATTGGATGAATGCATATGACAATTTACCAAGTGCAGGTAAAACCTCGTGGCAAGGCAGTCATGACATCGAGCTAACAGGATGTCCTTTCATGGGCTGCATCCCCCAAAGAATCATGGGAATTGTAGTTTACCCCCACAGAGCCACAATTCCCATCACCCTTAAACTACAGTTCCCAGGATTCTTTGGGGGAAGTCACATGGCATGTCCACCATCCTAAAATCTGAACTTTGGGCTCCTTGAACACCAGCCTTGCCTTTGGGAAATCAGAAAGAATCCATGCCTCGCTGAAGGAGGCTCCCACATTTTCTGCAAATTTGTTCTCACACTGCCTAGGGATGCTCTCACACCCTCCGCCCAAGCTACTTACGTCCCAATGGCGCTGGCCGAAAGTGGGTAATGTGAGTGCAACATCTGCCAAGGACATTTGGTAACAGAGCAGAAAGTTTCCAGCCAAATGGCACAGTGTAACTAGATCAGCTACAGGCAGTGCTATCCCAACTCTGTTGCCTCTGGCTGACCCATTCCTCCTCCTATTACTTAATTTTGTTTTGCTCCTGTTGCAGGCTAGGTACTGTACACACAGGGACAACATGGTCCCTGCTCAGCTGGTTTGGAGAATTGCACAACCTGACTCAAGTTGCAGCCTTTCCTGTATTCAGTTACATCTAATGGTTGGACACAGCCTCTGGACCAACTCTGCAGCCTGAAAGCACCCAGAGACCTCTTAAAACCAGAGGTGGCATCAGAACAGGGCCATGGGACAGAAGTCCAGGGCTCCTCCTAGCAGAAGGGGAAGTAATGCACATTAGCATCTATACAGGCCATCTCTGCCCCCCCCCCCAATACCCTTAGTATCTAGTCTCTGAAATTACCTAACCACAGCACTGCTTACACCTGGCAAAACAAAGTTCCAGGAGCCATAAACTTCCAGCTCTATGCTTCTATGACAACTTCCTACACCTGCAACTTTTGAAAATTCATTCTGTAACAATTTAGAATTATTGGTTGGGCATCAAAGATGAGTTTTAAACAAAAAACAACATTTTTTTCTGATTCCTAGTTGACAGGAGAAAATTTGACACATAGACTCAGGGGACGGTTGCCAGTAAACAAAACTTATCTCTTCTGGCAAAACAAAAAATTCCTTCCAGTAGCACCTTAAAGACCAACTAAGTTAGTTCTAGGTATGAGCTTTCGTGTGCATGCACACTTCTTCAGATACACTGAAACAGAAGTCACCAGACCTTTCTATATAGTGAGAAGGTGGGGAGGGGTATTACTCAGAAGGGTGGTGGGAATGGGTGATTGGCAGATAGCTGTGATGAGCCTGTTGACGACTCTTAACGACTGCAATAGGTCTTACAGGAAAAAGCAAGGGGTGAGAAGGTGAAAAATGGCTTTGTCATGTATAATGAGATAAGAATCCAACGGTACAACGCATCATCAGAGATCTACAACCTCTCCTGGACAATGACAGTTCTCTTTCTCAAGCTCTGGGAGGAAGACCTTTCATTGCCTACAGACAGCCACCCAATCTTAAACAACTCCTAACCCACAATAATACTACAACCAGACTTAACACGGACACTGGCACCAGAGCCTGCAATAAACCCAGATGCCAACTTTGCTGCCACATACACCCGGACAACACCATTACTGGCCCCAACAACATCACACATACCATCTCGGGACTATTTAATTGCTCATCGTCTAACATTGTGTATGCCATCAAATGCCAACAGTGTCCTTCAGCTCTCTATATTGGACAAACAGGCCAAACCTTACGCCAAAGGATAAATGGACATAAATCTGACATCAGGAATCACAAGACAGAGAAACCAGTAGGAGAACACTTCAATCTCCCAGGACATTCTATACAAGATCTCAAAGTAGCTGTTCTATTACAAAGGAATTTCAGAAATAGACTGGAAAGAGAAGCTGCTGAATTGCAACTTATTACCAAACATAAAACCATGGAGAGACCTGGTCTGAACAAAGACATTGGATTCTTATCTCATTATACATGACAAAGCCATTTTTCACCTTCTCACCCCTTGCTTTTTCCTGTAAGACCTATTGCAGTCGTTAAGAGTCGTCAACAGGCTCATCACAGCTATCTGCCAATCACCCATTCCCACCACCCTTCTGAGTAATACCCCTCCCCACCTTCTCACTATATAGAAGGGTCTGGTGACTTCTGTTTCAGTGTATCTGAAGAAGTGTGCATGCATACGAAAGCTCATACCTAGAACTAACTTAGTTGGTCTTTAAGGTGCTACTGGAAGGAATTTTTTGTTTTGACTATGGCAGACCAACACGGCTACCTATCTGTAACTCTTCTGGCAAATTATATTGATTAATAGCTGAGAAATCCATTTACAAAGGCACCTGGAGAGAGGAGACTGTAGGATTTAATACAATGAAGCCCGTTGTAAGGTAGCAGCAAAATGAAAAGGATCCTTAAATTCAGCATACTCCACTTGTGCTTTAGACAGAAGTGCCATGTTTCTTGGTATTGTAGCTCAATATTTCCATCTTTTGCACTCCAAAATTCTTCTGTAGCTATTATGTATTATTTATATTTACTCATTGCCTCATGATATAGATTCCTTGGGTGGCATGCAGTAGCCAAGACTGCACCCCCTTCCCATGAATGTAAAGGGAAAGTTAGCATGAGGCTGGGGAACCAACCAATGGCTCCAGTTGTTGTTGGACTCCAATTCCCATCAGCCCTAGCCAGCCTGGCCAATGGTCAGCCATTAAGGGTGTGTAGTCCAACCATACCTGGAAGGCCACACCCCTGCATTGGCACTATAGAGCCAACTCTACAAGTGAAGTTGGTACATTTTTTCCCCAGGTGTTGAGTGGATGACTGGCTTGTGACTGGCACATCCCGGCTCTTACAACCCAGGCAGTCTCCCAGCTTTCCGGCATCTAAATCTGGCCCTGTGGAGCAATCTGAGGAGATCAGAAAAGCTGGACCTCAGGTGCCTCAGATGCCTTCAATCCCATTCCTACACCTGTATAGTTACTTGGATTTGTAATACACAGGTATATGCACTTGTTCTCATGCTCTGCAATTTGGTTCTCAAGTTACATAGGCGCTCTCACTCATTCTGGCTGCGGTCGAAGAGTTTCAGATTTATGCTGCCACTGGCGAGACACTAGCCAGACCCACAGGTTATAAAGATTTGCCTAGAATCTCACCATCCATCTTGCAAATGTCATGTAAACTGGAAATGCAAGGTGCCAACTCCAACTGTCTACTGCACTGGATATATGAAACCACCACAGCAAAATGTCTATATTAAGTTCTTAGAAAGCTAGAAAAGAAAACCCACCTATTGAATCTGTGACAGCACAAAGATTCTCTGTCTGACTTCCACCCATCCTGCAAGGAGGAATCTGCTATCACATCCACAAGCAAAAGGGCTTTCAAACTGGTGGACTCACATTGACTTATTATTATTGTTTAATAATTTCTATTAAATTTTCTGTTTTACATTTTAGAATATTCATTGAAACATCCTTAAAATATCAGTGATCTCCTTTCTTCTCGTTCCATGGTTCATTTTGCACAACATAAATCCTTACATAAACTAAATCATTCAGTATTCCATTATTACATCCATCAAAACATGAAAAAAATCAACACTGTTGAATTTATCTTAATGCTGCCAATGTTTTCAAGTGTATACAACCCCCCAATATATTCAATAAACATTGTCCAATCTTCTTTAAGCGTATGTTCGTCTTGTTCTCTTATTCTATATGCTAGTGACCCACATTGACTTAAAGTGGGTTGAACCAGTGGTAACCACACCATTATATTCTTATTTGTTTGAGGTTATTTTCCCACTTCTTAAGTAAGGGAGTGGCGAAAAGCACTAGAGAAGATGGCCAGATACAAATGTAGGCAGGGCTCCTGAACCTTACATAGTTGTGTAGGAGAGGGGATTTTGAACTTCTTTCACTCCTCCGTGACAAATTGCACCTGCCTGAAAACACTCTTCTATTCAACTTTGAAAGTTACAGTTCAGGACTTTGCCAGAAATGACTTCAGCACTTGGCAGGGGCTTGGACTTCCTTTAAAACAATCTAGCTGCCATGTTAAGACCCCATAATGCCACAGAGGAATGCTGTGTCATGGCAGCGCTGTGAGAGATTAAAATGGTGGCTACATCCACCTACCCTGTACTGCTCAGAGCCACTGCAGGCACCACTGATGCCACAAGGTAAGCCCACATGGGCCTGCACCACATCTCACCTTCTACAAAGACAAGGCCAGCTCAATCGCTGCGTTGCTACTGGGGAAAACGGAGGTACGTGACAGAAGAAGTACTCTTCCACCAACCCACTTTTCAGTCCATTCTGGAAACGAAGGAACAAAATAGACAACCATCACACTTCATCCTCTGCTGCCAATTAGCCACCAGTCTAGGCTTCAGATGCTGGCTTTGCCCTATACAGCTTGGGACCAGAGGCCTGAAAGATTGCTACAAACCCAATTGGTCAAAGCACTGTGCAGATGAGGGCCTCCTGAAGGTACCATCTTATCAGGACGTATGTTTCGCACAACATAGGGACCAGGTCTTTAGTGTTGTGGCACCTCCTCCTTAGAACCCCCCTTTCCTTGAATATTAAGACAAGCACCATATCTGTTGTCTTTTCAGCACCCACTGAAGACCTTCTTCTTTCAACAAGATTTTAAGGCTGAGATCTTTCCCAGTCTACATCTGTCCTTCTCCTTCTCCTTCTCCTTCTTCTCCTTCTAGTAATTGTTTTACCACTTGTCTTTTCCCATCCTGGGCTCTTTTGGGAGAAAGGGTGGGATATACCTTTAATTAATAAACAATACCCGGAAGCTTGTGGGAAGCTGAACAAACCCTAAAAAAAGAGAGAAGAGGACAGGAGGCAGCTTCCATCACCACCTCCACCACCAACACACCTTCCTCTGGAATTAAAAAGCTGGTGAACACCTGCTTGGCTGGCCCTGCGCTGGAGTTAACCCGCCCCAGGCACAAATTGGCCAGGCTGGTTCAGAGAGGCATAATTTAGATCGCTCCATGTCTGTGGGTGAGGCTTTCTGTTTTATGGAACATGTACACCTCCCTCCTCTCCCCCTGCTGTCTCCATGCAATTTTCAACCCCGCTATGCCACTTTCATGGACTGAAAGCACACACACGCGCGCACACACACACACACACACACACACACGGTTCTCTCTTTTTGCTCCTTTAACCGGAACAGGCCTTTTATTTCCTTTCTCCCCACCTCTTTTTCTGCAGGAGCTGCTTGACAATGAGAAGTCTGAGGCCTTCGCGAGGCTACAGAAACCTGTTCTCAGCCATGTGGTTGTCTCACGCTGCGCTGGCAATTTTCAAAGCTGTCTATTATCAGCACGTTAATAACCTTTCATAATGTTTAATTACTTGGAAAGGTAATCAGTCCTGGGGTAATTATTTAAGAGGCATGCCCACTTTGTTCGCTCCTGGCAAAGACTTCTGTTCCCTTTTCTCTTTCTCCCATTCTTCAGATAAATGCGGCATGACTGACGGTGCTTCGCGGCGGCATCTATTTGTGTACGAAGCAGGCTCAGGGAATTTCTGGCTGTAACCCTTCCCCTAACTGGCCTCCCCACTCCCACAAGCCTCCTCTAATCTACAAGCCAGCTTAACCGTAACGTCTGCACATCTTAGCTCCTGCGGTACCGGGTTTCCGAAAAGCAGACCAAGCCAATTTTCTTTCAGTCTGGTTCTGACCTTGTTCCTCACAAACCAAGACACCTTCCACTGGTCCTAATCCTTCCAGCAGTTTCCATGAGGTGGTTAGACATCCACTAACGCTAAACCCAGACTTGGAGCTAAACATTCAAAATGGGAGGTGGATGCCTGCAAACATCAGGAGTCATTAATCAAACTTTATATTATATAGCACTTTTAAATGCTATATAGCTACTTTGCAAGCCTTAGCTCACCCACAAGCAATAAAAAATTTAAACTACCCATAATTGGATAAGCCATTGTTATTTGTATTTTTAACAGACTGGAAACTCAGGATATGTATGTTTGTTTATTTATTTGCTTACTATTTTTTAATCCTGCTTGTTAGAAAATTATTTTTCCCCTAAGGGGCGGGGGGAGAAAAGTCCTGCAATCAAGAAAAGGAGATGGGGATGAGACTCTGGCTATGCACATACCATGCATTTAAAGCACATAACTTGACCCAAAGAAGCCAGGGAACTGTAGTTTCACACACTACAGTTCCCAAGCTTCTTTCGGGGAAATAATGTGCTTAAATGTATAGTGTGCACACAGCCAGAGAAAGAGGGAGAGGTCATGCCATCAGGCATACAAAAAATATGACATACAAGCTAAGGGGAGTGGAAGAAAAAGTTAGAGTGGCATCAGTTCTGAGAAACAGCTGAGGTACAGTGGGAGGCCAGGCTTTCTGTGCTGATGACCTTCCTTGAATAACAGGTGGAGGCCCTTGTTCATTTGGCCAATGGATGGGGCCAGAGTCCTTTCCCCTTTGGTTCCACAATCCCAGGGTTAATGGAGGTTGCAGCAGGGTCTTTTTTGTGGAAGGGAAGGGGAATCTCCCTGCAGCTGCAACCCGGTCTGCTGATGGAGGGGGAGAAGATTGGTTTTTCCCTTCCTACGATTATCTTTCTTGGAGGGAGTGGGTGCCCTTCAGATGTTTTGGACTACCATTCCCATCAGGCCCAATAGAAATTGTAGTCCAAAACATCTGAAGATTTAGAAACTTGTTGATTAGAATATTCGTGTGAGATTGTATGGGAAAAATACAGAATAACAGATACAATCTTGCTTAAAATTTATATAGGAAGCGCAGTGTAAGCGATGGAAGTCAATCAATGAAATTTTATTATTGAGATATTTGTAGAATAAATTTGGAAGAAATTCTTCTAACTTTTCTTCTTCTCTTTATTTTTTTCTTTTTCTTTCTTCATTTCTTTCTTTTTTCTCTTTTGTTCTGTGTGCTTATCTGAAATATGTATATATGTATGTATGTATTTGCAATATTTTGCTTATATTTTGTAATAATTATGTTAAATAAATTAAATTTAAAAAATACAATAGTCTATTAAATATTAAAAGCTAAAAAAACCCCCAAACATCTGGTGCATACCAGGCTGGCCAAATCTGCTGCATTGTCTTAATTTTATTTCCTCAGTAGAGCTAAACCAAAAATTTGGAGAGTGCACTTAACAACAGATCTCGGGGGAAGAGCTGAATTCACAGTCAAAAGCATCATAACTTGCCAACACAGTAGCAGCATTTAAATGAATACAGGTATTGTGAAGCATAATCCATACTGCTTATCTTTGGCTTACTCTGGGTTTTGTGGGACAATTCTTTGCAGTCCTACCTGTAGCTGTTTTTCACTTTTGAGGACAAGGTTGCCGTTGTTATTAAGGTGTTGTCTCCACGAAGGAAAGTCATTTCTTGGGAGCGATGAAATGCGGGGGTGTAGATAACTCAGTCATGAGAATGAACTTGTTTGCCGTGTTTTCTTTCTACTAGTTGTTTCACATCTGCAAGGATTTCTGTGATCATAGAAAATATATTTCCTCGCACAAATGTGTCGAATTGCTGCTTATGATGGTGCCAGGTTGCTTATGATGATGTCAGGGGATCTCTGAAGTAATTGCCTTTGTAATTTTTCTTACTGCCCTGTAATTGAATTAAACACTGGAATTGCTACTGTTCAAAGAGCAAATTTGGCTGCTGTTTTGGTTGCCAATTTAGTGCTTAATCTGCTGCTCCCAATGAGTCCATCAAGATATACTACCTATGAATACTGAGTATGAATCTGTGTTGCAGATTAAAGTTTCCCACTGCTATCACCAAATGACTCTCACCTATTCTATGAAAGAAAAAACTGGTGTAGAAGTATAAGGCAGAGAATACACACACACACACACACACACACACACACACACACACAAACCCCAGACAATAAATATATAAAACAGACAATACTCATAATTTATAGATTTATTTATTTTTTTAATAATATTTATTAAAGATTTTCAAATATAACAGAAAAAGAAAAACATCCAAATTTAAAACCTTATTTTCATTGGCATCTTTCCAGGACTTCCCCTCCCCTCCCCCTCTTGTATTCCAATTCTTTCAAATAGATTCAGCAAATTCTTACCCCAAGTTTTAAAGTTATTATCATTAACCCAATTTTAAAAAAAAATTCCCATCCCCTAAAATCGACCTGTTCCCTTCCACGAGTTCCCCTCTTTAGTATGCAATACAGATTAGAATAAAAAAATAGAAAAAAGAATAAAATGTAATTTAACACCCTTTGGATTCCAAATTTCCCTCCCCCCTTTCCCGGTTGCGTTCCCAATGTCCACTGTCATCCTGGAGCTCCCACATCTAAGCCATAGTCCTTCACCAGTCCGCCTTGCCGTCTTTTTAATAGTCTTCGCCGTCTTTTGGTCATCTTTAGTTTCCAATCTTGGAAGGAGTCTGTCTCAAAAAGGTCCATTTTTTCCATCCAGATCTTTGTATTTAAGAGTAAAAACTCCAATTTTATTTCTTTAGACCTTTCAAATCTGGATGTCCCAAATGTTCCCACTTCCAACTTTGTCCAGTTCTTGTTATTCTTGTTGTTCTTGTTGATCTCTCTCCTCCTTTCCCCCCCCCCCTGCTCTCCTGCACAAATGTTCTAATTCCAAAAGCTTCTAATTCCTCTGCAGAGGCTTTGTTATTCAGGAACACAACATTACGTCAAGTCCCTTCCATTCTTCAATAGATAAATCTATTGTCTCCTTTAGTGTATAGACCTCTGTAGACAAAATAGTGTTCCATTTCTGCAGTTTCCCAGGAGATAAAAAGTCCTATTCAAATTCCATGCCAGCAATACTTGTAGTGTCCCACAGCTCCTCTAGAGGGATTATAGTAACTCAGTTTCCTTCCAGATCACACCCAACAGTCAAAGTAACTTATTATTCCTTGTTTTAAACAATTTATATCCAATTTGTAACAAATGTAACCAGCAAAGTCCTCGTAACAAAGTTCTCTTTTTGTTCTTCCGCTTTGACAGCTCCTTTGACAGCTGTCAAAACCTCTATTTCTCCTCTCCCGGCGCTCTCACGGATCGCTCCCGGGGTTTCCGGGGGGGGGGGTTGCATTTTAATTCACATTCCACTTTTCTCCTCCAGCCCAGTCTTGTAATTTTCCATCGCGAAATTAATGACTTTATCAAAATAAGGTTGCACTCGATCTTAGTTGTCAAATCCTTTGCTTTAACTCCTCTACAACAGGGGGGAGGCTGACTTCCTTTTTGCACCTCCCCCGCTCACTCCGAATTTTAAAAAAAAAATTTCAATGGAAATTTTCAATGGAAGAAGTCAGTGCTCTCCGTCGAATGGCATGCGGCTTCGCTCGGCAGGGGAAGCGGAGGACTCATAGCACCACCACCCCCTGTCACCCGCTCCGTAGCCTTTAAAAAGGCTCCTTCGCGGGTCGGGGGGCACAAACGGTGCCCGCCGAGTCACCATGCCCATGGGTTTCAGCGCCCATGGTTTTTGAGGGTCCCCGTGTTGCCGGCGCGGTAGAACCCAGCCCCTGCCGAGCAGGCTCCCTCCGGAGCTCGGAGGGAGTCCGCCATTCGGCGATGGCGCCAACCCGGAAGTCCCATAATTTATAGATTTATATAACTATTACGTGGCTTTATACAACTGTTTATAAAAACTTGGAAAAGGTTAGGAAAACATTTATTTCCTATTCCTGTGTGCTTAACGTGTTCCACACAGCTATAATGATTTAGAGTTTTAAGAATTCCTTTTCAATATTATAACAGTAAAAATAACTGCTCCTTCACACATATCCAGTTACAAAGCTTGGATCAAAGTTGATAAATAGCTGAACAATGAGCAAGAAGTGTGATGCTACTGCAAAGAATGCTAATGCAATCTTAGGTGTATTAACAGTAGCATAGTAACCAAATTATGAGAAGTGCTGGTTCTGTTTTGTGCTAGCCTTGGGAGTGTAGTGTCCAGCTCTGGGTATCACATTTTAAGAAGGACATTGAAAAACTGGACAAGGTCCAAGAATGACGAGGCATCTGGAATCCAAGTCCTAATAGAAATTGATAGGAGCAGCTGGGCATGCTTAATGCAGAGAAGGTAAGATTAAAGAGAGATGTGTTAGCCTTCTTCAAATATCTAAAGTCTAGGCTCATGCCAAAGATGCCAAGACCTCATTGCTTCAGCAGGCAGGACAAGAATTACCAGATGGAAGTTGCAAGAGAGTGGATTTCTGCTAAACATCAAGACAAGCTTCCTAATGCTAAAAGCTGTTTCACAGCGGAGCAGACCGCCCCTGGAGGTGATGCACTTTTCTTCATGACAGGCTTTGAAGCAGAAGCTGCATAGCCATCTTACATGGTTGCCATGGCTCCTCTTTTTTCCAGGACACATCCTCTTTTGCAGGGGTAAAATTTGAGACAAATTGCATTTATTTGCTTTGAATGGCCGTCATAGCTTCCTCTTTCTTGCTCTTCAGAATATGGCACCCCTAATGGTCGCTATAGTTGCACCCTACATTAGGGGGCTGGACTAGATGACCCCACAAGATCTCTTGGAAGTTCCAATTCTAAAATTATATGATCCTATGATTTCTTGGTCTGAGCACCATACTACATATGGTAGTGACCACACCACACATTCTTCACATGATTTGCTGTAGTAATATTTACAAGGAGGAGAATACAGACCAACTTGCATTTCATGATCTGTGACTGTCCTCAACGATCTATTTTTTGCATGGAAAATCGTGCTTCTTATTGAATAGGTACAAATGTTCCTACGTAATCAGTGCAAAGAAATAATAATCTTGTGTGGTGCTTCCTATCTCATCCTTCCTTCTTTACACTCTCTGGAAAAGGTCTAATATTCTCTGCTATTAAAAAACATAAAATCTGGATTCAGGATCTGCTACACCGTGATCCTGAACACTGTCTGCGTTCTCATCCCCTCAAAATCACACACAATACACTGACATCTTGGGGTACTTCAGGATCTCTCCTGCCTCTCTTCCCCATTATTATTATTATTATTATTATTATTATTATTATTATTATTATTATTTTACACACTGCATGTAAGTCATTAGAAAAGTGCATGAACAGAATTGCAGAAGTTGAGAGTTGCATGCAATTCCCGGGGGGGGGGGGACCACCTGTGGACGGAGAACGCACAATTATTTCAGCCAGCAAGACACTAAAAACTGACAAGAGTGATGATGCAGGCACAGGCCAAGACAGGTAGATGACAAACTGAAATCCCAGTCCTGTCGACTCCACAAAGTCTGAAGGGATCTGAAAAGGAACCTCAAATTTAGTCAAGAAAAGCCTGTATAAGCAAAATTCCCAAGCCTGCCCATAGATTTCCAGCCAGCCTCCGCTGTAAAACGGCTGGATCAAGTAGCTTGGGGGAAAGGCCTTTTCATGACTTGCAAAGGATGCCAATGTGCTGTCAATCAATGAAGTAAGCAGTTTTGCTCCACCTTCTTACTAGTTCCCACCATTCTGATTGGTTCATTACAGATTTGTTACATTTTTATTCCAACTTTCCAGAAGAAGAAGAAGAAGAAAAAATGCCCAAGGCCACTAACAACCAAAAAAAGACACATTAGAAAATAACCAATCCACATAACACAGTAAGCAGCGACATAATAAAGCCAAGTAACCGTGTAAGGGAAAAGAAGCCAAAATAGAGTCAAGAGGGGGAGGAGTTTAAGAGGAAGATCAGCATGCAACCTTTGCTCCATCTCCAGATAATGCTGGCTCTTTTTGTTTTCTCCCTGTAATCCAGGAATGGGGAACATGTGGCCCTCCAGATGTTGCTGGACTCTAGCTCCCACCATCCCTGACCATTGACCATGCTGGCTGGGACTGATGGGAGTTGGAGTTCAACAGCATCTAGAGGACCACAGCTTATCCACCCTTCCCAATACAATAGGCCACTGCAGACCAGATATCTAGGGCCATTGAAGATTGGGTTGCTGCTGAGTCATCAGTATGTTCTGTTTGTTGGCTTCCCAGAGACACTTGGCTATCCACCGTGGGATTCAGGGCTCCACAAGCCTTTGTTCTGCTCCTGCAGGGCTTGCCTTATGTCCAAGTCAAACTTGGGGCTCATCTACACGTTTACCGCTGAATTTGAACAAACATCAGTCTGCAGAAAGCCTAATCGGTGTTTGTTCCTGTTCAGTGGCAAAAAAGTGGGTTTTCCCAGGGAAAGCAGGGCAACAAAAGAAAAACTCAGACCTGTGCCTGGAAATCATGAGGCAAATGCAGGTGTGGACGAGCCCTTAGTCACACACACACCGCGTTCCGTTTTTACAGTCCTCCACCAGGAAACAAAAATAAGATGTTTATCAATTCCCAGGGCTGGTCCACCCACCATACAAGCGGAGTTCAACTTGGCACATCAGCAGTTGTGCAGAATTTTCACCTAGATCCCAGCTTCAGTTTGCTCCATGGCTCTGAACATTCAAGTACAGTATATAAAACAACAACAACCCACTGCCATTTCGTTTGCCTACTTGAGCAATCTGCAGCATGTGTGTGTGCATGTGTGTTTATTAGAAGTCGTCAATTTGCAAAATAGCCCTGGAGGGGGTGAGGATCACACTTTTTAAAGCGTAATGTTCACCCCATGGAAATGTAGGGACTTGCCTGTGAACGGGAACTGGCTGTCTTTGCTCTTCTTTTTGAGCTGCTGCCAGAGCCCTTGGAAAACAACATCACTGGGTTCAGCTTGATAATCTTGTGCAGAAGAAGATAACCTGCACTTACATATTCAGATCCAGTTTTCTCGTGGGAGTTATTCCACCTAGAAATTCATCGAGCGGCATCAGAAAGAACCTTCAAGTCCCCTCTCTCTTTTGAATGGCAGTAGCTTTCCACACCCCCAGGTGGAAGGGGGGGTGGGCATTCCTAAACTCCCTACCTGAAAGAGTTCATTTTTAACTGAAGATACCTGCACGTAAGGGACGCGGGTAGCGCTGTGGGTTAAACCACAGAGCCTAGGACTTGCTGATCAGAAGGTTGGCGGTTTGAATCCCTGTGACGGGGTGAGCTCCTGTTGCTCGGTCCCTGCTCCTGCCAACCTAGCAGTTCGAAAGCACGTCAAAGTGCAAGTAGATAAATAGATACTGCTCCGGCGGGAAGGTAAATGGTGTTTCCGTGTGCTGCTCTGGTTTCACCAGAAGCGGCTTAGTCATGCTGGCCACATGACCCGGAAGCTGTACACCGGCTCCCTCGGCCAATAAAGCGAGATGAGCACCGCAACCCCAGAGTCGGTCATGACTGGACCTAATGGTCAGGGGTCCCTTTACCTTTACCTTTACCTGCATGTAAAGCACCTGTTCTGTTTTGGAGCTATATATGGACCATCCCATATCCTGCATCTGGGGTTAGTCCACTAGATGCATTCCTCCTCTGAATTCTGGATTCATTGGGAGGATTAAACTTCCCTTCCTTACCCCTTCTGGCCTTGATGCTGCTCAACTCTAAGGCTACTACAGTGGTACCTCGGGTTACAGACGCTTCAGGTTACAGACTCTGCTAACCCAGAAAGAGTACCTCGGGTTAAGAACTTTACCTCAGGATAAGAACAGAAATCGCACGGCGGCGGGGCAGTGGCAGCGGGAAGCCCCATTAGCTAAAGTGGTACCTCAGGTTAAGAACAGTTTCAGGTTAAGAACAGACCTACAGAACGAATTAAGTTCTTAAGCTGAGGTACCACTATATTTAGTAACATAACTAAAGTGTTTGCTGTAACTGCAGTCACACAGTTAATGTCAAGTTATTTACTGGCTGCATGAACTATAGCTTCAATCTCACTGATGTCCAAGTGTTTACTGAAAATATGAAGGCAAGACCGGGGGAGCAGGATCATGTCTACAGTCCCTGTCCCAACATCTGGGTATCTCTGGCTTCTGCAACCTGCACACAGAGCCAGCACCTTGACTGAGAGGTCCATATGTGTCCTGATGCCCCACCCACCCACCCACAGCAGACCACTCTGGTGAGGATGGGTGAGTAGGAGCCCCTTGTTATCAGATTGCAAATTGCAAGCACATTGCAAAGGGAAGCACCAGCTGAGGCTACAGCTGCCCGCCAACTTCTTTCCCCCAGAAGGCCACTGGGATCTGACACACTTGGGGACCACAGTCATTGTGGGGAAATGAAGATGAGTGGTTGCTGTGGCCTTGGCTGGCACGTTATTTCACTGTGCCTGTCAACCATCTGAGTACAAATATCGGGGGTGGGAGGGGGAAACATAGCAAAAGGATGCTAGTGACTGCTATCAGCCTTGCTGGGCTCTCTTGAGCCCCAGCATTTGTCTGGCCATGCCAGGTTATGACAGAGGGAACCCTCAACAAATACCAGACACTGAGGTCCAGCTCCGAGGGCCTTCTGGCAGTTCCTTCCCTGAGAGAAGTGAGGCTACAGGGAACCAGGCAGAGGGCCTTCTCGGTAGTGGCTCCCACCCTGTGGAATGCCCTCCCTTCAGATGTCAAGGAAATAAACAATGATACACTCAGAAAAAGACTGAACAAATTCTCTTGTCAGAGTCTTTCTCTTTATCGCCCTCGCTTTCTGTTTCCTTGTGGTTGTTCTCCCTCAGCTTCCGAGAGTGAAGTTTGCTGCACAGCAAAGAAGATGTTGATGTACCAATGTGTGTGTGCTTTAAAATCCCATACTATGAATATACCCTGTGTCTGTGCTTATTTGATGGACTTTTGATGTTAGTTAGTTAGTTAGCTAGTTAGTTAGTTGCATTTATATCCCACCTTATTTTCTCCAGGGGCTCAATGTGGTGTACATGGTTCTCCCCCATCTCATTTAATCCTCAAATGAGGATTAGGTTAGGCTGAGAGGCATTGACTGACGCACTGAGATTCATGGCAGAGTGGGGATGAGCCCCAGGTCCTAGTCTGACACTCTAACCACTACACCACACTGGATCTCAAAATCCACCAGACACATTGAATGTGCACATGCACAGGAACATAGGCAGCTGCCTTGTACTGAGTCAGACTCTTGGTCCATTTAGCTTAGTATTGCCTACATTGCCTGGCAGCAGTTCTCCAGGATTTCAGACAGGGAGTCTCTCCCAACCCTACCTGGAGATGCTGGGGATCAAACCTGCGACCTTCTGCATGCAGAGCAGATGCTCCAGCACTCATAGACTCTTCTTATGTTCTTAGGTTTTTCTCATAACTCTCTTTCCACAAGCTCAGAACCAGGGCTAGGCTTCTCTGCTTCCAGGCTGGTTTTACTGCTTAGAGATTATCAGATACCCAGAGCAGAGAGAGGCTGCATATCTTCTCCTTGGCAACACTACAAGGTTGAGATGACCTGGAACTTGCTCTGACTTGAGAGTTCAGCCATTAAAAAAAGCAATCCAAACACTGATAAGCTGGGCTGAACTGCAGGCAACAGTTGATAGTCCTGAGATTTTTGTTGTGGGGAGGGGAATATTTGATTTTAGGTAGGTGTGGGTAGCCTGTGACCCTCCTGATTATTGTTGGACTGCAACTTCCATCAGCCTCAGCCAGTATTCTCAGTGGGCAGGAATGATGGTGGACTAGATTGCAAGAACATTGGGAGAGCCACATGTTCCCTACCCCAAATCTTACGGTTGCAACGTCTTTCAGGATGAAGAACCAGAACTACTCATTTGCACACGCTGTCTCTTTTCACACTGCCCATTAGAATAGGCCACAATGAGTAGCATTGAGGGAAGCTAAGATTTATTTTTTTAAAAAACCTGAGAAAGTTAAGACTCCGTCTGCTTGTTTATTTTACACCGAGTGAAAACTATTTAAACCCATTCGGGCTCAAAATGCCTTTGCAGTGAGCTTCTTCATCTAGAATGCAACAGGGAATTTATGGTGCACTGAAAACCAACTTGGCAGGAAACATATTATTTTATTTATTCAATTCCCCACCATCCATTATCAATTCTGAGCCCAGGAAAGTTGGCAATCCATTATGGTCTCCCCTCTCCCAAGCCAATGTTTGCCTATGGAACACAGGGTCATACAAATGGATTCGTAGCTTTGCAGCAGGATAAGAGCAGAGAATTTCCAAGCAGAGTAGCTGTGAGTGAAGAAAGAGTTAAGCAAGCCCACCCCTACCCGCTGCTGCTGCTGTTGCTTCTCTATTGCAAATTTCCCCTCTTGGATTTATATATAATTTATATCTCACCTTTTTACCCTGAACTGAACTAAAGGCAGTTTACAATAACATGCAGATAATACATTCTGTTCCTGAGCTACGTTCTGTCCTGTTCTTAGATATCTTTCCCAATACATATTTTCCTAAGGATGTTGTCATGCTGCGGTTTGCATGGCCGCCAACAGGTGGCAAAATGAATGACAGCATGACGACAAACTGGGCTTGCAGAGCTGCTGGGCCATTGCAACAGGGTCAGAGGGAAAGGGGAAGGGAAATGGAGACAGAGGCAGGCCGGTGTTGCAGGCCAGAAAAGAAATGAGTGGGCAGCCCAAGCTGGCAAGCGAAAAGCCAGGCAGCCCAGGCTGGCAGGCAGCTCAGGCTAGTGAGTGGAAGCTTGGAAAGGTCTAAGGGGAAGGGGTGGAATGATTTTGGTGGGCTCTGGGGTGGTTTGGGTGAGACGTAAGGGGAAGTATAGCTTTGGCAAGGAGTGAGGGGAGGGATGGCTTTGGACATGGGTGGCGCTGTGGGTTAAACCACAGAGCCTAGGACTTACTGATCAGAAGGTCGGCGGTTCAAATCCCCACAATGGGGTGAGCTCCCGTTGCTCGGTCCCTGCTCCTGCCAACCTAGCAGTTCGAAAGCACGTCAAAGTGCAAGTAGATAAATAGGTACCAGCGGGAAGGTAAACGCATTTCCATGCACTGCTCTGGTTTGACAGATGCGGCTTAGTCATGCTGGCCACATGACCTGGAAGCTGTACGCCAGCTCCCTCGGCCAATAAAGCAAGATGAGCGCCACAACCCCAGAGTCGGCCACTACTGGGCCTAATGGTCAGGGGTCCCTTTACCTTTACCTTTAAGAGAGGGGACAGGTGGGCTTTGGCAAGAAAGTAAGGGGGGGCTAGTTTTGATGAGGAGGAAGGAGATGAGGCTTTGACAAGGGTAATGGTGGGTGGTGAGCAGGGTCCCACCCCCTAATACTCTTATAAATATTTTAGGCATGCAACTGAAAAATATAAGTTAGCATGTGGAGCAGCCTTCTCTTGCTGGGTTTGGGTACCCAAATTCCCCCTGAAGACAAAAACAGTGGAGAAAATTCATCCTCCTTAGGTCATGCCTCTAAATGAAGAATGGTTTGTAAATGAACTTTTTAAATTCAAAGTCCCCCCCCCCCCGGTGACTTTCCACATAATAATTGTGTTTTATGAACTACTAAAAAAAGAGAACCTTTGATCGTAATTTGCTGACGTCTTTTTCCTCAGTCTCTCTCTTTTTCTAAATTATCAGTGACTCTTCTTCCTTTTAGTGCCCCGTCCCTGAATGACTGGAAATGATGTTCTCGGGGAAATGTACACATTTTGCTGAAAAGCAACCCTACAGCTTCTTCAGAGGAAGGTCATATAAACAACACAGCAGTAATGGTTGCAGGTTTCGTGTGGTTTACCTCAAGACGTCACATCTGTTAACTGAGGAAAATCAGGAAGTCTGTTGCACTAACTCAGCTCTGTTTGTAAGAAGGGGAAAACATTGCTACCTCTTGACTTTCACTGTCAGTTCAAAGAAACTTTCAGTCTTCCTTTTCGGCTGTACCATATATAAGTGGAGAGAGACAAATACAACTTCGAAAGCAGCCTTCCACAATTTGGTGCCCTCCAGATAGTTTGCACTATAACAGATGGCGGAATAAATTGATTCAGGTTGCATTTATGGTGAACCTACTCAATTCTCACTTTCTGAAGCAATAAGTGAAACAAAACAGAACCATCCTTCAAAATTTGCACTTCTCTGAATTTTGCACTATAGTTCTCCAATCAAGTAATGCGCACAAAAGTGCAAATCCTGGAGTAAAGAGTGCATAGAAATGCATATAATAGTGAAAATAACATACAAAAATGCATCATATGAGGGGAAATTGCTTTGCAGAAATGTGTATACTAATTAAATTTCTATACTGCCCTTCATCCGATGATCACAGGGCAGTTTACAATATAAAAACACAAATATTAAACTGATAAGAACAGATACTACACTTGATCTTAGCTAAAAGGCTGAGAAGGGGGGCCACTAGGGGGCGCATCGGAAGATGGCTGACAATAACATCTCTCCGACCCACATGAGGTAATTTGGAGGCTATGATGGGAGTAATTAGCCTCCCTACCCCCCCCCCAGGATGGTGGGGGGGACTGCCTTGCCTGCTGTGCCCTATACCACCCCCGAATTTGTGGGGATGGGGGCACTAGGCACAAAGCCCTCCTGTGGGATTCCGGTGCTCCTGGACGCCATCCCTGATCCACACCATTAGCTGCAAGAACTTCAAAAGAAACAATTTGGATGAAGCAATGCACATATCTCAAGGAAGAAGGGGGAGTAAAGACTGCTAACAGAAGAGATCTCTGATAAAATAAGACGAGTCAGAGGAACAAGAGAAATCATGAGAAGATATGCCAAGATCTTCATGAGAAGATACACCAAGACTCGGTATGGCAAATGACTGATGGGGGAGGGGAAAAAAATTCTTTCCTTTCCTTATGTGATTAAACAAGAATCCCCTCCCCTCACGAGTCAGAAATGTCGTTTTAAGGACTTAAGCTGTGGATTTAAGGCTGTGTGGAGATAAACTTTCGAACCAAAGCATGTTTTAAGAAGAGCATGGAATGTATAAGAGCTTTGGAATGACGCAGTTAAAAATGCCGTCGGCATATTGGGAAGTTCTGTCGGAGGATTTAAGTCTGAGAAGAGAAATAGAAAAATAGAGCTGTTTTTATACTGTGGGTGAAACTCCTCAGTGGGACTTAAGAGCGACAGTTTTGCAAGATTAATGATGGAAAGAGTGATGTTATCTATGAAGGCGATGATATATGGAAACCATCTCGATTTGAGGATTGGAAGAATGGAAAAATTCACACAGGATTATTATTGGTGTTTATCGGCTTAAGGAGACTATCAGAAGAGATCATAAAGAAAAAAGAGAAAATATATGAACAAGATGTGATGTGGAAGACTGGATAGAATTATGAACTCTGTTTGGATTGATTTGGACTGATTTGGACATTAACGCAGTAGCAAGAAGATGATCAGAATCCCCCTTCGGATCTTGAAATATGGGTCCCCCCAACAAAATTTAAAATTCGGCTTTGTAATTCGGAATTTATGTGGTGTGATTTAATTTGATTTGATTGGCCGGTTAATAAAAATTATTTTTTAAAAAAATAAGAACACAAATATTAGGCAAAATTGTACACAAGCACGTGTGCATTAGGAGAAATTCACTGATGAATTTTCATGAGGACTTTTTAAAAATAAATAATCCAGCATTACTGTACTTCACTGGGAAGCACTTCAGGCTCAACCCATTCTCATGCTTCTCTGCACCACATGTTAGTTAACTATTCTGTCCCTTTCCCACATGGTGATACTGAAGTCATGTTGGGTGAGGTCCTGTACAATACATCTCTGAATCTCTTTCCTCTGTTGGTCTTCTGCCCAGTACAAACCCACTAAGCAGCAAACATGTCTCTAGTGTCTGCCTTTCACCGATCAAAGGATGACGTCCCCAACACAAGGGGCATGTAAAGCCCAACGAAGCGATTTAAAAAAATAAAGAATAAACCCTTCTTTAGTTGTGCAATCTCAGTGCAGAATTTCTTGATTTGTGATTTTATCTTGCTCTGTACTGTGCCTAATAGCTCGAAGGTACTGCCTGATTACATTTTCCCAGTTCATTGACATGCCAGCAATAACTTGTCCTTGTTTTCCAGCCTCCAAATAAGATGGAAAGCCAAACGGTTTAGTAAACATGGGCACCTCTACAACTTCATGCCTTTCCATAATGGAGGCACAGGGACCATGCGTCACAAACAGGGTGTGCAGATCTGTACATTCTGTACATTCCTATTCCCCCTCCACAAAGTCATGGAAATTGATTGCTATTGCCCGGCTTGCTGCCCACGCCAGTCTGCAGCGTTCAATAGATTGTATCCAGAAGTCCTCCTCAGCTTAATCACTCCTTCTTCCACTGTCTTCTTCAGTTCTGGGCAGGCACACAGGTATCTGTATGCACAAACCTTTTTAAGAGAGAAATTCCCAGGAAGTGTACAAGAACGCAAGAGCAAATATTATCAGCCTTATCCAGATGGCTACCATGGTTCGCAATAAGCAATAAGCAAAATGGGGGTGCAATATTCATTTCTATTTTTTAAATACCTCCAATAAAGGGCTTTGTATTTTTTATTTTTATTTTATTCTTTTCTGTTGTTTTCTTTCTTTCTTTTTATTTAGATGAATCTGTTTTTTTAAAAATTTTATTCTATGCTGAAAAGTTTCAATAAGAAACAAATTTCAAAAAGAAAAAGCATCATACAGCATCAGACTGAAGGTCTCTCAGTGAATCTAGTCAGGGGGATGGATCCTGAACACTCTCTGTGAGTCATCTGACAGGTGGGTGGGGCCATCCTGTTGTTATCAATCACCTAATGTCACCATAACATCAGGTGATTCGACTTCAAAGGAAAACTAGTGTGCTCCCAATTCTTGCTTTCTTGTATTGTAGAACAGGGCTTGCATTTAAAGCTGCACCTACAAAGGAAAGCAATGCTTCTTCTTTTATTTTTTTGAAAAACAATGGCACGTTTGGTATCAGTGCCTTTGGCCTAGTTTTCACTGAAGCTGTAACCCAGTGGCTAGGCTGTACCACATTAGACGCCAAATGAGAACTCACATGATGCTCCTTTGTACAAAAATCCCCCAAAGAAATTGGGTACCTCAGAGGCTGAAGTCCAGAAAAGTCGAACCCTCTCCATGTGGAGGATTTTTTATGTTTAGTCCTGAGCAACATTCAGTTACGTGAGTTCCCATCCGCAATCTGAAACAGTGGAATTTGCCACCTCAACTTTCGCTGGCTCTGTGTGCATACGTTTGTAATGCATAGATGTATAACCTACAGATATCTAAAACATTTTTAGCTTCTCACTGCCTGTTTCTGGGTGGGACTATTCCTGATCATCTGGATTTAATCTTATTTCTTTCTCAAGAAAATATGCTATTTTAGTGTTTTAGCGTCTACTGTAATGGAATCTGTGTTCCTTCATTCTGTTTCTTTTTCCACGCTCCTTTTGCTGATCAAAGGACTTTCATCCAAAACCATTTCATGACATAAAAACCAGCTTGTTTAGCCTGTAAGATGTATTGTGTAAATGAGCAGTCCTACTCTTCCCTCCACCCACATTTTAAAAAACTTTTTGCAGGGGGCAGAGCAAAGAACACATTTCTTCTGAGATTACATGAACATAAGAGGAGTCCTGCTAGATTAGACCAAGGGAAACTGTTGCAAATCACCTTGTACACAGAGAAAACTCAATTCCTGAGCTGGAACAGGCCAATGAGAACTGGAGCCAATGACCTGGCTCACATTTCACCTAATTACGGTTTGTATGAATGTGTGAACCTATCCAGCAGACTATAGTTTGTTTGCTGCCAGCAAACCATGATGTGAAACAATGGTTTGTTGTTGGTTTACAAACTATGTCTTAGTCCAACCACAGATTGCCGTTATTGAGGAGATTTCACCCCTCCCATACCCAAGAATCTCCTGAGAATCTCCTGAGGTCTCTGCTGACTCTACAGAGAGGAGGAGCAATGTACTGCTCTCTACTTAATTAGTCAAGTGAGTTAGTCTCTGTGTGAGAGAGAGAGTCAGTCAGTGTATCGGAGAGTGTGTGCTAGAGATCGTGTTTAGTGATAAGATTGCTGCTAAGAGCAGCTGCAGGCACTCAGAGTATAGCATTGATTTATGCTTAGAATTTGTAGCTCTGTATATAGTTTTGTATTATAGCTGTAGCAATAGAATAAAAGGAAGATATTCTACAGAGCTGCTCTCCGAGTGGTTTATACTCTGCAAGACTCTGCAAAACGCTGCTGCGCAACGACTGTATAATTGTGGAAGCGAATCCGGTGCTCTCAGCTCCAAGCTGTGAGTCCACAGCACTGTGACCTGTTCCTGTGGGAAAGGAGGTCTCTGGCAGTGCTACCCAGCTCGCCTAGCCCCGTCGGGGCTGTAGTGCATGAGTCCAGTTGGTACACTGGCTCAAGGGCGATGCTGACACAGATTGCCAACCACAGATTGCCGTTATGTCTGAACACAACAGCCTTGCTTACCCATGTTTGGCAACCCAGCCCCAAACTACACAGGCACGAGGCAAAAGCAGCTGGAAAACAAAACAAGTGTCAGAGATAGAAGCCACGGCTTGTTTGCTCATTTACGAGATGACTTGTGGGTTGTTGAACACACCACTGTTAAAACAAAACATGCCTTAGCATTAGGCACAAATACAGCTATTACAGAGCAATCACAATACTTGACCCAGGAGAGGTTATAGCTGCAGGTGAAACCATAGCGAGGGATGCTTGAAGAGATTAATCATCATGAAATGACATGAGACACATCTCTTGGACTGTTGAGTAGACCGGAACAGAGCTCTCCACCAAATTTCCCACTTCTCTGAACACTGCAAGATGCAGTTCTTGAAAACATATCACAATAAGCATTTGAATACACATTTTAAGAAAAAAGAGAGTTGCAATGTGATTGTACACATGCACACTTCTTACGGGCTGAAATAGTAACAGAGATAAGAGACAAGCAATTCACCCATCCCTAACCAGAGCTTAGTATATGATTTACACACAGAAGGCCATTAACAGTATCTCCGGGTGGGAAAGATATTTGCCTAGGACCCTGGAGACTCACATCCAGGTAGCCTGACCTAGAATGAGGCTGGTCATAGGATGTGGGTGTGGTCCTGCAGTTAGACAGAAGGCATCCTTTGCTGTCTTCCAGTCATAGGATTCTGTTCCCAGCTCTGCGGTTGATTAGTTCTTGTTGACGGCTTCTGGACGACTTCCCAGAGGGATGCTTTTGTTCCCCTGCATGTACAACAGGCCTGTTGGCTGCTTTGCAGGGCTGTTGTGAACTTTAATTAATTAAGGCTTGCAAAGTGCTTTGATGCTCCTGGATGAAAGGTGCTGTGTAATTGCAAAGTGTTATTAATATAATCCAGAACTTCGCACGCTGTCTTCACCTGGCAGGAGGGGTGATGAGATAGGATCAGCTTGTGATGCATACATTAACGGAAGCTGCCTAAACATGACTTTCTTCATGCTTATTAACAGCTGCTGCAGTTACTATCCATCCAAGCAGAGTCCCACCCAAATGCCCACTTCTTGCGACTGCGAGACAAGGATGAACAACAATCCTCCAGCATTTCTTCAAAGTATAATGAGATACTGATATGGTGAAATTATGAGTAGTTTTCATTCAAAATTGTACCATGATATTTTGACCTCAAATCAAACAAGTGTTTTTTAATACAGTGGTACCTCGGGTTACATACGCTTCAGGTTACACACGCTTCAGGTTACAGACTCCGCTAACCCAGAAATATTACCTCGGGTGAAGAACTTTGCTTCAGGATGAGAACAGAAATCGCAGGGTGGCAGCGCGGTGGCAGCAGGAGTGGTCTTCAGGTTAAGAACAGTTTCAGGTTAAGAACCGACCTCCAGAATGAATTAAGTTTTTAACCCAAGGTACCACTGTAATGATCATGCATTAAAAACCCGTCTATCCTCATATCTGATTTTATGAACTGGGGTTTCCCTGCAATGCCCTTTCTCTTATGTGATCTGTCAGAATATGTTGGTGGTGAGAAGTCTTGCTCACAACAAAAATCACAGAATTGTGGCGCGGAAGGAACTCCAGCAGTCATCTAGTCTAATCTCCTGCAATGCAAAAATCACAGATAAAGATGAAGGCTGGCTCCACTCCCTGTCTGTATCAATGAAGTTAATGTTTGATGTTTTACTATGTTTTATATATGCTGTGAGCCATCCAGGGTGGCAGGGGAAACCCAGCCAGATGGGTAGGATAATAATAATAATAATAATAATAATAATAATAATAATAATAATAATATTATCATCATCATCTATGTATTATAATATTTACGTATCTCCAATTCATACAATGTAACACGGCAGTGTGCATTAGTATATACAAACCAGTATAAAACACAATAAAAACAACACAAAATTATAAAAATGACTGGCTGATCAAAAATATCAAACCACTGAACAGGCCTGCCTGTAGTGCAAGAACAGAACATGCCACAGCTTTGAGGCAACCCCCCCCCCAAATAAAGGCACACAGTAGTCAAGGCTGTCCAAGTTATTTTGACACCTGTGGCTGGAAATCCCACAAGTGCGTCTCCCTGGGAATCATCACCTTCAATAAATTCCTGCCCTTGCATGACACCCCAAATCAGCTCCTAAAAATAGCTGCCTCACTCTGCCTAATATTAGTGTTGGCTTGTGGGTGCCTGTCTTTATTCTCCCAGCCAGGTTAATACCTGGGTTGGAGCAAGGTGAGTTTGACCTGGGAGGCAGAAGGCTGCTGTTCTAATAAAGAATCAATCAGGCAATATGATCGCAGCTCTCCTGCATCACATATATGTCAGCCTTAAATTCTCTAGGTTTTGCAACCGGGCACCCTTCCGATGTTTTGGACCACAACTCCCACATGCCGGCTGAGGCTGATGGGAATCGTAGCCCCAAACATCTGGAGTGCACATGCGATTGCTCATGCAGTTGAAGTTTTATTTTGTCTAGTCACTTGGGCATTAAATGTAAGATGCTTCGAATACAGTTTTAGGTGTTCTGCTGAACGTCACGGCCTTGTTCAGTTGCTGTCGTTCTTGTAGTGATTCCGAGATGTAGTTTTTTATTATTTTATTGCATGTTGCCCTGAGAGTTATTACAGAAGGATGCGACAAATGCACCTTCAAAACAGACCCACCAAGTGTCCCTATTTTCCAGGGACGTCCCTGATTTCGAGAAACCATCTGGGTTTCTGATTTGAAACTGGAATGTCCTGCTTTTCCTTTGGATGTCCCTATTTTCATTGGAGAAATGTTGGAGGGTATGGAGTTAGCCAACCCCCAAGCCATCTGAAGGCAGTCCTGTATAGGGAATGTTTAATGTTCTATTATTTTTTTATATATGTTGGAAGCCGCTCAGAGTGGGGCAACCTAATAAGATGTGTGGGGTATAAATAGTAAAATTATCAGCATGGAATGGGACGTCCCTATTTTCATCGGAGGAATGTTGGGGTGTGTGTCAAAACAAACAAACAAACAAACAAATGCTAGGCATTACTTGGGAATTCACACAAGATGTTGCTTGGGAGATCTAGTATATCAACAAAATCACTTCAGGTTTCAAATCAGTGCTTAAGGTTAGCACAGTTTTGAAAGGTTCAGTCCACCACTTTGATTCAAAATGGTAGCCAAACACGGATTAAAAACGTGCTCCTTGATTTCAGGTACCATCATGCACCATTTGGTTACAGTATCTTGAGAGGTGTCCAAAGGCATAGCAAGCAAAGAGAAATATGTAGTAGATACTGCTGTGTTAGGAAAAGGTAATGGAAACATGCAATGAACGATTAATTTTGCAATAGTACTGAGGCACGTCAGGAGACATAGATAGGATTGAGATCAAGCTTCACCTCAGCTTTTCTTCTTGCTGTTACCTCCCAGGCTTAAGCTGAAAGACGCTGTCCTTCTAATTAATAAAAGATAAATATGTTAATTCATGTTTTGTTACGTGCGAGCGAAGTATTCCTGGCAAGCGGCCAGGCTGGCAGGCGTCACAGAGCTCTGAGGTACCTGTACAGGGAGCTCCTTAGGCCTGTTTACATACAGAGGGAGATCTTCGGGGTGATGCCAGCCTTCATGTTGTGAGCCAAGGACGAGGCCTCTCTGTGCATGCCAGTGGAAAGGAGCAGCAGCATTGGCAAGGGCAAAGCCCAGAGTAAGCACTTTTTCATGGCTTCTGCCCACACACTTCTGGAAGTAGTTCAAAGGACCAGAGCAGCAGCCCTCGTAGGCTGGGTTAGTGGCGAGGAAGTGGTGAATGCAGGGCCAGCGCTCAGCCCCAGCCTTACTGGCATGCTATGCCTAGAGAAAGAGAAGGGGAGAGGGAATGCATGGGAGAGGGAGGGGAAGGAAGCAAAGCTGGCTAGCTTCAGGTGCAAGCAGCTGGGCACCACACAATGAGAGGACAGGATGCAGAGGCTGCTTTTGTTGTTGTTGTTTTTTGAGACTCGAGAGAACGCTCCAGGGAAACAAAGCACTGCTCAAGAAAGTGGGCCCTGCTTGGCCAAGCAGTTGGGCAGCAGGACAACAGAGGCAACTTCAGGCCTACCCAAACAAGAATATTGGTTGCAGATGGCTTAGATGAATCCTTGCGAGTTATGTAGCTGCTCCAGGAATTTGTGTAGTCACCAGTCATTGGGATCTAGAGAAGAATTCTAATGACCGACAGTGGAGAATCGGGCGTATTCACTCAGAATGAGTCCCACTGAGGGGTGCAATCTAGGACAAAGCTGGGCTCAGCATCTGGCACTCTTAGGCAGCTGTTGAGACACAGCACCCTAGCAGGGCCCAGGGCACACAGACACCTTTCCTGGGAGTGAGTGGGTCTACCTCATGCCTTCTTAAATTTTCCACAGTGCCCTTGTGGCTGCAGGGTATTGTGGGAAATTCTAAATAGTGGTTTATTGCTGCCCACTGCTGCCATCAACTGAGCCACAGTCAAGGCCCTACTGGCATATGAGGAGAACTCGCCAGAGATTATATTGCTGAAGATCCTCCTTAAGCTGGATATAGGGCATACTTGGGAGTGCAGCACACTGATAAATAGGTAAACAAAAGGTTTTAAAAGTCTAGAGATAAAAATGCAAACGGCCTTCCCTCTGGAATTCAGGAACAGAATTTCCTAGTATGGGTGGGAAGACCCTTTTTGTCTCCTGGCAAATTAAGGTGGCTGGTAGCTGGGACCCCACCATCACCACACTTTGTAAAAGGCCCCACAAACAAGTTATCACTTTAAGTTATAAAAAGGAGGCAGAAGTGATAGAGGGCTTGCTGCCCTCCCAACCTGGGCTTGAGCTGAGCCACATTATAAGACCCGGCAATCCTATATTCACGTCCCTGGGAGTAAGCGCCGTTGAACTCAACTAGGATTTACTTATGAGTAGACACGTCTGGGCTTGCACAGTTATTATAATGAGAGAACTTAATTATTGTCTCATCAGAATGAATCGTATGAAGAAGAAACAGAGCTGATTTAAATTAGGGTTGCCATATTTCAAGAATCAAGAATTTCAATTTCAAGAATTTCAAGAATCAGAACAACCCACACTTGCCTACAAATGGTCTGTGGGGTCAGCACAAATATATTTTTCCTTCCAAAAACTGATGCACCATGTCATATCTTCCAACATCTTGAGTCCCAGAACTGGGAAGTGCATCTTCCCACCCATGTTCCAGTGTGAGTCACATAACCCACACAAGATCAAGGAGTCCAAAATATGTGTTTTTTTCAGGGTGTGTTAGCACATTTTGGGGTGCTGGGTGAGATCACGGCCCCAGAAAAAGATTTTTTTTGGGGGGGTGCTTTTTTCATGGCACCTAAAATGGCTGCCGTGCTCTTTTGTGAGAAAATGACATGTCCCTTTTTTCTGGGACACTTGTGGGGTATACCATGTGATCAGGGAGAAGATATTTTGCTATGGTGCAGGAGAACCTGGGTCACACCTCTGGAGTGATTGTGACAAGAGAGATTATCCCAGCATCCTTGACACTGCGAGGGAATCTCTGAAAGTACTTCTCCAAACCCACCTGCTTCACTGGGCCTCCTTAAAAACATACTGACTCGCTACAGAAGCTGCTTTTTTATAATATTTTTATTCATTTTCAAAACATTTTTATACAATCAATTCACATTTTACCACACATTCATTGCTTTTTTGACTTCCCTCAGTTTCTCTGCCAATCTTTCGTTTAAATTTATATTGTTAACGCATTTCTAAACTTAATATTGTCTTTAAATATCACCTCTCCCTTCTTACTCTCTTTTTTACAATATTTCTTAATTTTTCACAGAGTCTCTTGAAAACCAACAAGCGTTATCTGTACATCACATATGCTTTTCAGATATTCTATAAATCTCCCCCAGTCCTCGATTAACTTTTGGTCTCTCTGGTATCAAATCTTCCCTGTTAGTTTGTCCAATTCTGCATATTCAGTCAGTTTCGTTCTCCATTCTTCCACCGTTGGAATTTCTTCCTGCTTCCATCTTTGCGCTACAGAAACTGCTTGTGCATGTGTTGGTGGCTTGGCTCTGCCAATTTGCACAGCAAAAGTGGACAATAGCAAGTCCAAATCGCACAGGCCAAAGAGGGATGTTGCTCTTGGGACTTCTGGATATCCTGACTGACCAAAAAACGCCACACTGTAAAGAGCAGATAATCAAGTCCCCAAATGTTTATGCCTTCTGTAACTGTTGTTTTGGTCAGCCTGCTTCCTAAACAGCTGTTTTGTCTGTGCGATTAAATCTTGATACATAAAACTGAGCACACGCAGACACAAAGCTTCAAAACAAAGCATTTTAATAGAGCAAAGTGGTGGAATGGCAGAAAACAGGCTTGGGAGCAGAGGCGCAGCGCTGGACCCCTGAGGTTTATTAGTATCTGAGGTTACACCAATACCTTGTAGATACTGACGCCACTACATCTGATCAATGGCTGTGCACTGATGTCGGATCAAGCCCAGTTATGCTGTTTGCTATATCAGACAAAGCAGTATTTTGTTTAAATAGCTATGCTTTCAGAGATTTCAGTATTACATGGCATCCTAAGCTGCTTAGGCAGCACAATATTTAGCAGGAAGTGATCCCCACCCAGCAAGGGTGGTCTAAACCACTGAGCTTCTTGGGCTTGCCAATCAGAAGGTCAGCAGTTCGAATCCCCGTGATGGGGTGAGCTCCCGTTGCTCTGTCCCAGCTTCTGCCAACCTAGCAGTTCAAAAGCACACCAGTGCGGGTAGATAAATAGGTACCGCTATGGTGGGAAGGTAAACGGCGTTTCCGTGCGCTCCGGCTTCCATCATGGTGTCCCGTTGCGCCACAAGCGGTTTAGTCATTCTGGCCATATGACCCGGAAAGCTGCCTGTGGACAAATGCCGGCTCCCTTGGCCTGAAAGCGAGATAAGTAACACAACCCCAGTCGCCTTTGACTGGACTTTGACTGGACCTCAGCCTTCTCTAACATGGGATTCCCAACTCCCACCAGTCCCCAGCCAGCATGGTCAGAGTAGGGGAAATGTAGCTGGAGGGCACCAGCTCTAGGAATGCTTCTTTAAGTTGTCCCCAACCATGAGCAATGTCTCTGAATTAGGGAGGCATGGCCCATACCACACAATTTAAAGCAAATCCAATGCACGTGAGTTCCTCCCACAAATCCTAGGAAGTTGTAGGAAGGGAAACTAGAGGTCCCAGCAATCTTTGGAGGAAGCAATGTGCTTTTAAATGTGCTTCAAATGCACTTTAAAAGTATGGTACGGATCTGCCCAAGGAAACCCCAGCTTGACAGGGTTGTTGCTGCAGCAGAACTCCCAAAGCATATCACATTATGCTTTTTTGGGCAGTTGATGTGTATTCAGAGTCTTCCAACTGTAAAGAAAATACTACAGTGCTTTGTCAAGGAAGGCAATGACCTCTCCTCTATGTTTTTATTCAGCTAATAGCTCAAGACATTATTTAAAGGAGCTTAAAGTATGCTTTTCTAAAATGAGCATTGATGGCTATTGGCTAGGTTCTGACTATGTGGGCAGGGGAAACAGAGAAACGCTTGCTTTCTCCTTGCTCATGTTGTGTATTTGTAAAAAAAACGCCTTGAGGTCTGCAGGATTGTGTCATAATAAGGTAAAATGCAGCTTCTGAAGCTCTCTAACTCTCAGAGATCAAAACAAAACAAATTCCTTCCAGTAGCACCTTAAAGACCAACTAAGTCAGTTCTTGGTATGAGCTTTCGTGTGCATGCACACTTCTTCAGATACACTGAAACAGAAGTTTCCAGACCCTTCTATATAGTGAGAAGGTGGGGAGGGGTATTACTCAGAAGGGTGGTGGGAATGGGTGATTGGCAGATAGCTGTGATGAGCCTGTTGACGACTCTTAACGACTGCAATAGGTCTTACAGGAAAAAGCAAGGGGTGAAAAGGTGAAAAATGGCTTTGTCATGTATAATGAGATAAGAATCCAAGGTCTTTGTTCAGACCAGGTTTCTCCATGGTTTTAAGTTTGGTGATAAGTTGTAATTCAGCAGCTTCTCTTTCCAGTCTATTTCTGAAATTCCTTTGTAGTAAAACAGCTACTTTGAGATCTTGTATAGAATGTCCTGGGAGATTGAAGTGTTCTCCTACTGGTTTCTCTGTCTTGTGATTCCTGATGTCCGATTTATGTCCGTTTATTCTTTGGCGTAAGGTCTGGCCTGTTTGTCCAATATAGAGAGCTGAAGGACACTGTTGGCATTTTATGGCATACACAATGTTAGACGATGAGCAATTAAATAGTCCCGAGATGGTATGTGTGATGTTGTTGGGGCCAGTAATGGTGTTGTCCGGGTGTATGTGGCAGCAAAGTTGGCATCTGGGTTTATTGCAGGCTCTGGTGCCAGTGTCCGTGTTAGGTCTGGTTGTAGTATTATTGTGGGTTAAGAGTTGTTTAAGACTGGGTGGCTGTCTGTAGGCAATGAAAGGTCTTCCTCCCAGAGCTTGAGAAAGAGAACTGTCATTGTCCAGGAGAGGTTGCAGATCTCTGATGATGCGTTGTACTGTTTTAACTTGGGGGCTGTATGTGATGACTAGAGGTGTTCTGTTATTTTCTTTTTTCGGTCTGTCTTGCAGCAAGTTCTCTCTGGGTATCAGTCTGGCTCTGTTGATCTGTTGTCTAACTTCATCTGTTGGGTATTTTAGTTCTAAAAAGGTTTGCTGTAGATCTCTTAGGTGAGAGTCTCTGTCTGTAGAATTGGAACAGATGCGGCTGTAACGTAGTGCCTGGCTATATACAATGGACTGTTTGGTATGTTTGGGATCAGAGATCAGGAAGAGCAAAGCACTGCCTGTTTGCAAGATGGGCAGTTGGAAGATGGCTCGCATAAATGTGATACAGTCAAATCTCGGTTCCTGAACGGCTCCGTTTTGGAACTATTTGGCTGACGAATGCTGAAAACCCGGAAGCAAATGCTCCAGTTTCTGAACTCTTTTCAGAAGCCAAATGTCTGATGTGGCTTCCACTTGAGTGCAGGAAGCTCCTGCAGCCAATTGGAAGCCCCGGTTGTCGAACATTTCAGAAGCCGAATGGGCTTCCGGAATGAATTACGTTCAACAACCAAGGCATGACTGTAACAATAAATTTACAAGTTAAAAGATTTTCAAGTTTTCAAAAAAGGACGCAGTATCTCAAACGTTCCTATAAAATCATGAGAATCTTGAGGTTTAGTCATTTCCCCCAAATAGACCAACATTCTATGACATTTTCTTATTCTGCAAACTATCTATTTAGAATTGCACCCTTATACATTATGTATATTAAGTATATTTTGCCATCACTGAAGATTTTGGTGTCAGATCAACATCTCTTTAACCAGGGTGAGTGGATGTTTTCCCTAACTTTGTTTTGCTGCTCTTGTGATTTTGTTTAGTTCTGTGGCTTTAACTTAATGGTTTTAATTAATCGTACATTATTTTAAATTTGAGTTATTCTATGTAACCCATTATGGAACAAATTAGTGACTGGCAGAATGTTCGTATAAACTTACATAATATAAATAACATCACAGTATTTACTTATATACTATCAGTGTGTATGGTACTTTGATTTGTGCTTGTTTTACTTTTCAGTCTGAGAGGAAATAAAGATTTTACAGAAAAAGTAAGGGACAAGCCAGTGTTGCTGCTTTACAGAACACAAGAGGGCAGGTCTCTGCCCCCAAGAAGCACACAGTTCTAAATTTCTATACCGTCCCCCGCCCCCCGAGGAAGGGGAGGGGGCAGCAAACACCAAATATGAGGTTTCAGTTGCATATGCTTAGGCTGAGCTCCAGAAAAGTAAGTGAAGTAGAGTGTTGTGCCAAAGGCATCACAGAAAAGGTGAGTTTGGGGACATAATTTTAATGATGACAAAGAGGAATCATTAGGCAGGTAACAACAACAACAACAACAACAATTTATTTATAACCCCAATTATCTGGCTGGGTTTCTCCAGCCACTCTGGGTGGCTCCCAACAAAATATTAAAAACACGATAAAACGTCAAACATTAAAAACTTCCCGGAACAGAGTCTTCTAAAAACAGATGTCTTCTAAAAGTCAGATAGTTGTTTATTTCCTTGGCAACTGATGGGAGAGCGTTCCACAGGGCAGGCACCACTACTGAGAAGGCCCTCTGCCTGGTTCCCTGTAACCTCACTTCTTGCAGTGAGGGAACTGCCAGAAGGCCCTTGGTGCTGGACCTCAGTGAACGAGGCTGAACGATGGGAGTAGAGACACTTCTTCAGGTATACTGGGCCGAGGCCATTTAGGGCTTTAAAGGTCAGCACCGGCGCTTTGAATTGTACAATCAAGATGGGCATTCCAAGAAAATGGAGCAGCAAGGAAGAAAATACAGCTTTTTGAGGGAGCAGGACATCTCGATGGGGCACAGAACCTCCCTGGTGTTTTGAGTCTTAACTTTAAAAACAACAACAACCCATGTTCAGTTCTGTTGAATTATCTCGGCACACCTCGATCATCTGAAACACTGTTCAAACTGCATTTGGTGTTGCAAAAAAAATGACCTCACAAATAGCCTAGCTGCCTTCAAAACAGATTAATATGGGTTACGAGGGAGTGTCCATTTCCGCATAAAGTGCCACATGATTGGCTAACCAGCACCACACACAGCAAATGGAATTTGGTAGACTGATGTCGAAGTTGGCAAATCCGGTGCTTCAGCTCAAAGGTCTGACTGCATTGACTAAGTAATTTTTAATTTTGTTATGTTTTACATTTTCCTTTGTGCTCCATCAACATAACCAGATGTTTATATAGCTTTGCAGTGGCCAGTCTGCATGGGCAATAAATGCCACTCCATTGGAAGTTGCACAGGAAGATCCAGTTACTTTGCTTTTACCTTCAAGTAGCCCATAATTAGGCTCACACACAGGGTGAGTCATTTATCAAAAGCAGTCCAAAGTGCTATTACAGCCAGACACGCCAAGGCCCGGCATATAATTATATAATCCACCACCATGTGGAAATTGCCCTGTTAAGCCACCTGACCCCATTAGCATGAAGATGTTTTTCCCCCTTGTTGGCTAGAAGTACTGTTAGTGCTTGGCAGGAAGACGACTCCTCTTTACTCAAAACTCACCTTGTTCTTGCTGAAACCAGAAAATGCCATCCCGTTTCCTTGGTTCATCAGCGGGTTAAGGGAAACTGGGATTTGGCATCCCGAGGCAAGCAGAAGATGCCGAGAGATGGTGTGAGGTCTTTTCAGATGAGGTTTTTCTGATAATGCAGAACAGGAACACAGAAAGCTGCCTTGCACCACTAGAAGTTGGTGTTGATGTCTTGAGCTGGACGGACTGATTGACAGTGACTCTCTAGGATGCCTCTCTCCCAGCTGTTCCTGGAGATGAACCTGGGACCTTCTGCACGCAAAGCTGAGGTTCTACCACTGAGCCATAGCTCGGATGATATTTCTCAAATCAGCATCTCCACTGCATCAAGGGAATCCAAACCCTTTCCTCTACAGAGCATGGCAGTTGTAAGGAAACCGGTTCCCCCAGGATCCAAACCTATGTTGCAGCTGAGGTTGCTGCAGGGGAAATGCAATTATTATTATTATTTATAAATTTTTTATTGGGTTTTTACATTTTATAAAGACACACACACACAAAAAGACAAAGACAACACATATACAATTTCATACCCTTACTTTCTTTACCCTCTTTCCCTGACTTCCCCCCACCCCCTCTTCATACATCCCAATTCCGATAATTAGTTCACCAAGTTCTTATCTATAATCTTAAACATATTATTATTATTTTTAAAACTTAGCTCTTTTTACTTGTCCACATTTAATTTATCCAATTCTCTTATAAACATTAAATCCTTTTTCTAAGGTCGACCTAACTTCCCTTCCACGAATTTCTCCCTTTATTATATTAATTATAGGTCACAATGGCCAAATACAAAAATCATAAAATTTTGAAATTCTATTCTCCCCTCCCTCCCTATCCTGGTTTCCATCCCTTCCCAAGCAAATGTCCACAAAAACAGTTCCTAGCCCGGATTCCTCACATCCGAGGCCTTCAATTCTCTGTCAGTCTCTCTCTGCCAATTTTGTTGGTAATCCTTTTTGTTGGTCCTCAGGTCTCGAAGGAGTTCTGTCACAGTCACATCAAATTTTCTTCCATCCAAAATGTTTAAAAGCAATTGCTGCAAAAGGTCAGCTGCTCTCCCATACTCAAAGAGGAAGTCCCGATCATGTTTCTTTATTCTTTTAAATTCCAGTATTCCAAGTACTCCAGGGACTTCCTTCCTCATCTTTCTCATCTTTCGCAGATTTGTAATCCAAAGATCTTCTTCTTTATTTTCTGACGATATAGGCTTCTGGTTGGTATTTTCCACCTGTACTTTCTCCACTCCTTCTTTCCTCTCCGCCAATTCCAAAGATGTCTCTTCTGGTTCAGCTGCAGATTTTTTATCAGTCGAATCCTTTATGCATTCAGCAGAGATGTTTGTTTTAGAATTCAAGGTCATAAGTTCTTTGTTCATAGCCGTACCCTGCTCTTGCAAGATTCCCACGAGAAAAAACATTTTTTCTATCTCTGCCAGTAATTTTCCCTCTGCAGCCATTGTAATGTCTCTAGTTCCCCCTAGGGGGATTCCAATTGCTTAATAGTCCTTTTCCAACAATCCGTTACTTTGTTGTTTATTACTACTTTGTTTCCAACCACCTCAATTCAAATGTAACACCTTTAGTTCAGAGAATTATTAAATAGCAAAGTTCTTGACTTTGACCGCCCGTTTGACAGCTCCTTTGACAGCTGTCAAACTCCTTATTCTTTTTCCTCTGGCACACACACAGGACGCTCCCGGGTTCGGGGGGAGGGGTTACACAAAAACTTCCAAAATTCCTCCCTTTCTCTCCAGCACAAAGACTTCTTCTGTCAAATTCATGGAAATATCTTTTATCTAGCACCAAAAAGACAGTAATCTCTCCACCTTAGTTCTCCAATCCTTGCTTTAGATCGTTTGTAGGTAGGGGGGGTGCGGACTTCCCTTTAGCACATCCCCCGGTCGTGCCGAATTCAAAGGTAAAAATTTTAAAGTCCAAATTCCATTCTACTCACGGGTTGTTTGTTTTCCAGTCCAAATTTTGGGGAAAAAGTCAGCGCTCTCCGGCCATGGCTCGCGGCTTCGCTCCACTGAAGTAGCGGTCTACTCACAGCACCATGCCGCTCTCCGTACCCTCTCCGTAGCCTTTAAAAAGGCTCTTCGTGGGTCGGGGAAGGCGCTTAAAGGTGCCCGCCGAGTCACCAAGTCCGCAGGCTTCCGCGCCTGCGGTTTCTAAGGGTCCCCGCGTCGCCAGCGCGGTAAGACCCGTCTTCAGCAGAGCCGATTCCCTCTGGAGCTCGGAGGGAATCCGCCATTAACCGATCGCGCTAACCCGGAAGTCGGGAAAATGCAATTATCCCTCCAACGTGAGGTTTCATTATTTTGTGTATTCTGGTATATATGTCTGAGTTGCAGGCACCTACTGGATAGCGACCCTGAAGTCAAAGGCGGGTTTCCCACTCTAACTGAACCCGGCTACTAACCCGATGATTATGTTCTACATCCACTATTGAGGGCAGCATGTTTCTGAATGTCAGTTGCCCGAAACCGCAGGAGGGGGGAAGTGCTGGTGCACTAAGGTCCTGCACGTATGCTTCCCATAAAGGTCTGGTTGGCCATTGTGAAAACAGGATGCTGGACTAGATGGACCACTGCCCTGATCCCAGAGTCTCTTCTAAAGTTTGTACTCTTTCCCTCAATGCCTGCATTGTTTTAATTCTGCCGTAAAAAATAATCAAATGCAGTAAACATTTTCTCCACGATTACAAAGATGTGGGGCATATTTGGGTGTCATTTGAACATTCTGAACCCCAGCCCAGAGAGATACAAGTTCAAATCCCTGCTGAACTCTGAACCATCCTTGACCACATACTTGCAGCCCTGCCTACTGCACAAAGTTGTTGTGAGGATAAAATGAAGAAGTGGAAGAACCATTTATGCTGCTTTGGGGGATGTGGCACAGTATAACCTTTTGGGAGGAAGTGTGGGATAAAAGTGAACCAACCAAATAAGACCTTTGCCAACTGCAGCCATATTCCACCCCTGATGGGACCGGTGTGCTTTCTAAATGTAACCTAATGGGGATTGCCCCATGGATGTGACAAATTTTCCTATTGACTACACCATGACCTATATTCGCAAAGGCAGATTTCAGGACATTTCTGGACGGAGCATTTTCTACATGTAGCATTTTACGAGCGGTGACTCAGAGCACTGGTCAACCACAATCCCCATGTTCTGGATTAAAATCCCCGTGCCAGCAACTGCTAAGCCGGACATGTAATCATATTCAGCACATGTGGCATTAACTGTTGTTGCAGCAAAACAGTCGCCAGAGACCTAACCTTCCCGCCCCAGTCAGATAAACAGGACTCCTAGCTGTAGATGCGTTAATAAGATACCTTATGCAAGCTGGCGCTGCAATCTTTCCAGACACACAAACCCCCAATGTGTTTTGTTTTTCTTTTCCAAGGCAATTATTAACAATCTTTTAGCTGTAGGGGATGGTGGGTGAAAAGAAACAACATGTCAAACTGAAACCCAGCTCGAATTGTCATGAACAAATCCAGAGGCACGACAAAGGTACCCCGGCTCACTGGCAGACTTAACCAGTTTGCAGAAATGACTTGCCGCACTGCAATTCAAGGACTTTTACAGCTCTGCACAGTCGGAGCAGAACACCAGAGCTCTGCATTTCATTGGCAAGGCTTTGCAATCCTCACAGGTGGAAAAAAAAAGAAACATTATGGCTTCAATACACTTCGATGAAAACATGTAGCGACCCACAGATCAATTTTCACTGCAGGTGGCTTGCAAAGGACATTTATTCAACAAGAACACATTAATTCTTCAGCCAGTTCTGGAAACAAGTGCGCTCAAGAGAGCTACCCGCATGAATAATGTTAGACTTTTGCTCTCTATTTATTCTGAAGGCACCTGCAATTAAGCACTTGCCTCCTTTCCAGCTATTTAAGATGGCGTCTATTCTTTATTGGCTTATGAAAGCCCTCACATTTAGATGTTTTATTTCTTTTTAAGTGGTGCCGGGGACTCGCTTGATGGTTTGGATGGTGGCCTTGGCAAATCAGCGGGGCACCTGCTAAATATTCTACGCCTGCATTCATTGTCCATTTCTTGACACTTCAAACATTACGCTCAGCAATTGATCTTGGCCTCCCCTCTTGCCCACATTCCTTCTCCACAATTAATTGCTGTGCAAATCAAACTGCTGCTCGGTGGTGGAAAAGAGTGGCGCATGTGAACACAGGTGAACGGGAGGCCTCATAAGCCCTAAAGGCCGTGCAACACAAGGCAGGGTAAGACGCGACGGCAGCAGCAGCCAACCTGCATCCTGTTGATTGTCTGCGGAACAGGGATGGGGAGCAGGAGCCACAAGACTGGGAGAAAGAAGGAACTGATCTGCCAGTAGCCTGCGCTTTCTTCACAAGAAAACAACTGCCTGAAACTTTTCTGCTTTTCTCTTTCCACTGTAAGAAGAATTACTTGGGCATAATTGGGGGGAAGGGATGAGGAGCACAGCAAAGAAAGGGCTGATCCACACTTTCTCTTGTCCCACTGTTTTTCCCCAGGGGCAAACAGCAATTCGAGTTTTCTCTAGATAGACATCTGCTCCGATTTAGCACTGAAGAGCAAGTTTTCTCTGGGAAAGGAGTGGGGCAAGGGTGAAACCGCTCAGACCTGTGCCTAGAAAGCATGAATCAAGCGGAATACTGCTTGGACTTGTGCTTTCTAGACGCAGGTCAACTGGAAGTATGGACGAGCTCAGAGGGATCAGCTGCCACCAGCCCATTTTATAAACTGCTCCATCCTAGGCAGGCTTAGATTTAGGGGGAGATGAACCAGGTTAACACCTGGGGTGCCAACTTTGGAGGTGCTCATCACATACTATCCACTCACAGATGAAACAACGTGCAGAGTTTGTTTTCACTGGCAAAGCTGGAAACAACAATGTGCACAGTTTTCTCTTTCGTTATCATCCTCACCTGGGTGGTGGTGGGGGAATTGACAACGTTGGTGCCTGTTCAACAAACAATGTGAAATGAGAAGAATTGCAATCAGATCCCTGCATGGAAATGTACGATTTTAATGACAAGAGATAAATCATGCATGTAGATCATTTCTCAAACTCACAAACATGGGCTACAAATCCAGCAAGAAGGTATTCAAAAATTGAACCAAGGAAGGGAGGGGAAATGCCATAGAAACTTCCTGCCAACCCTTTGGTCTCTGCTGGTATAGACTGAGCAGCAGATCCAATCCTGTACAGGGCTCTGCCACCACCACATCATATCTGTTTGGGCTCATAATGAACATTTAGCAATATGTATCTCCTATATTTGCATCCTTCTGATTGCTCAGAATAGCCGAGTCACCTTAATTTCTAGTTTCACAAGCCTTTGAAGGAGGTTAAGCTTAGAGATAGTGACTTCTGAAGGGGACCCCGATAGCTTCATGGCTTCAAGGGTGATTTGAAACCAGTCCAATTCATTTTCATGCAAATCTTTTCTTCTTTTTTATGCATCCATGTAAATATAAAGTATAAGGAGAATATTGGCACACATGTCAAAGCATCTTATAGCTCTTCCAGTTAATAACAATAAAAGCATTTTCCCCCATGACCTATTACTAGTGATACCCTTGATCTGCAGCGGCTCTGTATGATCAAGTTCCCACATGTCAACAATAGGCTTCTGGTTTTTATAACCATAAGCCAAAACATACCTCTCACCAGGCTTTGGGAAAGAGGAGGGCAGCCTAGTCAAAAAAGGTAAAGACATGTGTGCATCAATAGTGGAGCCCACAGTACTAATTTAATGAAAAGAAATTACATGACAGTGAACCAACAAGATTTCCCTTTCACACACACTGTTGTCAGGTTCACCCGAAAACAGAAGTGAAGGTAATAAGTGAGTAGCTGCATCTGGAATAGAAGTATTTTAGGGTTTTTAAAAACCCACCGTAAACCAGCTATAAAAAAGTGACGATGCAATAGTTTGGGAGAAGGTTGTCTGTCTTCGCAGTAATAAACGAGTGGCTGAATGGTGTCATCTAAAAGGAGAAAAGAGTAAATGTAGAAGCATGCTTATGGGTACCTGCAGGTTACAAGTGAGGCAGTTTATTTTGCAAAGAAGCAGATGGAGGCGATTAGCTTCCCACACTTATTATTCATCCGATTCTATGCATGCATTGTATTTGGAACTGAGAACCTGCCAATTTGTGGTTTCTTAAATGCTCATTAATGCTTGGCCATGCCAACTCCCTGGAGAAGACCCTGATGTTGGGAAAGATTGAGGGCACAAGGAGACGGGGACGACAGAGGATGAGATGGTTGGACAGTGTTCTTGAAGCTACGAAAATGAGTTTGACCAAGCTACAGGAGGCAGTGGAAGACAGGAGTGCCTGGCGTGCTCTGGTCCATGGGGTCACAAAGAGTCGGAGATGACTAAATGACTAAACAACAACAATGCCAACTTGTTTTTAGACACTGATCCATCACTGATGGAACTGAACCAGAAGGGAGATGTAACCTTGCTCACCTTGGAAAGTTCTAAGCATAGGCCCCGATGCTACGTACCTGGGACTAAAGTTGCACTGGAGCAAATCACAAAACACATTTCCTATATGGAACTAGTCCACTGCACTTGCTATGGGGATCTATGGGTTCTCTATGTGATCTTATATGGTACTCTGGAAAGCTTCTGGGAAGAAATGGACTTTTGGGTTCTAGATGACATTTTTTTATATTCAGCATTGTCTTTTTCTAACTTTTAAAAAAAACCCCACTCCTATATATTTGAATATTTGACCATGTAATTGACCATTATTGACCAACGCTGACCAATCCTACCTAGAAGCAACTTCAATATAATGTTGACTACATGCAGGATTCATGTACGATGTAGGAAAATTGGCCTTGTGCGCACATGCCTCAAAAGATTTGAGCCCAACATGCTGGTGTGGAGGTAGAAAGCCCTGTAAGCCACCTAACCTGGTGAGAAGACCTCTGCCCTCTGAGCTGCTCTGGACCATGGAAGTCCTTCAGATACTTGGAACTACAAATTCCCATCAGTCCCAGGTAGCACAACCAACTGTCAGGGGTGATGGGAATGGTAAGCCAGAACACCTTGAGGGCACCAGGATGGGGAAAGCAGACCTAGTCTGGTAAGAAGACCCTGCCCACTCCAAACTGTATTTAAGCCAGACCCTTGGAATGCAAGATTGGAACTAGTTACGTGGGTTAGCATTTATTTTACCTGTCTGTTAATTTTGTTCTGAACTTATCCTGCCTTAAGTCTAGATTACATCATTGTAATAATTACTTCATTGTAATTTGCTGGAGCTTTAAAAAAAACCCATTTTTTAAATAAAAATGTTCCGCATTTAAAAAAAATTGTTTATTGCTATCTGCTTTGGGCACGGTTTACGGTGGGAAAATGGCATATTTTTGTTTTCGTCAGCTAAAAATATCTTCTGTTAGACAGCGCTAATGCACAATTGGGTGCCTTAAAGCACAAATCCTGGTAGTGCAATGGCAAGGGGAAGCAGGCTCTATCTCTACTAATGGGCAATAGAGACAAAGCCTGCTGGATCAGGAGGCAAGATTCCCTTGTGCACACAATGCCAGCAGAAAGAGGCCTGCTGACCAGGTGCACCCAATCCCTGGGACAAAGTAATTGGGTAGTAATAATAATAAAGAGTACTGTCCACTAACCTTCTAAGAATGATGTTCTATGGGTTCTATCCCACTAAGCAGCCATTCAAAGTATGTCTTAGGTACAACTCTATAATGTTAGTTACATTTCAAGGTATAGTGTCATATTAGGCAACTAGAGGTGTTCTGGATACAACAGCAGAAATTATTCAGTTTTGTTCTGTGAATCACAATGGAACTAAAGTATGTTTTCCGCATGCTATTTACGAACGTTTGATTCCCTGTTGGAAAGCACCCTGAGCTATTTACAAAATATGGGAAGTTAGTCCACGGCTAGTCAGACAAGCGGCTTGTCGAAATGTATCACAGGAAAGGAACAACAAATGGCTCAGATGCTGAATGTACAATTCCTGTATAAGAAAGAATGATGCATCCAATTATGTTTTCTCATAAAGTCATCTAGATGTGAACTAAACCATACATTTTAGGTTGAAAGACTATGCATTATAAATTAATAAAGGTACTAATGACACTGTTGACGTTGAAAGCCTGTTCAATAGTGGCATTTGTGTTTTTCATCAGAGCTGTGCCGTGAAATGTGAATTCATCATAACTTACACATTTAATTTTTAGACACTACTGGTATTCAAATAGTAGACATTTCTTGGTAGCATACTGGATAATAATAATAATAATAATAATAATAATAATAATAATAATAGTGACAAGATAGCTCATCTCAGATTTGGTACTGATAACAAGAGTACAAAGCAGAATTCTACAACATGGGGGACTTCCAATTAGAAGCACTAAGAGTTATGTGCCATCATACTACCTTCTGTAGCAATTAAAATGTTCCTCTGGTTTTGTTCTTTCAGACTCAATTGGAGATAAATCTTGAATACAAATAATTACAAAGGCATAATACGGCAGTGCTTCGTCTAACAAGGCTTATTGCTCAGCTATTTTCTGTTTACTTCTAATATGTCAAAAAGTTGAAATTCATCATGGAAAAGTTCACAAGAAAGCCTGAAACACTGGTATAGAAAAAGAATTCATAAATAAGGCATCACGGGAGGGGGGGCACATCTATGCAAATTATTTTTAATTTTGATCACACAGATAAAATAAGAAATGTGTTTGCATGTAGGAAAAATGAGCAAAATATAGCAAAAAAATGTTTAGTCAGCCAAGGTCCTCATATAGACAAGAGTAAATTCAATCTGTGGTGATCACAACAGCACCCCAGAGGCAAAACACACCAAGAGACTGAAGTCCAAACTACTTGCGGGAAGCCATCTTGCAATTTGTTGACAGGCAATGACATAAGACTCTGTTTGGCATCCTTTCAGGATGAGGTTGTCTCCCCCTTTTATGATCTTAGAGTTTTCCATTGGCAAATGCTGCCTCCTGGAACTGAGGGACAAATGTTTTGAAATGAGCCCTAGTGGAGGAAAGAAAAGGGTTGAAGTTAGTAAAGAACAAAATTATTTACTATTATTATTCTTATTATTAGAATTTATATACTGCCCTATGCCCGGAGGTCTCAGGGCGGTTCACAGAACGAAACAGAGAACATACTGCACAGGGCAAGATCTTCTAATGTGCAAACCTCAAGACAGATTGGGAACTTTTCTCAGTTAAAAATCTCCTTGTGTAACACCTGTGCCTGCCTCAGATCAAGTCCAGCAGCACGATCTCTCAGCCCCAAATAATGTAAAAGGGATATCCTTGCTACGTCAGAGGGCTATATTCCTCTTCATTTAAAAAACAAACAAACACCAAACAGCAGATATGTCTCTTAGGTCTTGAACCATGACCAGTTTGCACACTTCAATCTTACTCTCAGTGAGTTTCCCTGTTATTTATACCCCAGCCACTCTTTACTGCGATTCTTTATTGGTGTTTTGTCATGGAATCTGTTATCATTCCCACTGAAATAGATTTTGTAGGCAGCTAAGTATCACCAACAATGGCTCTCTCTCCTGTCTCTCTCAGCCCAGATATAATAACTCTAATTCTTTTAAACTAAGCAGAGCAGTATTTTGCAGCAATCAGCATGAAAAATGTACTCCCCTCCATAGAACTTCAAGAAATGGACATGCCTGCCATTGTCTGTCATACCATTTGCTTCGGTGTAAGGTGGTAGAGCACCTCTGACATCTTTGATTGTCACGTTTTTTGGTTAACTGGATTCATTCATGATCACAGGGCATGGATATTTAGTAGAGCAACCAATGGAGATAATAAATACTGCAGATGGTCATAAACTAAAATCTGCTTTCAGGTAAGTAGCAGAGCAGGCTGCCAGAGGCAGTTAGAGTTGATCTTAAGGGGATCAGTTAATTCAAGTTTTTGAGAAAAAAACATGGTATTTTAAACTAACTTAAAATCAGAATATTTTGTGTATGTTCTGGAACTGATGAGTGCATTAACTGAACATTTTAAAAAGGTTTAGGTTCAGAATCCTCTCTTGTTCCAATAATGGGCAGAGAATGTCACATTTACCCCAAAGCTGAATAAATTCAAACAGTTTCATGATAATCTGCATCTTGTAATTGAAGAAGAGTAAATTTAACCCACTACTGCTCACTTGCTAGGCTAAAATTTAAATTTGAGCAGACACTAGCCTCCCTTTCTTTTTTCTGTAGAAGCGTTATTCTACAGATTAATATTTCTCTTTCCTCTCATGCTGTTCTGGGTAAATTTCTGGAGAGAAGGTAGCTGTGAATTATATCCTTTGCTTTATTACAATGATTATTATGAACAAAGTTGCCAAAATCCCAGGCATTTCTTAATACAAATTCTATGCCAAGCATCCCTAAAGCAAGTAAAGGGGGGGGGGAATAGCTCTGAATGTCACAATCTGGATAGAGACATTAGCAGCTTCTGAACTCCAATTATTCCTCTGAATGGTGGAGGTTGGAAAACCTGAGTAACCATAGAATAACAAAACTGGAATATATCAAAAACAAAGTAGCCCACTTGCCAGCAATTCAAAACTTCCCTTGACCTAAAGCAGACTCAAGAAACGCTATTGACTTTATCACAAAGACATCTGACCGTATCATAGAAATGCAAATGGGATCTAGCTGTACAAACAAGCCAACTCCTTTTGAACATTCTGTAGAAGGGGAATCCAGAAGGATGCTGTGCAAATTTCCTCATTGTCCAACAGTGTAAACAATTTGCCACCGGTTCCCTGAATATTCACACATGTGTTGTTTGACACAAAATGAACCCAATGCTTAAACGACTGTTGTGCAACTAGGCTTCATCAGAGCTAAGCACAATGTGTTTCTTCTTCCTTTCCTTGTTTACACAAAGCTCTGATTTTTGTGACTTGCAGAAACTAGCTCACCCATCTTCTAAACATACATTTCCGAGCACGATTCAAAGTGTTGGTGCTGACCTTTAAAGCCCTAAACGGCCTCGGTCCTGTATACCTGAAGGAGCGTCTCCACCCCCATCGTTCAGCCCGGACACTGAGATCCAGCGCCGAGGGCCTTCTGGCGGTTCCCTCATTGCGAGAAGTGAGGCTACAGGGAACCAGGCAGAGGGCCTTCTCGGTAGTGGCGCCCGCCCTGTGGAACACCCTCCCATCAGATGTCAAAGAGATAAACAACTGCCTGACATTCAGAAGACATCTTAAGGCAGCCCTGTTCAGGGAAGTTTTTAATATGTAACGCTGTACTGTTTTTAACACTTGATTGGGAGCCGCCCAGAGTGGCTGGGGAAACTCAGCCAGATGGACGGGGTATAAATAAATTATTATTATTATTATTATTATTATTATTATTATTATTACTATCACTACTACTACTACTACTACTACTACTGGGGTCCTAACCGTAACAGAATAAAATGATACCTCTGTTTACAATGTCTTGCATGCAATATATCCTCCCCTTTTTTGCAACAGCACAATATTGGCCACTTCTTTGATTTTAATTGATTTTTATAATGTAATATTTTTTAGAATGTGTGATTATCTGATGGTTTGATTGTTGATGTTGTTAGCCGCCCTGAGCCCGGCTTCGGCTGGGGAGGGCGGGATATAAATAAAATTTATTATTATTATTATTATTATTCTTGTGTTTATATTTTTCTTTAAGAGGCAGTGTTTTATAGAGTCAGTGTATCCCCCACCCATTCTTGGACCTGTGGGAACCATTAACGGAGACAAAGCCTTGGGCAAATTATGCAGTTGCTCACAACATTAGCTTGGTATGTAAAACAAAATACGCCACACTGCACTCTACTATCATCTTGAGGGATGGAACACAGTAAAAATCAATGCAGCCCCCTGTTCCCTGCCTCAAACTGGTTGTTGGAACCTGATGGTACTGCCTGGGAGCAAAAGGGTAGACTGCAGAATAAAAAAAGAAATGTAACAGGCATATAAATAAGAAACTTGGGAGTGATGCACATGTTATATCCTCCATCACCACTACTGAAAACATAGACTCAGATTTGTCATGGTTGCCTTAAAACAGGAATACTCTGATCTGCTTTATCAGAGACCACTACACTTGCACTTAAATGTACCTGAGACGAAATAAAAGAAATGATTAAGAGAATGACAACAGTGGAGAGTGGAACTGTCAAAATGATACGCAAACTCTGTATCTTTCCTACCATGTCTCATTATATCTGTATGTTATATGGAATTGTTTGAAGATGCTTTCGCTTTCAAGGAAATCGTTTGAAGATTTTTTAAAATAAATAACTAAACAAACAAAAATCATAGTTTAAAAACCAAACTGGATATCTGTGGAAAGGGGCACAAACCGCTTTATTGGTTAAAGGTCTACAAAGCCATCTCTGTGTGTGCAGTGACCTCCACAAGAAGCGCTGAAAGCTCTTGACTGCTGTCAGTGCAGTTACCACAGGCTGGATATCAACCAAAATAGAAAAGGTGTGATCCTACAAACCCTTATGGTTGCAAAGAGAATATCCTTCCAGCCACGAAGTATAAAACACTCACTACCCACTGTTTAGTGGTCTGAATACCTCCTGCCCTTTCTACATTTGAATGTATATCTTCTAATTGTCAATCTCATTTGGATATTTATTTGGACATAGGGACTCTGTGTGTGTCTGTTGTGTGTGAGAGAGAGAGAAAAAAATGATGTGCTAATGTGAGCTGAGGATGTTTCTTCTTGTTATATTTGCCAAATAAAAATAAAAGAGGAAATAAGGTGTACGCAGGAAGTAGGGCCAGGAGGGAAGAACTGTGTGTGTGTGTGCACACACACATGCATGTTTAGGTACCATGCATCAGGAAGAAGCAGGCAAAGTGTAAGTGCTAATTGCACACATGCCAGTCCAGAAGCCAAAATGTGTATGTGAAAGATTTAGTCAACTTACAACTGGGGTGCAATTTCATAAGAGTTTTAAAAATCATGCTGCAGAATAAGCAAACAAGATACAGCCATACAGATCACCATTAAAAAAAAAGAAAAAACAGGATTAACTGCATAATGTTATAAATGTAAAGAGAAGTTACAAGTTGTGCTGAGAGTTTCTTTGTGGAAAAGGAGTGGGGGGAAAGCACAATTATAAACTAATTTGTAACAACTTGAGGGCAAGGGAAGGAGATGGCAGTTCACCTCCATACCATCTGGCATGCCTGAAATGTGGGTAGCTGATACCAGAGTCTTACTGCTACTACAAAAGAGAGATAGATTGAAGAAGCTATTGCCCTGCAACAGATGGAAATAGCATTCAAATGGATAAACAGTTTCACCATAATTTACAAAAGACTGCGGTGAAAGAAACAAAAAACCAAGTTAATTTTGAGAAGCATCAAAACAAAAAAACGTTTCTGTACATGTGAAACGCGGAACAGAACAATTTCTATTCACGTGAAGCACAGCTCTCTTTTTAGTTGTTCTTGTTTTATCTGTAAGCTGCCTTGAGTCCCTGTCAGGCAAAAAGGCGGGGTATAGATAAATATAAAACAACAACAACAGCAAGAACAACAACAGGGTGGGTCTTGTCGTCTGGGCAGCTGCATGCACACTGCCCAGGCTTGTGCCCCAGGAAGGTCATTTCGGTGCTGCTAACACTTCACCCCCGGAGGCGCACTCCATTGTCTCTCGAGACAGATGGATGCCAACAACAACAAAGAATGATGTGATGAAACTTAAAAGAAAATGTTACACTTGCCCTATTATTAAATTAGCTGTGCACGTGCTGCTTATATTCGCTCCTAATGTCTATCATATGCCACTGGCATGCTGGATCTTCCACTCTTACCTCCTGAACTTTGTAATAATTTGTCAAGGTACATTTCCTCCTACATGTTTTCAGTAGTTTCGCTAGGCTTGTATGTGGTGTTGATTTAAGTCACGTGATGTGTCTTCCCAGGTACCATAGCATGTGGGTGACCGTAGATTACCTAGCATTTAGTATTCTGTTGTTGTGCTTGGCAGTACTAGAGTGGAGAAAAAATGTCTTTACATTTCAAATTGGTGGTAGTGTGCAGTGGTTGTACACAGAACCCACACAAGATATGTAAATTTGTTCAGTTTGCATCAACTAGTGCAGCGGTTCTCAACCTGTTGTTGGACTACAACTTCCATCATCCCTGAACTCTGGCCTTGCTAGCTAGGGGTGATGGGAGTTGTAGTTCAACAACATCTGGGACCCACAGGTTGAGAAAGGCTGAACTAGTGCAACATTTATGCTTGGGAGTCCATCCCCACCCCCTAAGTTAGGGTCAGTGGTATTGGTGATAGTGAGACAAGAGAGAGGTGAGTGAAAGAAAGCTGAATGTTGCATTTCCCTTACCAACAGAGGGTATAGATAGGTAGCCGTGTTGGTCTGCCATGGTCAAAACAAAATAAAAAAATTCCTTCCAGTAGCACCTTAAAGACCAACTGAGTTAGTTCTAGGTATGAGCTTTCGTGTGCATGCACACTTCTTCAGATACCTGAAGAAGTGTGCATGCACACGAAAGCTCATACCTAGAACTAACTCAGTTGGTCTTTAAGGTGCTACTGGAAGGAATTTTTTTATTTTGTTTTGAACAGAGGGTATAATATTGTATGTTTCACATCCCCTTCCTTCACACCAGAGGCACCAGCTGCTTTGGATAGCTAGAGGGAGGGATTTAAGGAACTCTTCCTATGAAACAACCCATTGTGGGGATGTTGGACCATAACCGCAGTGGAGCTCAAGACAGGGAAAGAAAGGCACTGCATTTCAACCTACGCAGTTACAGTGGTACCTTAGTTTACAACCATAATCCGTTCTGGAGGTCCGTTTGTAAACCAAAACAGGTTGTAACCCAAGGCGTGCTTTCGCCAATGGGGCATCCAGAATTTTGTTGTTTGTAATTCCCCCCCCCCAAAAAAAGAAGGGTTGTAATCCAAAAAAGGTTGCAAACCAGGACACGCACTTTTGGGTTTGATGTGTTTGTAATCCAAAACGTATGCAAACCAAGGTACCACTGTATTTAATATATTTATTTCGAATCCTCCCAAGACAGCTGACAAATGATACTTTGTAATATTGTTGTCCCCATTTTATTAGTGTAACAATTCATTAGGATCCTTCTCACATGCTTCAGCTGCTGTTTATCCTAGCTTATATTCAATCCTCGTTCTCATCACAGTCTAAATCCATGCAGCAAAGTTTTGCGAATTTGCAGTTAGGGAAAGTGGGGTGGGGGACTGATAGAAATGAGGTTTGTCACACTCCTGTGTGTTCAACAAAATCTGTTGCAAAGGAAGAGGAAACAAAAGAAAGAAGGAATATGAATTGGGTTGTTGTTTTTTAAATGACCCTGTGTGGAGGAACACACTGACTAGGTTAGCCAAATTGTGAGTCAGGGCCCTAGAGTTGTGGTATCTCCTCTTCCTAATGTTCCAAGAAGGACTGATTTTGATCCAGCAAGCTGGAGGTTCAAAGGCTCAATAAATACACTATAAGGACGTATCAATACAAGGCAAATCATTAGTTTCTTTCACCATCCATACTCTAGAAGCTATCAAGGAAAACTTCACATTTCACTTGCTTAAGAAGCACACTGATGCCATGCCATTTGACAGTGAGAGCCTCAAACCTTCTTTCCATGATATAACTATTCATGTTGACGTACTTCTATCTGTTAATACTCTGGCTATAGTTGCCCCAGTGCCTTAAATGTCAAGAAGTGTCTTCGAGAAGAAAAAGCAAACATCAGTTGATGGTCCAAAGATGGTTGAAAGTATGAAGTGTAAAGTCAGCACCTAAAGTAGACAATTCATCGCCAGTACAGAATGGTTTGACTTAACCCCAATTTTCAATAGCAAGTGACAGGCCTTTGAGAGAAAATAAATAAATTGCAGAGTAGTCATCAACATTATGTAATGTGCCATTTCCTTTTACAAGACCACTGAATGCTCTACGGTTATTCTTACTCGGGGGCAGTGTCAACTAATCTCACTTGTGCTTCTCTTTATTGGTGGCTTTCAAGAGATGTGCCAGTTATTTCTGGTGTGCTTACCCCCGCTAATTAGTGTTTTAGTATCAATCACTCTAAAGCTAAAATCACAAATATTGTCACAAATATTTTAGCTGCTGGGAAGGGGATGGTAAGCTATATGGATATACCTCAATGAAAATGAAGGATCACAGTTTGATTATGGAAAAACTCATGTGGAGATCAGGGTTCAAAATTAGCAGGGCGCCAGATTCTCCATTTGTGAGCACCTCCAAAAGTCTGGGTGCCATTTTTTTGCACCTGGCTGACGCTCAAGGATTACAGAAATGTATGGGCTTTGAAGCCTCAAAGTATATGTTAAGGATAGACAATATATTAAGCAGTTTAACAATAAAGAGTAGAGTGTTTTGAAAACTGAAGCATGGTACCAATATTTTTATTCTCAACACCAAATTAAACATACATTAACAATTTCTGCTAAAATGTGATATTAACAATATGTTACTTATGTGAATTGGGACGCGGGTGGCGCTGTGGGTTAAACCACAGAGCCTAGGACTTGCCGATCAGAAGGTCGGAGGTTCGAATCCCAGTGACAGGGTGAACTCCCGTTGCTCGGTCCCTGCTCCTGCCAACCTAGCAGTTTGAAAGCACGTCAAAGTGCAAGTTGATAAATAGGTACCGCTCCAGCGGGAAGGTAAACGGCGTTTCCGTGTGCTGCTCTGGTTTGCCAGAAGCGGCTTAGTCATGCTGGCCACACGACCCGGAAGCTGTATGCCGGCTCCCTCGGCCAATAAAACAAGATGAGCGCCGCAACCCCAGAGTTGGCCACAACTGGACCTAATAGTCAGGGGTTCCTTTACCTTACTTATGTGAATTGCGTATTAATTCATGCTTATCAAAATAATAAATAACAAATGTTGCTGATCCCCACCCCCAGTGGTAACTAGACATTCTGTTTTGGTGCCCATACCCCAGATCCCATAAGCCAGGGATGTCCTACCAGTAGATTGCAGTCTACCCGTAGATCCCTGGCTGATGCTGGTAGATTGTGGGATCCTTATTGTGTACAAAAAGTTACGGGGAAAAGCTTAAAAACTCTGGGCAATCCTCCCCACAAAAAGCTCAACAACTCTGGGCAATCCACCCACCCCACGCCCGCTCCTCCTCCCTCCAATGACAATGCGTAGATCACTGCCAGTTTTTCTATACTGGGAGTAGATTGCAGCCTCTTGGGAATTTGACATGTCTGCCGTAAGCCATTTGGCTCTTAGCTTTTCTATCCCAGTTTCTAAGACTGGTGGAGTGATGATTATTCACTGTGGCCTGTACGCAGGGACAAAAGCAGAGAAACAGGCATCTGGAAAGAGCCCAAAGAGCAGTTATGGGGAGCCCAGAGGCAGGAGGCACTGGATTACAAATTTGGGATGTATGGGAAGCATAGGTAAAGGGTTGCAGAGACATATCAGGCTGGAAGATTCACATGTCTGAATAGAACCATGAATTCAAGGGCAATTCTGCATTTTTAAAAAAGGTTTCAGGAGAATTGGCATGGTTTCCAAAGTGCATTTTAAGGTATTTATTGACCCGTTTTCTTCTCTTCATCTGCACGTAGCCCAGAGTAACACTAAACTTATACAGGACAAACTAAAATCATAATATTAATTACAACTTCTCTTCTTACATTTGTCTCGGCACTGCAATCAGAGGCCAAGTGATAAATGGAAAAAGGTGGAAGAAAATGCCTTTCAGAAATATTAACATGAGAACACCATAGTAATGTGGCTTTTATCAAGCATTTCTGTTTATCTTATTAGGAGCCACTCCATCTCAACAGTGCCCAAGCATCATGATTTATGCAAGCAGGCCAAGAGTAGACTTTCAGTATCAAAGGCTTTGCAATCCAGACCAAATCCCTTCTAATCAAAATAATTCAGACCAGGGAAAATATGGAGAGCGTTCCACTCTCTTCCATAGATGAGATGAAAGCTAGAGCTAAACTCAAGAAAGACCAGGGCAAAGATCATATGACTTTGTGTCTTTGACCTATTCATCTCAGACTGTAATTATGATGTTGCCAATTCATAATAATGTCATGTTACATAAAGGATGTCAACAGTGTGGCCACAAAGTGCACCCAAGTTCTTGTAAATCCCTCTGACTATACACTTTTTGAAGCTCAGACTGGTAATTCTAAAGGCTTTATAGTTCCCTGTTCTTGCAGCAACTTGTCCTGAAACAAAGAAAACTTGTTTTGAAAATGCTTGCCACCCACAGCAGTCTGTTCTTGGGCATTTGACGAGGAGAGGGCCAACCCTTCCCTGACCACAGATAGTCTGGCTGGCTCTTTTTGTGCAACTCCCAGTAATTAACCTTTAAAAGCACAAAAGACAGATAATAGGATGCTCTCAGAGACAGGGTTACTACCTTTCCAGATGCACTGACCCAGAGACACGCACTAGGGGTGGGGATGGTTATAAAAAACACAAGTGATTTCAAGATATTTAGTTTTATTACTACTTATATAACTGAAGTGATCAAGGCAAAAAGCTGAAATTTAAGAAGGTGTAGAAACTGATCCCAAAGAGGTATTTTAGCCATAGCAGTGGACAGATATCTGCATGGCTTTTGTGGAAAGTGAAACAGAGTCACTGCATCTCATGCCATGGAAAAACACTTCAAAACTTTTTGGCTCCTTGTGGTTTCGGTGCACTGCCTCGTTGGCGACTGCTTTGGAATAACACACAAGGAGCTATGGGCTCTTTGGAAGAATGGCAGAGTATTGATGTATAAAATAAAAACCACGTGCACCTTCATGTCTGAAGTACAAACACAACACAGCATCTTTTGCCACTAGTCACTTAACTCAAAAAGTGATAGGACAAATGTCTTTCCTAATCAACTGATTGTTGCAGTGTGGCAGGAAAGAAAACTGCCTATGAAGGTCTCCCCTCACTTCCGGGTTAGCGCCTCCGGCAATGGCGGAGTTCCTCTGATCGGGAGGAACTTGCTCCATGCAATTTAGGGTCTGGCTGCCACGGCGAAGGCGGAGACCCACTAAAAATCGCAGGCGGGAGAAGCCTGTGAACGTGGGATTCGGCTGGCACCTTTTGCGCCTCCCCTACTCGCGGGGAGACCCGGTTTCGGGTATCCGGAGCGATGTGGGGTGAGCGGCGCGGTGCTTCAAATTGACTGCTTCTTTCATGGAGTGAAGCCGCATTGCTGTTGCCGGAGAGTGCTGACTTTTTCCTGTGGACAATTTGATTCTAAACAACTACCCGTGAGTAGAACGGAAAATTGGATTTTTAAACATCATAATTTGGCACCGAAACGGGGAGGTTTCAAACAGGAAGTCCGCCTTCCCCTTTTGTAAATAGATTGAAGCAAAGAATTTGCAAGCTAAAGTCTTGGAAAGTCCTATGTAAAGGATTAAACCTCCAACGGCTAAAATCATTAAACCCCCCTTGGAGGCAGGAGAAGAGGGGGGAAATTTTGGATCGTGTAAGCCTGCAGGAGAGAGTGAAGAAAGTTGGATCACCACCGCTCTGAACCTGGAAATGGACTGCTAGTAAGACTGACATTTTTGGGAAAGTTCATTGACTGTGACAGTTAGTTAAATAAGAGAAATACATTGTTTTCATTGTCTCCTTCTGCGTTTAAAAAGGAGTAAAAGTAGCTGAAAATTGAAACTAATTTTACTGCTTGAACTGTGCTTAAAAGGATTGATACAAACAGAAATTGTTTCCCTCTAGAGGGAGCCTTTGAAATTGTTACAAGAGTTGGGCTGGTGGAATCTCCAGCTGCAAGAGAAAACCATGAGATTGACCTTGGATTGCTTGAGAATGTCGACAGAAGAAGCCTTAGTGATTGCACTATGCAAGATAAGTGAGTCATTGGAACAGCTCCATAAAAAGATGGACGTGATGAATATTAAAATTGATAAAATTGATAAAAAGCGACTAATTTGGGACAAAAAGTGAACATCTACATAGAAACTATTCAGGACCGATACAGGAATCTACTTTGACATGCCAAATGGTGGAGAAAGCGAGGGAGAAAGTTGTGGTTGTTGAACCTAAAGTAATACAAGTGGAGAGGGAGAGAGCCCCAGCCTTACAGAGGCAACTTGATGATTACAAGTTGTTGCCCTCTATGATTGAATTCAGAGAAAGTCAGATTGGAACCCTGCTTGGACTGGAGAAGGAAAGTTGGATAGATCACCTCATGCAGGGATTTACTGACCTTTGGGATCTGGACCTGGGTCAGGAGGAAATTAGAGTTGTGTGGACCTGCAGATTTGGAGGGACTTTGAAACACGTCCTGAAATATCTTTTGGATTTAAGTTTTAACCACGGAGATGACATGTCGAGAAGGAATAAAAACATTGTTAGGTTGGAGCTCCCTCAAGACCTACTCTTCAGCATCAAAGAAGGGAAATTAAGAACAAGATCAGCAGAAGACAAAGTAAAGTGCATGTATAAATGCGAAGAAGACTTGCAGAAGGGACCTGGAAAACAGTTAAGAGCCTCGGACAGAAGAGCACCAGGTTGATGGACTATATGGAATTGATGGAAATGACTGGCAGAATCCGAGACCAGGGAGAAGAGACGGTGGAAGAAGATTGAAAAAAGTTTAAAGTTTATTTATAGAAATATGGTAAATTAATGTTAGAAAAATGTTGGAATGAAATTATATGGCCTTAGTAGAAGTGTTATAAGGAGTTAAGCATAAATAAGTATTATAGTATTAATGGAAAATAAGGTTAAAATAAGTTAAGATGACAGAAAATAGTGAAAGATGGAAAGGATTTGCTGAAACAATTAATAGAAGTGGAATACAAAAAGGGAGGTGAGAGGAAGTCGATGAAACAAGGGAATGAAAGATAAGGCATTGAAATGGTGTGATGTATGTTTTTAAATTGTTTTTGTTCTGTTTTGTTTAGTTTAATGCGTTAATGTTGTGTGGTGTATTGTTTATATATTGTATTGTATTGTTTTTTCTTTTTTTGTTTCTTCTTCTTTTTTTCTCCTTTTCTTTTTCTTCTTGTTTGTAAGGTTTAAAAGTAATAAATATTATTTTTTAAAAAATGAAGTTCTCCCCTCAAATGGTATGTTTCCAGATCACTCAGGAACAGTAACATACCTCTGTCTCCATTTCCTCCTTTCCTCTGTTTCCGTGTATCAATTTTATATTGTAAGCCCACTGCAGTAGTGACCTGTCATGTAAACATCATGGGGCATAGACGGCACTAAGAAGATAAATATGATGGATGGTTTTTGTTCTCTGAATAAAAAAATCAGGGAATTATTGCCCTGCGCTGCAGCTCAAATGGATTATTTTAAAGCTCACGTGCAAGGTCTATGCTGGGCTTCTGCACAACCCCACAAAGGACACACGCACTGACAGATGGACATACCCTCTTTTATTCACACATACAAGCAAGCAACACATTGAGACAGATCCTCTCACACATGTAAAGGCCACCATCCAGAGATACTCACTCACATGGGGGACCCTGATCCTGATCCTGAGACAGGCTGCTATTTCACTGCTGTACAATTTTTGACACTGTTGTCCCCTTCTGGGACCAATCTCCATGCACTACCCTTGTCAGACTGGTGAGCTTATTTCTGGCAAGCTGATTCTGGCATATGTGGTGGCAATCAAGCACTGAAACTGCTGAGGGGCGGGTCAGAGGTGACTGCCAGAGTTCAAAATTGCTACTTGATGCTAGGAGCATGAGAGGGTACAGCAGGCAGGAGCTTAAGTTCTGTGAATCAGAACTTGAGCTCCTACACAGCAATGCCTAAAGTCTCGATGGTGTAGCTTGCGGGATTCTTCAATTTCTGCAACAAATGGACTCTGGGGAGCCAGCTTGAGAGGAAGTAACCCACTCTACCACTGGGCAATCAAACTGCATGGCTCTGGGATCCTCGGTCTCCCTCACCTCCATATCTGCCACCTACATAGGCAGCCGCGGCATCCTCCACTATGTGTTTATTCTAAAGTTCAGCAGCAATTTGTTGGATGTCCAATCAGCAGTACACACCTTTCTAATGCATGGTCTCTGGAAGTTGCCCAACTTTGCCAATGGCTAATGAGAGAGCCTGATCACGTGTCCCCAGGTCACAGCTGGTGTGACAGTCACGCTAACTAAAAGTGGGACAAAAGAATACAATGAAATGTTTATGGACTTGTCTCATTTTAACTTATGTATGCCTAGCAGTTTTAAAGTCCTGTTTATTCAGACAAACAACGAGAATTTAAAACTGCAAATAGTTATTGTTTCAAGTGTGGTTTGGTATGTAGGTCACATTTCATAACAGGATTAGATGGAACTGTAATGTATCATTATACTCAGAAGTATCCCTATGATCTAGAAAAGAAAGTCTTACGTTAAGCATTTGCTCAATAAACAAAGTTTATGAACATCCCAAGGTCACATAAAACATTTCAATTATGCTTAACGAAAGACGCAGGCCTTATTAAAAATGAACTTCCATTCAAATTAAGCTCTGTTTACATTCAAATTAACATTCTAAAATCTTTTTCTATTTCTAATTACTATCATCTACAATTCTTTTGTTCCAAAAAAGTAAAGGAAAATTCCATATATTTTGTTTCCTATGGAGTAGTTGTGTTTGACTGTCCTTATGGGACATAAAAGTTTACATTAAGAGATGAAAAGTTTTGTGTGTTCTAGGAGAGCATCTTGTTGGGTTGGTCCATCAAACACACTATTTTATAATTAAACTGAATGTGTTTGTTTTTCTAAGTCATTATACATGTGCCATCCAGAACAGGCAATTATTTGTCATAAATCTAGACGGTATCAGTTTCCAGATTCAAATGCAGAGATCAACTCATCATTTCCATTTGGTTGTGTGACAAGTTCCTATGGAATTCGAAAAAGAAACTTTCCCAGTCATTTTGGTTGGTAAACTGGTTAAAAGGGGACTAAGTATTACTGTATTGGCCTGAATATAAGCCTCACTTTCCCCCCAAATTCTGACCATGAAAAGTTAAAGTGTGGCTTATATTCGCAACCTTATGGTATGCAGCCAGGAGCGTGGGGCAAACAGAGCCAGGAGCATGGCAAAGCGGTGCCCGCCCCGTGCATAGTCCCCTGTCCCCAAGGCCAGGAAGGGAGAGAGTGAGGAAGGGGAAAGGCGGACGGGAACGCAGCACGGCTCCCCTCCATCCCCAGTATGCAGCCAGGAGCAGTGAGGAATGGAACGGCTTATATTTGGGATATTTTCTTTTTTTTTTCTTCCCCCCCACCTCCAATTTTAAAGGTGTGGCTTATATTCAGGTACAGCTTATATTCGGGCCAATATGGTATTACTCTCCGGTGGATCCATGGGTAGTTGGGCAACTGTACTCAAAGACTCTCTATGAAGATGGGAGTCACTGGAAGCACTGCTGCTGTTCAAGTATTTTATTACTGGATCGTATGAAAAATACCAAATATTTAGCATGGCAGTATTCTAGTTTAGCATATTCTACTGCAATAGATGAATACTCAAGTTAAAACCAACATTAGTTAGCAACAATTCTTCAGCTTCTTTTGGATTTCTTTCCCTCTTTCTTCAGGCCAAAAGATGCATGCTGCATGCATGCTCATTTTCAAGGTCTCCACACACATATTTAGGGTACAGAAGGAAATAGCAGAGAAATATCTCTCACCAGATATTCAGTTCACATTCTGGAGAGCAGAAATTGTCTTGTGAAGAATTCCACTATGTAGATCAATACATAATTAAAGAGTACTCATTTCTGGGCATTGGGGGGAAGCTACACTTAAAAAAAAAAATGTACTGTCTGTCATAAGAGATCCTATACTTTCATTGAATAAAATAATCTAAATGTAATTATATACCTTACTTAATACTTGAAATTTTGCTATTTACAACAATGCTGAGATGGAATGTTTCAATACTGCATATTCGTTATTTAGAAAACCCTGGATTCCGTCAAGAATTTCGCATATGCTTATCTCCCACCATGGTATTACATCTTTAATCATTGTTTTTCCTTTGCCAAAGTCAAAGATTTAATGAGAAGTGACCAGAAATAAGTTTCCCAACCCTCCTAATTTGGCTGAAATCCACATTATGCATGACAGCACTGAAGATCCCTGGCAGGCACCTGTCAGAAACCAACATACCATGTCTTAAGAGCTGCACTCAGCTATCCAAGACGACACTTTTCAAAATGTACATGAAAAATGTGATTCAACTAGCCAGACACTACTGTAATGCCACCCACCGTCATGAACATACACAGATTTCACTGCAATATAGATTGCTCCTCCATTACAGGCCATCATTTGCATTCGTTTTTGGTCCACTGGTTTTTTATTTGTCTCTACCACAGCATCTATCTAATTAAAGGGGATTTTGTTACAAGAGCTGTTAAGCTAATAATGCATTAAGTATCTTAATAATAAAGCATTATGTGATATTAGAGTAAAATGTCGCTTCCATCTACTTTGGTCTTTCTGGATGTTGGCGTTTTATCCCATTGGTAACTATATATTTTATTTAGTGAACAATTCCTTGAAATTAAAGTGTGCAAATTTAAGGAGGGTAGGCTTCATTAACTCAAAGGAAGTAAATGCAGACCTTTAGGGTTCTTTCCCAGAATCCACTCTGCTTTCCAGCTCCAGGAATGAAATCTCACTATCAATACTTTTAATGAGATTTGCAGTGCTTAGTTAATTAATCCATTTGATTAAAAGTCATTTCAGCAGAGTTAAAATTTCTCCTTACAATTTGTTTTAAATTTAAAATATTATTTCTAACGCTAAAAATATTCACAGAAAATGTGGTTGGCAAGTACTTTCCTAGAAGAAGCTCTCCTGCTGGTTTCAGGTTTAAAGTGCCCTCTGAAAAGTACACATCACCAAGTTCCTTCCTAAGGTTTTCCAGAAGCATAGCCTGGAACATGGCAGAAGAGCGTTTTTTTCTTCAACTTTAAACGGCAAAGAATAGCAGTGGCAATGGAGCAATGGAGCTTTTTGGCATCTGACAATGGAGCTTTTTGGCATCTGACATTTTCTTTTTCCTGCATGCACTGGATGTTGTCATCTATGCCACTTGGGGTGACAGGATAAGATTCCAGATGCCACAATCATATGTCAGCTGCCCCTGAAAGCCCTCTTTCCCCCCATCTGCAATGCCCTGGACTGAGTTGGCATTTGGACACTGTGGAAAGAAAATGGTAGCTTCCAGGTGAACTATGGTCATTGGGGGATCAGAGGGTGGGCAAGCATCATCAGCATGGCAGAACCTACCAAGGCACTGGTGCTCCAGTAGCCTAACAATACAGAATATGGATACCAGGTCTGAAATAAACCATATTTGTGGTTTTGCATAATTTATCCTGCTTCTCTAATCAAGGGGAGGGGCAAGGAGTTGCCAACCACAGAAGTCTTACTTTCAAGTATCTGAAATGGTTCACTCAGAGTCAACCATGTATTGCCCTACATGTAGCTTCTTTGCACCCAAATGAGCTAGAATTTTCCCTCCTTCCCTCCCCCATAGACAAGGACAAGATTCACAAGATGCTGAAACATTTTAACTGCCCTTGCCTAGATGTGTGGGAAATGCCTAACTTGCACTTTTTAGAATTTAGACTACGGTATGGAAACATGGCTAACACCAGGCCTCGCCTGCATTTCCTGAAGCCTCATGGGATTTTTCTGGAACCGAACAAAGCGTAACTGAGAACAGACACTAATCCGGCATGCTTCCAATAGCTAAGTATTACGTGCACAAACAAGTAAGCTTTATTTACAATATTCCTACATAAAATTGCAGCCTGAGAGACTGTATGTTCTGTTTACATAGACATGAATGCCTACTTAAGAAGAGAAAAACACAACATTTTTTTTCCCATGGAAACAAAAATCCTGGGTCTGCTTTATATCTATACCATGAATAGGAGCATTGGTTGTTCACAATTAGCTATATATTTTATGCCCACCATAGATTACCATGAACTGTGTGTTTCAGTACACTGGCATGCAGCTGTCTCCATGCATTCCCCTTTTCTGCAAAAGCAGCTTTTGTGTTGTGAGAGTAGAACTACTCTTGACGGCTAATCTATAGATGTCCTCTTTCCCCCAATCTTCTGTTTTTCTTATAGGTCATTAAAGTCAGAGTGAATTTCTGGGTCAATCCATTGCAATCTACCTTCTTCTATAACTATCTCCACCCTTAAAATGGTCCTAGCTACTTTCTCACGCTTCCTTGTTTTGCTCCTATAATGCAGTTTGTCGTCTCTCCTTTAACTTCCTTCAACTTTCTCCAGCTCACATCCTTACCAATGCACTCACATTTTCTCCCCACAAAGTCTCCTATTCATTAATTTGACTTGACCACAAATAGGCATATGGACAGAAATAGATAAGCAGAAAAGACCCACATGTTGTTCTGTTTACTATTTACATTTTGCTCCATACTACTTCATTCATACTCATGGAAATTTATATACGGGCCTCAAAGAAGACAGCAACTCAAACTGGGTAAGACAGAGAAACAAACAGTTTCAAATCATGCCACTGTTACAGCAGACTGGCATTCATACATATTTATTTCAGGAGTGGATATTTATTTTCAAACTAAGAATTCATAAATCTCTTTAAGAGAGGAAACAAGATTTTTCAGGACGATGTGACTGTGCGTTGTCCCCATTTGTAAATACGGGACATAAATAAAGGCTTTACAAGGGGAAATATATGGAGTCACTTTGTATATAAAAAGCAAGAGCAAAAATGGAGAAAGCTTGTGTAGAAATTACTCATCAGTTGGAGGCACGTAAGTAGAGAGAATTTATAAACGAAAACAGGCAAAGAGAAAGAAGGTGGGTGTTTTGAACATAAAAAGTAAAAAAGGTAAAGGTAAATGACCCATGGATGGTTGAGTCCAGACAAAGGTGACTATGGGATGCGGCACTCATCTCGCTTCAGGCCGACAGAGCCAGCTTTTGTCCACAGACAGCTTTCTGGGTCATGTGGCCAGCATGACTAAACTGCTTCTGGTGCAATGGAACACCGTGACAGAAGCCAGAGCACATGGAATCACCGTTTACCTTCCTGCCGCAGCGGTACCTATTTATCTACTTGCATTGGTATGCATTCAAACTGCTAGGTTGGCAGAAGTTGGGACAGAGCAATGGGAGCTCACCCCGTTGTGCGGATTCGAACCGCCAACCTTCTGATCAGCAAGCCCAAGAGGCTCAGTGGTTTAGACCACGGCGCCACTCAACCACTTCACTCAACAATGGCACTTAAAATAAAATAACAAAAGTTGATAAAATAGCCTGTAAACAACCCAACCATCGTCTTGTATTTTTTTTACTAATGAAACCTGACCAAGAGATTTTATAGGTGTTTCCTAATTTTTATGAAAAAATTAGAAAACCTGAAAAAAGATTCTAAGTTTCTTAAATGAAAATGTTCCCCATATGACTTTAATGCATAATGAAAGCTAAAAATGAACATTCAAGTTCCTAACAAGGGACTTAACAGAATAAACCCAACCTCTGAATATCAAGACTAACAAGCAGGGCTTGGTTCCTTGCAATCATGAATTGGATTATTTTGTGCATAGCCTTACTGTCTTAAGTCCTGGCATAAGAATAACTGTGTTGGATCAGATCAAAGGTCCACCCAGTCCAGGATCTAGTCCTGATTCCAACAGTAGTTGGAGAGATGTCTCTGGGAAACCCACATTTGAAGGTAAAAATGTTTGGTCTCAACCTCCAGCTGGTGGTATTTGCAGGAACACCACCATTGACCTCACATTTGAAGGCTATTGCTTGATTATACGAACAGCTTTGTCAGTCCAATGGTTAGGGCAGAGAGCACAACCAGAAGCAGTGAAAAGGAGGGAATAAAAAATGATCTTCTTTTATGATGTCTTCCCCAAACTTTTGAAGAAATTGTGAAGGCACTGCATTTTAATTTGTTCGTTTTCTTAAAAAGGTCTTATAAGAAGAATTTACAGTGACCTCTGCGAATTCTTATACTACTACACCTGTCTATGCTGCGTAATATTTTGTGAGAGATGATATTGATTTATAACTGCTTCTCTTGATCTTCTGAGTAACACCCATGCCAGAACCCTGGAAGGGCAAGATAATAAGGACACACCCAACAAGACAATAAAAGGTAGGCATGTTTAAACTGGCAGCACCTCCCATGAAGGATCAATGTCTTTAAAAATTCCCACTGCAGTATATCACCATAAGGACAGGTACTATTTGACATTTCTGTATTTTATAAAAGTACAAATTCTCAACCACACTGGTTAACTATGCTGCAATTCACCACTGCAGATAGTTAAAAATGCTGTATACTGAACTCCTATGTGAGAGGTTTTTTAAGGTCTATTGCATGACTACATAACAATAAGCAAAAAGTGAAACAGAATAATCAGCCAGCCTGAATTCAGAACCTGGTCGCCTTCAACAGTGAAGCAAATTCAGGTGTACAGTTCCCTTCACATATTACTGAATATGTGTTTCCATAGCTGAAGCTGTTTCACAGGTTCAAGGATGTCACCTTAAATTGACAGCCTTTGTTCACAATGACAAGGAATCTCATTCCCTTCCCAGGATGCTTTCAGATTTCCATGTGCTCACCCTGAACTGTAATCTATACCTTCATGCAATCACGACCAGCCCACATGCTTCAAAATAAAACAAAACATGAAATGAGAAGCCCCCTAATTATCTGGTGGCACTTCTACCAGTCACTATATTCATCCTTAGATTAATTTAAATCAATCATGTCACTGATCACAGACTTAACTGAGGGCAGAATTATAGTTCTTTATATTCCCCTGGCAAAAATTATTCATTTATTAACAAAATTATATACTGCTTGACCGTAAAAGCAAAACAAACAAAATGCCCTCTTAAGTGGGTTGCAAAAAGATATATAACAAATCAAAATTGATTTTAAAAAACCAGTTAAAAACAGGTATTTAAACATTCAAAATATGACTGAAATCAGCAGTAGTTAAAAAGAAATAAAACACATGTAAATTCTGTTTGTCTGGGCAGGCTTGACTAAATGAAAATGTTTTAAGCAGGTGCTGATAAGAGTACAGCGAAGGCCCCTGCCTGATGTCAATCAGCAGGGAGTTCCAAAGTGCAGGTGCTGCCGGACTAAAAGATCGAATTTTTCACCAGTGCGGAGTGAGTATTACGCAACACCTGCCATAATGCCAGTTCTGCAGATCAAGGCAGTCAAGTGGGCATATATGGATTAAGATGACCCCACAAGTAAACTGATTCCAAGCTCTTAAGGGCTTTATGTGCTAATATTAACAACTTGAACTTGGCCTGGTAGCAAATCGGCAACATCTGAACATGATGTTATATACTGGCAGGGCCTCCCTCCTGACCGCAACTGTGCGGCATTATTATTATTATTATTATTATTATTATTATTATTATTATTATTATTTGGATTTATATACCACCCTATACCCAGAGATCTCTGGGCAGTTCACAGAAAAGATCAACATAAAAACCACAATATATATAATCAAAATAAAAACAACAACCCAGTAACACCCCAACTGCATTCTGCACCAACTATAGTTTCTGGATCAAATGCAATGGAGCCCCACAGAGAATGCACTAATTACATGTAGCAATCAACATGTAATGAAAACATTTCTATTTTGCTGAGTTTATACAATGGTACTAGCATATTCATCCATTAATCACAACTAAACTAAACTGAACGGTGCTTTCTGCTATATTTCAAGGAGTGATCAAACCTATTTTATTTTTGCAACTTGCTGATCTCTAACATGTTGCTGTTTCAACATTTTTGCAATTTGACAAGTCAATAGAAAGCACCTACAAGGGGCTGATCCGGACCGTGGAAAACACGGCCTCCATGGGGCTGTCCCTGAATAAGTTTGGCCCATAGTCGCGGACATGACTTAGACCTGGTGTTCACCTCTATTGATGTGGGTGATCTGACACTCAGTAAAAGTGAAACAAAAGAAGTGCCATGGTCAGATCACTTCCTGGTGCAACTGGACTTCTCCGCGACCCTTCCCCTCTGCAGGGAGGTGGGACTGATTTGGATGGTCCGCCCCCACCTTAATGGATCCAAACGGTTTCCAGAGGGTGGTAAGGGATGTTTTATCCCATGTTGATGGCCTTTCAGCTGATTCCCTGGTGGCCCACTGGAATGCAGAGTTAACCAGGGCTATCAACTGTCTGGCTCTGAAGTGCCCTCTCTAATTGCATGAAGCCCGGTCAGCCCCATGGTTTCTCACGGAGCTGAGGGCGCTGAAACCGTCGCTGAGACGGCTAGAGCGCCGGTGGCAGAAAACTCATTCTGAATCGGACCAGACACGGGTTGGAGGTCAATATCAAGCCTACCAAGTGGCGATAGCGATGATGAAGAGGACTTTCTTCACATCCTCAGAAGACTCTTTCAGGTGGTTCACAATTTAACAGAATCACTTTTGCCATTGGGGCCTGGTAAAGACCCCAAGATCTCCTGCAATGATTTTGCAAAGTTTTGCAGATAAAGTCACTCAGATTTGAAAAGAGGTAGACTCCACAGTGGGAGAAGGGCTGGGGCGGGAGAGTGCTAGACTCCTGTCTAGTCGAGTTGCATGGAATAAATTCCAATCTATTACCTCTGAGGATGCGGACAGGCTGCTCGGACGAGTGAAACCGATCACCTGTCTCCTTGATCCTTGCCCATCCTGGCTAATAAAAGCATGCCGGGAAGGGCTGGGCAATGGGCTCTGCAGGGTGGTGAATGCTTCCCTCTGTGAGGGAGCCTTCCCAGACCTGCTGAAAGAGGTGGTTATTAAACCGCTTCTTAAAAAACCATCTTTAGATGCGGCCAAAATGGCCAACTATCTCCCAATCTCAAATCTTCCATTCATTTTACTTCAAATACTTTGGCCCTTAATGTAAAGTGAAACAAAGCAAAGAGTGGCTTAACGATGTAGATCTGCTCAATATTGCCACAATAAATTGGATAAATACAATTGTATAATCCCACTACAGGTTTCAGAATAAGAAAATTGCTGAAAGTAACAATTACATGCCTGCTTGAGCTGATGGAGGTGGTGTGGAGAACCCCAAGGCTATAGTTTTGGGGGATTTCAACATACATGCTGAGGCAACCTTATTTGGAGCAGCTCAAAATTTCATCGCTGCCATGACAACCATGGGTCTGTCTCAGATTATATCTGGCAAAATGCATGTGGCAGGACACACTTTAGACCTGCTTTTCTGTACTAGTGTTTGGTGGGGGAGCTGACAAAGACTGCTGTCATGGATATATGACCCTCTAATCAGACTTGGGCTGTATGCTGCAGGGTATGGGGCCAACGGAAACATCTACCACTGGAGATGTATGGAGCCAGATAGCTTCCTAACGTCCCTGGGGGAATTTCCCACAGATCTGTCCAGTGGTCCTGCCAGAAATTGGGAGATTACTCATACTACCAATATGGTCTCATTGACATGTCTGTCAGCAAGTCACTGAGTCATGTTGGCTCCTTGGTATTTCAAGGAGCTGAGGGCAATGAATGGCAGAGTCAACAACTGGAGGACTTGAGGAGAACATGGCCGGACAGAGATGAAAAACCCATTTTTATGTTTATCATTTTTATGTTTATCATTTTTATGTTGGGAACTGCCCTGGGATGTACTTGATGAAGGGTGGTATAACAACAACAACAACAATTCTGCAGCGGTGATGACAGTCTGCCCAATACCAATCAAAAGACCTTTTTAAATTGGTAAGAGGCCTGGGTCCAGGAGGTGGGCCCATTGAGTCTGCAAAGACCAGTTGTGACAAATTTGCACTTCATTTAAGGAGGACACCTGAGAATTTGAAGGTCTTGTAATAGGGAGGGGAGCTAAAAGGAAAAGGAGCTAAAGTCTGGTGGTAAGGAAAAGGTCTGGAGGGAAGAAAGTGAATGGAGCAGTGTTTATCTGCATGTAAGAAAGTAGCTTAGGCTTCATCCGCCTCACTTTCCCCTAATCACATTTCAGAGGCAGTTAGCTAGTTCAAACAGAAAGCAAACTACATGTATAGTATCTTGCAGAATTACCCCACAGAAAGAGAGATGACTTACTTTGCTCTTTTGGCCATCTCATTGCCATCCCAACGTGGACTGTAGGGGTAGTTTTTCTGGGCTTGTGAATAGAGCTCCCCACTGTTAGTGAAGTGATAGACAGACTGAAATGTTAATGTTGGCTGGTCCCGAGGAAAATAGAGTGGGAGGTCAACTGCAAAGAAAGAAAAGATGATGAGTTAAGGGATTTTGTTCTTTCTTGCTTTCATCTTCTTCATTTGACACACAAATTAAGAAACTTCTAAGCTTATCAGTGTAACATCCACAGCAAAACTTTAACATCATGACAACGTAAAGCTTCCTTTCACTCAACAAACTCAAATTGTTTTAGTCACAGGTAGGTAACCGTGTTGGTTTGCCGTAGTTGAAACAAAATTAAAAAATTCCTTCCAGTAGCCCCTTAGAGACCAACTAAGTTTGTTATTGATATGAGCTTTCGTGTGCATGCACGAAAGTCTCTGAAGAAGTGTGCATGTACGCGAAAGCTCATACCAATAACAAACTTAGTTGGTCTCTAAGGGGCTACTGGAAGGAATTTTTTAATTTTGTTTCAAATTATTTTATAAGCTCTAGGTGGGGGCCACAAATGCTCTCCTTCCCTGGAGTCTTTTAAGCAGAAGCTGGATGGCCACCTGCCTTGTATGATCTAGTTGAGATTCCTGCATTGCATAGCGTTGGACTAGATAACCCTTGTGATCCCTTCCGACTCTATAATTCTATGATTCTATTCTTTGTTGTTTGTGCTTTGTATTTAAATTCCATTTCCTTTATGTGTTTGGTTGTTATTTTAAATTACTTTTCCCTCAAGCATCAGGTTTCTTTTAAAAGCAAAATTTCTTTGTGCAAGTGGTATAAAGCAGTGAGAGAGGATAATAAAACTTCAGTGAAGAAAGTTAACAGTATCTGTTGTATTAGTTTCATTTGTCTTTTTACTCAAGAATCCTAAGTTTCCCCATTATCTAGATTTTTAAAACCTCTGACTTACTGAGAAAGGCACTAATAGCAGTTTTCCTCTTATTAAGTAAGTCAAAAGCTTTGTTTTAAGAGCAAAGTATATAGTACTGAAGTCATGTTTAAAAGCATAATAGAGACATGACTGTCAATTCAGAAAAGCTTTCATTTGCGGTGATTAGTCTTTCAGTGATTGCTGAATCCCCCACCCACCCCAACCACAGGACTGTTTCAGAAGAAAAGGGAAGAAAAGGCTTCTTCCAGTTAACTAAAAACCCCCCACCAAGGTTCTATTATGTTCAGCTACTGAATCAATGTGCATGATCAAGTTGACCCCCATGCCTTCTCAGCTTTCTTGCCCATAGTGCAGTTGTACTTCTATAATTCCTCCTTAAGGTGCCATTTCTCCTGACCCCAACTCTCCTGTGAACAATTTCACTTCTTAGTCCCAGCTGATTTCCAATTTCTTACAGAAGTTTCCCCTCGTTCTCTGTATTCATGACCCCTCTCTGAAGAAGAGAACTCGCCCCACATGAAATATAAAAGATCAATGTAACTAGATACAAAATTGAAAAATTTAACACAAGCAGTGGCCTTGGAATGTATTTATTTATACACACAGGTATGTATTTATTTCATTACATTTGTATTCTGCCTTCCTTCCAAAGAGTTTGAGGTAGAATAGATGTTTTGTCCCCGCAACCTGTATCCTCACAAGCAACCATAGGCCAAGATGTAGACATAGGCCAAAGTAACACAGTGAGAAGCATGGCTGAGCAGGGATCTGAACCATGTCTGTCCCAGTTCTAATTCAACATTCTAGTTACTACTCCACACTGACTCTCATACCACCAAATCTGAAACAGCCTACATTTCATCTATAGGAAGTCCAACAGGAGGAGGAGAGGGAAAAGCAAAGCAAGGGGGACAGGGGAAGATATGCACAGACACTCTTCATTATTTCTTTTAAAAAATTAACCTTGGTTCTTTGCCCAAAAGTCCTAGGGCAGAAAGACATAAATTCAAAACTAAACATAGCAATAAAATCAAAAATAGGAAACTAAACACAACTTTCCAGTTATAAATTAAACCAACAAGAACTCAGGTAGCCAATACACCTCTCTCATCCCCAGAAGCCTGGGCCGATAAGCTGACAGCAGCGGTTGGAATAACATGGGGATTTTTACTAGCTGAGGTTACCAGCCAAAGGCTTAACAGGTTGGAAAATGAGCGAGGTCCCAACTAAAGAAGAATGGTAACTTAAACTGATGGAATATGTGCAGCTTGCGGACATATCACATAGAATAAGAGAACAAGAAGAACATACATTTAAAGAAGACTGGAAAATGTTTATTGAAATTGTGTACACTTGAAAACGTTGGCAGCGTTAAGATAAATTCAACAGTGTAAATAAGCTTTGATGGATGTAATAATGGAATACTGAATGGTTCAGTTTATGTAAAATATGCAGGGATTTATGTTATGCAAAATGAACCATGGAAAGAGAAGAAGAGAAGTCATTGATATTTCAAGGTTGCTTAAATGAATGTTCTAAAACGTAAAACAGAAAATTTAATAAAAATTATAGAAAAAAAGGCTTAACAGGAGAAGTCTGATGAGGGATTTTGAACAAATATTGGGAGTTAAAACAATGTAGTCCTAGGAGGGGATTCAGTGCGCAAGAAAGGAAGGGCAGAAAAACTTTAAAAAGCAGGACACTTGAGCAGCAGAGGCAATATGAGTCTGAGGAATGAAAGTCATGGGGTGGAGGACAGGAGACAGGAACAAGTCGGGGTGGGGTGGGGGCTTTAGCGGTAAGAGCAAGGAGTTTTTATACCAGATGGTGGGAAGGAGCTGGGAACACAGTGTAGAAAACTGAGGAGAGGTATCATTTGGACTGAATGAGGCTAATGACTTTGGCACATCTCAGTTCTCTCACCTCTAGCCATAATCCTCCTTCCAAAATAAGGTTGAATTAGACAAGGCAGGAGATGACTAGAGCACAAACCTTGAGTTTCAACCAAGAGAAGAAATAGAGATTTTGCTATTAGAAGTGACAAGGCTTTGCAACAGAAAAGGGGGAGCAAAGATAAACCCAAGGCTTCTACGCAGAATTACTGGCGATCCTAGATTAGATCAAGGAACAGCTCTAATAAAGATAGAAAATGCTGACACCAGCATATGCAAACATTTCAGACAGCTTGCTACATGCCCAAAGACTGCCTGAATTTGGCTTGAGAATCTGAACTTTGCAAAACCATGCTTAAGTTTTTTCCCCATGTTTTGTAGATAAAAAGTATGTTAGCATTCATGTCAATTGCTGCAAATACTATTTGCAAACAAGTTGACTCACAGATACCTTGGTGCTATGTCTGTAGACAATAGATGCGTGAGTCATGTCTGTAAATTCCTGGAAGTGCTAACAGACCCCTTGCTTAGTCATCTTTTAAAGGCATGATGAGTTCACGAGCTCTGTAAGCCATAATAAAGGGCTGTATACCATCTCCCCCCGTTACATTCTGTATAGCACAAATTAAAAGTCTAAAAATAACTTCATACATATGAGTCACTTCATCTAACACGTTTGCACAACTTGTGTTGTTAAACAGTGATATCTAGTCAGGAAGATATAATTCTGTCGCCATGCTAAAAATAAAAAGGAAAAATGTGTCAGTGGAAGACATGAGATTTATTTGACCCCAAGAATATAAGTGCTTTTCGAGGAATATTTCCACGAAGTCTATTACAAGCCACAAAGCTTCACAATAATTAATTTTAAGGAACCTCCAGCCCATGGATCTAATTAGGCCCGCCAGGCCTCTTCATTTAAGCTAGCTGGGCCAAAAGGGGCTTCTGAAGTACCAATCAGCAGATTGTCAGGGATTCTAAAGCCAGTATGCAATTCTTCTGAAGTCCTAATGATCAGCTGATTTATAGAGCTAAAGAAGTGCTTCACACTTGGCTTCCGAAGTACCGAAGATCAGCTGACTGAAAATAACAATGCAATGAACTGAAGCTCCACTGATGAGATGGTTGTTGGTGCTGCAAAGTGCTGTCCATCTCTCAAATTTGGCCCATGGGTGGTGTGTGTGTGTGTGTGTGTGTGTGTGTGTGTGTGTGTGTGTGTGTCTGTGTAGGGGAGATAAGAAGCAACCTGCTGGTCAGATTCAGTTCCCTTTGCACAGCTTCCAGTGTTCTCTGATGTCAAATATGAGGTGCAGAGGGATCCATGTGTCATCAAATGCTTTGTTGACTGGCACCACTAGAACTGAAGTGCTGATCAGTTGACTGGCGCCTAAGGCAGGCTCTGCAGAAAAACACATTCTTTGTCCACACAGCTTGATGTCAAAATGCAGGGGCAAAGGAAAACAGCTCATTTGATGTTATGATGAAATCAGGCAACTGACAAGTGGCCCACTGGCGTTGGGGGACATGCCCACCCCACCAGTTCAAAATGGCAACAACTCTTGCTGCTGCAATTTTTGTTTCTTTAATAAGAGTGTGGTACAAAAATTAAAATTCTTGCCAGCAGTATTGAACAAAAGCAGCTAGACTCAAATCCAATACTTTTTGCCTTACAGAGGGGACCACAGGATCAAAAGATGAGTATTTCACATTTATCACTTTGGTATATTGCAGCTTCTTAAATTAATTAGCTATAGAATAAGGGTGAGGAAATTTTTTTGGCCCACCCTGCAGGTGGACTTTCACAGATGGGTGAAACAACCCACCTGTCAATCAAATGATGCCATTATTGACACCACATGATTAACAGGTGGGTTGTCTCATGCATGTGTCAAAATCCTATATTCAGGGCTCCCAAGTGTCTGACACCCAAATAGCTGTTTGGCGCTTGAGAACTGTAGCATAAGGGGCATTGCTGGCCCAATGCTCTGTACCAGGCTAGCAAAGCACTTCTTGCTCCCATCTCCATCAGCTGATGGAGTGGCGGAGAAGCTGGCATTTTGAAAGCATCTGCTGCGAGACCAAAAAGTCCCTTTTCTCAGCCAATACCTGCAAAAAATTGAGACTGCTTGCTTGGACTGGGTGGGACTGGTTTGGCTATGCATGGAAGAGGTATGCATAGCCAACTGAGCATGATTTATCCTTGGTACACATGCAGCCAGCACACAAAGGAAACCCCCCTCCCCCCATAAGCTGATGTCACAAGTGATGCCAGCTGATTGACATGTGAGCAGGAGTTGGAGAAAATGGTCTTGCATGCCAAATTGGACACCCTAGCTGGCCAACAATGGCCCATAGGCTGGAGTTTCGCCACTCCTTACTCCAGTAGGGATGATGATAGTAATAATAATAATAATAATAATAATAATAATAATAATAATATTTATTTATATCCCGCCCTCCCCAGCTGAAGCCGGGCTCAGGGCGGCTAACAACAATAAAACAGTACAATGACTGATCAGGGGCAAAAAAATTATGTGTTACAAATACAGGCAGTGGCTTCTTGGTTCAAGCCAAAAGCCAGCATAGCCCTTCATTCTATTTCCAACACCAAACAGCAAGATTCCTATGGCAATCTCACAAGAAGGGAATGACAGAAATAGAGCTCTGTGTTTGCATACCCAAAGAGCTCATACTTGGGGGCATGCTACTTTTGAACATGCAAGTTCCATTTAGCCGTTATGTTTAAAAGCTGCCAAGATGTTAGGCTGCGATTCTTTGGTCACGTACAACTTCTGCTGCCCATAAACAATATTTGAGAAATTTGATCTTTATGAATCACAACATGAACTGAGCTGACCCTCATCTTGCCAACTAATATGCGGATCAAAATGTACATGAGGAAATGGGGCAGAACGGGATTATGAAAATTATTACTACTTATTAAATTTGCACGCCACCCTTCACCCAAAGATCACAAGGTGGTTCACAAATGAAAATGAAAGGGAAATGGACCAGAAAGCTCATGTGAAACCCATGCAAGGTAGCTGTGATTCCTACTACTGGGGAAATTCCATAACTAATTGAGAGACAAGAGGTTGCTGACCCAGGCATTGCCCATTTCTAATGCTGGCCTTGCAAAGCTTCGGAGAAGCGGTGTTACCCCTCACTGATGCTGGTCTGGCAGCTCCACCCCCCCATCAAGCCTGACCCAGGAGCGGAAGCAGGGGGCTCTGGTGGCACTCATCCACCCAGCGGTGCCTCCCACCCCAGTGTGTGCATGCACCTCTGGAGGTAATCGCAGATGCTAAGCCCCTGAACACAGCCACCATTACTAGTAGTCACTGATAACCATGAATTTGTCTAATTCTCTTTTAAAGCCATCCAAGTTGATGGCCATCACTGCTTTCTGTGGGAGCAACTTAACTCTCTTTTAAAGAGTTTCAATGACTGTAGGCAGCAAGCAAGACTCCACCCCAGGTTTTACTCCATTATAATTTATCACATTGGTAAGAATGTGCGACATAGCTATGTATTTAAGACAATGACTATTTTGAAGTCCGCAAGACCTTATTAGGTTTCCCACGATATTCTGCCGATAAAACAACAGCTTCCTGGCACTTTATCTAGTTATCTGTTCCTAGTTATTCATTGATCTACTCTGAATTATTCCTTTAGGGTTCAGAATTTTAGGAGCTTGCTTAGTACATTATGAATCAGGCGGGACACCAAGAATGTCAGTCAATGAGGCATACACTGATGCAGATGGCTCTAAGGAATGCTCCATATTGGCATTGCTTTGCTTGAAGCTAACCTAGAACTGCATGACAGAAGAAGCAGTGTGCATGTTACAAAAAAGACAGAAAAAACAAAAACTGTTTGCATTGGAAACCCTGTGGTATGTTGCAACCAAGCAAACAAAACCAAAAGAAAGGAAGCAGAGAAATATAGGGGTCCAGTGTGTTAATAATTGTCTAACTGTAGGTAACCAGTCAATGCATTGCCTTCTATTACAATAGCTCTATTCATATTTTCAACCTCCTTCTATACACTGGGCTTGTCTCCCATGTTTATAAATCCTAAGCGAAAGATAAAGTAACTTCATTAAAGGTAAACATATAGTAAGAACATAAAAAAATACAGTTTGGTTTTATCTTTCTACTAAACCTATATTTGACTAAGACCCTCCCAGTAGATTAGTTACCTATTAATTCATAAATAAATTGCTGTACGGCAAACAAACACCCTTGACAGTTCAACACATAGCAAATGAGTTCAATTCACTTTTGTGGTATGGAAAGAGGTTGATGGCTCAGTTCTACAAATGATTACTTGGAATGAAGTTTTACTGAGTTCAGTAGGACTTGCTTATCACAAAGTCAAAACAAAACAAATTCCTTCCAGTAGCACCTTAAAGACCAACTAAGTCAGTTCTTGGTATGAGCTTTCGTGTGCATGCACACTTCTTCAGATACCACAAAGTGTACTTAAAAAGGTACCCTTAAGAATGCCTAATGGAGTACAGCTATCATAAAAGTACATTCAAGTATATTATAACATTTATCCCGTGTTTTGAAGAAACAAACTGTTGGCTAAATCTGTGCTGGGTCCAGAAGTTAAAATGCCTGGAACCTTAATTATCACTATCTAGCGATCCCTATATATGTTTTGAAGAACACAACAAGGCCTGGTATTGTTATACTTCCTCTGATGTACAGAAGCTTTTATATTTAAATATCATACTTTTAATTCTGACTTTTAAACTTTTAATTACTATGACACCAGATGCTATGGAACATGACTTCAGAAAGATGGGGCGCACAAAAAGACACTTGAGAATCTCTGCCCTACAAAGGAACACAGGAAGTTGCCTTGCACCAAGTCGGACCATTGGTCCATAAGGCTCAATACTGTCTGCAGTGACTGGCAGGGGAAACTGGCAAGGTTTCAGAAAGATACCCAGCCCCACCTGGAAATGCCAGCAACTAAACCAGGGATCTTCTGCATACAAAGCAGATGCTCTGCCACTGAGCTATGGCCTGTACATTCTGCCCTATGCCATAGGGCTAAATAATAGAAGAAAGAATAATAGTCAAGAATTCCCTTACAAAAAAATTAAGTGTATTCATTAATTACATCTGTACCATGAGCCCCTGTTCGGCAGCCGCTACTAACAACACTCTAGATTATTTTTTAAATCAAAGCTCTCTCTTTAATTGGTAAAGAAGTCAACATTTCCCAAGAATCAGTATGCAATAGCCCAGGGGTCTACAACCTTTAAGACAAAAAGAGACACTTGGACCCGTTTCCGAAGGAAAAAAAACTGGGAGCCGCAAAACTTGTCATTATAATAATAACTTTTTTGTCACTTTTTATTATTTCTTTGTTTGACCCCTCAGAATTACTCCTCCTCATAGAAATAAACGTTAAATTAACAAGTTACCTTTTGTGTGTGTGTGTTCTTCACTCCCCTTCAAAACAGTGACCAGCATACATGCCCCCTTTCAATGCAGTGACCAGCGTACATGCCCCTTACAATGTAGTGGGCGGGCGGGCGGGAAGGTGACGTCGGGACGGTGCGTGACTAACGCACGCACCGGCCCCATACGACGTCACAGCCAGTACAGCGCCCGCCACAGTGGGGAGTGTTGGGGTGCACAATGCGCCTCCTCCCCTCGCTAGTATCCGCCCCAGAGCCGCGGCAAAGGTGTAAAAGAGCCACATGCGGCTCCGGAGCCGCGGGTTGCAGACCCCTGCAATAGCCCAATGCCAAGTGCTGGATCCTGGTTCTGTTTGAAACAACAGCAGGCCCTGGTTGGGAGCAGAGGCTGTGTGATCTGTGGATCATCATTGTGGCTTTCACTGTGCAATTAACAAGGTAAGTAAGCCTCTGGCAGGAGATGTTGCCACGGACCCCCAGGTGTGTTCTGTGGACCTCCAGGGGTCCTCTGACCCTGTATTGGGAACCACAGATCTATGCCATGGGAAGTTGCCTGAAAAAAGGAGTTAACCTTTTATAATGGCGTCTGAAGTGCCATTTTTTTGGCTTTGTATTATTTACTTTGAAAACTTCAGCTGACTCAAGTAACATCTGGAACAGCATTTTATAGTTGGCAAAGCTCCTACAATCCTTCTGTAGCCCTTAGTTACTTACTTTCCATGAAAAGCCATAAGAAAAATTGGACTAGTACAATTTAATATACTTGTATATGTGAATCAAGGACAGGATGAGCAACAATCAATATTTCTTAATAAACTGTCCTCTCTTCATCCATATATAGTAGCCTTCTTGAGTCTGCAGCACTATAAACTCATATTTAAATTTAAAGGAAAAAGGGGAATCAGGAACAACATTCCATTAAGGCCAACTGGGGAATATAGGTCAGCCAAATATAATTGCCTGGATTGGAATTTGGCCAGTACTTTAGGGCTCACATGTTACTGACAGAAGAAACATGCTAATATTTTTAAATGCACACTGACCAAGATGAAGCTGAATCTAGTGTATTTAGATATAATTAACAGCTGTATGTTGTGCTTTACCTGCTCCTGTATTTCCTATTCTAATTAAGGTTTCAACAATTTCTGTACCTCATTTTTCTGTATGCAGAACAAAAAGCTAGCAAAGGAAACTCATTCATTATGCATCTTGACGTTAAGAAAGATGATCTATTGCTTGGTAAACCACACAAAAATCAAAGAATCATAAAATTGGAAGGGACCCCAAGGACCATCTAGTCCAACCCCCTGTGGTGCAGGAATCTCAATTAAAGCTTCCATGACAGATGGTCACCCAACCTCTGCTTAAAAACCTCTTTCTGGTGTTAAGTTGGAGTCTTCTTTCTTTCAGGTCCTACCCTCCAGAACAGGAGAAAACAAGCATACTCCCTCTTCCATGTGACATCCCTTAAGATACCTGAACATGACTATCATATCCTCTTCTCAGTTTCCTCTTTTCCAGGCAAAACATACCCAGCTCCTTCAACCATTCCTCATAAGGCTTGGTTTCCAGACCCTTGATGATCTTGGTTGCCCTTCTCTGCACATGTTCCAGCTGATCAGCCTCCTTTTAAAATTGTGGTGCCCAGAACTGGACACATGCAATATCAAATACAAAAGTCCAAATATGCCAATCAATTTGGACTTTTGTATTAAATATCAAGATCAATTTAGACTTTTAGGTCATGTGAATGCTGATGCATACCCAGTGGGCACATGAGCACTGGAAATTCATCATGACAAAACCCTCACTCCAAACTGATAGCACTGAAATGGACCCCAAGGTTGACCTTTCTTTGCAAGAAGCTACAATGGTAGGAATACACTCTATTGAGATATGGGCATGCTTGAGCTCCAGGTGGGCAGGGGCCCTCCCTCTCCACATGGAGACAGACCAGCCCAAGCAGGGAACATGGAGTATAATTCTGTTCCCTCCAAGCCTGACCAAGCTGCTGCTCACTTTCTTGTTTTTGTAGAGTTTGGACACATCAGAGTTGCAGGCAGCTGGCAGAAACTCTAAGCACTCGCTGCCTAAAGTAATTCCCCCCCCTCCCATGAGCAGCAGCCACCCCCAGGAACTATTTGTTCTATACTTGCCTAGATATATGCTGTTCCTCAGAGGACAGATAAGAAGTGATTTTTGCAGATTGCTGGGAGAGGGAGGAAAAGCAACCCATTCTGCCCAAGCTGACCCTGAATTAGGATAAATAAGCAGCAACTCAGTTTTTTTGGGGGTGGGAAGAATGCAAATTAAATTGTCAGGAGGCTCCCCCCACCAAAAGATAAGATAGGGATCAGAGGTTATACAGCCACTGCCATTTTTGCTTTGTGGGGAAGATCAGCTCCACTCCTTTAGTGCTGAGCTCCACTCTACCCCACTGCATGGATTCTCAGAAAAGGTTCCAGGTTGTAGGTTGGGGTTTGAGGTGGGTCCCACCTCATCAAGTACTGATCTAATATACTGCATGTGTCAGTGCAGAGCTTCTCCATCCTTTGTTTAGTCATTTACCGTAACCTTGTTGTTGTTTAGTCGTTTAGTTGTGTCCGACTCTTCGTGACCCCATGGACCAGAGCACGCCAGGCACTCCTGTCTTCCACTGCCCCCTGCAGTTTGGTCAGACTCATACTGGTAGCTTCAAGAACACTGTCCAACCATCTCGTCCTCTGTCTTCCCCTTCTCCTTGGGCCCTCCATCTTTCCCAACATCAGGGTCTTTTCCAGGGAGTCTTCTCTTCTCATGAGGTGGCCAAAGTATTGGAGTCTCAGCTTCAGGATCTGTCTTTCCAGTGAGCACTCAGGGCTAATTTCCTTAAGAATAGATAGGTTTGATCTTCTTGCAGTCCATGGGACTCTCAAGAGTCTCCTTCAGCACCAGAATTCAAAAGCATCAATTCTTTGGCGATCAGCCTTCTTTATGGTCCAGCTCTCACTTCCATACATCACTACTTGGAAAACCATAGCTTTAACACCATAACCTTAACAGTATTAAATTTAATACTGCTTCAGAGATGTTTCTGGAAGCAGCTTTCAGTGTGACTCAAAAGCTTGCTTCCCATATTTTATATATGTCTTACATACATATAGTGGAACCTCAGGTTGCGAATGTGATCCGTGTGAGAGGCACATCCGCAACCCACAGTGCTGCATCTGTGCACGCACGTGACACGATTCAGTGCTTCTGTGCATGTGTGAGCACCAAAACCCAGAAGTAACCCATTCTGGTACTTCTGGGTTCGGCGCAGTCCATAACCTGAAAATGCGCAACCCGCAGCGTTCGCAACCCAAGGTATGACTGTACATCATTTTATTTGTATGTCGCCTTTCCACAGTTAAAACCATGCTCAAGGCGACTTACAACAAGAAAAAATGACATTACAGACATCACAAAAGCAGCCATAAACCACAATTAAACACATAAAAAGTACACAACCAAATGAATAACTTCCACATATATTATAAAATCTAAAAATAAAGATGCAGAAAGCTAATATCAACAACAGCAACAAAAATCCCTAAACAATACTCCAAGCCCAAGAGCCTGTTCAGCCACCTCAGCTTTTGTAGCTGGAGTCAGTCAGGGGCCCTCCCTCGCCGGCCAGGTGGAAAAGGGTGTGCAAGGCAGGGAGCAGGTCTTCCAGGACTGACAGCCAAGCTGGTTTAAGTAGTATTTGAATAAATTTAAAGTATTTCTTCACTTATTTTGAGATGGCTAATGCAGAGTTGGCTAAACCCTGTGGTGCTCTGAATATTCAAACCCCACCGAATATCGTGGAACTTACTTCTGAGTAAATATGGCACAGGACTATCAGCAAGCAAGCAAGAAAAAACTTACTCTGAAATGTAGCCACAGTAGAAAATTCTTTACTACTACACAACAGTCTCAGTAACTAGCCTGAACAAGACACCCGAGAGTGCACTAAAAGGAACAATCCACTTTATCCTCTAATAAGGACCTTGGAAGTTTACTGAGTATGAGATACAGGCCTAGTCTTAATGGCTTCTACTTTATCTTCCTTTAGTTCTCAAGGCCTTTCTCCTAGTTCCCAGTTCTTAGCTTTGTTTCTGCTGCATGAGTTGCTATAGCAACCCCTCCTAACAGTGATTACACTGGCACAAATACGTATTTCACTACAGAGTATTAATTATGCCAACATGAGCCATTTAGAAACCCATATTGAAGCCCAAAAGGACACACAGCACCAGTTGTGAAAGTTTGCGTTTTTCATCTTTTCACAGAACACAGTGTCTTTCGGTGATGAAACAGAACTGTTCTATTGTTGGTGGAACTACAACCATGGGATGGTAGATGAGTACTGAGAAGCCTGCTAAGGAACAAGGAGGATGGAGGCTTCTTGCCTTCAAATCCAGGTGTGGAAGACTGCTGTAGTTTGGCTGTGGAGCTGGCAATAGGGAAGTAATTTGAAATTTACCGCAGAAGCCCATTATATCAGGACAATCCGTAGATGGCCAGACTCAAATTACAAAACAGAGATAGACACTTAACAGTTCCAAGACTTCCTTCCTTCCTTCCTTCCTATGGTCTGTAGTTTTGTTGTAGGTCACCTCAGAACATTTTAAACATTTTAAAATAAAATAAAATGCAAGGAAGAGAGAAAAGGAAGGCTACTGGAATATTTTAGGCAGTTACTGGCATTGCGGGCTTAAGATACTGGGTGTCTGAAGCAGTCCAAAGATGTCTCAGTTGGGGAAAGAGTGAGATAGGGAAGACAAATGTTCCAGACAACACACTGTTGCTTAAACTGCAGTGAGTACACATAGTTTGGATTTTGGAGGACAAGAACGGAGGAGACAATGACAATGAAAAAACAGCACTACAGCAGAAGCCATAGAGCCGTTTACTGCTTTCTGCTGCTTTGCCATTTGAGCCTGACAGTCTTCCCCCTATGTCTCTTGCAACAGTTACGTAGTTCAGAAGGCTCCTTTCATAAATAAAGAAAATCAGAATATTATTCACTATACTATCATACAGCACAACCTTATTTCTTTTACAACACAAAACCCAACCAAGTATGCGGGGCAACATTTTGAGTGATAGGCCACTAACTGCTTCCGCTAGCACAAGAATTTCTGCTTGTTCAATGGAACTTTTCCTATCTTTCTCCCCTTACAGCCTCCCCAACTGTGCTCTGGAGGGTTGGGAAAACCCCCCAAAGGAGATTTTAGGGGGGGGTGTCAAAAGTCTGTGCACTAGTGGAAGCAGTTCACTGGAAATGCCCAACAATATTATATAGCACTTTCCTCACCACTCAGAGCATTTACTAATCATGATTTCCCAGGATTCCAACACTTGAGCAAAGTTTCTAAGTAAGATACTGGACTCAAACACTGGACTCGAACACAAGGAGGTCCCAGGTTCATCCCAGGCAACTCCTGGTAAGATTGGCTCCTGCCTGAAGTCCTGGAAAGCCTCTGTTAGTCAGTGTAGATAATGCTAAGCTACATAGACCTATATAGTCTAAGTCAGAATAAGTCAGATTTCTAGGTTCCTATGTTGCTAAGACTCTTTTCTCTGGGGACAACTCGAGCCTGGATGCAAACTTACTCTTCTTCCAAGTAATTGACCTACCAAATGCAGTATTAATTTGCTTTTCAGAGGAAACCTAAAATAATACATTCATATTTGTGTCTAAGGAACTCAGGCAATAGTTACAGCTTCTGAACAAATGTGCCTAAGTGCCATTTTCGCTCGCCCCCCTAGTTGTGTGGCATGAAGGAAGCTACTGTGAAAATAATTGTCATTCAATCCATTTGTTAAAGTGCTTTCCATTTTCATTTGAGAGCAGGTGAAGCAATAGCAATATAAAAAATGTTATGTGTCCATCACAATACTAATTACAGAAATGTTGATGTTTGTGCCCATCTTCACAAGAATCTTTGTCTTCAATATATCATCGAGATAAAATATTTCAACAAAATATCATAATAAAAAGGCTTAATTGTTTATTGTAAGCTATTTGCAGTTTCCTTTTATTCAACAGGCTGATAGCAACCACTTAAGTAATTCGCAGTCAAAGAAACTGTTCTTTGAGGGGTGCTGTCATTAAAAAGTAAGAGTGTTCATATTGTAACTTTTTGGTAGAGCTATTAAAAAAGTTCAGCTCACCAATAGTTGAACTAAAATTAACATTCTGAAATCTGACAAAACCTCCAAAGAACTCTATACACAAGGGCATATTTTCAGTCTTCAGGAACAAAAGTCAAACCCATTCATTAAAGTATCCGCCACTAAATGTAACAGAACAGAGTACTGTACAGCCAAAAAAATTAGGTTCTTTAACATACCTGACTCAAGCTTTTTAATTTTAAACATAAATTAAAAATGATAGAGTAGTGAAAACAACTCTTTGTTCACAGAATCTAAATAGCAGAATCAATGCCTCCCTATCTTCTTTTTGATCTGACAATTACATGCTCTACCCACATTTTAAAGACTTGCGAGACTCGAGCAGATTTCACTTGCTCCGCTCATTCCCCACCCTCACTTTGAACTTCTTTCTTTTAAATAGACACTATGCACACATTTACACACAAACTATTTTAATATAAATAATTTCAGATTTGAAAACTGAAATGTTTCCCTGGAACACCATGTTTTGGTTGACAAGAGATTTCTTAACACCTGGGAAGCTCAGAGGAAAAGTTCAGTTTTGCCTTAAAAGAACACAGCGGTGGATCACAATCATGTCTGTTAGGCTATATCTGATGAAGCCAAACTAAGAATTGACCCACTGAAATCAACGGACTTAAGTTGGTCCCAACTAACTTGATTTTAGTAGGTCTACTAAGTATGACTTATCTGGAAACAATTAATTACAGGCAGCCCCCAATTTGCGTGGGGGCTGCCTTCTAGGTTATCTTCCGGCCACATGCATGGATGCACAGTGAACTGTCAACTGGATGCATATAAATTGGTCATTGCCTGTACATACATTTTGTATTTTCCACAAACAAAAAATCAATAAATTCAATGTTTTTCTCCATAAATGTTGGTATCATTTCATGTATGAGTGGTTTCTTTGCACTGTCTTTTAATACATGGAATGGTTTGCCCTGGGTTATTCATCAAAGCTAGTGATGCAACAACTTGCATGTGTAAGTTGCTGTGTGAGCTCTAAGGCTGTAGGATTAATTGATAGTGACAAGCTATTCAATTGTAATAATCTTTCTCAAGAGCTTTAAAATTAATTAAAACGAAAGCTCGAAAAATTATTTTACAGTGAAAACCTTTGGTTACTGAAGACTGAATTAACTTTGTGAAGCATGGCAATTTAAAATTTACCAAGAACATATTCCACATTCTTTCTGACTTCAAATATTTGAATTTTAAGTAAGCTTAAATTACAATCTATAGTTTTCTTAAAAATAAAAAATAACCAACCATAAACCATGAACCAACCAACCATGTGGCTTGAGGAAAATGAATTAGCCCAAACAATCCTTCAAAACTGCTCCATGCAAAAACAGAAGCTCAAATCAAATCAAACAACCTACAGTTTGACTACCTACAAGAACAAGCAGTGCAGTGGCAAGTCTTGGTTTGCCATTTTGTCCAGATGAAAAGAACTATGGTCTGTGCAAAATGTAGTTTACTTCCTTTGTACAAAATAGCAAACTAGAAACGGAAGCTTTTAATCTCCCACAAGAGGAAGATGGAGAATGCAAGACTAAGGCTTGCCACTTCTTATTCACGTGATGTAGTTTGTGGTTATGCCTGAATTGAATCACATTTTATCAAAGTAACGTAAATTTCTGTAGAATGAAATGCAACACCTGTAAGACCCGGACCTGGAATTAGGGTCATATGCTAAGTAGAAGAATCACAGAGGGGATAAAGATGTGCTTCATGTGGGGAACTCAATGAGAAGAACAAAAAATCCACAAAGTTGTGTAAAGACTCAGGAAGATCCCAAGAAAAAGGAAAATGAAATTCAATGCAGATAAAGGAAAAATGATTCAAAACGGGGAAACAATAATCCTAAATGTACGATAATGGCTTCTTAATTGAGATCTTGTAGACATTGCTTGGTGAAAGTGTAATCTCAGTAAAGCTCACCACATGCACTGTATACAATTAACATACGGAATTTTGCCAAATGATTGGGTGATTGCTAAGAGTACAAGGGGATTCAAAATGACTCTCAACTATGGAGAATAAAGGATATCAGCAATCTGTCCTTACTTGTCTTTTAACCTTACCTTGCCATAGAACAAAATTCTGTTTTGAATAAAGGGAAATAAAATGCTGGAGAGATTAAAAAATGGTGTCTCAGCATAAGCTGCAACTTCACAGAAAATCATTGCAAAAGATCCATGGCAGCCAGGGGAAGATAGAGCACCCTCTGAACCAACTTGAGAGTGATGTCACTGGGGCCACCAATGCATAAAGGAAGCAGAAGTGTGAGAAAAGTTGATGGGAAGCAGGCAGGTGAAGAGGTAGAATGACTGCTGCAAGAGAACAAAGCTGCTTGCATAAAATACTTGCCCTTCTCATTACAACAGGTGACTAAATTGACTGCTAAAGGCTTGGATCTCAGATACACATATGCATGGTCCTACTGTATTGAACCCTCTGTGCTGGGTCTCTTGTTAGTGTACTCACTGAGGTGAGTGGACAAACTCCAATGAATCACAGAATCACAGAACTGTTGAGTTGGAAGAGAGTCCAATGCCCTACAATGCAGGAATCTTTTGCCCAACATGGGGCTCAAACCCGCAATCCTGAGCATTAGTTTCATGCTCTATCCTGGGCTATTTCAGCCATAAGTATCACTTGTCGGCCTTCTACTAACAGATGGGCTGTCAGAGTGGTACAATCTAATTTTTCTGCCTATGACTTTTAAGTGACTTTCTGTTGCATGTGACAGTTTAAATGCACACACAGACAAATGAATGCTCCTAATCTGCATAAAACATTTCCCCTCCTTTTTTTCAGACTGCAGGTGGGATTTTGCAAGTGTGAGGGCCACATCAAAAATGCATAGACATAGAGTAAAAATAGCCCAAACCTTTAAACTGTTCTTGTAATTGGTTTTTACCCTTTTGAATGTTTTTTTATCTTTAAGGGGCTAGACATCTGTGCCCAAGGCAAATAGCTACTCACTGTGAACCAGGAAGCAGAAATCTTTCCACATCAGTAACAAGGTGAGTTTTGTGAAACCCTCTGCATCGTATTCTACCACGCCACTATAAAAAAGCATAGTTTTAACTATAAATATTGAAGCATAAAAATAGATTTGAATATGAGCACAAGTCAGACTGCAGGGAGCCATCTCTTCCTTCGAATTCACATCTGCAGGCATGGACTTATCGCAGGATATAATGCAGTTCCACCCTCTCTTGGCCAAGCACTAACAGTATCAAACAGTTACTCCCAGCAGAAGGACCATCAGTACCTCCCACCAGCAGCCTTTTCCAGGTCCCTGGCTCCACAATGGTCTTAGAGAATTCCCTCTTACATTGTGCATCTACAGTTATGGCAGCTGCATGCATAGGGGGTTATTATAACATTCAATATAAGTCCACCAGTAAGTACCCAGAGCTCCTTAACAAAAAGAATTGGGTGTTTGTGTGTGGAATAATACACTGAAGAATAAACATACATTTTTTAAAAAAACAAACATGCAGAATAAAAAAAAATCATAAGAAGCAGCAATTAAAGTCATTAAGAGAGATGGCTGAATTAAAACTTGAAAGGCTGTTTGCAGAAAAATATTGTGCTGCACCTAATGAAGCCATGTGTTAGATGAAAACACATCTGCTTGTGTGAAGTGGGGCAGCCAATTTTCAACGAGCCACCCAACCTACTGTCATCACCCCAAGTGTTCCTTTAAAGTAGTGTTTCTCAAACTTGGGTCCCCAATTGTTGTTGGACTACAACTCCCATCATCCCTGGTCCTGCTAGCTAGGGATGATGGGAGTTGTAGTCCTACAACAACTGGGAACCCTGGTTTGGGAAACACTGCTTTACAAGCTTGCTCCTGAGGGCTGGGGGACTTTCTGGGAAGTGTAAGGGATATATTATGGAGGGTAGGTTGGAAGAAAGGAGGGGATGAATGAAAAACAAGTGCCTCACTTTGCACAAGTGATAGTGCAAAGTCATCATTGGATGCAACCTATTTTTAATTTTTGTGCAAAACTCGACAAAGTAGGTGTCAAGCAAATTTAATCAGGAATGACATTCCAAGGCGCTGGTCATGCCCTATCCAAAGTGCAGATCAGCCTGGCAGAACTTACCGTGGTGAATTGAATTGTGATGGGAAGAGAGAAAGGACTTAAAACTTTTGCCCCCACAGGTGGCTGCTACCATTGATCTCACTTTCAACAGCAGTGATATTGACTTTGATCCTATGCAGCTTTGTCACAAATGGAAGGGATTCTTTTGTTTAAGGAAAAACTTTCAAACCAAAGGAGGCTCCTGCCAGCAAAATGGTGGGCTGTGGAGAGGTGATTTCATAGACCATCCCTTCCTGTTACAGCCCCATGTGCAACTACGCTCACTGGTCCAGAGAGTCCCCCGACCCATCACAGCAGATGGTGAGGAGAAAATGTCCTAAGAGGTATTTAACCAGGGCTATGATTCTCAACATACATTGTAAAATTAGGGTAAGTGAAAACTGGGAGCAGGCGCACACTTCTTACAACTGCTAGGATCTGGTAGTGAGCTAGAGAATAAAAAACCATTTTAATATGGTTCTGTTCACTTTTTTAAAAAAGTATGTAGAAATACTTACGTTCCAAAGTGACTAAGAAATGCTGCAATATACTCTCTTCTCTTATGGTAACCCTGAATAACATATTGTACCTTGAATAAAAATGAAAGGAAGAAACCAGTAAAGACACAGTGAAGCTAAATAATAGTACAAACTGTTCATATTAGGGCATTTTTCTAGGAAAATGTGCTGGTTTCCTATTACAAAGTTATGAATGCATATCCGGTGTGGCTGGTTAGTGGTATTACAGGTTTTTCTTTTCTTTCTTTCTTTATTTTACATCTCCTGTAGTTGTCTGGGTTCTGCAGTATGGCAGATTGGTGGGGAATCAGCAAGTGGGTTGATAAAGTAAGAATGAGCTTCTGTTTGTTCAGTGATGTAGAGAGAGATGGCGATAATGAAAGGTGGTGACTGGGTTAAGTGGCACAGTGCTAGGTTGACTACCATCCTTGGGGAAGCTGACAGTGACCTGATAAGCCACTTCCGGGTATACTGTGATTTTGATATTTTATATTGTTTTGATGATTGATTTAATTAATTATATTTATTGTACTTATACTTTATCTTTCATATTAATGAGCTGTTCAATGCTTTGGGGGACTTTCTGTTCTCATCCTGAAGCAAAGTTCTTAACCCGAGGTACTATTTCTGGGTTAGCGGAGTCTGTAACCTGAAGCATCTGTAATCTGAAGCATCTGTAACCTGGGGTACCACTATATATATATAACAGTTCTATATTGATACAGAGTTTAACAGAATGGGATTCAAGAATATCATTTTAATATTCATATTAGCAATAAGGATAGGTAAGATTAGACTCACATAAGAGTTACCTAATGCTTTTGGCACCTTAAAAACTATCAGATTTACTCATCCTGAACGTGCTATGTGACTCTGCTGTTTTTGCAATAACAGAGTGGCATGTTACGCCTCTGGAATGTCATGTATTTAAAAACCTGTAAGCTAGATACTAAAGAGTATCTATAGCTAAAAGCAGCACCCTTAGATTTCCAGGCTGCTTTGTTATGCCAAAAAGGCAATTTTACATTTATTTCACATTCTTCAGATTTACTGTGCCAACATTTAATACCCAAGTTTAGAAAATGTCAACTGCAATGCCAGTATAATATTAAAGTATATGACAAAATGCGAAATTATAAAAGTATTGTAGCTATGTTGTGCCTGTGCACAACACTCAAACCATTCTCCATTAATATTTTATAACAGCAACTTTCTACAGCTGCATTCTTACAGTAAAAAAATAAAATAAAGTATACACGTTGTTTATGTTGGCTGCATTAATACTGGATTACCTTGGCTGGCAAACAGCTGTGCTAAATTACTTGAAATAACCATGATACAATCAGTGCTAAGAGCCATGTTACACCCTCTCAAAATAAAATAATTCTATTTATAAAATTGGATGTATTTCAGTTCATGAACAAATGCTTGTTTTGAAGGCTTTATGTGGGATCTAAAATGTTACGCTGGGAATAGGAAAAAAACAGCTAATCTAGTTTAAGCAAGCTTGAAAAAAAGTTTAAAAACAGGCTCGTGCACTTGAAAAGTAAAAAACAACACACACACAACTAACTTCAATAGAGAGCCACAACAAAAACAACTCCAAAGATAGATTCCTGCATAATTATAGAAATGCATTTTGAAAGAACGCTTCATAAAGTCATAATTTATAGGCTTCCTTTAGAAAGAAAGTTTAAATTGGAATAAAGGACAAATCTGGAATATTTGATAACCAGATTGTTGAAAGCTCTGACCACAGGTTGTCTCAAAAGCTACTGAGGCTGAGATTCAGAATGCTATGCAAAGACTTTTCTGCTTTTCCATCTGGAGCATTCTTTCCCCCACAAACTACCATTGAAGACTGGGAGAAGTACCAGACAGGTATTTCCTTAGGTACTAGAAGGTAAAATCATCAGCCAATCAACACATGCATTTTAGAACTCTTTGGATCCTGGCCTACATGAAACTTCAAATATATTCATCTCATATGCATGATTGCTCTTTTCACCTTGTTAAAGCACTACAACATATAACAGCAGCAAAAAGCAACAGTTCATGCCTTTTGGATGTGCTGCAGAGAAAAATCCCAAAGGAGAACAGCATTTCCTTTAAGAGACAAAGCAGCCAAATTTTACAGTGGTAATCACCATGTATAACTCTAGAAAGATGCATCTCCTTATCATGAAGGTTTAAATAAGCCTTCCCCACCTGGTGCACTTCAGATACTTGTAACTACAACTACAACTTATCCCAGCCAGAACAGGGCTGATAAGAGCTGGAGGCCAAGGCATCTGGAAAACAGGTTGTGAAAAGCTTGTTTAAATACTTTTGCTGGGCACTGGCCTTTGTTGTACAGCCTGACACCTTCCTTATCAGCATTGTTTTTTAAAGATTTTTTTTAATCCATCAGATTCCAAGACTGTTCTTGGAAGGAACTAGCAGAATAGTTTGTCTTGCCTAAATATGCTGCTATCTAGTCAGAAACTAATATACTCTGACTGGGATGTGAAACTTTAGGTCTGCTCAAGAACTCAGGAACACACAATCAGATTTTAACTTTTTTCCCCCCAGGGAAGTACACTTCCTCACCTCCAAATGTCATATCTACCAATTTGAAAAGCACTTTGCCATGTAGCACGGACAGACTCAAAAAGCTTGAGCCTGAAGCCCTATCAGATCACAGAGAGTTAGGTTATGCTAACATTTCATAAAAAAGCCTGGCTCTTCAGGGTTCCAGCCTTCATACTGGTAACATCTTTATAAAACATCTCAATAGGATAAAAGTAATTTTACAACAATTTACCTTGTTGGTTAGGAGTTGACATACTTGGGGTACGTAATCAATGAGGCAGCCTCCACCTGGAAAAGCAGGGATGTGAAGGGCAGAAGATCCTCCAAGAGCACTAAAAAGATGAGTTCATTGAACATATTACATTTATTATTCTTAATCCTTTTTTCAAATCACGTTTTATGAACAAACAAGATCACAGTCATCCTCTAATACAAAACACTATATAGGTATAACAGTAGCATTACTTGAGTCTCAGTAAAGTACAATAAAATAAGTTTATAAAATGGTGCATGGTATTAAGGAAGTGGGTAGAAAACAGTTTTCCTCCCTCTCTCATTACACCAGAACTTGCGGACATCCAATGAAGTTGAACGTTGGAAGACTTCTTAGTTAAACTTTGGAAGTCTCTCCCAAGGGAAGCAGAGATGGCCTCCAACCTAAACAGCTTTAAAGGAGAATTAGGCAAATTCATGGAGGAGACAGCTATCAAAGGCTTCTAGCCACGATGCCTATGCTTTGCCTCCACTATTGAAGGCAGTAATGCTTTCAGGTATGAGCTGCTGGAAATCACAAGAGGGGGAAGTACTCTTGTGTTCAGGTTCTGCTTGCTGTTGGGAATTTCATTCCTCCGTGCTGCAGATGTGTGATTGCTGTGGTCACCTGTCTGTGTTTACATTCTGGTTTCCCACAGGCATCTGGTTGGCCAGTGTAAGAACAGGATGCTGGACTAGATGGGCCATGGCCTGATCCAGCAGCCTCTTCTCATGTTTTTATATGTTTACGTACAATATGGAGCCACTGCTGAAGCATCGTTTTGGGTACGGGGGAGTCAGGCTCCAATCTATGCTCAGTAACAAAGAGCACTTATTGACTTTGGACAAGTCTCTAAATGTCCTGTACACAGCTGCTGTGTGCAATCCTGTCTAGAAAAGGCTGTCTTTCCACCTTCTGGATTCAAGAACTTGGAACTTTTTGTATACTATATTTAGTAAACCAACAATCCGAACAAGAAGAGCAAATGTGGCAGGCAGATAGTGGTTATAATTTATTAATCACTACTATAAGCATCCTGGGCTCTCTATTTTTCAGAAAAACACACCTATTTGATATTTTATACAAGGAAAAAAATTAACCCAGTTCTGCATACTTTAACTTTCTGAAGGACACAAGAACACTGGATTTATGGTTGTCTTGGGCAATTTGCAAAGGTAAGGCAAGTTCCACTTAATACAATGGTTTTATGCTCATGAAATGTAAAAGGCAGTGTCTTGTCAACAGAATAAGACCTGTTTTGAAAGTTCTACAATTAATAGTTAACAAGAGATCTCCCATGTGTTGAAGGGCAATGTTTCTTCATCACTTTTAAAACATGATGCAAATATCTGCAAGAACAAGGAAATAGCACCAACACATCTAGAGGGAGTAAAGAAAAAGATTAGATTGCATAAAGCACAAATGCTGATAAAGGTCTTAGCTGTAGCAATGAACAGCACGTGGCATATTTGATCTCACTATCCTTAGTGCTAACTCCTGTGTTACAAGAATTTTAAGGTCTTATATATATATATATAAAATAGATGTTCATAAATGTACCAAGTAAACACATACAAATATGTAAACCACATGTCAGAAACTTACAGAAAGGCCCTGAAACCATTTTCTCTCTTCCAAAATGACCTCAAATATTTCTCTGCAAGGTTGAAGGAAATGGGAAATCTCACCATTGTCTCTTTGCTCACAAATCCTGTCTTAATCGCATATTTAAAACAAAATAAAAAAATTCCTTCCAGTAGCACCTTAAAGACCAACTGAGTTAGTTCTACGTATGAGCTTTCGTGTGCATGCACACTTCTTCAGATACACTGAAACAGAAGTCACCGGACCTTTCTATATAGTGAGAAGGTGGGGAGGGGTATTACTCAGAAGGGTGGTGGGAATGGGTGATTGGCAGATAGCTGCGATGAGCCTGTTGACGACTCTTAACGACTGCAATAGGTCTAACAGGAAAAAGCAAGGGGTGAGAAGGTTCACCCCTTCTCACCCCTTCTCACCCCTTGCTTTTTCCTGTTAGACCTATTGCAGTCGTTAAGAGTCGTCAACAGGCTCATCGCAGCTATCTGCCAATCACCCATTCCCACCACCCTTCTGAGTAATACCCCTCCCCACCTTCTCACTATATAGAAAGGTCCGGTGACTTCTGTTTCAGTGTATCTGAAGAAGTGTGCATGCACACGAAAGCTCATACCTAGAACTAACTCAGTTGGTCTTTAAGGTGCTACTGGAAGGAATTTTTTTATTTTGTTTTGACCATGGCAGACCAACACGGCTACCTATCTGTAACTCGCATATTTAAGATATGAATATAGCGAGCCTGTGACCTGGACTCAGGAACTGAGTATTTACCATTACAAAGGAATCACCAGACTGCCCAAATAATGTAATCAGTTATCATTCTCAGGTAACCTGCAGACAGGTTTTCTGCTGTAGACCGCCTCTTCTGTGATGTATCTATGATGTATTGGGGGTGGTGGTCTTGGGCTCCAGGGTGGGCCATTCAAAATGTCTATATAAGTGCTTGCACGACATTGTTTTGGGTCCCCCCCCCCTCCTGTGTGTGTGGGAGGGAGCACTCTGTTGCAACAGCTTTAATAAAGATCAGGCTTACTAGCTGCTTTGCTTCTCAATATTCTCTGGTTAGTCTCTGTTACTTTCTCCTACCGATAGAGAACCTACAAAAGGACTATATGGGCTCTTGGATACCCCATAGGGGAAAAGGAGCAGTTTTCCCCCTCATAACACCTGCAACACAAATGAGTGCTTGGGACTGGTGATGTTCTATCCAGGCACGTGGAAAACAGGCTTCAAATGGCAACACTTGAATAGCAGAAGGAGGAAATCAAGTCCCATTCCAAGTTGTCTGAAGACCTTTCAAGACTTATGTACGTATGTGTTTCCATAGCTCTCTAGTCCAGGAAGGAGGACATGAAATAAACCAAACTTTTCTAGTTTCCTTATCTCATTGGTTCTCTAGGCAGCTGGGTTGTCTAGAAAGCTGGCAGTAATAATACTAGAACCCAGGATCATCCAATGAATTTGAATGTTGGAAGATTCAGGACAGGCAAAAGGAAGTACTTCCTTGTGCAGCACATTGTTAAGCTATGGAACTTGCTGCCACACCCTTTAGTAATGACCACCAACTTGGACAGTTTTATAAGAGCATTAGACAAATTTATGAAGGAAAAAGCTATCAGTAGCTAATAGTAAAGATTGCTTTGTACTACCGCCACCTCCAGTATCATACTATTCTGCTATAAACCTCCCCATTAACTGCCGTCATTTTCAAAGACCCCACTCAGGCTGCTGATGCCATCAGAAGTAGGATAATGGGAAAGGCTTTTCAGTGATGATACACAATTGGAACTAATTCCCAAACATGGCATCTCCTTTGTTATCTTTTAGGTGGCAGGTGAATTCCACCCTGCTCTCTGAAACTTTTAAAGGTATTTAAGAGCCTTTTAACTACTCATTCAACCTTTTTTAAAAAACAAAACAAAACACTCTAGGAAGACATGGCATGGTCACTATGGGAAAGATTCTCCAAAACTGATCCCTTAAGTTGATCCTTAGACTGGGTAGAACCCAGCAAATTCTTGGACTTGGGGAAGGGGAGAGACACACAAAATCACTTAAGAGGCCAAATCAGGCCTGCAGCCCAGGGAGCTCCTCACCCCTAGCCTGACTGCTAACTATAACAATAGACTAGACTAGAATTAGATCATATCAGAAGCAAGTAATAAATAAATTATCTCTGTTGCTTCACGGTTAATTCAGGATGTTTTACTTTCATATTGAATCCTTACATGATTTGTTTTGTTATGTTTCAAAACGCATCAATATGGCTTGCAAAAGCAAAAAGATGGGGTAAAATACCTAAATAAATGAATCAAGCATTGACTCAGTAACTTCTAATGCTTAAAAAAAATAAAATCTGAACAGCAAATATTTAACCCAATTTATGCGTCTGTCACTATGATTACGAGTTCTGTGCTATTTTAAGCAATCAAGTGACTGCACTATTCTCAGGAGGCTGGGAATGCTAAGCTTTTTAATAAACTATAACCGGAAATTCTTATTTTTTCCATCAACAATAAAATCAAGGGTGGTCTTATCAATGCAAACTAGACTCATGACTGCCTACAGCCTCTATCAGGAGTATTTACAGCTATGTATATTTTAGAAACCCCTTCATGGATCACTGCCTTGTTGTGGTGAAGGGGCTTGAATAACTCAGAGAAGCTATGAGCTACGCCGTGCAGGGCCACCCAAGACAAACAGGTCACAGCCGAGAGTTTAGACTAAATGTGATCCACCTGGAGGAGGAACTGGCAAACCACTCCAGTATTTTGCCAAGAAAACTCCACGGACATAAAAAGGAGAAGCTTTGAGAAGAAAGTGAGAGTTTCCAAGGCATGCTCTTGCTCATGGGGTCACGGACAGTCAAACACGACTAAGACGACTAAACAACAAAAGCATTTTAGAAAAGATGTGAAATCCCATCCTGACAGCATGAGCATGGGGGGCTTCCATTCATAACCAAGGTTATGATGCATGCACACAAAAGCTCATACCAATAACAAACTTATTGTTGGTCTCTAAGGTGCTACTGGAAGGATTTTTTTTTAATTTTGCTTCGACTACAGCAGACCAACATGGCTACCTACCTGTAATTAATCTGAGGCAGCTTTTTAGCAAATTAAATGTTTTTTAATCACTGACTGAATTTATATACCAACTCTCCTCTGCGAGAAGCCCAAACTAACCTATTTAGATACTGCAACCCTAATGACGCACCACAAAAGACAGGTGGTAAGAAACAGCAGTTTTAATCAAACTGTCAACAAAATAAAATAATAAATTCATAGATGGGAGAAAACCAAAAAGGAATACAGACTAATGTTCCTGGACAGATTAAACTGCCCATTCTAAATGAATAACCATGTCAAATGTCTGGCTAAGCAAGCAGCAAATTGTATTCTTTCTGGGCCATATCTTTCAGATCCATCAAAAGGACAACAATAGCCTGAAGTTAATTATTTAGCTTTCAGGAAAGAGGTCAAGGGAAATAGTCATCTGATTTTCATTATCTCAGTGAGGTTAGATTGAAGTGCCCAAAGTATGCCTTTCACAAACGAAACCAGCTTAAGAAAAGTGGTCTTTTCTTCAGAAATGACAGTGATAGAAGAAATCATTCTTTAGGGGACACCATAATATACCTGACCACACTGCCCTGTTCCTTAACTTTTCTACTGCCCCCCCCCCATGTGATGTTTGAATCTATAAAATAAATCCAGGTATTTCTGCCGCTCCCAGAAAAGCACTAAATATAAACCAATTTCCACTTTTTGAAAAACTGACTGTTTAAGACACATTCATATTTGTGATTATTCTTCCAGTATGCACTGTGTGTAAACTTTAAACCTTGACAATTAAAAAAATGAAAAATGAAAGTCGCTAGAAGGGACAATTTTTTTATATATATAAAAAAGCATATAAATCACAACTGCTACTTCATAAAATTTCATTTCATGAAATTGATTTCACAGAGCAAAGAAACGGCAAAGGGGGCATTATTACTACAGAAGCATTTTAGTTGCATAAATGATTTTGCTGCAAAAAGGAAACCAAACGACTTCACTTTATGAACCACAAACAAGTGAAAATCATGTTTTAGGGTGAAATCCAACAGCCCAGGTCTGCCAGAAGAACGAACACCATTGATGCCACAGATTCCTCCTCCCCCTGAAGCTCCCTATGTACTTCCTGAAATCTGGTCTGGAAAGCTTGAGCCCCTCTGGAGCAGATTTGGAGGGTGCAGGGAAAGGAGAGGAAGGGGAAATCTGCTGACATGACACAGGATGTCACTTGAGCGATATGCTATCAAGTGATGCTTGTGAATGTCTGTAGAAGCAATGCGACATAGTGGGAAAATTTTGGACACAGACCAGGCAGACCTGGCTTTGATGCCCCAAGCAGCTACAAAGGAAGGATCTGGGGCAATAATTGTCTCTTAACTCTGCCTACTGAACGGAGTTGTTCTGATTATAAACATGGAGAAAATCTTGCACATGACACTCTGAACCACATTACTGCTAACCATCTTCCATCTTCATTACTGTTGTTGTTTAGTCGTTTAGTCGTGTCCGACTCTTCGTGACCTCATGGACCAGAGCATGCCAGGCACTCCTGTCTTCCACCGCCTCCTGCAGCTTGGTCAAACTCATGTTAGTAGCTTTGAGAACACTGTCCAACCATCTCGTCCTCTGTCGTCCCCTTCTCCTTGTGCCCTTCATCTTTCCCAACATCAGGGTCTTCTCCAGGGAGTCTTCTCTTCTCATGAGGTGGCCAAAGTATTGGAGCCTCAGCTTCACAATCTGTCCTTCCAGTGAGCACTCAGGGCTGATTTCCTTAAGAATGGAGAGGTTTGATCTTCTTGCAGTCCATGAGACTCTCAAGAGTCTCCTCCAGCACCAGAATTCAAAAGCATCAATTCTTTGGTGATCAGCCTTCTTTATGGTCCAGCTCTCACTTCCATACGTTACTAATGGGAAAACCATAGCTTTAACAATACGGACCTTTGTTGGCAAGGTGATGTCTCTGCTTTTTAAGATGCTGTCTAGGTTTGTCATTGCCTTTCTTCCAAGAAGCAGGCGTCTTTTAATTTCGTGACTGCTGTCACAATCTGCAGTGATCATGGAGCCCAAGAAAGTAAAATCTCTCACTGCCTTCATTTCTTCCCCTTCTATTTGCCAGGAGGTGATGGGCCCAGTGGCCATGATCTTCGTTTTTTTGATGTTGAGCTTCAGACCATATTTTGTGCTCTCCTCTTTCACCCTCCTCACTTTCTGCCATCAAGGTTGTGTCATCTGCATATCTGAGGTTGTTGATATTTCTTCTGGCAATCTTAATTCCGGCTTGAGATTCATCCAGCCCAGTCTTTTGCATGATGAATTCCACATATAAGTTAAATAAGCAGAGAGACAATATACAGCCTTGCCATACTCCTTTCCCAATTTTGAACCAATCAGTTATTCCATATCCAGTTCTAACTGTAGCTTCTTGTCCCACATAGAGACTTCTCAGGAAACAGATGAGGTGATCAGGCACTCCCATTTCTTTAAGAACTTGTCGTAGTTTGCTGTGGTAGACACAGTCAAAGGCTTTGCATAGTCAATGAAGCAGAAGTAGATGTTTTTCTGGAACTCTCTAGCTTTCTCCATAATCCAGCACATGTTTGCAATTTGGTCTCTGGTTCCTCTGCCCCTTCGAAATCCAGCTTGCACTTCTGCGAGTTATCGGTCCACATACTGCTTAAGCCTGCCTTGCAGAATTTTAAGCATAACCTTGCTAGCATGTGAAATGAGTGCAACTCTGTGGTAGTTGGAGCATTCTTTGGCAATCTTCATTACTACCTGTTGTTTATTTAAGGACTTTTCTGCTTGCCATCACGCTGTGTTTCATATGATATCTGAAGGCCCTGGAACCAATTCCTTGTCCTGCGAAAAAGTGTTCTTGCATTTAAAACTAATAATATTTGCATTCTCATTGGCGGAAAACAACAACAACAATGGTCAATGTTAAATATCAGTGGCTTGCTACTAATGACCACCAAGAATATAACTGAAAGCAGGACAGATATTAAGTGCCGGCAAAAAAAAAAGTGTCAGAAATGTTGAACTTAACAAAATAAAAAAAATCCTTCCAGTAGCACCTTAAAGACCAACTAAGTTAGTTCTTGGTATGAGCTTTCGTGTGCATGCACACTTCTTCAGATACATAGCTTCAGTGTATCTGAAGAAGTGTGCATGCACACAAAAGCTCATACCAAGAACTAACTTAGTTGGTCTTTAAGGTGCTACTGGAAGGAATTTTTTTATTTTGTTTTGACTATGGCAGACCAACACGGCTACCTATCTGTAAGTTGAACTTAACATTCACCTTGGGAATAAAAAGGGTCATTCCCAGTCACCACCTTGTCTGAATGAAACACACATAACTATGGGTCCCAAGAAAGGCTCCTAATTCTGAAACGCCACTCAGCCATTGTAACAAGGTGTGTGCCCTTTATCCCAGTAGGAAGGAGAGAGCTGGAGTCCTCTAGTCATTTCCCTGCCTGTCTTATCTAAGTAAATGTACTCAGGAATCAGGTGTTAGTTGCTTTCTTATGTCAGAAGATTATAGAAACTGTAGACTCTCACCAAGCTGAGAAGACTTTATGGCCTTGGGCCATTTTTAAACTTGCTCACACACAAAACAACTGAGTTCTCAGTCTCCTTCAAGCAGAACCTCACCTTCCTTTTCTTTTCCTCCTTTCAATAGCAGCAGCTTAGTTTGGGAACATCAGCTTAGTTTTCAAAGCGGGAGGCAGGCCTTCCTAGGGACATTGCAGCAGTTGCCAACAAAGCATTCACTTCTTTTTGATCTTTCCCACTATGTGCCTTTTCCAAGACAGCAGACAGAGTGGCAGCCCCTCCTAACCAGTAAATGCTGTGCACATTTTTAATTATTATTTCGCGAGTGCCTACAGTAACTAGGCGTTGTACATAAAACAAATTAAGACACAGCTCCCGTGCACAGGCGTACCGTCTAAAAGCAGGAACAGACAGTTACTGCAGCCAACTTACCCACACAAGTGGGTGTAATGGAGGAAGAGATTCGTCGAGGGTTACTACTTCTCTTCTGATATTAAGTGTGCAGGAGCAGTTATTCGTGTGGCCAACTCTGTCTGAATAATGCTGTTTGCCTTTCAACGAACAAGGTCCTTCTCCTTACAAAACAGCACAATTCAACAAGGAATTTAAGGGCTTTATGAATGTTTCGGTCGTATAAAGTACACGCCCCAGCAACTTTAAATAGTTAAACTATGGAACTTGTTGCCACAAGATGTGGCAATGGCCATCGACTTTGATAGCTTAAGAAATTCATGGGGAATAAGGCTATATTAATGGCAACCAGTCATGATGGTTGTGTTTTGCTGCCAGTTTCATGGGGCAGTATGCTGCGAATAACAAGGATGTTGGACTAAATAGCACGAGTGTTGGACAAAATGGCCCTTTTGCTTGATCCCGCAGGGGTCTTGTCATGTTCTTACATGAAATTATAGAGAGACCACAGGGACGTTTAGAGGTATGGTCAGATTTTAAGGCCAGATTTTAGGGCCCGAGTGGCACACTTAAAGCTGATAGTGCACCAGAAACGGAAAGTATAATAATATGTGGTACTGCAGCCAATACTAACCTGAGATCCTCAACAGGCAGCTTGATACAATAATGTCTTAAAACCATAGGAGGTAGCAGTAAAAACATATTCTTGAAGCACAGTACAGTTCAGGAAAAAATAATCTGAGAGGATGCTTTGTAAACTCTGTGGCAGTTTAAGTGGTTTGCACTATTATTCTCCTCAATACAGGCACTGTGTGTCCATAAGAAAGTTCTTTGCCGTAACTTTGGGATTCCCAACATGGTGTTTGTGGGTGCTGTGGGGCTCCGAGCCATTTTTCTCAGCACCTGCTGAGCCCCTTGTGTCTCCGGATTTATGTATTTTTAAAGAGATGAAGGTTTTGTTTTTTTTTTTCTAATCTTGGGTGGCACTGGGCTACTCAAAAGTGTAGTGTGGTTATCCACCCCAACCTCTTCTCTCATTTTCTCCAGAATGCTTCTGGGCTCAAGTGGTTCTGGAAGACATCCGTAGGAAGGGAGGAGGAGGAGGAGGAGGAGGAGGAGGAGGAGAGTCGGGCAGCTGAGGGAATGGCCTTGTCTTGCCTTCTATTCTACACCTGAAATTCTTCAGAAAAGGAAAAGGAAATACCGGTATATGCTACTGCCTGGCAAGTCCTGGAAGAACTACAGGGTGTGTGTTTGTCTTTTGTGCGTGTATAGGGGATGACCATGTTTTGTTTGCTTTTTTGTTATTTCATTGGGGAAGGGGATTGCTTGCTTATTTTGGTTTAGTTAGGAGGGCAGTCTACAAGCTTCATTTGTTCTGTCTTTTTTGGGGGGATGCCTGCTTTTTTTGCCTATGTTCTCTTCACTTTGGGATTTGTGGGGATGTTTCACCTATTGTTTTGGAGAGCAGGTGCTTCTGAACACTGCCATTTTTTATTCCGCGAAATGGGGATTTTGTGGTTCCATTAACACTTTCTTAGCGTTCCAAAATGTGCCTCTGGACCCAAAAAGATTGGGGACCCCTGCATGAAAAGGCATGATTTTGGGAAGGAGCTGTAGCTCACAGGGAAAGAACGCAAGGTATGCAAGCAGAAGGCCTTAGGTTCAATCCCTGGTGAACCGCTCTGAGATCTGTGGATGAAGGGAGGTATACAAATTTAGCAAACAAACAAAGAAACCATGGAGAGACATCACTAATCAGTGTAGGCAACACTAAGCTAGACAGACCAGTGGTCTAACTCAGTATAAACCTATTCTCTAGCTCTGTCGGCAAGAGAATATTAACTTTGCTTTCTACAACATTTGCAAAAGGAAGCTCATAGAGATGGGGTAATCCTGCATGCCTTGGGGTAGATGTAGGTTGATATGCTGGTGTGTGTGTGTGTGTGTGTGTGTGTGTGTGTGTGTGTGTGTGTTTTAATAAAACAGGCAACAATGTATTATATTTGCTCCATGCAGGGAATTAGTTCTAGGTTTGAGACTGGAGTTTGGTAAAATAAACAAAACCCTGCACGGGCATATGCTTCTACCCATAAACATGGTTTTGCCCAGGCAGGCAAACTATCCAGTACTGACTCAAGTTCAGAAATTTCTGTAATCATATATTCACTATATATTAAAACTGAAATAATCAGAAAACAGCACTGGGGCTCTTGTAAACTATTTGGTTAGATGTTTACCCTGCTCTAAGATTTTAAATAATGCTATGCCTGTACATAAGAAACTTTTTGTATTGGGTTATTTAACCACAAGACGCTTATCCCTTCACCTGGCTAATGTTCAAGCATTAATATTGCTATTAATTGAAGGCATGGCTCTTTGTCTAGAATTATTTCTTTACCAGCACACATGCTGGTAAATTCTCTAAATACACACACTACGCGCTGTTTCATTGTGAAATTGCAGCTTATTTCAGGGATAGGTAATATTGAGAGAGAGTATGTCTGAAACTTAATGGCAGCCTGAGATAAGAAATTAAGAAATACACAGGAGTGCTCTTCCCTCTCATTTCTACATTTTTTTAAAAATGGCAAGTACTTTTTGATCTCCATCTGTATTTCTTACTATTTCCCCTTTCTTTTTTATTACTAAGCAGTTCCTTTCATCTTTTTCTTTCTTTCAGATTTCTCACTTTTTATACATTACCCCATTTTGTACAGATGACTTAAGAAACCACATCACAACAAGGAATGTGACCACAAAATCTGCTTTTGAGACTCCCTATTCCAAATTCGTCATCCATTTACCAGTTTCAGACGCATTTGCCCATACCTTATCCTCCATATCATATTGCTAATAGGGCCGTATTTCTGCTTTTATCTGTAGTAATAACAACAAAACAACAGAAGTCTGATCCTGTCTGCCCAAGTCAAGCATTTGCAAGTTTTGCCACAGCAAGATTCCAGGAACCGAACACATACAGGTTTGGGAGGTTCAGGCCTCCCAAATGACTGGCAACCAAAAGCACCAGGCAAGTTTTTACTTAGCTTCCCACCCTGCTTCTTCAGAAGAGGAAAACAGATCTTGAGGAAAACGGGGTGGAGGTGGTGGTTCTAGACAAGTCAGAGCCAGCGTCAATATACAGCTGCTGGTCAGAAGTGCTGCCAGAAGGGTCATAGAGGAGCTTATGCTTCATCTAAAGCACTTTCTTGTGTCTCTTTATGAGATGACCCACATCTTATTCGTGCACTTCGCAGATCACAGTAAACCATCGTTAATGACACCTTTATGGGCTGCTACCAAATGCAGAAAACAAGCCATACTCTGTCCAAAAGAAGCATGGTTTGCCTCGCTGCAACAAATACCCATCAATTTGTCAAAAACAAACTTTGGTCACAGGCTATGCTTTGCTGGGTGCAAACAAATCATGACTCCTTGTTTCAGAGGTAATTCTAAATCAGGGATTGTGGTTTGTTTCCTCCATGTGCTATCAGGAAGGAGACAATCAACCCAGAAAAGTGTGATTATGGAAAACGATTAACTGTGGTTTACTGTGATGTGTCAACAAGGCCACTGAGAAGCTCTGATTTACATATCCAATTTTACAATGTCTCCAGCACACTCTCCACTAAGTAGCAAATCCTATACTACAATGGCCAGACAAAGGGGTGTCTGTGGTTTTTGGAGCTACGGTTAATCGGGTGTTGCACAATGAGGCATTCAGTGAGATATGCAGGCAAAGGATTAAGATGTGTTATTAAGTTCCACTGCTGTACTTAAGAGGTCCCCCTGCTATGTGGATAGGAGAGGGAATCCCATGTATATCCCTAAATTTTAACTTAGTTTTTGTCATACAAGCAACAGTGACAGATACAGACAAACAGAAGCCAGAAAATACATCCTCAGCATATGGTAAACCTGCCTATATATATAGGTGTTTTAGTGCTATCCGTAAAATTATTTTGGATGTTACACAACATTTCAGCCTCTGATTTCTTGGAGGGATACAAACATAACAAGTATAGAAATTGAACAATTCATGTTGGTTAAACAGCCTTTTCATAGATCAGAGGCTTGTAATCTGTTTTGGGATGCCCATCCGGAAATTATCAGTAAATGTCCTAGAAGCAACAACTATGGGTTGCACCTGAAAACCAGATGAACGTGAATGTGTATGATGTACAGGCAGGAGGAAGCTGTGCAAAAACCACCTGGAAGATTATTTTGGCCTTTTGTCACTTGTACTGATTCTGTTTTGGAATCAGCAGAATCACTACTACCATTCTCTGTCAAATTGGTAATTATTATTGTTGTTGAAAATGAAGGCACCTTAAACTGCTAGCCTGGCTGTCTTGTCCTTGATCAAGAACAATCCCACCCCAGATGAGATACGGCAGCAGAGAAGAGGATAGGGCAGAGATTTGGCACACCACTCTCACAGACAGCTGACTTGATGTTGGAATCCTCACAGGAGGGGGCTCTATAGAGAGACCCTCCTTCCTCACCCATGTCAGTGGTGGGTATTGAAAGCTCATGAAATGTATGAGGAAATTTAACAAATTAAGATGCTCATGGGAATAAATTATTCCATGAAGGAAACAGCTGCTGTAATAAAATGGATATATTACATATATTTGCATGCAACTTCAAAGGAGCTTCTCGGCAAATACAGGTTCTTGCTTCCCTTAAACCAGGAAATATCCAGCCAGCTGTAGCCTATTTCCCTTGCAAATGTAGTATTTGTTTGTTACATTTCTTTGTATTCCTCAAGAAGTTTGTTACGGCCACACAATGACCTTGTGAACTAGATTTTCCACATCTAAACCTAACATTCTAGCTACTAGAATAACTTGGAGCTATTCTTGTGGCACTGCAAAATAGAAGGCAGATGGGATTTATTTATGTGGTAACATTTGTGCACCACCCATAACTTCCATGTTCTGAGCAGCAGGCAATATAACTTACTGTACATATAGTTTTGGACCAGCTGAAGTTTCTAGACTGTTCTCAAAGGGAGCTTCATGTAAAATTCTTTGCAGCAATGCAAATGGGAGGTTACCAGGGCATGGATGATGGTAGCAAGGCTAGAGTTCGCACAGCAAATCTTTCCCTTCGTCCCTCCTGCAGTTTCTTACATGTCTTAAAAACTTCTTCAGGGGGTCATAGAGACCTACAGAACATTACGGGCTGCAGTGGAAGGAGAAGAATCACCTGAAATCAGGTGAAGAAATCTTACATTAGCACAGCTCTCCTCATGCAAGATTCTTCCACCTGATTTCAGATGATTCCCCTTCCCATTTCATCCCCATACAACCCAAATAAAATTTTCAGTAGATTCCTCCTGAGTCTCTGGGAAAGTTTTTCAGGAAATACAGGGGTCTGCAGATGAGAGGAGGAAAATATTGGCTGCATGAGCTACCATCTGCTCATGCAACCATTGGATACAACCCAATATCCTTTGAGGAAATGATAATTTATTGAGTATCACATTTTGCAGTCCGGAAGGTTGTGAACCACGTAAACTAGCAGTGCTGTTGTTTTAGGTTCGCAAATGCTGCCATCAGATCCCCTCCAGTTTAAGTGGGGGAAAGAATGGGTGTGGATATTTGTTAAAACTTTGCTAGTTAAGAAGCAGACATAATATATGAATTTACACTGAGTGATCTTCAAATCATTTTGATTTTTTTGTTCTCTTCAATTCATTTTGCTGAGAAATCTCTGCAAAATTATATGAAGCTTAACTATACATTTTCAGCATTTTGCTGTAGCAAGGTAACATGTTTGAGTTTAATCTTAGGAAAGTAAAGTCTTGCAAAGTGTCCCAACTGTTTACTGGAAACTGACTATATTGTATTAAGCCTTGATAAAATCATGTGAGATATCACAAACAAAATCAAGCCTGAGGATTCTAACCCTATTTACGTGCCTGATGGATATCATGAATTTCACAACTGAACTTTAAAAACAGAAGAACAATTTAATTTTCATTAACACAGACAAACTTTAATTTTCATAGCTTCTCTCTTACCACCGTAACTCTTTCCCCTGCAAAAATACATTGATGCCTCATATGCCTGCATTCTGTCCTGATGAATCTTTCAGAACTGGATGTGTGAAATGACCTGCAGTTTAGAATACTTCCCCATAATTCCAAATAACAACTAAAGGAAGATAAACAGATATCAAAAGGGGAGACAGCCCAATCTGATTATCTGGATAGGCCATTTTCTGGTTCACAGTGAGAAGCAACTTTTCAAAGTCCCCAAGGATAGAATTGACAATTGCCAGTATAAATCAAAAGAAACCCAAGATTTTAATGCTGCTGGGACCAGGTGACCAGTGGGCCCCCATCCTCTGCATAGCATAGAATGCTGACTGGAGGCTTGAGGAGACAGGAACAGGATGAGACAGAAAAACAAAGAAGGGGGATTGAAAGAGATTGGTCTGAAGCTTCTTTGGTAAAAGGGCAAAGATTTATACTACCTGAGGAGAAACCAGAGGCTTCATGCTGCAATATTTGGTTGCAGGACACCCCTCCCTTGTCTAGAAATATCTACATGTGATTATAGCTCCACACTATTTTATTCATCATCATCATCACCATCGCCATCACAAAGAAGTGGCTGACATTTTCCATGCCATGTGGCATAGAATATTTCTGAAAGACAACATGAAACATCAGAGACTCTATAATGAGAGAGAGAATGAACTACTGATGCAATCAAAAGAACAGAAAATGAAAATTAAGCTCAGAAAATAAGCTTAACCCATTACTCATGGGACAAGAAACCACCAGTAAACACTTGTCTGCCGGGTAGCATACAGAATGCCAGCAAAGTCTGTAAAATTAGCAGGGACAGCTGGAGACAGGAGAGGTATACCACAGAGTTTACCATAAAGACTTCTGCAATCTAGTCTGATGGGAAGAATGTGCTCTCTTTGTCTCTTCTTGCCTAAAAGAATGTTAACCAATAAACACACCTTTCAGGGAAATCATCAAATGGAAGGTGGGCAAGGGCAAGAATGAAAACAAGGAAGAAAGTCGAGAAAACACACAAACACAAGCAACAAAGCCCCAGTGGCCAATTTTAGTGAATAAAAACTTATTCAGAAGGGTGTATATCCACATGGTGACGGAATGAAGGAGAAAGGGCCAATAACTGCCCCATCTCATGTCCTACTGCCCCACACTACAAAAGGGGAACAGGAAAGCAGGGGTTGGGAGTGGGAGGTAAGCTGAAGGCAGAGGAAGGGAATCCAGCACATCTTTATCAGGTGAAGTGCTGAATTTGAACACAGCACATAACCAAGGCACAGCACAGTGGACGCTCGGGTTGCGAACGTGATCTGTGCGGGAGGCACACTCGCAACCCACAGCGCTGTGTCAAAGCGTGATTTAGCGCTTCTGCACATGCGCTGAAACCCGGAAGTAAACCGTTCCGGTACTTCCAGGTTTGGCACGGTGCGCAACCTGAAAACGCGCAACCTGAAGCATCTGTAACCCAAGTATGACTGTACATACCTAAACACAACTAATTTGCATTATGTTGAGATACCAGCTATGAGATGGTTGCTGTATCAGATTATTTAGCATTACTTAGTGATCATGAATAGCCTTGTAAGCAATACTAGGTATGGGGGGTGGAGCTCATTCCCACACCCACCCAAATTTTTGCTACTCTTGTCAGAATTCTAATTTCCTTAAAAATTTCTCATATGTTTCTCTTAAACATGAGCTTTCCAATCTGCTGCAAAATTTTGCTCTCAAGCTTGTGAACCCCAAGGGAAAAAAAATGTCCCTGGTCTTGGCTTAAACCAACATTTCCCAAAGCAAAAGCTTTTACTTTACCCTTGGCCAAATAATCATGGAGAACTATCTGCATAACTGTTCTTGCATTTGTTTACAATCAATATGTATTTTACTCAACCGATTGTTTTCTAGCATTTTAGGTACCATTATGCTTGACTATTGCACCCAACAGGGCTAACCGCATACACTACGGCTGACATTTCTTCAAAAGTAAAATAAAATAAAAAATGACAAACTTTATTGCTAAGGCCACCAAGTTGCTTTTATGCCATCTGCATATGCAGATGAAGAACAGAGGTCTAGAGCCCCTGTAAACTTACCACTGAAATATTATCAGAAATATAAAAATGGTTAATTTTTTAGTATAGATTCTAGTGACAGATTGTAAATTGGATAATTTATTAACTATTCTTATTTTATTGATATTCTTTGGCTGCATCCCACACACAATGACTAGGGAGTAAGCCCCATTGAACGCAATGAGACTTATTTCTGAGTAAACACACAGAGGTTTGTACTGTTGTAACATATTTCTCTGCAACACTGCCAAGAATATTACTGGTATTATTAAAGAATACCATTCCAAAAAGCCCCGCTTCAGATACTGCATTAATTTTGCATCTTTCTCTAGTCCCTTGATAATTGGGTGGTGCTGTTTGAGTAGGATTTTTGAATTTCAGATGGAGAATTATGTTCTAAGTGTACATACAGTGGTGCCTCGCAAGACGAAATTAATCCGTTCCTTGAGGCTCTTCGTATAGCGGTTTTTTCGTCTTGCGAAGCAAGCCCATTGACAACTTAGCGGATTAGCGCTTTTAGCGGTTTAGCGGCTTTTAGCGGATCAGCTGATAAGCGGGCTTATCAGCGGATCAGCTGATAAGCGGCTTAGGGCTTAGGAAAAGGGGGGGGAAAGGGAAAAAACCCCGCAGGAACTCGCAAGACATTTTCGTCTTGCAAAGCAAGCCCATAGGGAAATTCGTTTTGCGAAGCGCCTCCAAAACGGAAAACCCTTTCGTCTAGCAGGTTTTCCGTCTTGCGAGGCGTTCGTCTTGCGGGGCACCACTGTACTAACTTTCTTATCCTTCTCTCAGTGCTCAAAGGAAATAATGGTAAGTGAAATGCTTTCATCTTCTCCCCCCCCCCCCGACAAAGTATCCAGAAAGAACAGATCAGTATCCTCCTTGCATCAGCAGCATTAATGCTTTCATATACTTCAACCATTTTAGAATCTGGATTACCCAGGTGGAAAAATCAAAGCTAGAGACGGAATTGTTAGAGCCTAAGACTAAAGTACTTTCAAAAATGTATAACCTGCTGCTGAAATGGAATACACAAGATGAAACGGTCAAATCGGCTATGATAAAGTGGGCACAGGACATTGGATATAACATTATGTTTGAAGACTGGGAGAGGTTGTGGACTACTGGGCTGAAGTTTACTGCATGTAATGCTTTGAAAGAAAATGTTATGAAAATGATATATAGATGGTATCTGACCCCAGTCAAACTTGCAAAAATATACCACTTGTCTGATAACAAATGTTGGAAGTGTAAGGAAAATGAAGGAACATTCTTTCACCTCTGGTGGACCTGCCCTAGAGTGAAGGCTTTCTGGGAAATGATATATAATGAGTTGAAAAAGGTATTTAAGTATACCTTCCCTAAGAAACCAGAGGCCTTTCTTTTGGGCATGGTCGGCCAGAATGTGTTAAAGAAGGATCGAACATTTTTTATGTATGCAACAACAGCAGCACGGATACTTGTCGCCAGGCATTGGAAAACACAAGATCTACCCACACTGGAAGAGTGGCAGATGCAACTGATAGACTATATGGAACTGGCTGAGATGACCGGCAGAATCCGAGACCTGGGAGAGGAGACGGTGGAAGAAGACTGAAAGAAATTTAAGATTTATTTACAAAAATAAATTGTATGAATGTTAAGAAGGATGCTAGAGTATAAACAACTGGGCACCATTGAGTTTAAGGAAGTGAATTATGAAGATAAGATAAATTTAAGAAATGATAAAAATTTTGGAATATGTGGGTTATATCTAAATTTTTTAAGATTTGAACAAAACGATAGTCAAAATTTGAGATATAACATTGGAAAATTAGCGATGAAGATTAAAAATAAGGGGATAAATTTGCTGAATAAAACTATAACCAGGAATGCAGGAGCGGGAGATGTGAGGGAGTCCAAAGAAGTGAAAAGATCTATGTTAAGAGATGTGATATTGTATTGTTTTATTGATATTCTGATTTAAACAAAAAATTGTTAATAAAAAATATTAAAAAAAAAAAAATAGAATCTGGATTACCGGGATTGCATTGGAAAAACTTGCCTGCCATACCAGAAATTTTTTAAAAGGAGTTTCAGAGCAAACTTGCATTATGGATTTCCCACAGATTTCCCCTCATTTTAGAGGTTAAAACACAGGTACTGCTTAGTCTATAGTAACAATTTACTATAATGCCAAACAATGAGATTAATTCCTCATGGTGATAGACATAAATACAAACACTTATTGTGGGTATATGTATATGTTGTTTAATTACAAAGGAATCAAAGAAATTCCTGTAAATGCCTCACTAAAGGAAGTATTTTTAGCTTTATTTACCTGAATCTGAACTCTTTTCTTGAAAAATATGCTGTTCATTCCCGTAAAACAGTGATGTTGGTGATTTACAAACAACAGAAGTAGGATTGGTGTGCAAAGCCATATGCCTTAAGCAGGGCTGCTGCCATACATCAATGGGCATTTGGCATGATGCCACCAATGGGCCAACCTGGGCCCCTACCCAGTGTTGCTGCATGCTGCTTCCACCCCTGTATATTTCTCCACTGCTTGTCACTCATCTCGCCCTAAACTGGGCCGACCTGGGAAGGTGGCGGAGGCTGGTACCTTCCACTACCACTTTTAAGTATAAGCCGGCAGTCTCTGATGGCAAACTGTCATGTCTGAATACCCAAAATGCAATGCCTGACCCAATGTGGGTAATGGGATATGGCAAATGGCCACTGCAGATTGGAGCTGACTGCTGGCTTGGCTCGCATTCGAAAGCACTGCTGCCTCACAGACCAGCAGGCAAAACAAGCCTAGAAGGGAAAGGTAAGAAACCATTGACGGTAAGCAGCAGCAGTGCCCTGCCACGCTGTGAGTCAAAGGTGGCATTTCACCACGGCCCTGGTATTGCGAGTGCCAGGGACCTCAGCAGGTACCCAGTCAGATCTGGGGACAGGATTGCATAGCCAATGCAAAGTGAAACCACTGTCAGCTGGTGGGTGGGCATGGTTTAGGGGGGAAAGGTAAAGGGACCCCTGACCGTTAGGTCCAGTTGCGGACGACTCTGGGGTTCCGGAACTCATCTCACTTTACTAGCCGAGGGAGCCAGCTTACAGCTTCTGGGTCATGTGGCCAGCATGACTAATCCGCTTCTGGCGAAGCAGAGCAACGCACGGAAATGCCGTTTACCTTCCCACAGGGGCGGAACCTATTTATCTACTTGCACTTCAACGTGCTTTCAATCTGCTAGGTGGGCAGGAGCAGGGACCAAGCAACAGGAGCTCACCCCATCACGGGGATTCAAACCGCCGACCTTATGATCGGCAAGCTCTAGGCTGTGTGGTTTAGACCACAGCGCCACCCACGTCCTTGGAAAAGGACGGAATAGGAGAAAGAGGTTCCCTATTGCTGATTGACTCCCGACTGCAAAAATGCATTAACTAGTTTTTCAAAGTTAAGACAAAGTCATGCAATATGACTTCAACATGAAAAGTGCAGTAGCATATAAAGATGTGCACAAGATAATTAATACAACTATTAACTGAATGATTTAAGGGATGCGGGTGGCGCTGTGGGTAAAACCTCAGCGCCTAGGACTTGCCGATCGCATGGTCGGCGGTTCAAATCCCCGCGGCGGGGTGCGCTTCCGTCGTTCGGTCCCAGCGCCTGCCAACCTAGCAGTTCGAAAGCACCTCCGGGAGCAAGTAGATAAATAGGGACCGCTTACCAGCGGGAAGGTAAACAGCGTTCCGTGTGCTGCGCTGGCTCGCCAGATGCAGCTTGTCACACTGGCCACATGACCCGGAAGTGTCTGCGGACAGCGCTGGCTCCCAGCCTATAGAGTGAGTGCACAACCCTAGAGTCTGGCAAGACTGGCCCGTATGGGCAGGGGTACCTTTACCTTTATTAACTGAATGATAGGAGATCACAATCTTGTTTCATAAGAACTACATGCTACTTCAATACTACATGAGGCGTTTCTATAGTTGAATTGATAAAAATTCAACTACAGACCTATCCAATGTCAGAGTAAACCCACTGAAATTGATGGGCTTCTCATTTTAATGGGTCTACTCCAAGCGTCACTTACTTGGGATATCACTCAAAAAGGTTATAAGCAAAAGAGAGAAAGGCTTGAGATGGAAAAAGAAATTGGGAGAGAGGATTGTTTGTGACCCATTGTTTAAACTTTTTCCTTTGAAGGGAATAAATTATATGACATGCAACAGGAGGTTTTGGGTTTTTATTTCTCAAAGAAGTCATTACACATTTAACAAGTTTTGCAATATATTTAGTGATCCTTATATGACATACAGAATTGCAAAAGGTGCTATTAGACCTAGAATGGCACCAGAAGATCTGTCAGACAGTTTATTGGTTATATAAAATCATGCCCAGGAAAGCAATTTTAAATATATACTGTGGGAAACAATTCTCAGTGGCATTTTTTTAAGAAATAAGTATATTCTTGTTTTTCTTTACTAGTTCACAGATTTCCACAGCTCTGTGGAATATATTCCCTGAGGGCTGATTCTGGCATTTCAAGTAGATGGTTAAAAAGGCTGACTTGTTTGTATATTGAATGATTAAATACATCTGAAATGTGTAATTTTTTGTTCTGGTTTCTCAGTTTTAATTATTTTATGGTTTTGGATTTAGCAAGCTGCCTTGAAACACATTTGAGTGAACAAATACATGTTAATAGCAGTACAGTATTTCTGGGAATATGTAAGAATACTAATCCCAAAGATACACTATAGCAGTAATGTAACAGCCCATAACGACTCCAGAAAAAGTTTCCCTGACTTTTGGTTCCCCAGATGATCAAAAACCAAGTGATTGGCTTGTTTTTGACAATTGTGTGGTTTCCTGCACTGCTGTACTGGCTTTTCTGTATGTTGATTATATTGGCGAGTTTTAATTGTATTTGTTAGCTTAAAATTTTTATTATATTTTAATGTTCTATTGGGTAAACTGCTCTTGGATTTTTAAATTTTTTTTTTTTTAATGCAGAGTGCTTTATAAATACAAACAAGTTCCTCTAAGCAATTTAGCTTAGAGTCCTCTACAGTAAGGACTGTGGGAATTTTGCAGTCAAAGTGGAAACACTTTTTAGACACATTAGTTTCACTGGAACAGAGCTAAGCATGGGGTTAAACCTTTCCCCGTTGAAATACAGATGTGCCTTTTGAATTTGCAAATGTAAAGAATGTGTGAACATTGGTGTTTATCTCATGTAAGCTAGGAACAGTAAGACAAAGGCGAAGGCCAAGCCACAGAAAAATATGTAGTACGAAGAAAGCAAAACAATAATGGGACAACACCCGAAGCCTTAGATCAGTGATGGCCAAACTTGGACCTCCAGCTGTTTTTGGACTACAACTCCCATCATCCCTAGCTAACAAGACCAGTGGTCAGGGATGATGGGAGTTGTAGTCCCAAAAATATCTGGATGGCCAAGTTTGGTCATCACTGCCTTAGATGAACTTTCTCCAAAAGGTAAGTTTACGGTAAATTCATTTATCCCTGTCATGCATGCCCGTGAAGCCCACCTAGACAGAAAAGCAACAGTATATAGGCGTATAGCTGACAATTTTTCATTTTTGGTGAACCTGCAAGTAACCAAGGAGCAGATTCACAATGGCATTGAGATGCTGATGCAAAAGTATCCAAAGGATGTTGACCTTAGTCTAGTCGATGAACTCTTGCACTTCCACCCATACGTCAAACAAGCTTATCCTGAAAAAGAATATTTCAGCCACCAAGATAAGTATCAAATAATATTCCAGGAGAAAATTCAGACAGCTTTTCCAAACGTGGAAACAATTTTCAGTTTGTTATTGTGTTTAATCGTTACAAACTGTTCTGGCGAAAGATCATTTTCTAGACTAATAACCTGTGCCCTCTGCCTTATTTCAAGCAGCTCACAGAGATGAGGAGAATGGCAAAGAGGCAGCAGGGATGTGGTGGCAAATAGAGTGAGCTATACAATCCTGCCATGCTTCACCTCCTAACTGCTTGCTCCCATTGGACCATAACCTTTCACGTGAAAAATGTTATCCATCCCTGGCTTAAAGATTGCCACAGAGAAGAAAGAAGGAGTGGAAATTTTCCTCTATTGCTACAGACAAAGCAGATTTCCTCATCAACTTGCGCAATTTCATATCCAAGCTCATTTTTTCATTCCTACCCTGAAATTTTGGCCCTTACCATGCATCAATGTACAAGCAAATGGGTGAGTCAAACCACCTAAAAAGTTGATAACATCAAAAAGAATGCACTGCCAAAGGTTCCCAGAATGGCTTGCACAATTCCAACACAGCAAAACAAACAAACAAACACCTAACGCAGCTCCATCTGGAAAAGGCAAGGATAGAATAACACAGTGGTACCTCTAGATACGAATGGGATCCGTTCCGGAGCCCCGTTCGCATCTAGAGGTAAACGTAACTAGCGACGGTACATCTGAGCATGTGCGCATCGCTTTTCGACGCTTCTGCGCATGTGCGTGACGTCATTTTGAGCATCTGCACATGCGCAAGCGGCGAAACCCGGAACAAACATGCTCCATTACTTCCAGGTTGCCGAGGAGCGCAACTCGAACGCGCTCAACCCGAAGCGTATTTAACCCGAGGTATGACTGTACATGCAAAAACAGTACTTCAACACACTAACTCAGGGGTAGTCAATGTGGTGTCGTTCAGATGTAGCAGGACAACCCTCATTCCTGACCATTGGTCATGATGGCTAGAGATGATGGAAGCTGGTGCCCAACAACATCTGAAGGGTAGCAGCTTGACTACTTCTGCTCTAAAAAGGCTGAAATCTTATAAGGCCTTGGAAAATAAAAGGGTGTTGATCTGGTGCCAAAAAGATATCAGATTCAGCATCAGGTGAGCCTCACTAGGGGAAGGCATTCAAAAGCCAGGATGACACAACTGAAAAAGACCACCCTCTTCACTTCTGAAGGCAGTGGGACACAAAGAATTGCCTCTGCAAATTTCATGTGGGAGAAGGTGGTCAATAAGCCAGCTGACTATGAAACACGTTGTGGGGAATTCATTTTGTGACATTTTGCATCCTGCTAATCAATACTGACACTTTACAAGCATCAATGGTAGGTAGAGATGGAAGTTATCCTTCTTTTCATAGAGAAAAAGGTTTGGTATTGGTAAGCACACGACAGATTCCAACCTTATGTATGAAGTAATTGTTAGGTAAAAAGGTTTGGGTTAGATCTGGGGAAATGTTTTCTTAAAGCAATGATAGTTCAGCAACAGAACATGTAGCAGAACAGAAAGAAGTATTCATATATATAAAATTTTAATTAGTTTTCCAATATACCCCCAATAATAACAAATTAGAACAGTAACAATAACAATTAATTCCCAAAGTATACAATTATCAAAATGCCAATCAACTTCCAATCAATACATTTTAGTTAAAGTGGCTCCCCACATGGTGGTTTGGATGCATTTCCGATATTATATCACTTAATTAATGTCAGTTACATTTCAGTTATAATAACCCCTTAGTCAACAGCTACATAATTAATGATTTCCATTCATGATGTTACAATATAAAAATTTATAAAGCTTCAAGTGAGGAACTTAAACTATTATCTTTATTCTGCCCTGCGTGTGAAAACTATCATGTTCCTGGAGATTCCTTCTGTCCATGTATGGCGTTGTCTCTTTCACTTCCCAGCTATTGTTTTCTCCCATCGTGACTTGGGGCAGAACTGAATCTCAAAGTTTCTCAGAGGTCTTATCTCTCCGTCCCTTTGTTTCAATGTCTCGGAACAGGCAACAGTCTGCTAGAAACCATTCTGCCTCACTAGGAAAACATGTCACAGATCTTTGCCATTTCTCCGCAGACTAGGAAAAGGTGGGCAGTTTTTGAACGCACTGAAGATTTAATATTCCTTTCCAACTCCCAGAATCTCTGCATCATTCTTATCACAGCCCCCAAATTCTTTTCCTTCCAGCTAGAGATTTATAGCCCGATTAAATTTTATCTTAGATTACATTCCGTCAGAAGCACACACAAATCTCGGTCTCTTTTTCCTTGTCTGTTGTTTTTAAATGGAGGTGAGGGCAATTACTCTGTCATTCCAACACAGTCATACTTGAGCTTTCCTTTCCCCTCCTTTCTTCATTTCAGATCACATGCAGTTTCCATTTTTGCTTGTTAATATCAATATTACCCCAATGCCCCTTCTTCACTTGTAAATACATTTTTTATCTTGTATTCCGGAGAGGGTTGCCGAATCATAAATATATAAAAGCAGCTTAGAATAAACAAACTGTGGGCTTCCCTCTCTCCAACTGACTCTTGCGCCGAAGAAAATCTTATCTCAATTCAAACCTTTGTTCCATGTGGCTGATATATTTTACAGTATGCTGTTGCAACCCTTTTCCATCATGCAGAAAGCCAATTAAAGATCCAATGAAACAGAGAACCTCTGCTTCTTAATGATGACATGGGAGGGCTTTTGCCAGGCAAAATGCTTTTGCACTTGGTGCCTTCCTGCCTCCCACATTCCATCAACTACGTGCTCTGTCCATCACTACCAGCTGCTACAGGAATACCTGACTATTCTAAGCTCTGTGTCTATTCTGCCTCCATTGCCTCCAAAGCTGTCACTCAAGGGTGTGTCATAAAGTTTGGAGGAGAGAAAAACCCACTATGACATGGGCGTAGTTATGACAACTGAGATACAATAGAAAAAACATTTACGATAACTGAACAACTGGGAAACAACTTTGATTGGTAGCATATTTAAAGAGCAATCAGGATAGTACATGAAGGTTAGTCTGAGCAAGTCACCTTGGTTAATATGTGATCTTACAAGGCCACAAGCAACTTGCAAACCAGCATCACTCTCATTCCACCCCTATCAAATATAATTACAGGGGGGAAAGAAAGCTAACCAGAAACCAATCCAAGAGATTGTTTTCAACCCAGAGAAGCAATTTATTCAAAATGATTTTTTTTTCAAATCCCCAAATTACTGTCAAGGATGGTGGGGTGGGGGGAGAATTCAAGCATAACATGGAGATAGGAAATCTTCCAAAGCGAATGGTACAGATGAATGCTTGAAGGCTGTTGGGAGTTACTAGCAAACAGAACAAAGGGGCATAAACTTAGAAACCGTACACAAGGCAGCCAGCCACTGGCAGAATTTTTTTGCATGCAGAACCAAACATATGGAACAAAGACTACCAAAGCAGTGCAAGGGAACAATTAGCATAAACAGTTTTGAGACTATCTTGGAAAGATTTCAAGGAAGAAAAATACTGCGGGATACATCACTTAACATAGAAGAAGGCAGGGCCCCAGACGTTTTTCTCCTGGCTTGCCTATGTCCTTAAGTGACCTGGGTTTTTGTGTTTGTGTGTGTGTGCCTTCAACCAGTAAATAGGCTATTCAAGGTCAGAACAGTACTATAGTAGCATAACTCCCTCCAGCAAGATAAGAACTTGACATTGCTAAGCCACACAGAAGAGCAGAGCCTCTCCTCCAGAAACACTATGTTATCTGCAAGCAGAATTGTTTTGCTCTATTTGTACAAGTTTTGTTCCCGAAAGCTCTGGTGTAACTTCATCTCTGACAAGATTTTGCTCATTTAATAGGGTTACTTTTTTATTATTATGAAAGGTGCCCCGTACTGCAACAGAACTGATCCCTGCTTTTAAGTTACATATCAATAACTGCTTTTAGGTTATATACAGATACATTCAATTTCTCACTAGAGGAAAAGCAAACATTTTATACTACACTTGATGTTAAAAGCCTTGATCATACAAGATATGATGTGGAACAGAGCTGTGTGTGCATGTAACAACCTGCACAATTAATTGGGCAACTGGTAGTCACTAGTCAAAAAAACAAGGAAATTTGCCATATCAGAACAATTTCCTTGAGCAGATCCATCGGCTACATTAGCAGGACAGACCAAACTACAAAGCGAAGTCTTTCTAAGGGAAGCTGGAACACTTCTGAAGAACGTCTCGGCAAAAACCTTTCCAGCCTCCTGATTTAGCAATAGATAGTTGTCTCCTACTAGATTCACAGGCTGGCAAACTAGGGCTCGTACAAAGATGCAGAAACAAAATCAGAAATGTAAAGGGCATTGTGAAACAAAGACTGAAGTGGCAATCTCCCAACTGAGTGAGGTTTCCATGCATGTTTATTAAAAGGAAGCTAGCTGCACATGAAACTGGCCACGGTAACAGTATTGAACATTCTGAATGGCAAGATTTCACATCTGAACAGGGTTTGAACTCTCACCAAGAACAAATAAATAAAAATTATGTCCGCACGGCAACAAAAGGAGGCTTACAGAGAGGGAGTTAACCAGAAACCATGCCTGTCAAGAGCTTTGAACAATTAACCTTTTTGAACCTATTACAATCACTCTGAGGACAAATTCTAATTAGTTAATTTAAAACTACTGTTACTCACTTCAGTAATTAGTGCTTGGGTCTGTGTATTTTTGGTGGGCGGTGGTGCAGGGCAAAGGAACGATACGGCAACGGCTGAAGCTTTCTTTTTGGGAACAGGAAATGTGATGCCCCAGTCACACTACAACTGTGATAAGTGCACATTTAAGGGTATAAATTGGCAAATCTAAACAGGACCCCTTGGAGAAGCATTAAACTCTATGGCACTCAATAATTTTGACATACTTTTTTCCAGCAGGAGTCATGTTTTGTTCTAGCAGAGACATAATTTGTGTGGGTTGGGCAGTCTTTAGTGCTGCTTCAGTGTGATTTCCCAGCAATTCTTCACCCCCCTGAAACATTTTGTAAGTGTACCCAAAACACCAAAGCACAGCTAATTAGCTTTTGATCTGTAAGCATACAGAGAACCTTAAAAAAAAAAAAGCTTATTGTAACATTTACTTGAGATGAATTGAAAAGCTGTTTACACATATGGGGAACAATCAACTTCTGTCTACTAGGTTGCTAGTACTACACTGAAGTAGTCATCATACCTGATCAGGTATCTTCTACTCCTAAAATCTGTGTGACTAGCTACTGCAAATGTTCTTGTCCAAGGAAACTGGGGCACCCTTCTTGCCCCAAACTGGATGCAGATCATGGGCATGCACTGAAGATGAGGTATGCCAGATACAGGTCACAAACGTATTTTACAGCTTGGGCAGTGCATCAGAGCCACAGGGCGTGTGGGTTGCAACCAGATACAGTATAGAAATGACTGGATACTTTCTTTAGCTTGAAGGTTTACAAAGGTCTTTTCCTAAATGGGAGCCCATTTAAAGTTATGCTAACTTAAGCTTTCTGCAGGCATGAGGACAGCATGGTAATGCACAGGGAAAGAACTGCAAGGACAAGTTCTACCCTGATTTGGAGAAAACCATCTTGAGGAGACTCCTCTATCAGCAGAGTCTTCCCATTCATTTAAAAACCTGCTTTAATGTGATATGCAACAGTTAAAATACATTGGAGAACCATACTTCTCAGGAGGCCACACTGTACCCTTTTATTTACAGGTTCTGACACTTCAGAACTTTCAGATCTACAGCTAACACTTTCCTCATGTTTAAGCATGCTAAAGCCTCTGAGAAGTTTACATATAACTTTTTTTGCCATGAATTAAAACTGTAACATGGGAAGTGGAACTGAGGGAGAAAAGATGCCCTTATTCAATGTTAGGAGTCATTTCAATGTTCATGCATAAGCCATTTTCTGACTACTTTTCTCCAAACCTCCATGTCCTTTTGCCCAATTCTGACACATCTTCTGATTCTCTACAGTGTTGGTTCTGAACCACTGGCTTTGTTGCCTTACAGCTGTGTTTGTATACCACTTACTGACCTTTGCTGCCTATGCATTTCAGCTGGCAGGCATTGCCAGCATTGGATCCTCGCCTTATAAACATTTTAATGAGCATTTAAGCAATATGATGTACAACTTTAAGAAATCTGATTTGTATACCAGCTGAATTATAACCAAAGCTTTTGAGAATGTATAGCAAAATGTTACGGATCACAAGTTTCTTTATAAATATTATATCTGTAAATTCTCTTGTCTGTCAGTCAAAACAAAATAAAGTCATTTTTACAGTTTTTAGTATTTTATCAGTTTAGAAACAGTGAAATTAGAATTATTCAGTCATGCACGCATGTGTGCATGGAGACAGCCCCATAAGGGGTGTGTGTGTGTGTGTAGGTTTCCTGAGAAAACTAGCCCATCAGCAGAAGTTTTGTTTAGTTTTCATAGAGCAAAATTCATGTTTTAGCTTTTAGGGGCCAAGATGTTCTTTTTGGGGGTCTGGGAGGAAAGCCAGGAGGGATCTGTGTGACTCAAGATGGAATTCCAAATTCAAAAAGTTTTCAACATTATGGGCAATGTTAGAAACACACACACACACACACACACACACACACACAGCCCAAAATGTATGGACTCATCTTTTTTATTTCACACAGCTTGATAATGAAATATATATATTTAAAAAACTGATGGAGAAAAAAATCAAGTCATGTATGAATCTATCTTGGAATTAAGTATTTATGGAAACATGCTGTTATATAAATGCAAACAACCCCTAAGCAAGTAGTAATATTTAGATGCTTTCACCCAGTTATCTTTAGAGAGATGTTTGATGAGCAAGGAGGAAAACAGTGAATGTGAAAAGGAATGTGAAAAGGAGTCATTTATAGCTGATTGTAGGGTGACAGCTTATTGGAAATCTTGCCTAGTTTGCATGTATGTAGTGCATTATGAAATGTTTGACGAGGATGTTAGGAAAAAGGTCCTGTGCAAACAAACAATAGCATGCACACGAAAGCTCATACCTAGAACTAAGTTAGCTGGTCTTTAAGGTGCTACTGGAAGGAATTTTTTTATTTTGTTTTGACTATGGCAGACCAACACGGCTACCCATCTGTAAACAATAGCAATGAATGCATTGCAGCAGCTGCCTGTGTTTCACGTAGCTGAAAATTAACAGCATCGCGGGTGGCGCTGTGGGTAAAACCTCAGCACCTAGGACTTGCCGATCGCATGGTCGGCGGTTCAAATCCCCGCGGCGTGGTGAGCTCCCGTCATTCGGTCCCAGCTCCTGCCCACCTAGCAGTTTGAAAGCACTCTTAAGTGCAAGTAGATAAATAGGTACCGCTTTATAGCGGGAAGGTAAACGGCGTTTCCGTGTGCTGCTCTGGTGCCGGTTCGCCGGAGCAGCTTCGTCACGCTGGCCACGTGACCCGGAAGTGTCTGCGGACAGCGCTGGCTCCCGGCCTCTAGAGTGAGATGAGCACACAACCCTAGAGTCTGTCAAGACTGGCCCGTACGGGCAGGGGTACCTTTACCTTTAATGAAGGGTGGGCTATAATTAATATACTGGTTATCCAGACACTTTAGTTGGCTTGGATATTAACATGCTAACACAGCATATAGGTATAGGCTCTCGCTTTTATATCTCGTCCTCTATTGCAAACAGTCTCAGCATATTAAAGACTAGGACACAATGCTTATGCAAATGTAAAGAGCCCAGCATACATACGCCATACTTGTTCAGCTGCATGTGGTTTTTTAATGGCTGCATAATTTGTTTACAAAGTCCACTTAGCTCAACAAGGAACCAATTTTTAGAGACTTGTTCCGAGGTGAAACTAGCTGCCAGGGCTTTATTTCCCAGAGGAGCTAATATTACAAAAGCTCTAAAGGAGGCCTAAAATGCCTTCAAAATGCAAAACAGGCCCACCCAGGGAGACATGTCCTTAGAAATCAGCATGCTTAGATCATGTCAGGCTCTCCATCTTTACTGCACAAATGCCAAACAAGGTCAAGGAGACTGTGTTCATAAAGCACTACAGAAACGGACTTATTTAAATTAGCAGCAGCAGCTACCTACACCGCTGAATTAGTATACATATGTGCAGCAAACCCAAAGCTCCAAATGCTTTTTCAACACTGTCTGAGAGAGACTACAGAACACACAGAAACATTTAGAGGCAGGGTCATGTGAACAACTTTGAAGTTGACTTACTGCTACAGAGTTGAAAGTCCTTCCAGCCTCCCTCACAGGACTTCCTGTGCCAGCAAATGTGGTTATGGTGGGTCTTATTTAGCAAGGACATCATTCCCACTCTGGGCAGATATACACATAATTGTGAAGCATACGAAATCCTGGAGACCCCAAAGGGCTATGGCCTGTAAATCTATCACTAATACAGTGGTACCTTGGGTTACAGACGCTTCAGGTTACAGACTCCGCTAACCCAGAAATAGCACCTTGGGTTAAGAACTTTGCTTCAGGATGAGAACAGAAATCGCGTAGCGGTGGCACAGCGGCAGCGGGAGGCCCCATTAGCTAAAGTGGTGCTTCAGGTTAAGAACAGTTTCAGGTTAAGAACAGACCTCCAGAACGAATTAAGTTCTTAACCCAAGGTAGCACTGTACCTGACTTCACCTGCAAAAAAATTAAACCATTTGATTAAGATTTCTACTTACATTTCAGATTGTACTGTTGTTTAAAATTTTGTTTTATATTTTAATAAGCCCCCTCTACCTATTTCTAAAGGTTCCTCCTTTTAGCTGTGATTTTACCAGATGGATCTCCTGATATGACACTTTTAATTATTGAAGCATATTGGAAGCCAGAGGAAGCTATAATATACTGGTAATAAAGAGAAGGCTACCAACTGGAAAGAGTTCCCCGGAGATTTATGTTCCTGAAACTGGTTCACTCTCCAAATCACTTGGAAATGAACTTCATTTGCTGCTCAAATTTGGAAACAGTTGGATAGTGTGAGTCAAACAATAAATCAGTGTTTAGCGTAATAGAAATGTAAACATGCAACTCCTGTTGCTGCTAACTGTAATACACTGTGCTTTTAAAAATGTTTTAAAGGGAGGCAGCAGGAATTTGATGTCTCTCCATTCCCAACATTGTTGCTGAATGACTTGATGCTCAAAATCCATGTTAGTCACTCAGACTCCTTCCTCCTTGCCATTGCCAAATAACAGTAATGTGGTTAATCACCATGTGTGTCCAGCACCTATTTAATAATATCAGTTTTAAGACTTGTGGTCGCTGTCTCCAAGGTACTCCTTGGACCTAACATGGGATTAAAAAAAAAAGAGCAGGCTGCTTGTGATCTCATTAAAATTTCCCTTTCTTCTGACTTGTAAGTTGGAGAAGGAGGCCAGGGGCCACCTATTTTTAAGAAGAGACCAAGAACATTTTTTTTTCATCCTTCCTGATATACATACTCATTCTCTTTGTTAAACGTGCCTCCATCTTGGAAGAGGGGAGTGGGTTCTTGCTCTTTTCTGTTTCGTGACCACTTGCAGCAGCTGTATCTATAAACTGCACCCAATTATTCTGTGCAACACAGGGCTGCTGGTGCGGGAAAACATAGAAGCAGGGTTTACAGCTATTATATCTGACACAGCTCACTAAAGTTGACCCATTATAATAATTTTGCTTGTTAAGACAGATATCAGATAAATTTTCTTAATTTTGCAATAAATACCTCTTGGTTAATGTTTCAAAAATGGTGAGGCAGAGCTCTGCCTTGTGAATATGTTTATATAAAGTACACAACAAGAATCTGGAAGAGCTCTAGCCACTAATGTATACCTTTTAGGTTTCTGGAGGCCTTCTAATGTTCTGACAAAATTACATGCAAGTAGATATATTTGTATGAGTGTCAAGTGATCACAAGTGGCAGTTTGACTTGGTAAGCCAAGGCTCCATGATGGATTAAGTCTACATTTAAACCGTTAACTTTCAGGAGGGTAAGTATACCACAAAGTTGAACATTGCAAGTGCCTACTCATGTTTCGTGTAAGATGTTAAACATGAAGCCAAGATTTGCCAGTTTAGAAACACCTGATAAAAATTAAGTAAGCAATTATTCAAATTTAACAAAGTTTCTTGAGTAGTTTTCTCTCCTCGGAAAAAAATTTCATATACACTTTACCTTAAAAATCCACCAATCATAAATCTAAAAGAGATGGATCAATCTTTACAATTACCCTCTTCTACACCACAAATTGGGATGCGGGTGGCCCTGCAGTCTAAACCACTGAGCCTCTTAGGCTTGGCGATCAGAAAGTCGGCGGTTTGAATCCCCCACAACAGGGTGAGCTCCCATTGCTCTGTCCCAGCTCCTGCCAGTGCAAGTAGATAAATAGGTACCGCTCCGGCGGGAAGGTAAACAGTGTTTCCGTGCGCTGCTCTGGTTTCAGTGTTCCATTGTGCCAGAAGCGTCTTAGTCATGCTGGCCACATGACCTGGGAAAACCGTCTGAGGACAAACACCGGCTCCCTCGGCCTGTAAAGCGAGATGAGCGCCGCAACCCCAGAGTCGTCTGCAACTAGACTTAACTGTCAGGGGTCCTTTACCTTTACCTTTTTACACCACAAATTACTCCCCAAATAAAATGATAGTATAATTTAGTCAGTAGAGGTTACACCAAAGAAGGTGATAGACCATTAACTAACCTGAACATTTGTATTCCTAGCAAAATTGTCAAAGTTATACCTTTTCATGCGAGATAAACAACTGTGGAGATTACAATTAGCATTGTAACAAGCACTTGCTGAAGCACTGGCCTTCCTTTTCACAAATATAGTTAGCTAGCATTAAAGCAATGAAATAAACTGGATAATTTGCTTGCATCGGAAGTCAACAAAAGATTATTTCTAGTGCTTTCTTCCTTAAAAGAATCTTGATGACATGCACTTCACTTAACCTTTTCACATGAGACCATTATGACTTGTATTTAAAATCTTATCACCCCATTATTGCTAAAGAATGTTTGAAGGTGTCTGAACAATATATTTTCATAAAATATGTCTAAGTGCTTAACTAGATGCTAAATTTGACAGCAGCTGTCATAGGGTCAAAGTAAATGTGATGGTAAATGCATATTTGCATTTAATGTGCATAGTTTTAAAAATGAAAACAGCGGCTACAGGGCGTTGTATTTGATAACTATCAGGATTACAGCACGTAGAGAGGGTGAGTTTAACCCTTTCCCTCATGCTATGTATGGGCCTGGGGCCAGAGACCTATCCTCTCAATGAAAACAGCAGCTTTTGAGAAACATTCCTTATGACTGATTAAGCTCACTTATTACATTTTTACTTATGCTGGTCTGCAGTAATGCAGATCTTAATGCACACAGAGGTGTACAGAGAAGGTGGAGTTCCTCCAAATATCTGGGGTCCAAACCACTTAGGCCTTGAATGGCTAAAACCAATACTCTGAATTGGCCTTGGAAACTCTGGTAACCAGAGCAGTCATTTGTGAGTTGGAGGTATGTTGTCCTCAGCTGCAGCCACTCAACAATGTAGTCAGCATTCTGGACATTGTTCCAAGGTAGACTCTTAAAGGATGCCTTGCAACTAGGCTACTGGACCGTGGTAGGCAGGCACACATATTTCTCAAAAAGACACTATAAATATACCACAATATACCACTCAAAGTTCTTTTTTGGGGGAAGGAACATACCTGGCTACAGTGGCCACTCAAAGCTAGGTCCAGCAACACTCCCAAGCCCCAAAGCCTCCTTCAGTATGATCAGTATTAATCCTAATCAAAAATTAATCCTATCTAATTACACTTTCTTCTTTTACAAAGTACTTGGCACTGTGTCCCATAGGCGTTCACAATCCAAGTGTATGCACATTTAACATCTATAATAAAAACAAACCTATGGAGGATGTATTTGTCCAATCAGTTACCTGAGACCATTTCTTTCTTTCAATATCCTACACTGTCTAGACTAAAAACAAAATAAAAAAAATCTTTCCAGTAGCACCTTAGAGACCAACAAAATTTGGTATTGGTATGCATGCACATGAAAGCTCATACCAGTAACAAACTTAGTTGGTCTCTAAGGTGCTACTGGAAGGGATTTTTTTATTTTGTTTCAACTACGGCAGACCAACACGGCTACCTACCTGTAACTATGTCTAGACTAGGTATTTGAAGAAGCAGGTTTTCCACCTTAGATACTGCATCCATTTAAGGACACTAAAAACCTTTAAAGCCTTTGAGGCTTTCTTTCAGGTTAACAACTTGTAACTTTCTCTTTGGAAGCCTTCATCTGTTAAGACGTAAAGCAAAACAAGAGGTTTTTCCACGGATTCTTATCTCTAAGGTAAAGTACATTTAAGCCTGAAGCTCTGAAGCAGACCTTTCAAGACTGAAGTACAAAGTGCCGGGATGGGGGGGCGGGCTGGAAAAGGAACAGAGATGCACTCAGCTCCAAAAATGGAAGAAGAGAAAACTAATGAAGGAGGTGGATTTTCTCCACCACTTCCAATGCTTCCATTTTAGGAGCAAAATTAGTTTATTAGCAAGTCTGCTAAATGTATTGCACAGTAACTTTCAAGTAAAATGTTCCTTCATGTGCTTGGTCAAAATAGCTTTTTAGACCACAGATTCCCAGCTGCACTTTAAGAAAAGCATTCTTACAGCTTGCCTAAATGCCGCTTAATCTGGAGAAGCCTTTTTCTATTCTCATAGGGCATAGTTTAGGGGGAATGCTATTCAACAACAACATATAACAAAATTATTTGATAGCTTGATCCTATTCCCTGTTAAATACTGCACTAAAAAGGTGAGAATTAAATTTAACTAGTGCTCTGTCCATTTGCAGAATGAAGCTTGTTGCATTGCATTCCTCACTCCTGACTACACAGGTTGGAAGATTGGCTACTGACTTACTCACAATGTAATAATGACGCAGCACCAGGCATACAGAGGCTGTGGCAGGGAAACAAACATCACTTCCTGGTTCACACCACTCTGACCCCATACCTACAGTAGTTGAGATTCAGAGATAAAGAAACACACAAGCTAGCACAACAGCCAAAGAGTTCCAGACGCTTCGATTTATGCCTCTCAATAAAAATATCCACTAGCTACAGCTGAAACACATTGCAAGAATCTAAGTTCACTGCATAGGAAAACACAATGAAAGGGTTAACAAGACACCCAACCTGGGCGAAGGCATGAGTTGGGGCTGTCACTCATGCAGCTGTGACATTGCTGAATGGTAGCATTTAATTACTTTATTTCATTTTTAATAGGTGCTAGAACCATTGGTGAGTTGTGCCATTTTCTATGGTCATTCACTGCTGTTTTCTCATATATTATTCTGTCAAAGTTGCTCCTGGGATAGTGCGCTGACTAACCAGATGACTGACATACAAGCAGTGGATAGCTCAGGTAGTAGAGCATGAGACTCTTAATCTCAGGGATGTGGGTTTGAGATCCACGTTGGGCAAAGTATTCCTGCATTGCAGTGGGTTGGACAAGATGACCCGCGTGGTTCCTTCTAACTCGACAATTCTGTGATTCTATGATCAGCCTGTCACTGCCGTTTTATATGTTTCCCCTAATGGAAAAAATCTGAGAAAAATCTCTGCACCTTAAATCCCCTTGGGTGGGGGTGTGTGGTCAATGGAATAAAGAGAGAAAAGATGGAACCTTCAACCAATACCATTTCAGGAAGCTACAAGCTGCTTGCAATACTGCCAATGCTGGCTCAGCTCTAATAGTTTTATATACAGTGGTACCTCGCAAGATGAAATTAATTCGTTCTGCGAGTTTTTTCGTCTTGCGAATTTTTCGTCTTGCGAAGCACAGATTTTGGAAAAGCTTCAAAAATCACCAAAGTCTTCAAAAACCTCAAAAAAGGCTACCACACCGCGTGCTATGAGTTGCTCCTCGAAGTCAAGTCGCAACTGCACCCCCTGAATGCACCCTGGGTATTAACCGTTTTAAGAAAAAGGAAACAAACTTGCAAGACGTTTTTTTTTTTTTTTTTTTTATAAATTTTTATTGGGTTTTCAAATTTTTTAACAACAAACAACACATATGACTTCCCCCCACCCCCCCACATACATCCCACTTCCCCCATTTAATTCAGCAAGTTCTTATTCCTCTCTCTAAACTTAATCTCATTATTCTCCAACTTAGTTCATCTTATTAAACCCCATATTATTACCCTATCTTCTTATATGCAATAAATCCTTTTTTCTAAGATCAATCAAAATTTATATACCAATCTCCCCTTTTTTATATTAAAGTATAAATCAAATTTACAATATCCAAAAATCATAAAGTTTTTCAAAAATCTGTTTTCCCCCTCCCTCCCTGCCCGGGTATCTGTCCCTTCCCAGGTAGTTATCCTCCCATAAAATTCCTAGCCAGGATTCCTCACATCTCCAGCCCTCAAGTCTATTTCAGTCTCTCTCCGGTTTTTCTGTTGATATTCCTTTTTGCTGGTTTCCAGGTCTCGAAGGGTGTCTGTTACAGTTACTTCCTCTTCTCCCAGTTCAAACCTAATTGAGAAAACTTGTTGCCAGGGTTCTACCAAAAGTCCTCCAGGTTGCAGATAATAAAGGCCAGAAAAGAGGAGGAAGTCCCAGTTATATTTCTTTACTCCTTTAATTTTCATAATTCCACAGTTTCCAAGGGCTTCCTCCTTCACTTTTCTCCTCAGTCTCATGTCTTCATACTTTGTAATCCAAAAGGTTTCTTTGTTCTCTGGCAACATAGGTTTCCACACTTTCTCTTCTCCGACTTCCTCCTTCACCCCCTCCAAAGATGTCATATTTGGTTGAGCTACAGAGTCTCTCAAGAACAAGTCTCTAGTTCCATCAGCAAGGTTGTTTGTTTTAAAAATCAAGGTCATGTATTGTTCTTGTAAGATTCCCACGAGAAAAGAGGCTCTCTCAATTTGTGCTAGTAATTTTCCTTCTGCAGCCATTGTAGTGTCACTGGTTTCCCCTAGGGGGATTGCCATTGTTCAAAGTTCTACGCCAGCAATCCTTTACCCTATTGTTTATTACTTTGTTTCAAATCACGTCTGTTTATATGTAACACCTTTAAACCAAAGAGATATATAGTAATACAGTTTTGTCCTTTGTTCAGCTGTTTGACAGCTCAGTTGACAGCTGTCAAACTCCGATTCCTTAAGGCTAGATTGGTGCAGGACGCTCCCAGGTCCAAGGGGGGGGGGTCACAAAAGTTTCCAAAGTTCGTCTCTTCCCTCCAGCACAACTTGACAAAATAAAACTTGTTCTTAAAAGTTATTAAAGTCTCTTACCAGTTTCCGTAGACATAAAATCTTTTTTCCGATCTTAGATTTTCGCTCCTTGCTTCCAATTGTCTGTATGAAAGGGGGGTGCGGACTTCCCTTTAGCACATCCCCCCGTTTGCCCGATTTACAAATAACGATTTTTTTAAAGTCCAAGTTTTCTTCTACTCACGGGGTGTTTGTATCCAATCGAATTTTCAGGTAGAAAGTTGACGCTCTCCGGTGAATGGCTTGCGGCTTCACTCCACTGAGGTAGCGGTTTTACTCTCAGCACCACGCCACCCCCCGTACCTTCTCCGCAGCCTTTAAAAAGGCTCTTCGACTGTCAGGGGGGGCGCTTAAGGTGCCCACCGAGTCACCAAGTCCACAGGTATCCGCACCTGTGGTTTCTAAGGGTCCCCGCGTCGCCGGCGCGGCAAGACCCGTCCTCAGAGGAGCCGATTCCCTCCGGAGCTCGGAGGGAATCCGCCATTACACCGATCGCGTCAACCCGGAAGTCCCAAACTTGCAAGACGTTTTCGTCTTGCGAAGCAAGCCCATAGGGAAATTCGTCTTGCGAAGCAACTCAAAAAACGAAAAACTCTTTCGTCTTGTGAGTTTTTCGTCTTACGAGGCATTCGTCTTGCGAGGTACCACTGTACTTAAGGATGGATCTGGCATGGGAAACTGCATGGCTTTACCACCATAGCCACTTACAATCATAATCTTGGCTTTTGTCAATTAAAAGTCAGAGAGGTTTGATGCCCCCCAAAACTTCCTGCATGAACAGCAAGAGGTATAATTAAATGTTATGAGAACAGGAATATCATATATGAGGTGCTGCACTTACTGTTCGATTCGTGGAGACAGATACAGTTTGGGGAAAACTTGAGTAGCTTCTGTATCCTCAAAGCTGACGGAAAGAAGAGCAACATCTTCCCCGGGGTCTTCATTTGCATCCTACAAACAAACATACACAAAAAGAAAACAACTTCAGACTGAAAGTAGACATAAGCTCAATAATGGGAGAGAGTCCAAGGCCTGTTCAAGAGGTTTGCAGTCTGCAAGTGCAACCCATTAAAAAGAAATGTGGAGAGACAACTTGCTCAGCACTGAGGGGCACACTGGAAAACAGAACATTAGCAGGGACAAATCTGCATATTTTAGGTCGACATAAATTACATGTCATTGCTATGAACATGGCAGATGTCAAATTACTGCTAGTGGGCATGTCACAATATTCTTCTGCAGAAATTGTTGCCCTCAAAACTCAACTCAGCTCTTAATAATAATAAAATTTTTATAACTGTAACAAACAAGGAATATGGGTTGATTCTTTGCTTCATGATTTGTAATCTTGAGACATTTTGCGGCCACCATTTCAATTTGCCCTTCACAACTATGAATGCAAGATTATTTTTAAAATTAAGGAAGTGAGTTTATGGTTTTCTAGATGCCAAATTTGGCCATGTGCATGGCTATTCTGCTGACCCTCCCAAAATTTGAAAAATGTAGTTCTCCAATTGTTTCAATCAGCTTGACTTTCTCTGTTTTTGTTTTAAAAGTTGTAAGAGGACTCGTGAGCAACCAAGCAATATCTCTTTCCAGTGTTGCTAACATCCCAGAGAATAAATATTCTGGCAAAAAGTCCCATGGCTCAGAAGTACAGCACATGCTCTGCATGCAGAATGTAATCAGGTTCGTTCACTGGTAGAAAGGCTGGGAAAGGCTGAAATCCAGGAGAGCTGTGGCCCAATACTGGGCTAGATGCAGCAATGGTCTTAATTTGGGAACAAATCAGTTTGTTCTATTTCCATAATTCAGTAGGGTATTTGTATTGCTCCTAAATGTTTATATATTGTTGCACACCTCCCTGAAGCTTTGTAAGATGGGGGTATATAAATACTGTGATAAATATATATATACTTAATTATTCATTTGGTAAAGAGATAACAATACAACTATGTAAGCATGATGGAATCCTTTTTCTAATTATCGCAACTTGAAAGAGAAATACCCTATGGGGGTAAACCAAGCCAGAGGTATCACAGATGACACTTGCAGGAAGAATTTGTAGCATGCCTGGACAAGAGCTGAAGGTCAAGCAGGCCTGCTTATAATACTGAGTCACTTCTATATGCATGTCTGTTTTTTCAGTGCCACTGTCTGCTCCCTATCTGCTGGGGGGGACGGACACCCCAAGACATTGGGGAGCCCGGGACTGCATATGTATTGTTTTGGACACTTAACTGCACTTTCTCTAGGCAGAGTGCACTTACTGAAGAAAGCAGATCTGACGTTGGTAGTTGATGTCCTAGTGGTTTAACCGCACTCAGAATGGACTATTACAACACTTTCTATGCAGGGCTGCCTTCAAGGACAGTTCAGAAATGATAACTGGTACAAAAAGTGGCTTGTCAGGACAGGCTGTGGCAACTGGAGCACAAAGATTCTATACCAAAGGCACTGGCTACCTATTAGTATACAGGCCCAGTTTAAGTTAACGACACCCTGATTGGCTGCCTTCGCCCGTATAAATCCACTTGATCAAAGTCTCAGCTCAGTGACTGCCCTCACTCAGCTTACTGACTGCCCACACTGAAAGGACAGTTGGTAGGATCCAGGAACAGGGTCATCTCAGTGTTGGCACAACTTTTACAGAACTCCCCCCTAGTCTGATAGACTCTCTCTCTCTTCTTTAAGTGTATGATCACACTACTCATTCATAGTAAACCAGAGGATGGGGGGAAGCCCAGAACAGATTTATGGGGTACAATGGTTTATACTGTGAACAAGCCGTATGAACATAAACACTGCTCAAAATTCCCTGCCACTGTTCCTTTTTCTGAAAAAGCCACTGTTCCCAGTTTTGAAGATCACAGATTTTACGCGGGGGGGGGGGAGGGGAAGGATGCTTAGAACATACAACTATTTTAAAAACAACAACAAACCATTTCATTCACCATAAAGCTCTCAATTTGTTATGCAGAGATTTTGATATTGTTTTTACTTGTATTTGTAAACTGCTTCATTTCATATTGGAGTGATGGGGGTATAAGTTTCTTTTAAAAACAAATAATTTAAAGACAATGCATTTTTAAAGTAATCATTTCCCCATAATGTATAGTATGCTAAAATTCTCTTAACTGAATTTTGTGTTTTATCCATTAGGATCATTTAAACGATGCGCCAGTTCTTGTTCCTTGTAGTGATGTAGGTTTCAGGATACCTTTCACAATTTGTTTTTTTTATTTGACCATGTAAGCCATTAAACAACAGAGTAACCTTTTAAAAAATAGATTCCTGGCAACTAATGCCCAAACACATTCAAAGCACAATGCACGAACACATTGTTTTCCTGCATCCTTCTACCTACTGTAACTAAAAACTGGGAACTTACTGGAACTGAGGATTTATGATGAGTCACAGTGCTAATAGCCAGTCCAACCAAAACATCTGCTCTACACTGTTACAACTGCTATAATTCATTTCCCCTTGTGTTTGGAGTAGAACCAAGTTGCATAGTAAGGACCTGAGAAACGAAGAAGCCTACAAAAAACAGGTATAAACTCAGGAAAGGATACCGATTTTCAAAAGACAATATTTATGCCAACCAAGTACCCATAATTATTTGTAACTAACACCCATCTGAGAGGGTGTGTACATGTTCCCAGTTCAGCCCTTTGCACAAACCTACACAATTATCCTAACCATTTTTGCCCAGTTAGATTGAAGGACACCACCATTTGCCTGTCTGCCTGCCTATGTCCCCCCCTCCATTATTAACATTTATAGCCTCGTGTTAATAGGCAGTATTGGAGACAGCTTCCTCATTCTGGAGATATTAGATGCTAAAAATACTGTGTTGTATGCAATGGTTGCGTGAGAGGAAGGCAGCTTGCGCAAACAAGCTTTCCTTTCCCCTCCCCTCTCCAGAGGTTGTTTTTTCTTTGGGGGGGGGGATCCTGAACATGGAACTGCAGTGTAAGGGGGAAACTGCCTGAAATCAGATGGAGGAACCTTGCTTGAAATGGAACTCCACTGCTCGATTTTGGGCCATTCCTCCTTTGTACTGCAGTTCTGTGCAAGAGAAGCTTAGATAAAATAAATAGACAGGTATGAAAGATTTCTTCATGCTCCATCTTTATGACCATCTACCATCTGCCTCCTACAAAGACACACTCCTCTTTCCATCTCAGAGAAAAGAATAGCTTGCATCTCAAGTTATCCATTAAATATGCTAGCACTGAAGCTCCTCTGTACAGTGGTACCTCAGGTTAAGTCCTTAATTCGTTCCAGAGGTCCGTTCTTAACCTGAAACTGTTCTTAACCTGAAGCACCACTTTAGCTAATGGGGCCTCCTGCTGCTTCTGCGCCGCCGAAGCACGATTTCTGTTCTTATCCTGAAGTAAAGTTCTTAACCTGAAGCACTATTTCTGGGTTAGCGGAGTCTGTAACCTGAAGCGTATGTAACCTGAAGCGTATGTAACCCGAGGTACCACTGTACTGTATGAATAAAGATATAGCTAGCCGGACAATACTAGAAGCTTTTAATCATAGTAGCTATCTTAAGCAGTTGAGGGGAGGATTTTTCAGCAAAGGTACTCTACTGGGCATGGCGGGCAGACAGATGCTTCAATAGGGCTCCAGGAGAGAGCAGAAAAGTGAATGCCAACCACATAAGAAGAACTGAGAAATCAATGTTTAGATGCAAACTTGTTGGAGAGCAGCAGTCCATCCTTGTCTAAAAAACAAGCCTCAAGGTTACTGACCAATGGAAAAAGGGAGAGTGGCTATCTCCAAGGATGAATTAAACAGTGGTGCCACAACATAGTTAACATACAGAACTTAAATACCTCTGCTGAAATATGGATGTGTTATTACAGTGATACCTTGGTTCTTGAACTTTATCTGTTCCAGGAGTCTGTTCAACTCCCGAAACCGTTCAAAAACCAAGGAGCAGCTTCTGCTTGGCTGCAGGAGCTGTGTCGGACGTTCAGCTTCTGAAAAACATTCCCAAACCGGAAAACTTACTTCCAGGTTTGTGGTGTTTGGGAGGCAATTTGTTTGACAACTAAGCCGTTCGAGAACCAAGGTACCACTGTATGTCATACTGCCACTCTGGAAGTTGCCTGTTGAACTGCTGGCTGCCTCAAACACAAAAAACACTCCTATACATAGTTTAAAACAATGGCACATACACACAGATATCTCTATTCACCTCCTCAACTCTAAAGAAGTGGTGTCTTTAAAAAATATCAGTGCTTCAGTGTCTCATGCATTCCATGCAATACGTGATCTGCCTCTTTGGAAGGTACTTTGGCTTTTCTTTTAGGTTTCTAATGCCGCAAGTGGACTTGTCTCTTTTATTCTTCATTGTGCAAAACCTGGATGTAGGACCTACATAAATTATAAAGCTTTTTAATGCTCTATAGAACAGGGCAGCCCAAGTTTTCATACCACGTGAGGTTCAACATGGAACCTGCGGGCCACACACTGCTTTGTCCTGCGTGGGGGCAGGAGGGGAAGACTAAAACTTTATGCCTCCCCCCCCCCCCCAGCCCTCATGCTGCTTTCCCAAAGCCAGCTATGCAAGGCTCCAGGGCTTTGGAAAGGAGGTGTTAGGCTCTGACAGGGTCCTAGAGCCCTCCAACCTCCTTCGCAAAACTGGGAAAGCACTAACTAGGCTTTGGGAAGGAGGTGGGAGGACTCTAGGACACTGTTGGAGCCCTCATGCCTCCTTGCCAAAGTCCAGCAGCTTGCTTAACCAACTTTGGAAATGTTGCCGAAGGGCACCAAAAAGGCATTGAGGGCATTGAGCCACATCTTGGACCCACCCTGCTATAGACTAACTAGACATTCTATCAGATCTAATAGCTATTTTCAACAGCAAAACCATCACAACCATTCCACCAGCTCTTGCTTGCAAACCTTATGGCAGCACCTCAGAAATTCACAACTTGGAGGTGCATTTCTCTCACACAGAAATACTTTTGAATACTCTTCCTTGAGTCCAAGTTATTTTGCTCAGTCCCTGATGACAAAAGATCCAACCAAGAAAAGAGAAAGACTGTAATGAATTCCCACCCCCTGTCCACAAAACATATTCTCTGCAGCTAAATGGCTCAGATCAAATCATGCCCAAACAGCAGATAAAGCTCTTGCTGAGATTGTGAAAACTCCTTACTTGCTTGCATACTGGAAAGGTTTTCTAACCACATGGATCTGCACAGCAAAGGTATTTTGTTTCAATTTTACAGCTTTCTGGGGTAAAAACCATCATAATGAATAAAACTGATTGATAAAAGCAGTAAAGAGACTACACTGCTCCTTTCCAAGTTAAGTGGTTGCTTTTAAAATATATACTGAACAGCGACAACAACTTCACTGCGAGGGAATAAGAGTTGCTTCACCAGCTCTCCCTCTATCTCAGGCAGCTTTCATACTCCATGCAAGAGCCCAGCTCTCACTACTAAGTCAGGAGAGAGTTAAGAATGCCATGGGTACACCTTACTTTCTTCTTACCAACACTTGGGTGGGGGGTGGGGACCATTTCTACTGAGTCTGTTATCAGCTGCCCCAGGCCTCCTTTAACCTCAAGAAATGCAAGACTCACACCTCTGGAATTCCCTCAACTGCTGTTCCCTACCCTGGATATGATGCTATTGAAGTAAGTACTATTTAGTAAAATATCCACTTTCCACAACTTGAAATCTGCTGCTTATTATACAGCCTTGGATGGATGAAACAAGAGGGTTTCTTTTGACCTAGAGCAGGGGTCAGCAACCTTTTTCAGCAGGGGGCTGGTCCACCGTCCCTTAAACCATGTGATGGGCTGGACTATATTTTGGGGGTGGGGAATGAACGAATTCCTATGCCCCACAAATAACCCAGAGATACATTTTAAATAAAAGGACACATTCAACTCATGTGAAAATATGCTGATTCCCGGACTGTCCGCGGGCTGGATTTAGAAGGCGATTGGGCCGCATCCGGCCCACGGTCCTTAGATTGCCTACCGCTGACCTAGAGTATTTCCAGCCATATATCTGGTACAACATTAACCAAGAGAGGGCAGACAGGGAGGAAGGATCATGCCAGATGAGTGAGGTATTTCCAACAGAAGATACCCAGTGGGGAACATGGCCAGTTTTGTACCTTGTACTGTGGATCCATCAGGTGTCAGACAGATAAACAACTATTTGACTTTTAGAAGACATCTGAAGGCAGCTCTGTTCAGGGAAGTTCTTAATGGTTGATGTTTTACTGTGCTTTTAACACTTTGTTGGGAGCCACCCAGAGTGGCTGGGGAAACCCAGTCAGATGGGCGGCATATAATTATCATCATCACCATCATCATCCAGAATTTTCAGCTCAGCCACAAAGTTGGCCAGGCAGCAGGACTGGCAAAGGTCATTCTGGATTTGGCATTGTGAACTTCTAACATATTGGGGGTGGGGACTTCAAAATTTATGGCAAATGCTGCCTTATCTGGGTCTCAGCTAAGGACTTCATGGTCACTATTACCACCATAAGATGGAAACCAACATTCAAAGCTGAACCCATATCATCTTAAACTGAGATTGTTGGCTTTCATATTACACAAACTGGGCCCAATCCAAGTTCTTATTTCCCTCTTGAAAGGAATGGAAGCTGCACATGAGTCTCGCTCAGGAGAGCTTCTTGATTATGCCCATTATTCCCATTTCATATGAACACACTGCATTCTTTCCCTAAGCCTGAAAGACAGGAAGAGCTATACATCTAAACACATACTTGGCTACATTAGATATAATCTACTGGGAAAACTACTGTCCTTTCAATAAACAGGACTCCAAAGTATTTTTTAAAGAAACATACAATTTCACCAGATTATGTCAAAACAATATTTTAGAAAGTGACACATTGAGTTACTGTAACCAATCCGATATTGTCAAACAAAGAGTAGAAACCGCCAAACTGATTGCAGTCTAGCTAAAGGATATTTCTACCCTTATCAACAATACTGCTGTGTGAACACCCTGCTCAGGCTCCTTCAATTCCCATCCCCTAACCATATACACTGCATGAATACTATGAACGTCTCAAGATTGAGGTGACCCAATTGAGCTCCTATGTCTTTCCTGTCCTCAACAGAACAATCATAGTTATGCCCAAAAACAAACACAGGAAGCCAAAGCAACAATGAAAAACAGTGCATCAGTTTCAAGTTCATCCATGCAGGTGGTTTCTTTGCATCATGCAATGCACACTAAAGGCATCTTTTGTTTTTATGATGGTAGTGGAGTAAGAATGAGTTAACATTACAGTCATGTGCCTATGTTTGGCCAGCAGGTAAAACACTCAAAGCATATTTTAGCTACATGACAAGTCTCTAAACCTATACCAAACAGTTTCGAATAAACCTTGCAGTATTATTTTGCTAAGTGGTGACAGTGTACTTGAGCTATTCAAGACATAAAGGAAAAGATGAACTCTTGCCTGAGGAGCCTGACATCTTAATGTGAAAAGATAAGAACTGACAACATACTAAGGAATCTTGAGAATGTTATAACACAGGGCTTGATCTTGTGAAGTACAAGTAATAAACACTACTATTTAGTATTAAATTTGACATCTAATCTGCAGAAGTTAAGACGCATTCTGTGTATGCTCTGTTTGCTTTAAGATCTTTCAGTGGCACATCATAATGCTATTTATATTATCAGGATTGATTCTTGGACAGCATTTTCTTTCATTGTATTTAAAATGTGCATCCTGCATCAAAATGCATTTCTTTTTCATTTCAGCTGCCCAATCTGGCACTTTTAAAAAAGCAATGTCCCTTTCAGGTGTGATCACAAGCCCAGATATTCTGGATATCTTTCTTAATATGATCAACCCTTGTTGCATACCTACATGGAAGGTAAAAGGACACCTTGTTCCCATAAACTATCTTAGGGTGATGCAAACATGGTATGAGTTAGTGTGTTCTATGCCAAACTGTGCTCAACCTAGAAGGCTATCTATATTTGGTAACAAACCCTAGAAATAAGCAACTAGTCCTGCTTGGCAAGGAAGACTACTCTTGACAGGCTAAAATGTGAGTTTGCCGGTAGCAAGTAAGTAAGCACATCTGCAAAAGCTTTGCTCTTCATATTGCCTATTCTTTCTCTTTCTGTCTCTTCCTTCAAAACTCTTTCTGCTATCTTAAACCCTTCAGCTCATCTAATTTTTTAAAAAAAATTCAAATACTTATAGGCCACCTTCATGACTAAAACTCACTTGTTGAGGCTAACTGATAAAAAAGAAATTTATGTTCCATTTGTTGCAAAGTTCATTTTGCTCCACCACACTTCTCTGAACATTGGCTCCCTGTTTCTTCTCACATTTGTGAACTTCTACAAGCTTTCAAATGCCTTCGTTCCCTTCTTTATCTACCTGCTCTTCACAATTCCCACGCACCTGGCGCTGTTTGTTTCCTCTTCTTGCTACTCTCTACTATTGAGATGGATGTTAGGAGCCATATTCCAAAGTGAAGAGGCAAGTTTAACTTTCGCTTTCTCTAACAGAACTTGCACCTTTTCAGTTTCCACAACTCTTCCGCTCCATATCTCATTTTATTAAGGTTGTAGGATGGAAGACAGGGTTCACTCCCCAGTTTTATATACAGCAGATGAATACTGCAATAATCTCAAGGACAAAAACAATTTGACAACCTGTATCCTTTGGTCACTTCAATGAGCACAATGAGCACAGATGTGGCAAGGAGCTTCACCACAGCAAAATGTCCCCTTGCCTTGGGTGAGCTGAATGGCATATAATGGTTCTACATAATTATGCTGATAACTCCTTCGCTAGCTCAGAAGTTTGATTGTAGCTCGGGTTCAAGTGCTACCCAGAACCAACGTAGTAACCTTAGTGAATGCAAAGAGGAAAGCATCATACCCTTAAGAGATGCAAGATGAAAACACACCAGAGTGTATTCTAAGATAGTCTACAACAGGCTTGGGGAACCTGTGGCCCTTCAGATATTGCAGGCCACCAATTCCCTTCTTCCTGTTCATCAACCATAAAGACATGAGTTTGAATTCAACTATATCTGGAGGGTCCATATAATTAAAGCTACGGTTTTCCCAGTAGTGATGTATGGAAGTGAGAGCTGGACCATAAAGAAGGCTGATCGCCGAAGAATGGATGCTTTTGAATTATGGTGCTGGAGGAGACTCTTGAGAGTCCCATGGACTGCAAGAAGATCAAACCTATCCATTCTTAAGGAAATCAGCCCTGAGTGCTCACTGGAAAGACAGATCGTGAAGCTGAGGCTCCAATATTTTGGCCACCTCATGAGAAGAGAAGACTCCCTGGAAAAGACCCTAATGTTGGGAAAGATGGAGGGCACAAGGAGAAGGGGACGACAGAGGATGAGATGGTTGGATAGTGTTCTCAAAGCTACGAACATGAGTTTGACCAAACTGCGGGAGGCAGTGGAAGACAGGAGTGCCTGGTATGCTCTGGTCCATGGGGTCACGAAGAGTCGGACACGACTAAATGACTAAACAACAACAACAACAAATATCTGGAGGGACACAGGTTCCCCACTCCTGCTCTAGACTATCTACCTGATGTAAGATCCAATTTGGATTAATAATTCCAGGCACTGACAGTCTTCCTAACAGATTATGATTCTAAACAGGCTTGACAACAGCACTTCTTGGAAAGGGATCTGAAAGGCAGTAGAAGTCTTGCCCTTCCCGCAGCCTCTGTAATAAATACACGAAATAAAAAGCACCATAATGTTGGGCATTTAAAGCAGGGTATATATGTCCTCCCAAAAGTACACAGAGCAGCTTGATTACAATCCTGCCCCCTCCAACTTCTTCCATGAGACTGAGAAAGCCTGTTCTTTCTCACAACAAAATGTACGGTTTTCACATCATAAATTGTTTGGCTGCTGCTGTTTTTGGTTAGCATCCTCCTGCAACTTATCCCCACGGGAGAGGCTATCACAATGCTGCGGCACATAATATTCTGCATTTACATTTATACCCGGGCACAAATGAATCATAGAACTGCAGAGTTGGAAGGGATCCCCGAAGGTCATCTAGTTCAACCCCCTGCAATGCAGGAATCAAAATGCAAAACGCAATACAGGAAACAGATTCTTAGACTGGCAACATGTACTGTACAGTTTCTCCTGCATTATACTTTTAACTGCTTCATCATCTATTAGATCACATGTTTTCTGTCACTTGAAATAAGCAGGAAACACTGTCATTTAAACTGGCTACCTAATAAACTACTCTTCAAAGTTTTCAAGCAACCACTTCAACCTATTTTGTACTTTTAAAAAGACTATTCAGGAGAAACTGTTACTTATTTTGTGAGTCTGCACATGCACATATAGTAATTAGAATAGTACATAGTTGTTCATGGACTAGAATAGTAATTAGCAGCCAGAAAGTGCATATTGTGAATAACAATTTGCTGCAAAGGCTCTTTTCTGGAATATTATTCTATCACATACTGTTTGAACGGAAATATTTTTCTCCAATAAAAGTTCGTTTTACTCCTTTCCCAGCCACACAAAACAGGAAGACATAACACATCGCCTTTTATGGTTAGAAAAATCAGACTGAGGTCTTAACGTTCTTGGACAAGCAATGCCCACATTACTACCAACACTTTTTTTTTTACTTAACAATCTTTGAAGAGGAAGTCAATGCCTCATATGCTCTAGGCTAAATAGAGTTATTAGCAAGACAGATACTGACAGAAATGCTTACCAGAATAAGGTCATTGATTAATCAGGCAAGGAGTCTGCCACAGGAAAGGAATTAATGTATTTGCCGAATGCCACTTAGGGCAAGTTCACACATTTGCAAAAATTAAGATTTTCTGTGTGGCAAGGTGAAGACCCGCATGCGACCCTCCACCACATATGACTCAGAAATTTATGTTCCTTGTTTTAAAATTAAATAAATGCAGAGATCACATAAGAGTGGGGATACTGCTGGAGAAGCAATGTAGATACAGACCTGGAGTCGGCTTTGTCACTGCAGCAAATGGAAGCCACTGTATGAATGAGAACTGTGTGCATCCACATGCATTCAGAATCATCTAGATCAAATGATTGCATTCCATGATGGGAAGAACACAGTGACCTGGTTCACATAACATGTTAAGCCAAACTATGACATAGTGTGAACTCAAAGCACATGAGCTCCCAAAAAGGACCTCATGGCTTCTTTGCTCCTTCTCAGTCATTTTGCTGCTGCGTTGCACTGAGTTAAGCCATAGTTTGGCTCACCATGTCATCCACGTGGCTTAGCTCTCTAACAAGAGACTAACCGTGAGCTGTAACCAAGGTTTGTCCTACGGTTTATCCAGCAGAATTAAAACAACAAGTCCAGGTTTATATGACATGCTAAGCCAAGCTACAGCTTAGTTCACCATAGCAGCAAAATGACTGGGGGAGGGGGAGGGGAGTAAATTCATCACTATCTCCTCTCTTGAAACCAGTGCATTTGTGCTAAGCTATGGTTTGGTTTGGCTTAGCATGACATGCAAACTAGGGCACTGTACGAATCTGCTCATCCACAGCCATAATGAACCCGCAACAGGTTCCACTATGACAGTGATATTTTCATCAGCTAGAGTGGTCAGGAAAATCTCTGCAGAGTCATTGCTCCTATATCCATGGATAGGCCATTTTACACCTTAACAATGTTCACAACAGTGCTGCTCCTAGGGTCATTGATAGCTTTCTGGATGGAGTCAATCTTGTCCAGTTAAGCTGAACCCCAAACACTGACGCCATTATGAACTTAACAGCTGTTGTTCAACTCTACTTGCATATATAAGTTTACACAAATTCAGTGTGATGTTTCAGCTCAATTACACTTATCATATAGATATTGATTAGGGAAAACTTTTTGCAGTGTTATGTGAGATAAATATGAAGGCAGGGGGAGCACACAGTGGCCCACCTGCACTCTACCACTTCTGTCCCTTCAGATGAAACATGAGGCAGAAGTCTCCCAGTTTCCCATCTACTGCAACATTTTTTTTCTGGCCTTCCTTTCATATACCACTGACTTCTCATGGTTTCCATGTAGTTCCCTTTTGGGCACAACATGATGACCTTAGAACGGGAGCAGCTCCTACACCGATGTGCCTTTGCTTATGTTACGAAGATAAACTACAGAGTACTTGCAAGGCATTTATATGCAAAGGCAACATGGAACATATGACAAAATAAGGAATATTTCAAATCTTATCAGATCAGATTTGTGGGGATATTTAACATGTCCAACTCTTCATGATCTAATTTAATAAATCAGAAAGTGGACACATTAACATTTAAATAAGCATTGTAGAATGGCTGAAATTAAATGGAATTAATTTTCATTTGAATACTCAGCATTATGAATACTAAAAGAGTGAAAATTCTGATTGGAACAAGCTTCTGTAGCAATCACCGTTTGAGGTTAACCAACCCACCAGCCCCCAGGGTTCTTCCAAACAAGTAACTGATGGTTTATGTATCATCAGAGAGACATCAGTCAGCTAAGATGATTTTTCCCATCTGTCTAGAATTTTATACAACCTGAAAGCACTTTTCAAGAAAGGAAAGGAAATTTGCTGGCTCAAATAATAAATACATAAAGCATACAAAGAAGAGGGCATGTTTGCATGACTGAGTAGCAGAAAAAGTAAAGAAGTTTGAGAGGTGGGAAGAGAATTCTGTTATTTGGTCTGAATAAAATACTTGTTGTTTTTCAAGACCTGTGTGTTTTTCTTCTCTTTTATCAAAACAGTCTTTGGCTTTTAGTCTTTTCCTCAGGAATTGTCATACTTTTCTCATTTCCCCCAATCCACTTAACTTTTTCTATCAAAACCCTAGCAGAGGAGCACCCTTACTGTCATTGTACAAACCTGAGTCATTCATTTTTCTTAACGTCTTACTTCATGATCGATTACCATGTCACCCACAGTCAATCATTCTCAACCAATACCTTCCTCTTGGCATCCAGGAAGAAAAGATGACACTCTAACAGTTTTCCCAACTTAGAGATGCAAGAAATCACTATCAAGTTGAGGGCTTATTTTAATTTTTTTTATATATAGAAAAGACAAAAGAACTGAGCCATTTCTACACTCATAAGCCCTATGCACCAGGTGGAAGTGTTTGCATTACACTACTTGAATCAGATTTACCATCTTGTCAGAACCTGTAATCATGCCAATTCTGTACCGTAGCAATATAAGCACTGATTTATGATACTGGAATGCAATGGCTATAAAAAATAATTGCAGGTTATTACTCAATGGCATCACCTATTTTCCTCTTATCCAGATCAAAGCATTTTATACAAATGCCTGGCCACACACGAGATCTAAAAAAACAACCTATTTTCTCAAATGATTTCTCTTTCCATGTCAGTAAATTATCTCTGCCTACATATAACTCATGTTAAGCACATATGTGAATACGCTATATCTATCCATTTCTCCATACTTATTTCTGGTCTATCAGATACAGCTATTATTCATAACATAAAGAGCAACTTCAATCAAATATGGGACCCAAGTTATTCTGGTTTCAGTGACTTAGGGTTACAGCCTTAATGCCACAAGTATCCAGAATCAAGGAGTCAGTCAGTATGAAGGCATTTGTATTGTGTTAGGGGTATGAATTGACTTTTTAAAAAAGGGATCTCTACATTGTGACCAATACATGTAGCAGTTCTAGGATACCAAGCAGGTGCTCAAATAAGGAGTGAGCAGCTGCTTTCCAAGATTTCAGGTAGAAGACTTTCCTAGTCCTGCTACCCAACATCCTTTAACTGGATACTGAGGACATTTTACATGTCAGGGGCATGTTTTTCCTTTGCGACTGAGTGCCACTGTGAGTATCAAGAGAAGAGGGAGACCATACAAGTATGTACACAATCCACAAAGGACAGGGGCTACAGCAGAGCATCTTTTGGAACTAAGCCTTAGGCACCAGGCTCCGCAACCTGGCCACCAAGCTTACATGTGTGTCTGACTACCTTCTTCTGATCCTACCCTCTGTTGGGCAGAGTTCAAGGAAAGAAACCAAGAAATAGCTGAGAGGGAGAATCAACAGATATAATGCTTTTGTTTCCTGTTAAAGCACCAAGTAGATTTAAAGACACTCTCAAGGCAAATCTAAAAAAAAGGAAAAGAAGTAACATAAGCAATGATGACTGGGAAACACGGGCCTGCGAGCACTCCAGTTGGAGAACAGCCTTTACCAAAGGTGTCATGGACTTTGAAGAAGCACAAACTCAGGGTGAAAAGGAGAAACAAGCTCGTTTGGCAAATCCTCACCATGATCAACTCCTGCTCAGAAACCTATGTCCCCACTGTGGAAGGATGTGTAGATCCAGAATTGGCCTCCACAGTCACTTATGGACTCACTCTTAAAACCATTTCCATGGAAGACAATCTTACTCAGCTATGAGTGATCGCCGAGGAGGAGGAGGAGGAGGAGGAGGAGGAGGAGGAGGAAGAGGAGGAGGAAGAAGAAGAAGAAGAAGAAGAAGAAGAAGAAGAAGAAGAAGAAGAAGAAGAAGAAGATTGAACTGAATTGAGAGGAGCATGGGGGAAAGGGTGATAAAAAACTGGAATTGTGCACAGCATAGAAGATGACTGTAAAAATGCCTGGATTTATGTAGACTTTTGGGGCTGCCCAATAGTGATTGTTCCACCCCTGTTGCCTCCGGCTCCTTTCCCCCTAAATAAGGCAGCCTTAAACAATTTGTAACAGTAGGGAGAGTGAAAGCAACTGAAGAACTACGGGTGAGAGTGCAAGGAGTCACTCCCATTTCTGAATTATTTTAATCACCAGGGAAATAAAGGACTTTGGGAAAGTGGCCAATACCCTAACCCAATTATCTATAGAGAGTAGTGGGAAGAAAAAACAGGACCCCAATGTTGTGTTGTGTTCCAATTAGTTTCCCAACAGCCAAATACTCTGAGCACTCTGCAAAGAGCAAGGTTAAATCTGTGACTAGTTGACCATCAATATCTTTTTCAGTTCCACTGTCACTGCTACACAAAGCGTTTGCTCATCCTTGCAAAAAAGAGACAGCCAAGACGGTGGTCCCCTGCAGCATGGATGCATGGTCCAGATCAACCATGCCTTCAGTATCATGGGCCCAAACTTATGGAATTTCCAGTTGTGGTCAGAGAGGCCTCCTCCCTGCTGCACTTTTTATAGTTTTTTAAAAAAATAGTTTTAACTGATTTTTACCTTTTCCATATTGTATTTTCTGTGCATTGCTTAGAGATGACTGTAGTTAAGAGGTATATAAATCGTTTAAATAAAATAAACAAAAATGTTTGAAAACCTTACTGCCCCCTCCCAAATATTCAGATTAAAAATCTGGCACCATAGTAAGAAACTGAATAAATGGTGTTGAAGTGCTCTGATGCTTGTCCTTTATGGATATAAGAACACAAAATACAGGATTTCAGAAGCAAACATCAGCCACCCTGTGTCAAGGATTTTTGGACTCAAAGGTTTTAGGAGTTGATCCAAACCATCTAACGTCAACATATGGCTTTCAAATCGCCATAAACCAAACCCAAGAGGAAATGGTAAGCATATTGTTCTTTAGAAATAATGTTGCAAGACATTAAAGTGGTGACTCTTTAAAATTCCCAACTTATATAAGCCTCAGATTAATAGTTACAGTAAATCAAACAGTAAATCAAGTATTTAATTTCAGGCAGAAAAATATATTAAAATTTTATTGCACTTCTGGGTATTCATTTCAGCAGTCATAAAAGCATAACTTATTTGATAAGGCTGCATATATTTCTTTGAGTTGGACTGCAGACAGCATGGTTCCAATCAGTTCTCAGCAATTACAGTTGTACTGACTGCATAAATAGAATTTAGAAGAAATAGCAGGGGGAAGATATTTAATTTCCAAGGTTCTTTAAATTGTTGGACCTTTACAACTGCTGAAGAAACAATACAGTAAAAAGCTCCTTCCATGAGTTATTTTCCCTTTGTGAAACCATCCAAACTTAAAACAAAAAAATTCCTACTGGAAGGAATTTTTTTGTTTTCTACTGGAAGGAATTTTTTTGTTTTGCTACTGGAAGGAATTTTTTTGTTTTGACTATGGCAGACCAACACGGCTACCTATCTGTAACTGGAACTATGGAAGGCACCACTACTGGAAGGAATTTTTTTAATTTTTTTTTTTTTTTTTTTTTTTTTTTTTTTGTTTTGACTATGGCAGACCAACACGGCTACCTATCTGTAACTGGAACATCCAAACTTAGTATCTACAAAATGTAAGGTAAGGTGGCAAAAGGACCTTGTACATATAGAAAAAATTATTGAAGTTAATTCACTGTACTCTTCTAGAACTGACCCCATACATTTGTAAGACCATTAACGTGAGCTTTCATTATGAAAACATGCACTCCCACACATTATTCAGTTGGAAACACAGTTTGCACACTCAATAAACTCAATTCATATAAATGTGAAGAGTTAATTATTTCATTCTGGAGGTGAACAGAAACATTTTCAGTGTCAAGAATTTACATCTTACCCAGTACAATACCCCAGATTATTTCCTAAATATATATTTTGCCATCTGATTTCCTAACACTGATTTCTGATAACAGCTTAACGTTAGTATCTTCCAATCTGTGTTTCAACAAAACACATTTCCTATCACTTAGATTCTACAGAATGAACTTGCTGGAGATGCCAGAAATGATTTAAATTAAATAAATTAGAGCTCAAAACTATGCATATGTATTCAGAAGTCAGCCACACTGAATTCAACTGGGATTACTCTCAGTAGAGGACTATAGACTTAGTGTCAAATGAGCACTGACAGGAATCCAGTCTTGGAAGATTACAATATGTGTCCAAAACATGGTGAAACTTGGCTAGCTTTCCCTTGTTTCTTTCATCATTGAAAGGATAGCATGCATGCAGTTTACCAATAGTCCACGAAAGCTTCCAAGCAAACTAAAAAGGCTTCAAGAGCTCTCTTCAGACCCACTCCAGAGGCTCACCTGGTACCAACCCTGTCATCGTCTCAGTGCCAGGTAAAGACATTTTTGTTTTGCCCGATATTGGGGGCAGCATCATTTATATATTGCACTGTTAAATCTGTGAACATGGAATTTTACTTCCAACTTAATTATTGATCTTTGGTTGCATCTCCTCATTTCCATATAACATATTCTACCCAGTGTATTTTTTCATAAATTCTCCTTCAAGCTCTTGGGCTGATTTGCACGCAATGCCAAGCCATGGTTTAGCCCCACATGGATGAGCCTCAGCAAGTCAAAGCACAGCTTCAGAGTCAAATGATTTCCCCTTCTCCCACTTGCATGTCTGGGAGCAGATTTTCGGCTGTGTTTATTTTCAGTTTCAAATCTCGGCGTAGATGTTACAGAACCTGGCCTACAACAACTGATGACTACTTCCTACATAAGCCAACTTCATTTTGCACTTAATGCTAAGCTAAGATTCTTTGAAATGGGAAGAATCTCCTCCTGGTCACACGGTGGGGAGATGAGTGGGCCTGATGATTCAACTGCCTTTGCTGTTGCTTGTCTATGTAGTGCTTAACCATGGTTCAGTGTTACATGTGAACCAGTCCTTTTGACAGTCATACTGTGTTTTATATTCCTTCATGAAAACTCCCACTCTTTCTCTAGCTCTGCAGAGTTGTCAAGCATAAGTTTGGTAAGTATCTAAATTCTGTATATTCACTCCCTGTTTACTTAAGTATATATTTAAAAGTGAACAGAGGCAATTTCCTTGGCTCTAATTCAGTAGCTTGAGCTGTAATAACGATAGGAAAGTTCCTATGGGCACCTCCCCCTCAGTTGGCTTGCTGATACAATGACTAAATTTCAAAGGCTTAACCAGACTCTTCTGATTTTAAGTCTAGTCAGATATTAGGTGTCATGCTGAAAACTAGTAAAGGCCTGTTTGTAAATTTTAAAAAGACTGTATGCTCACTCTGGTAATTAAACTCATTTCATTTCTTCTTTGGGAAAGTATGCCAAAGTAGACAGCAGGGACCAGAAATGAATGTAAAATGAATTTTAAAGTGTGGCTGCAGATAGTCACTAATCACGTTGGAATCTGAGTCCAATCATCAGTATTATCCAAAATCATTCTAGTAGCAGTGCCCCCATGCACAAATTAAAAACATATTTTAAAATGCTAGACTATCACTTGTTCCAAGCAGATTAGAATAAATTGAATGCCGAATGTCTCATCAATTCAGATTATTCCACAGAATAACAGGCTAGCTAACACTGTGGTGAATCATTACCTTGAAAAGGTAAGTGGGGATGTTGCTGAAGTCCACCGGCAATTTCAGAAGGAAACGAGCTGACAATTCACCAGTCTGTCAAGTGAAGAAAAAATAGTGAGACCTATGCTGAGCAATATCACTGTACAGCAGAAGCAACAGCCAGAATCGTACAACAAACTTTTTGGAAGTTTCCTAATGCTTTCCTAACAATTTAGAGAGCTCACTCTAGCCATGAATGAAGCCAAGAATATATTTATAGTTTAGTAAGTAGTACACAAACGTGTCTTAGCACAACAAGGAAGGAAAGGTACTCAGAACACCCTTATGACAACAAATACAGTGGTACCTAAGTTTACGAACTTAATCCATTCTGGAAGTCCGTTCTTAAACCAAAATCGTACTTAAACCGAGGCACGCTTTCCCTCATGAGGCCTCCCGCCACCGGTGCCCTTCCACCGTTTGGCTTCCGTTATAGACCGAGGTAAAGTTTGCAGACTGGGACACTACTTCCGGTTTTGCAGAGGTCGTAAACCAAATCGTTTGTAAACAGGGCTGTTCTTAGACGGAGGTACCACTGTAATTATATTAGACTAGGTGCCCTCCAAATGGTTTTTATTTATTTATTTGATGGATACTGTAAGCTCTCTCCCATCATCAGATAGTCCAAGGGCAAATATGTCACAGTTAAAACAATTACAACTTACGTTTAAAAACAAAAATAAAAAGTCAACAACAAAGCAGCAGTACACAGAAATGCAAAAGCCGAGAAATTCACATAGCAAAAGGCCCGAATAAAGACAACTCCCATTAGCCCTAGCAAACACGACCACTGGTCAGGGATAGAGGGACCTGCAGTTCAACAATATCTGGAAAGCAGATCATATATTATGCAGATGGACCTTCCACATTATACTCATCATTATCTGATAATACTTTTTGCAGAGACAGGCTAAACCCGTTGAAGCATTTGTATTCTTTGCTATGTTATTTCAACACCCATCTATGAACAGTAAACCTAAAAGAAAAACTCTGAAGGATGTACATCAGACAGCACTGTGCAAACTGCAGCCCAGTCAGTAATTCGTTTTCATAGAAAGCCACTTCATGAAGGGGGGGGGGGCAACACTTCGACCCCATCCTCCTGAAAATGGTTCCCTGCCAGTAACTGCTGCAATCCTTTTCTCTACATCTGTTTGCCTCTAAATTAGCAGAGCAACAGAGTTAAAGAACAAAAGAGGGAGTAGACAGCAAGGACGGTAAATTGAGGTCAAGGAAGGTAGGCTGAGGACAAGGAAGTTAAACTGAGGACACCTCACATACTTTAAGAACCACACACCTAGCACAAATAACCTTTCCAAATCAATGGTTACAGTACCCACGAAGAAAGGATTTCTACATTATTTTGCTAGTAGACTTACAACCACTTACCCAGTTGTTCTTTTTGCCAGCATAAATTTCCATGTTTTCTCCATACTGAGGTTCCTCAAGTAATGTTTGATATTCAAACATGAGGCGAGAGCTCTCACGTAGTCTGCTGCACTGGAACTGGTGATATTGTTGAACAAGTTCTTTTACAACAAGCAGCAGGCATTCTGGGTTTGAGGGATTCCATGAGGCCAAGTTCTGTGTAATGAATTGAGACAATGACCAAGTTAATTCACGAAAACAGGAATACTAATACAGTGGTACCTCGGGTTACAGACGCTTCAGGTTACAGACTCTGCTAACCCAGAAATAGTACCTCGGGTTAAGAACTTTGCTTCAGGATGAGAACAGAAATTGCATGGCGGTGGCGCGGCGGCAGTGGGAGGCCCCATTAGCTAAAGTGGTACCTCAGGTTAAGAACAGTTTCAGGTTAAGAACGGACCTCCAGAACGAATTAAATTCTTAACCCAAGGTACCACTGTATACTGTATACCTGTATACAGTGGTACCTCTAGTTATGGACACAATTCATTCTGGGGTGCCGTTCGCACCCCAAAAAGTCTGAAACTAGAGCGGTGCTTCTGCACAAGCGTGGAGCATGATACAGCGCTTCTGCACATATGCGAATCGTGCAGAACGCTTCTGTGCATGCCGCGTTCACAAGCCAAAAAGACACAACATGAACCTAACGCAGCACGAGGTATGACTGTAGTTGCTTTTTCACTGCCTGACCAAGGAAAGGTTTCGAGTTAGACCAAGCTGTAGGTCATTTCACTTGCTTAAAAGAGCATGGGAGCAGTTCAGTTAGAAGCTCAAGTCAAATGCCTGCTAAAATGAAAACTTAGGGAGAATACAAGACAGATTAAAAATATTTCTCTCTCTCTACCTAACTAACTGAGGCTATGATATTAAAGATAAACTATGTTAGGAAGAACCTGCAGGGAGTAATTTACTTTCAGCATTAGAAATTCAGAGAAATAAAGTGATCTTTGCTCCACTGTCTCCTATAAGGCCCTGGACAAGGAACATTGAATTTATGGGGAAACTATAGTTTATTCAATCTTCCAAAGATAGGAAGGACTCAAGGACAAAAATAAAATATAAGCCTAAATGTTTAAAAGATAAAGTAGAATTAGGTTCTATCGACAGTGTGACATTTTATGGAAAGCTGGAGAAATTGTCTCTTCAATATCACCAAGGAAGAAGATGAAGTCTAGACAAAACGCTGGGCCGTGTTCAACTATAGTAACTTGTTGCATTAGCGGAAGCCAGCACAAAGATTCCTACTATTGCAAAGGGACTTCTCACTTCTGCCACTCCCATATATATTTCCCAAATCTGCTTCAAAGAGTTGTTAAATCCTCCAGAAGCGTGTGTGTGGAAATCACATGAGAGATTGTTCTGTCAGGCAAGTAGGAACACTTGAGCTAATGGTACAATCTCCTTAGCACTCCATTGAATACAACATATTATTATTATTATTATTATTATTATTATTATTATTATTATTATTACTGTTGCTGCGGCTACTACTATAGTGTAATGCACATGGCACTTTGCAGAGTGAAAAGAGGACAGGTCCTTGCTTAGAAGTGCTTACAAATATAAATTTTATTAGAAGGGGAGAACATAGGAGAGGGGAGGAAAGTATGGGGAACAGGCAATCAACATGAGTAAGTAGGCACCAAGGCTATTTTTCAGTTACACATTAAGTAGAGAAGTGTGAGAAGGCCTGTGATCCTTGCCACATACTGTGATTTAAGAACTGGTAATTAGGTGCAATGGCTATCGAGGTGTTGTACAGATCAACTGATCAGAAAGTTCACTTTTATCAGATTTTGTCAGCTAAGCCCACAGCATATCATGTAGGAAATCAGTCTTGCATCACAAGGTCAGAAATCAAGCAAGCAGACATGTTCTGCATAGTTGCTATTTCCTTTCCACAAGCCTTTAAGCAAACAGCTTTCCCAGAAAGTTGAAGGATGGAATGTGCCAGTAGGGGCTGACATCATTTTAATGAGAAATGGGAATGCCTTCTCCCCCCACTTTTTTCTATTGTGTTGCATCACTAGTATTGTGTTAAAGGAAATGACCCACGTTTTAATAACTGTCCTACATTGGAGTGGAGTATTTTTCCCAAGCACTAATGAGACAGAAAATCACACCCATATATGCTTTTTTAAAACAACTAACAAACATTTAGAGGGGGGGGAAAGCAGAAAGAGGAAGCTGTCATTTGTTCTTGTTCCGACAGCAGGGTTATTCTTGTCAAGCTGAACAATATTGCATCAGAACAGAGCTTTCAAATAGCTTCACCCTAACACATCAGTTTTAGACATAAAAATCATCTCACAAGATAGCTGTTTTGTTCCAACATTAACTATATTTTTTTAAGTAAGTCATAAGAGAAAAATTACTTGGAGGATAAACGAAAATGATGTTGAATCTGATAATGAAGTACAAACACATAAGAATCAAAGTTGGGGGGGAATCAATGAGAATCTTTATTTTATGTCAGACTCCTATATTTTAAACATTTAAGTGTCTCTTTGGAAAAAAAAATATCCTGGTTTTAACTGAAGTCAGAACTTGAAATGTCGAAGTCTGCTTTTATAATCCAAAATGTATTAATTTAAAAACTGCTTTTCCATATAAAAAGAACAAACATCAGTGGGTGTATGTATAAAGATGAAGGCCAAGCATTACTGGGCAAACCACCAAGCCTTGTTTCTGTAGCGTTCTGGACAATTAAGGTAGTCTTATCATCTCTTTCTATACAGAAAGAGAGACAAGCCAATGATCTGTTAATTTCACAATTGTTTCCCTTATCTAAAATGACACAGTTTTGTGGCACAAGAGTTACGTGGGCTGCATGGCTAAAGGTTCTGCTTATGCCACCAGGAAATAGAACGGCTCCATGCTGCTACTGCAAACCAATCAGTTCAAATTGTTATAGGACCCAAATGCAAATTTCTTCAGGAAACACATGATTTAAAACAATTTTCTTCTGTCTTTTTCATGTTGATTTAATTGGCTTTGATTTAAACAAAACGACCCTGTTCTTAAAACGGTCATTTAGAACTACCAGCTTATCAAGAGATTTGTGATCAGCTGCAAAACAGAAAGTTAAAGAATAAACATGGCAGGCAGTAGGGAGATGACTTTCAATGAGCTCCTGTAAATCTAGTGCGGAGGAGCAGGAATGCACTCACTTTATTTGTACTATCCCCTCCCCACTACAGACAACCAAACTTGTGCACATTTTTTGGCCCCGAATATTTTGGATCCTAGCCATTACATATAACTAATTTGTTTTTGTCAAAGTAAATCAGAACAGCGGTCAGGCAGAAGGAAAACATAACACTGGAAGAACCATTTCTTCATGTTGTCAGTTCTTATAGCCTCTTAATAAACTTTTTTTGCCCAATCTGCACACAAAAGTCACACTATACTATGTCTGGCCACGCACACTCTCCTGACCACACCCACATAAAACCCACCCTTAGAAGTGTAACCTCAGTTACTTATACTACTGTTCTGCATCAGGAACCAAAGTAAGGTACAAACTGCAACGAGAAACATTTGTGCCAGCATCATTATTCCAGCAAGATGAGAAAAGCAATGGTACCAGATACAGGTTAGCACAGTTTCCAGATCTTCAACACAGAGAAATACGGTATAGCTGATTGTGCAGTACCACAGATATGGCAACACACACTGGCAGAAGCATCCTGCAGATGACTACCTTCTTTCCTGGCACATTCTAGGGCAGTATGACTGAAGACAGTTTTTCTGCCTTTACCAAATGCTTTCAAGTGGGTAAGATTCCAGGAAGCAATCCATCTCTTGAATTCATACGCTAATATTAAAAAAAGGAGTAAAACCACGAGTTGGGTAAAACTTTAGTTAGCTATGTTTCACCAGACTTCCATTTCCTTTAAAAAAAAAAAAAAGGAAGCTAGGCATCACAGTCACAAAAGACTGTATCCTCCTTTGATGTTATACAATGGAGGTCGCCAACATGGCACCTGACAAGTGTCAGTGTGTCCACCAGTCCCTCCCATGGTGCCCACATAATAAGGTTACCAGATTTTCTTCAATGAATCAGGGGATACTTTTCAACTTCAATGGATTTTGTATGGGGACTGATGTATAAATCCAGGGACTGTCCCCAGGAAACGGGGATGTCTGGTAACCTTACCACAAAAGGTCTCAGTAAATATCCCCTTGAAAATCCACAGTGCACAAGAGACAGTTTGCTTTTCTACTCAGTTCCTGTTTGTATTATCTTGGCCTCTCCTCCACTGAACATGCCCCCTTAAACGTGGTATGTTTCAATGGATAATCCACCCTCTCAGCAGAGGAGAGCAGCAAGGATTCTCTTACTGCAAGTTGAATGACTGGTTTTCTATCCCATCTTTTCCTCCAAGGAGCTCAGGGCGGCATACATGGTTTTCCTCCTTTTCATTTAATTCCAAGAACAACCATATGAGGTAGGTCAGGCTGAAAAGGCAGTGACTGGTCCAAGGTCACCCAGTGAGTTTCATGGTTGTGCAGGGATTGGAGCCCTGGTCTCCCAGGTTCTAGTCCAACACTCTTAACTACGACACCACACTGACTCTTTAAGAGCTGCTGTGGGTGATGTAACAGATATTAAGTTGACTTGGTTAGGTAGATATAATAATAATAATAATAATAATAAAATAATAATAATAATAATAATAATAATAATAATAATAATAATAATAATAATAATTATTTATTTATACCCCACCCATCTGGCTGGGCTTCCCCAGCCACTCTGGGCGACTTCCAACAAAATATTAAAATACAGTAATGCATCAAACATTAAAAGCTTCCCTAAACAGGGCTGCCTTCAGATGTCTTCTAAAAATCTGGTAGTTGTTGTTCTCTTTGACATCTGGTGGGAGGGCGTTCCACAGGGCGGGTGCCACTACCAAGAAGGCCCTCTGCCTGGTTCCCTGCAGCTTGGCTTCTCGCAGTGAGGGAACCGCCAGAAGGCCCTTGGAGCTGGACCTCAGTGTCTGGGTAGAACGATGGGGGTGGAGGCGCTCCTTCAGATATACTGGACCGAGGCCGATATACTGATGAATTAAAAACCATGAAGGTTGGAAAACATCAGTGTAATTTCTGCCTTTTATAAACATACAGCAAGCGAGGAAGTGTATAGTGGCACGTCTTAATTCATAAAACCATATAACATTTCTATGGAAGAGTACAGCAATTTTAGATTTGGAATGCTATTTTAATGCTGTTCCGATTAATTGCATTTAATACATATTTTACTATGGGTTGCCAATCAAATATTGCCACACCACCAATTTAACAATATTTTACTACAGGCATGTGTTTTATGAAACAGAAAATATTCTGGCATGGGAAGCAGCCTACCATTGGGTTTGCTGCTGCATGAGACCATGAAGAAAAGTCAGAAGGAAATGTTGCTTGGTTCTCGCACTTGTGGGAGCTGCAACACACAATCACGCACTGTACTGACAACCTCTCTTCTGCTCTATAGTCATATTTAAGAGTCCTCACATGTCTTTTATAGTTGCTGTGTGCTTTATTTGCCTCTAGAAGAAATTGAGGCCATTTGAGCTATCCCTTGAGTTCTAGGATTTATGCCATTAACTCCTCATATGCATGCATACAATATTGTTTTCTGAAAATAATTGATTTTAATCACCTACTTCTTAATATACCTGTTAACTAACTAGGGGTTACACTGAGTATCTCTCTCTTTTTGTTCTATTAATACAACAGTTGACTGCAGTCGGGATCAGAAAACCCACTCTTTACCAGCGAATAGGAGCAAAAGGCATTCCGTGGAAGACTCTAATTGCTGTTTATTTTGATTCAGCATTAAAGAGCGAGTTTTCCTGGGGACAATAGCAGGTCATAGACTGGGAAAAGACGGAGCTGTGCCTAGAATGCGTGTAAGGCAAAAGGGATCTGTGGACGAGCCCTATGTTAGGCAAAGAAGGATTTTTGGTATAAATATAGAAATATTTACTGAGCTGAGCAACTGTACCTTTGCCCTGAACAGGCAGAGGGTTGGACTAGATTATATTTGAGGACCTTTCCGACTCTATGATTCTAGCATCAACCAAAATATTATGTGCACAATACAGCCAAAGATGTCAAGCACTTTCAAATCCTAGTAATTTCAAGTGAAGAGCATTCAACATATGCTTCTTCATACCTTCAAGGAGGCTTAAAAGTGCTCAGCTGCTTTGGCTATATCACGCCCCAGGTTTCCAGATACTACTTATTTTATTTATTAATGTTCCTATATATGCGTGTTCCTAAGCAGAATTACCTGGAAGTAACACAATGAACTCAACAGGACTTTCTAACCATGTGCACTTTGGAATGTTTCAGATTACATGAGAGCCCGTATGGCATTTTTTTTTATTTTTTTTTATTTATACCCCACCCTTCGTGGTTTAAAAACCAGGCTCAGGGCAGCTAACAGCAAATATAAAACATTGATTAAAATGCGACTTTAAAACAGCATAAAATGCAGCATAAAATGCAGAAACAATCTCAATGAAATTCAAAAATTCAGGGGTCATTTTTTTTGGGGGGGGACCCAATCAGTAGACATCAAATGATCACAAGGGCTAACTGGCCAAGTTGGTCCTACTAGGGCCAGCAAGGAGACCGGGGAAGAATTTAAATGTGGGGTCCCAGAAAGGGTTTCTTCATAGAAGAGGAAAGGGGGAAAGGGAATAGAGGATCAGGCTAATTCAAATTGGTTAGAAACAACTAACCACACCAAATACACAGCAGATAAGTTCACATATGCAATGACAAGTTGCATCATCCATCTTATACAGACAAAAAAAACCATGCTACTGGGTATTTTATTTATTTTGATTTCCAGCCCACTCCTATGGCTTTGGAAAGCATACTGAAGTGCATCCCCTCTAGCCTCCACTTTTTAAAACCACTCAGGGCAAGAAAAGGAAAACTGAATACGTCGAAATTATTGCAGCTCAATCATAGTGAGAGAACAGTACTCCACTCTAAAAGGAAGCAACCAATATTACTTATGGCTACCATGCCGGATGACACCTAGTTGCAGTCCTACAACAACTGACTTCAGCAGAACTGCAGCCTGCCATCTCAACATGCTTAGCGACCACCCATTTCAATCAGCTAGTTTTGGCTCATAGGATATTTAACCAGCCATTAGAAGTCTAGATCTGAACTGTCAAGACAATGCTTGTCAGGATGGAGCTTGTGTGCCTGTAAGACATCTTTCCCATACATGTGGTATGATCTCTTTCTAAAACCAGGAACAATCTGCATAAGATGCAATTTGTTCCTGTCATTAAGAGAATAAGCAAATCATTTCTTAATTAAATGGAACTTGTTTTTCTTAAGAATGTGCTTAAAGCATCCAGGTTGCCGGAATATCTTCCAGGAACGTGACTTTGAAGAAGACAGCTTGCTACTGTTTTTTCTGGCTGTACTACAGAAAACAGCAAGATCTTCAGTTGGTGCACTGGGTTTTTTTGGTGTGTTTTTTTTAGGGAGTATAGAATTAAGTGCAATAATTGTCAAGGAAATAAATGTCAGGAAACACAAGAATCAAGCCCTTGATAGCAGTTAATAAGATTAAATTTATGCAGAGCCTTTCTTCACAGATTAATTGCAAACATTGTACAAGTTCAACATGTAAGCAAAAGAGATTTGCTATAAAAGGTCTGTCGAAAACATTTTATTCTGAAGCAGTTTTGATATGTACCAATGCTCATAAACCAACAGAAAAATATGAATATTTATCTGATAACTATTCCATTCTCCATCTTTTCAATCACCTTCTCAGCCACAAGCATTTGTTTCCACTTATATCCAAAGGGTCCACTTCACAGTTAGTATCAGAATCTGTTTACACGTTACAGCTTTAGGCATACACTTAAAATATTTAAACATACACCTGAAGTGTAAAAATGTGAAAGTTACAGACAGGTGTTTGCAAACACTTGTAGTAGGCAGGCATACTGATTGGGGAATTAGGATAGGCCAACCCTTTGGCAATAAGAACATAAGAGCAGCTCTGCTGGGCCACACAAAAAGCCCATCTGGTCCAGCATTTTGTTCCCAATAGCAGCCAAACAGATGCCTATGGAAGGGATGCAGGTGGCGCTGTGGGTTAAACCACAGAGACTAGGACTTGCCGATCAGAAGGTTGGCGGTTCGAATCCCTGTGACGGGGTGAGCTCCCGTTGCTCGGTCCCTGCTCCTGCCAATCTAGGAGTTCGAAAGCACATCAAAGTCCAAGTAGATAAATAGGTACCGCTCCAGCGGGAAGGTAAATGGCATTTCCGTGTGCTGCTCTGGTTCGCCAGAAGCGGCTTAGTCATGCTGGCCACATGACCCGGAAGCTGTACGCCGGCTCCCTCGGCCAATAAAGCGAGATGAGCGCTGCAACCCGCCAGAGTCGGCCACGATTGGACCTAATGGTCAGGGGTCCCTTTACCTTTACCTTTAGATGCCTATGGAATGCCCACAAGCAGGACATGAGCTCAACAGCACTCTGCTGCTTTTGTTCTCCGGGAACTGGTATTCAAAAACATACTGCCTCTGAGTCTCAAAATAGTATTCAGTCCTGACTAGTAGCCACTGATAGCCATATTCTTCATGAACTGGTCTAACCTTCTGTTCAAGTTAGCAGCCGTAACTACATCCTGTGGAAGCAAATTCTGTATTGAAAAGCTCTGTGTGAAATAGCACCTTCTTTTGCCCATCCTGAATTTCGCTTCATTCAGCTTCACTGGGCAATCCTGGGTTCTACTATTATGAAAGAGGGAGAAAAGTGTATCTGTATTCAGTGTCTCTGCAGCAGCCATAGTTTTTATGCACCTCTAACATGTCCTCTAACCTCCCCCCCCCCCCGCCGTAAGTCCCCTTCCTCATTGAGAATTACTCCAGCTCACTGATCCTTTTAGTTGCTCTTTTCTGCAGTCTCAGAGTCTCTGTGTAATGTATGAAAGTAGCTCTGAATATACTACAAATTATTTAACATTCAAGTTGTAACCATGCAGTGTGTCCCCTTAAGTGTACACAACCAACAGCTGGCTAGTATTTCTTGTTTTCATAGTCCGAAATAGACTTGATTAACCAAACTTATGCTTAAAAGTAATTGCTATTCACATACAGATGGCAACCATTTTCTGCATACTCAATTGATGAGCAATTGATGACCAATTGGCCTGGCTCCTTTTGGACCCAGAAGATGGGCTCTCTATAAATGCTCGCAGGGGCCAGGAACAGAACCCCAGTGCAAAATGGTCGCCGCCTATAAATCAGCTTGCCTCTAAGTAAACAGACTTTGGATGAAAGTGTAGATGAGGAAAGTTTTACAACTTCTATCCCAATACAACATATTATTGGTTTTCTTTTCCAATTATAAAATGTCAAAAATCAAGGCAAACTGTATTGCTATGTAGGGGGAAAATCAAAACAAAAAGGAACCCCCATAAGAAAGATATTTCTGTTCCAAGTAGAACAGAAGTTACAAACTGAAAATAATAATAATATTTTAAAGGGGATTAACTACAGCTAATTATTTCCTAAATGACATGCACTAATCAGACAAATTACATGTTTTACTTGCACATTCGCAAGCAGTTACTTTCTCTCTGGAAAAATTCTTATGGTCCAATAATTAGAACCTAAAGGGCACAGAATTGCTAATTTCAATGATTTCTCATTAAAAAAATGAAATTAAAAGGCAGGAATTAGAAAGATACTTCTTTTCAACTTGCAAAATGTGCTTCTAGGAGACTCACTGCCTCCTAGCTAAGCTTCAACATTGGCTGCATACACAAACTGTGGCTTAGCATAGGGCGGCTAAACTACAGCCCTCCAGCTATTGCTGGATTAGAACTCCCCTCCTTGACCATTGGTCATGCTTCCTGGGGCTGATGGGAGTTGGAGTCCAACATCTGGAGAGCCACATGCTAGTTACCCCTTGCTTTGCACTACTGTATATGGATAAAACTACTGCATGTATATAAATGTATTACTTGGATGAGGCCAGATCCTTATCTCTAGCCATGGAGTAGTTTCTTTCCATAATATAAACATAGTGCAACAAAAACTGTTCCTCAAGGGAGGGATGATCTGTTTACAACCTTAGACAATGTCATCCCTTTTTTTGAAGGGCTATCCATCTAGCATACTTGATTCTTGCATCCTCCCTTCCTGTAACGGGCCAATGGCCGTAATAAAGATCAATCCAATCCAATCCAATCCATCCTCCCTTCCTGAAAGCATGCCTATCCTTATTACAAAACGCACACTTAAATCTTCAGCTTTCAGAGTGTTGCCTAACATGATGAAACCTGGAGCACACCTTCACTTCACGTCCATGCTTCAAGGTATGAATACAGAACCTCACCCTCACAAATAGTACTTTCTGTACTATAGAATTAGCCCTTCTTAAAACCTATACAATGTTTATTAGAGGGAAGTCTAACCTATTATTAGGCCCACAGCAAGGCGTTTTACAATGAGAGGGCTAAAGACATCAGATGAAACATCTCCTATGGCCTCTACTTCTAATCTTCCCGAATGAATACTGTTCCATGCCTTTGGTCTCTACGACTCCACTCCCGGGATTGCAAGAGATGGTTATGTGGAAAGAGTTCCTCAGAGTTCCCCACTACAATATCCTACCCATATAAGAACTAAACCCTTCTTATCCTTGAAAGGCCTGTTGTCTCAAGGCAAGAATGTTGTGGGCCACAAAAATGAAAAATGGATTGATCATGAAAGGCAGAAAAGTGACAGTGGAAGTCCAGCTCAATAACAGTGGCAGGAAAAACAGATAACTCATCAGAAAAGGAAAGATCACAATGTGATTACTTTAAGGGTCATGTGGCAGCAGATTTCTTTTTTTTTTTTCCAAAAAGGTAGAAGTATTGAAAACTCAGAGGAATATGTAAACTTTTTCAGCAGATGTCACAACTCTGTCAGGCAATGGAAGTCTTTCTCCAGGACTGTAGTTTCTAGCTAACTGTAATGTATTCCCTACGAAAACTAACAGTTACCACAATTATTCAATCGGTATGCTATAGAAAAAATGACCAACTATTGACAGCACCCTGATTCACGAAACTTAGGCAAAATCTAATTTACATTAGGATAATAAAAGAACATACATGTATTAAGAGAGCAGCGAAAATGCAAGACTGAAAATCTTTGTTGGGTTTGCAAATTTCAGTTCAACTTTTTTTAATTGGTTTTGTGCGTTTTCAGCCTGCTGTTGCAACCAATAGCTGAAGGTACTTATTAATTATAATTATAATAATTCAACCACATCATTAGCAAAATGCAGTTAAAAATACAGAACACATTATAATACAAAGAATCCACTAACAACAATTAGAGCAATAAATAAGCAACTTAGCCCCACCACCAAATGCCTGCCAGCACAGGCAAGGCTTGCCAATATGAAGGTGGGTGAACACACGTCATTCCAGAGCTTGAGGGCCACGGATAAGCAGCCAAGTAGGTGTCTGTATAAATGACAGCACACAAAACACTAGAGATGTACTCACATGTAAAGCTGAGGGATCAGGAAGGAACTCAGCATCCTCTCCAAAGATGAAGTCAGGAGGCAGTTCTGGATAGTAGGCATTAAAAATTATATCCCCTAAAACAAGCAAACAAGTAAGGAAATAGCTTAACTACCACAATAGCAAAGAAAATTCTATACACACTGACTGCATTCAGGTGCAATGCAAGTCCATGGTGAGGCTAAACTATTAGCATTATCTAAAGCACTTTCTGTAAGCGAACTCGTATACATAAATTCTATACTTAAAAGTCTCCCACATCTTAGTCCGGAAGATGTATTGGCTCCTTAAAATACTGTTCTAATGGAAAAAATATGTTACTATGAACCTGTCATATAATATAATATTAATGCTACCTTTGAAGACCATTTGGAAACTGCAGTTGCTCTAGAATTATTGTTGATATTTTTATTAAAATTTATTAGATAGACACTTTATCTCGTTGCAGGCAACTCAATGCAGAGGTCAGACTAAAACTATCCATCACAGTGACTCCTAACTGGTTTCCAGGCAAGTTGATACACGAAGAGCCACCTGCTGCCAAGTGTGTACCTGTCCAGGTACGCAGGTCATCACCCAAGTCCCCGTTTCATGTTCTGCAACCATAGGCTAGTTTAGGCAATCCCAGTACTGTTTCTTTTATTGCCCTCAGATTACAGAACAGCTTCCCAAGGGAGACTCAGCTGGTCCCTTCCCTGGCATCCTTTCTGATACAGTACAAGCAAAATGCTTCTCTCTTCCAGAGAACCCTTGAGAAGCAAGGGCTAACCCACTTCAATTGTAACTTTTTGTTCTCTTACTTATTACTTCTTTGTGTGTGTGTGTTTTTTGTTGTCTTTTAAGCTCCCTGGGTGCCTTTGAGGACAGAATTAGTCAGATATACATTTTAAACATAAGGAACATATGGGTGCAAGGCTTTGCCTCCCTGCCCCTTTGCCCACATGTATGAAACTTATTTGCTGTTCCAATATAGATCAGAGGTTGCCAACCTTTGTGGACCAGTGGGAACATTATGAATTTTGAGAACATGCTTTGGGAGCCAAGTGAGTGTGTCATAGCGCAAGGCTGCTTGGGGGAGGGGAGGATGGCAGAACACAAAATTAGAGAGCATACTAGAAAAGGTTTAGTCTGTTCAATTTCTGGCTGACACATACTGTTAAAGGCACAATAACCCTTTATTCCTCAATGCCAACACTAAATCAAAGCCTAGGCTGTCATCCTGTACCCACACTTATTGTGCAGTAGTATTTGCAGAAAATTACTTTTAGGGTCTACCTGATCTCAAGACAATCCCGCCACGGTAAAGATGCATCCAGGTTGCTAGGGAAAAGGAAGGGCAAACTACAGAGATTCCAAGGACTCGAACATGAGATAAAAGCAGAAAAAAGCACACTAAATGGGAGTACGAAACAGCAGCCCTTTACAACCCCAGGGACTCCTATTGCAAACAACTCACCAATAACAACTCTTACCCATTGGCTAAAAACACTGACAAGCAGGAGCAGTCAGGCGGGCTCATTTCACAGAAATCACTTAGAAGGGTACCTGCACATTTTACTTCCTAACTTTCTTACTAGGAGGGCTAAATACTATTTTTTTAATGAAAGTTCAGAGCATGGGTCCCTGGCTCAGGGTGCCAGGGAAGACTCTGTAGGTGTCATGGTGCCCATGGGCACTGTGTTGTAGACCCCCAATTCTAGATTGTAACTGTATTATATTCATTACAATTCATTTGTGGTTAAATGATTCAAGGTTACCTGAATCCAAGCCTCTGTTTTTTTAAGCATCACTTAAATGACAATACTGCTGGTTCTTATATGGTTGTGCTCTGTTAATTATATGCTTATTATATTGTATTTTCTACTACAAGCAGCTTTGGTTTTAACAGGAAAGTGGAGTATAAACATAGCAAAGAATAAACTAAACTACATCTGCAAAGTGCTAATCTTTCTTAATAGATCACAATGAGGATTGATAGCCTTGGCAAAATTGGTATTTGATGAAGTTCAAGAGACTATGAAACAAGGACAGACAATAAATCAAAGTGACATAAACGTGCAATTTGGAGGGATTTGTTCACATCTGAATGCCAAGGAACTTTAAACAATTAGGGAACAGTGTAAACTAGCTATCAGTTTCAATACAAGATGCACTGTGTTGCCACAAAGTCAAATCCTAACACGGTAAATTCAGTTTTCCCATTGACTTCCAGGGAGAGAAAAAGTCAGAACAGTGGTACTTCCCAAATGCCAACTGATAAACACACCAGAATAAGCTACCTGGATTTGAAGTATGGCAGCTGTTGTGAATGATAATTTGGAGGAGGAAAACTGATCTCTTACAAAGAGGATGCAGTGGTTAGCCGCAAAGGAAGTAGGCACTTCAGCTTGTACTCAGCACCAATCTCACAAGACAAAACCATGAACACTTCAAAATGTTCCTGTTACGACATTCAGTGACCATTTTTCATAGAATTATTCTGCTTTCAAAAGATAACAGCCACACATCTAGCAACAGGATGTTTGGTGTTCCTGTACACTGTTGTCTGCTTATAGTAATAATTTCCACAAGTGCCAATTATGAATGTCCTTTGCCCATCAAAAAACATTTTGTTCTGAACCACAAGCACTGTCATTCACAATGCTTCCACATATTAACATTTTTCATCTGCTACTTTATTTGCAGCTATATCCCATCTATATTTGCATGGGTTTAAATATGCATTCTCTCTTAGCATAGATTGCCATTTTTCATTTGAGTAGATCTGATTCAAAAAAACTAGCTGCCAATCTTGCTGGATTTGTAAAGAGAGGCATGTGTAATATTGGGAAGTTGTTATATTCAGCAGACCATAAGACTGAAATATATTCTTTCTCGGTACTGTTGCAATTCTATAAGGACCCAGCAATAATCATCATGGGGCAGGTCTCACCTGTTGCTTTGTAATTGTTTTAATATTTTGTTCATCACAGTCTTGTCACCTCCAACTTCACCACCATCCTGTACTGTAGGCTAGGTTAAAATAGCAAACATCATATAGACAGCTCCATGATGAACAGGGTTTGAACTGAGGTCTCATCGTGCCTCCCTGTACAACCCTGGCTGTTTTGTGCTTCTCATATATATATATATATATATATACACACACACACACACACACACACATATATATATATACACACACACATACACACACACACATAAAAATGTTTTAAGGCACCAGGGGTGAGAAACATGTGACCTTCTAGATGTTGTTGGACTGCAACTCCAATCACCCATTGGTCATGCTGGATGAGGCTGAGAAGTATTGGAATCTAAGTACGTATGAAGAACCATAGGTTCCCCCAGGCTAGTTTAAGAGCAGTACGACTTTTTAAAAAAATCTTGATGTCAAATCTTTTTCTTCATCGTATATATCCAAATACATGGAACTATGCCACTGGAATTTTACCTGATATCACAGGAAAAGCCCAATGTTTTGTTTCAGACAATTCAGATACTTTTTTGTGACGTATGTTAAAAAATTCATAAATTGCCTAAATGATTCATTTTCAGATATAATGCAGTTAGGAAAAAGCTGCCACCCGAGTTTATGTGTAATCTCAACATTTAAACTGTATAAACACGTACTCTGGATGATAAAACATTTCCTACATTTTAGGAGCACATAAGCTTCTGTGCTCTACTAAAATACATAGACTACTTGCTACTTGTTTTCCAGTTGTCTTTTACTGACAATTCAGAAAGCCAGTCTCTGCGACTAGTATAAGATGGTAGAATATAATTTTCTTCTTCTCAGCGATTACATGAGTATATATGAAACAGAAAAAAGCTGCAAGAGTAGCGGTTAAACAATTTACATTAGCTTACAATACGTTCCTCTTATTCAGATATATTGGTGCAGCTTGCACAGGTCAGAGGCCACCCAGGCACCTTAGAAATAACGTATCTTTCTCATTGGGTGGCCATTTAAACATGAATGACAGAGGCTTGTAAACACCACTACAAAGAGACCTGTGCATGTTCAGGCAACTGAGAATGAAGCCCTTGAACTAGGATGAAATAGACGACATATAAGGCTAAGGCAGTGTACACACTAGAATGGTAATACGCACATGCGTCACACAGATCTGATTTTTCCATGCAAGCTTTTGTGCATGTCTGTCAACAGAGGAGCACTTTCAAATGAACTTTGTCTCAAGAGATTTTTGTTTTCCAGCTACACTACTGAGCAGTGCTTTAGGGGATGTATTCATATTGTGTGCTGTTCTCCCCTTGCCTCAATTAGTACTTCCTCAATCACTCCAAGTTCAGGAAATCTGAGGGTCACTGTGGGAATGCATGCAAGTATTTGTTCACCTGTGCCTAACACATTTTTTAAAATCTTTTTTTAGATATGGGTTTTCCAATATACCATATTACACAAAACACTGGGTTTATTAAAAGAATCCCAGTTGTGTTTGCCCCACTTTATCCATCAATTGGGAACTGTCCAAATTAAACAGGGGGTAGGGAGCGATGGCTGCCACTTGGATGAGGACAATGTCATGTGAATGTGAAAAACATGCACACCTCAAATCCACTTTAAACTGCTATGTGTACACAGCCAAAAAGACTAACATCAATGGCTAAACCCTCTTCCACAGAGTAAATACTAATTTTTTTAAAAAACATTTCTACACGAGGTCCAAAGAAGTCACCTGTCTGAATCTCCCACATGACAGCAACTCTTGAAAAATTATATGGGACTTGGTTCATTTTGTCTATCTAATATATTTTAATAAACTTACCTGGAGAAAGAATTACGTAATGAATGCTAGTGTGTCATGAGGATATTCACACCCTACCTTAAAGCAGAAGCTTGGATAAGATCAGCTTCATGTCCTTTGTATATGAGCTCCCTATGTATATTCCAGAATCTGATAGCTGGCTACCAAACCAAGCAATACTCATGGCCGCTGGGAGGAGCACAGAGAGAAGAAACATCATGGTGCATATATAACAGTGAAACTGGTTACCTTCATCTTCCCCAGCTGCAATAAAACATGCCTCTCTCATATAAGTCTCTACAGCCACAGCAGGCGCTGTAACTCACCAACAGTTTGACCTTACCCTCAATGGCACACTCTCCCATTGTTTCTTGAGAAAGACGGATGCCAACAACTCATTGCCTTTTTAGGAAATGAGCATCACATTTGGTCAATTACAGCAATAAAGAATTTAAAAACTATACTTGCTCCTTTGTTTCCTGATGCCATTTTTCTTTCATGTGACTTGCACAATTAACAGTTTCAAAGATCTCAATCTAATATAAAACCACACACAAGCAACAGAATGAACTCCAAAAGCGGTAACCCACAAAACCAGATGCTACCACATCATGTAAGATGCCATCTTTAACTCCACTGAATTAGATGTTTCCACCACTGATGTAATAGGTTTGGATTGCATCTTAGGGGGTGATTCACTGACCACTTCCCACTTGCTTTCTCCCACTGACTTCAAAACACTTTCTTGGTTTATGGTCCACTTTAAGAGTGATGGAGTGTGGAGTGTGTGAGAGTGATGTAGTCCAAACTGAGATCTGTCAACCAACGCCTGTACAGAAGAGACACTTACTAGAAAAGCTTCACCATTAGAACAACAACTGTCCACAAAAAGCAACCAAAAAGATCAATAGAATTAGAAACTACCCTATTCTTAAAACAGAGCCCCACATACTGCCAGAGACTGATGACTGCACAGGAGAGAGCTGAGACCTTTGGAAACCTGCTTGCCAGGCTCAATTCCTCCACCTCCCAGGATTAAGGACCTGGGCATACATCCCTCAAGGCCAAATGCCTTCCCCAGAAGGGACTCCACTGGGTTTGCAGCACAGGCAGATTTTTTTTTTTATTATTCCCCAGCTGCAACAGGGACAGATCTAGTAGACCAACTGCCAGATCATGTCAGCTGCAGGAGAGACGAGCCCTCGCGGTTTAAAAAGACTGCACTGGAGGGGAGACCTGCCCTTCAGTGCCTCATCCAATCTTGCCTCCCCATTCCCTGCACTGCACTCTCTCCTCAAGCCAGGCATTTTTTGGATGCAGAACAAGGGCTGCAATGGCTGCTGTCGTGAGAGCCAGTTCCATAAAGCCTGGAAGCTTTGACAAGGTTGGTTAACAAACTGGTAAAAGGGAATCAATGCACATGCATATTTTAACAGATATAGAAGATGCAACAGAAACACCTCTAATCTGTTTATTTAAAACATGTGTTACCCCACTCTTCAACTTTACAACTCCCAAGGCAGCTTAACAATATATGGGGAGGAATACAACATCATGCTAAGACCATCGCTCCATCAGGGTAATCATTTTGGCTTGCCAGATGGGAAAAAACCCACCCTTCCTTCCCCTGTATGCTGTTCTGGCTATTTTCCTGACACCCTCTACCCCGTGAGCTGATTTCAGGGGACACGGGGGTGGGAGGGAGAAAGCCTCATTGAATGAGCAGTACTCATTGTGCAGGGTTTCTGCTAATGGGACTCACTGGTTCAATTATGTTCATTAAAAATACATAAATAACCAAATGATCAGCATATAAAAAAATAAACACATTGCTAAAAGCAACAGAAATGTATTTTCATAAACCACCACAATTAGAACAGAGTTAACAAACATTATCTAAAACATTTAGGGGAAAAGAAATGTCTTCTATCAGTCTTGTACCAAATGAAGGTTCAGCACCATAAAAGCCTCCCTATGGAGAGCATTCCATACAGCAGGCACTTTCCCCAGTTTGTCTCAGAAGGTAGTTGACTTTAAAGTTTGAGCACTTACATTTTAGTGTTTCTCCAGCATATGGAATATGCAACTTAAAGCGATCACAGCTGGGCCCAAGAGTCAAGGACATGCAGCTAGAAGGGAAAGAAGAGGGAATTGAAGGACCAAGATGCACACAATATCAGAGTCTGATCAATGAGCAACACATGCCCAGATTAAATGACCAAGGCATTAGCTGGGGAGGGCGGGATATAAATAAAATTTTATTATTATTATTATTAATGGTTCCTGTCCAAAAAGAAAAGAGCAATGGCTGCAACAGTTCCTCCATATATTGCATGTGGACTTGCTTTCTGTCAAGGAAAACATCCCCATAATATAATAGAATACCTAATGCATACCTCAGATGGCTATTATGGCTGCAGTCCTATGCACTGCCATAGGTGGGAGTTCAATGAATACAGTGGTTTACATAAAAGTAAACATGCATAGGATTCACTTGCCTCTTTAGTAAGCCATTCAATAACCTTCTCAACCCTTTATTAACTGACTTTTATATGATACAAGGAATTATTCTGTGTCGTTGTCACATTTATGCTATAGCCTTGCTGTATTCGGGGGTTTTCCTCGAAGTTTTCATTTATAAATATGTATGTCTTTAATATCTTATATAACATCAGACTTCCTCCCCACCCCACTTCACACATCTGACAAAAAATTCAAAAAAGTTGATTTTTTAAAAAAACAAAGCCGTTTGGGGATTCTCTGCGAAGAGCTGCCAATAGGGATGATCTAAAAATAACTCCAGCGTACCGCCATGGGCACCTTTGGCCATGCTCAGTGTCACTGCTCACCACTAAACAGTCATCACATGTCCCCAAGATGTAGAGAGAGAGGAGAGAGTTGGCAGTGGATACAGAATCAAAATCAAGCAGTGAGTGACCACCAGTGCATGAGAGGGTTGCACCCCAAGCAGAAACACTGGCCTATGAATAATTTCCCTTGTGGTCTACGATTAAAGGCTCCACATTTAGGTTTTGCCCCAGCATGGCCCGATATTCTAAACACCTGTTCAAACTCATGGACAGATCCATCTTTTGCACTGAACTCTCAACATCCATTGAAACAATCACAAATGCATGACATTTAACTTTTCACAAGTTCCCTATAACACATCAGCAGCAGATTATTGCTTATTGGACATCATACTGAGCTGTAGCTTGACATGTGATTCCAACCTTCCTTGTAAATCATAGATTTGAAGAGTGTTTAGTCTAGCCTCATGTTCAGAGCTAGAGCATACCTAATAAATGGTTGTCCCCACCCCTGTAAGTAATTGGGTTCCTTGTCAAACTGATCTTTCGGGTATTTCTTCCAAGGTCTCATTAAAATCTACCTTCCTATAACTTATGCCCATCAATCTAGTCCTGCTGTCTGGGGCAGCAGAGGACAAGTCTTTGCTCTCTTCATTTGACAGCTCTTCAGACATCTGAAGAATGCAGTCATGCCCACTGTCCCTGCACCCTTGTCTTCTCATCGTCTAGATAAACATACCCAGTTGGAATAAAAAAGGTATTTCTGATTTTGCAAATAAACCACTTCATTTAGTTCACTACAGAATAGCAGGGGGAGAAAGGATAATATACTTTACAGTGTAATAGAGATAATAATAAGAGCATCCTTAAAAGCAACACTAAGTATTTTCCAGGCTAAGATTTTGCTTTTTAAAAGACACACACACACACACACACACACACACACACACACATATATATATATATAAATACTGGTCTAGAAATGAGAGCTAACAGCAGCTGCGGCTACATTTTGTCAAATTACTTTTTGATAAAGCTACACAAGAGATTTCAAAAGCGGGTACTTTCTGAGCAAAAAGTATTAGTTAGCAAAATACTTTTAAGGAGCTACAAATGCTGTCAAGAGAAAAAGTAGTAGTAGTGAGAAAATTGAGCACTAATAGTGGTTGCCAAGATATAAATCAAATAGATGCAGGCACCATACAAGAAAACTGAAGCATATCCTGCAACATTTACTGGTTGTGTAAAGTCGCATCTTGCTTGCTTTTGCTCTGCCCCCATCCACAGAGTAGAGGAAGCTTATCCACAAGTTTGCCGTATCATATTATGAGCCTCCTGTAACAGTAGTTCTAAAATATTAAACTTTGGGTGCTTTGGGAGGAAAAAGTGAACAGCTAAATCCTTTCTGAGACATGGTGACCAAAACTGTACACAGTATTCCAAGTGTGGTTGCACAACAGATCTTTATTTGGTATTGTTTTGTCAGTTTTATTTTATTTATTCCTTTTCTAATTACACCCAATGTGGAATTTGTACTTTTTCAATAGTGATGCCTAGATTTGCAATTCACTGTCCAGGTGAGCCACACCTGGCTCCCTCTTTACTTGATTTTTTGGGGCACCAAGTCTAGATGCTGCCATTCAGATGAGCATGTATGACTTAGGCAGTGGTCAACTTTGGTAGTTTTAAATCTCACTACTGCTGGTGTTTCAATTTATTTATTTATTTTACTATTTTTTTATGAATTTGTTGGTTGGTCGTTGTTTATTTTTATCTTATTATTAGTCACCTTAGGTGTCTTTAAATAGGCTGAAAGAGACAGCATAAAATATTTAAATAAAATAGGTTACAGGGGAGTTTCCCAGAAAAAGCAAGACCTATTCTATATTAAAATTATATGAGCAAATCCCTAGGTTAAGAACGTGCTTATTATGTTGTGTGAGCTGTGCTCAATTATTCCCCACAGCTCAGAAATGTCAGCTGTCAGAACAGACCCACTAATGAAGAAATCAGCACAGAAACATGTCATAGTGTTCGTGCTTGACAGCAGTGTCAGCCACTGAAATTTATTACTATTGCTTCTCTAGACCTGTGGTTGTGGCTGGTACAACACCAAGTTATACTGAGGGTTCATTGAACATCAGTAATGTATGCAAAGTTACAGCTACCATCCTACATCTATTGGTGGCCTTCTGGCCAGGTAGAAGAGTCATGTTTAGGAACATAGTTCACCTAGCTCAATACACTGTGTGGGAGCAGCATTCCAGGGTTTCAGATAGGGGTATTTTCCCTATGTAAAGATTTTGGAGGCTGAACCTTGGACCCTTTGCTTGCAAAGCATGCACTATATCACTAAGCTGCAGTTCTTTCCTAAAATAAAAGTTCTTCCTCAGCCCAATCCTAGTCCTAAGGTAAAAAAGGTAAAGGTAAAGGACCCCCGGACAATTAAGACTAGTTAAATTTGACTATGGGGTGTGGTGCTCATCTCCGCTTTCAGGCTGAGGGAGCTGGCATTTGCCCGCAGACAGATTTTCCAGGTCATGTGGCCAGCATGACTAAACTGATTCTGGTGCACAGAATACCGTGACAAGTGCCAGAGTGCATGGAAATGCAGTTTACCTTCCTGCGGCAGCGGTACCTATTTATCTACTTGTGATGGTATGCTTTTGAACGGCTAGGTTGGCAAGAGCTGGGCAAAGCAACGGGAACTCACCCCGTTGCATGGATTTGAACTGCTGACCTTACAATCAGCAAGCCCAAGAGGCTCAGTGGTTTAGACCACAGCACCACCCGTGTCCCTAGATCTAGTGCTAAACCTCCATCTAGCATTATTGCCAACAGTAAAAGATGAAAGGTGGTATTCAACAACAAGAAAATTCTTACACAATATAACTAGCATTCAACAGTAACATCTTAAGAAAAGTTAACTTTGGGGAGCCCTATTTTTCAGATTATGTATAGCTAAATACTTAAGACAGGCATTTAAGGCTGGTTACAAAACCAAATGTGATATGGAAATGAAATGCTCAAACACATTAGATTCATTTCTGAAATCAATTACCAAGCTCTACCAATGAATAATAACATTAAATCCAATTGTGTTGCACTACACATTAAACCACGATTTCTATAGCCTTGCTAAAACGTCTTTAATTTCTTCATTCCAGATAAATTAAATGTGATTACAGACAACAAAAATTGGCACATAGACATTATTTGAATTCATTGAGGGCACTTACCCAGATTTCAGATCTGTAATCCTTAAACAGTTAGTTGCATCCAATCCTACTTTTCCATTCCTGACCACATTAGAAACAAAAGGAGAAAGTGCTGGAGATATTCTGTGCAAAGCAACTTCAGGGGACATCCTAATCTGCAAGGTGCACACAGTTCTGCAAGGAAAAATAATTGTGAACGTATCAAAGAGTAGCCACACCATTTCAATACATATTTTAAAAGAGACGACTCTTGAGACCTGACACACAAGGCAGGGCCAAAGACAAGGCAAGCAAGGAAAGGATGATGACAGCAAGCAACTTTTTGAAAAAGGCTGATGCAAGTAGGGGCCAAGGGAAAGGAAATGGAAGCAAAGCCTGCTGGGAACAGGGGGCACATTTGGGCTAGCTGCTGTCCATCCACTTGGCTATGGTCCACAGTTATAGCCACACGACCATTTGCACTCCTGATATTTAGTAAGCATCTCACTCATAAAACATGGTTCTCTCATTTTGTTCAGTGGTCCATTATAAAATACAATGCAACTTATGGCCTAACAAGATGAGAATAGCCCACCACTGACTTGATAAATCTTCTGGTTCTGCTGGTTGCTTGGGGTGACAAAAGCAGAGGTGGAGGGGTGGTTGTTGGGCTCTTGGCAGACAACTGTATCCAGCTGATGGGCTGTGCTCAACTCAGTGTGTCACCAGTTGTGCAGGCCTGATAGTTACTTCAGCAGTTGGACAGTGCCCTTTTTATTAATCTCTCAATGAGTTTAGTAACCATTAACACATTTTAAAGTTTACCAGAGTATAAAATTTACCTACCATTCCAAACAATTTACTAAAATACCTTGTTAAGTCAGAACTGGGACCAAATATGCTGTGCTTATTAATTTAATAAAATTGGGGGGGAAATTGGGAGAAAGGTGTCTCTTAGTAACAATAGAAAACTTAACGTGCTTTGAATTTCTGCCCAAATACTACATATGAGATCGCATTAAACTTTGTAAATAGTATATAACAATATTCATATAAAAGTGCAGAAGACTACAGTGCTGCAAACAAAACTGAACATTTCAGAAATAAGATAAATGGTTAAATGCCATTGAATCATTTCCCACTTTTATTTATAGATTCATAAATTTATAAATTGTTTACACAACCCTCACTTGAAGCTGTCTTATCCCAAGTCAGAGCACTGGTCCGTCTAGCCCAGTACTGTCAACTCTGACTGGTAGCAGTTATTCAAGCTCCTATCCTCATATCGATGGTAGGCAGCTGGCACTTGTTTTTGTAGGGTGCCTTTACCTTTGACAACTATGTGTTGTAAAACTCAACAGTTTTCCTCAACGTAACATAAAATACTAATACTCGGCATGCACAGATAGCTGTTCAAGCGCCGAACACACACTTCACACACGTCATATCACAACAACCTTACAGGGTAGACTAGAATTATTATACCTGTTTCCCAGTTTTGAAATGTTAAAATGACTGTAAAATTAGTGAAATGTATAAACCTAAAAAGTGTGTATATATATATTTAAAAGAATTATTATACCCATGATTCCAGATTCAGGTTGGTAGCCGTGTTGGTCCGACACAGTCGAAATAAATAAATATTATTTTTTTGGTTCAGTAGCACCTTAGAGACCAACTAAGTTTGTTCTGGGTATAGTGGTACCTCGGGTTAAGAACTTGATTCGTTCTGGAGGTCCATTCTTAACCTGAAACTGTTCTTAACCTGAGGTACCACTTTAGCTAATGGGGCCTCCTGCTGCCGCCACCATGTGATGTCTGTTCTCATCTTGAAGCAAAGTTCTTAACCCGAGGTATTATTGCTGGGTTAGCAGAGTCCGTAACCTGAAGCGTCTGTAACCCGAGGTACCACTGTATAAGCTTTTGTGTGGTCTCTAAGGTGCTACTGGAACATTTCTTTATTTATTTATTATACCCATATTGCAGATGCAGCGGATCCAGTTAAATGGCTGCTTAAGCTCATGGCAGAGATGATGCCCGAGCCAGGCATCATCAGTCCTTATCCACTACAACTGGCTTTTGACCTGTAGCAAGAATGAGTGGCACATGAGCCCAGCAAGGGCACCAGCTGCTGCAACCCTGCAATCTATCCAGAAACACAGGAAACGGGTATTATGAGCGACAGTATTGATTCATAAATTAGCAGCACCTACAAGTAAGTACAGCACAAGCCTTACACACAATTGGTAGTGGCTGTTTCCTATAAAACGGTCTCCCCACGTCAAATGCCCAGGTCTGAGGGGTTGTTGTCCCTTCCCCCCCCCCCAGCCAAGCCACCCCCCCCCCTTACTACATGCTTTGCTCCCCCAATAAGCAGAGAAAGAGGAAGGGTGGGGAAACCCCACCAGCATCCACCCACCCACCCCACCCAGCCTGAAGGGGAACCATATTTGCCCCTCCTCCCACCCGACCCCCTGTTGCTGTGTGTAAAGGGAGACTGCACGGGGGGGGGGGAGGGGAGAAGTACGGGCAAACAAACCTCCAAGAAACCCAGCAGCTGCCACTCGCCTTGCCCCGCGCGCCTGCGTAGACCCTCCCACTCCGCCCAGCACGCTCCTGCGTGCGCGCCCGCGCGCCAATCTCCTGCAGAAAAGCCAAGCGCGCACCCGATAGGCAGTTGTTGTTTTTTTAAAAAAAGGAAATCGGGGCTTCCGTGGATATATAGGCTACCAAAGCGCGCCTGAAAAAAAAAAAATCCGCGCCCGTTAGAACGGGCAGCAGAGTTATAATGGGGTGCTCTGATAACGGTGTGCTGAGCTCGCTCCGCGGGCGAAGTTCGGGAAAGCGCAAAGTAAAAACTCAGGCGCCTTGGCGGGCGCACATAACGGGCAGGCGAAGGACCCCCCTCTGGCAAAGCGGGGTGAGCGGTGGTTGGAGAGCTAGTGCCCAGGCAGCTCAGGTAGATGCGAGTCAGGTTAGGTGCTGTGGTCCTAAACCTCTCTCTGACATGGCAGCTGCTGAGGTCGTGGTGGTGGGATCCTGTATGACTGATCTGGTGAGGTTAGTATGGCAAATGGGATCCTCTGCTGCTGCGCCCCCTGTTTTACCAGCTGCTTCGGTTTGCTGAAGGCTCTTACCCCGAAGTGGCTGCAGAGTCCAGGGAGAGGAGGAGGCGTGTTGGAGGCTGCAGCCCTGCAAGCCCAAGCCTCTGGAAGTAGAGAGAAGGGGGAGGGAAAGAGCAAACTCTGGTCTTAGTGGCGAAGTTCATCATGGCCAACTGGATTGGAAAGAGTTCCAGTTACAGATGGGTAGCCGTGTTGGTCTGCCATAGTCAAGACAAAAGAAAAAAATTCCTTCCAGTAGCACCTTAAAGACCAACTAAGTTAGTTCTAGGTATGAGCTTTCGTGTGCATGCACACTTCTTCAGATACACTGAAACAGAAGTCACCAGACCCTTCTATATAGTGAGAAGGTGGGGAGGGGTATTACTCAGAAGGGTGGTGGGAAAGAGTTGCAAACAGAGCAGGAGCCCCAAGTGAACTGGTTTCTCAGAAGAGCCCATGCAATTCCCCGGCTCCCCTTCACTCTTCCCTCCTCAGGTGGCAGTTGCCCTGCAAGACGAAATTAATCCGTTCCGTGAGGCTCTTCGTCTAGCGGTTTTTTCGTCTTGCGAAGCAAGCCCATTGACAGCTTGGCGGATTAGCGCTATTAGCGGCTTAGCAGCTTTTAGCGGATCAGCTGATAAGCGGCTTAGGGCTTAGGAAAAGGGGGGGGGAGGGAAAAAACCCCGCAGGAACTCGCAAGACATTTTCGTCTTGCGAAGCAAGCCCATAGGGAAATTCGTTTTGTGAAGCGCCTCCAAAACGGAAAACCCTTTCGTCTAGCGGGTTTTCCGTCTTGCGAGGCGTTCGTCTTGCAGGGCACCACTGTATTTGAGCAGAGCTGACAAAGGGCCTCTCTCTCTCTGCTGCAGCCTAGTAGATGTCATGAAGGTTTCTTCTGAAGCATGCCTAAGATGTACACTCGGGAGCAAGTCCCTGTGAACTCTTTGGGTTGCATGCAGCAGTACTGATGTGAGCCATTCAGCTAGCACAATTTCTCTTTCCACAATGGAACATTCTCCTCATTTCCACACAGCCCCAACTTGTTCTGGGTCCTGTCCCCCACTGCCGTCAAACGCTCTGGAACAGATGTAGGGAAGAAAGTAATGAATAATCCTTTTTCACTTGCACCAATTCTAGAACTAATTATTGCACTAGCACAACTGTTTCATTGCATACCACCGGTGCTTTTTTTTTCTTCTTAAAAAATGTTTAGGGGTACTCTCGTTTTGACTCAAGAAAATCACCATTTTATAGTTCAAATCGGGGGAAATGAATACAGTAAATGGACAAAAGTACAAAGAATTAACAAAATGTTTATGGGTATGCGTCCCCGCCCCCCCAAAAACCCACTGCATACCACCCAGTGTGACTTACTTCTGAGTAAATATGCAGAGAGATGGGTTGCAATGGTGCACGCTTAGGATCGTGCTCCTAATAAGTCCAAAATAAATACTATCCTTTTGTAATTGCAGTCGCCTCTCTGCACATATTGAACTGAAGTAGGGAAAAAACTTTATCTGTTTGTGTGTTGATTGGGAATACAAATTGTAGTTAAAGTACCTCCACGATTCTTTCTGGAGCAGAAATCAACTTTAATTTGTGAAAACATTCAAGCTTTTGAAGTAATTTTAGGTTCACATAACTTTTTTGTGTGAGAGGGGGAAAAATTGAAGTTAAGAGTTTGCATATTCTTACAGATCAATGTATCCCAATGAAAATATCACTGTGGACTTTGCCTTTTCAGTTATCAGGAGTTAATACGTTAATAACTCTTAATGGGATATACAAACAGAACTGAAGAGTTCTAATTCCCCATGCTCAGTGTGACTCAAGTAACCATATTCCTTCCAACTAAGACAAAAGTGCCTACTACAACCTGCTGTTTATACAGGAAGGATAAGATACAGTCCACAATGGATCCCATGTTCTGTCATTACATAATCTCCATTCTCTGACATTATTTACTTAGTATTCCATTTTTTTACCAGAGTTAGAGAAGTTCACAACAGTCATAAGATGTAAAAGATCTATCAATAGCCTTACAGTCATAACGACAAACAAAAATACCCCCAAGAACATAGGAAGCTACCTTATATCAAGTCAGGCTTTTTGCCCATCTATTCTTTCTGGGTGTTGTTTTCCAGGGTTTCAGGCAGGGATGTTTCCCAGAACCTGCCGCTGGGTCCTTTTAAGTGGAGATGCCTTAAGGTTGAGCCTGGGCCCTTCTGCATGCATCACAAGTGCTCTGCTGCAGAGCTATGGTCCAGTGGAAACAGGAATATCTGCCTGATACACTTTTGCCTTCCTACTAAAAATGAAAGTATTGTTCTGAGACCACTGTGACCTGTTACAGAAGTGATGGGTGACTTACTTATTTACTCAATAATTTCCAGGAACACGTTCCTCATTTGATGGATTGTTGATGACTGCTTCACAATTCTTACATGTGTCTTTCAGAGGATTCTGGAGCATGTTCTAAGCCTTTAATAATTCTGGAGCATGTTCTAGCCTTTAATAATTTCAAACCAGGGACCCACCTTTAGCCCAAACATACATTGGGAGACCCTTTTCTTTTCTCTTTTTTGCCACCTGCTGTTTCAAATTTCCTTAGATCATGGCCCCATGTTGGGTCCCAGCTCACTAGCTGAAGATCAGTGGTCTAAGGCAGAGATGGAAAACTTTGGACCACATGTCTCTATTTGGCCATTAACACTCTCCCTGTTCCTCTGGCCACATTTCTTACTGGCCCTGCTCAAACCCTCAAGTAATTTTGTGTGGCTATAATGTGTCCTTGGTCTCCGATAATTTGTCTTGTTTGGATGAGGGCTGGAGAGGTGTATATGTGTGTAGAAACCTCTGGTATTTGTGTGCCTGAAATGTAACCTGTTGTGCAAAAGTAAGTCTTCCATCCATTGCTCTGCCTGCTACAGACCAGTGGCTCCTAGAAGGTTGTCCCTGAAAGAATGCAGTCCTTGGACTGGAAAAAACAAAAACCCTCCAACCCTGGTCTAGGTTGCAGTTGGCTGACAAGCACACAGCTAGGTTTGTTAAGCTCACTTGTCACCCTAGAATGCTTCCATTACTTTTCTTCAACTATGCATTTCAGGGTAAATCAGTAATAGTTCCCCAACAGTCTTTCAGGCAGCATATGCATAATTATCTATCTTCTCATCAAGAAATCCCTGAAGAGTTTCAGTTAAATCCCAGAGTTACTCGGAACACACTTTGCAAATACTAATTTAAGCAAATATTTGGAGCAGATTACATATTACTGCTAATGAATAGCTTTTATGTTTGTTCCCTAAAACTAATTAGACAGGGAAGAATAAAACTAAAATAAAAACTAAAAAAAAAAAAAAATATGCCATCTTTTGCAAAATTAAAAACACTTTTGCGTCCACACTGACTTAAGTACAACAAAGAAAACACTAAACAGATTGGTTTAAAATCTGAAACTTATGGTTTATTGTGATGTTCAAACACACACTGTTTCCCCCCACTGCATTCTGTTGTATTGATTGTCAATGTCAGTGACTCTATAAAGCACCCCAGAATTTTGGCACATGTTTGTGAGAAGAGATGCATAGTATTGCACTATAAAAATGCTAAAAGGCCCTCATGAGACCTTGTTCTTTCATTTTGTATAAGAAGGCTAGCATGTTTTGTGTCTACTGTGTTGAGGATTGATGATAATCCTTTAAATGTTCGAATTTTAAATGTCTGTTGGTGGCAATGGCATTTTAATTGTTGTTAACAGTGGGAGAGACTATGTCAGGTCTATTAACACCTGACGTTCTAGAAAAGGGATGTTAAAGCTAAAATAGGAACCTGTGGCCCTCCAGATGTTGTTGGATTCCAGCTCTCATCCATTCCACCTGCTGGTCCAAAAACTCTCTCCCCCATTTTGCTCTAGAATTTAGGAAACTTTATGTGGGCATAGAGGATTGGGAATGGCTTACTACAGCCCTCCCCTCCAGTATCCTGCCAGTAAGTTGACAAAACCTTCAGTCTTCAGCTCATTACATGAATCTACACACATATTGCCTTATTATAGTGGAATTTAATTCCGGATCAACATATATGTTCATGCAACATTGCAGGAATGCTTTAGAATGGCAGTGAAGGGAACTTAGAGATGGCCAGTATTGGCTTAAGATCTGCATAGCATTTCATGCAGCTGAGAGTTCCAGTACACAAGGCTAGTGAGAATGAGACACACTAAAAATAACTGAATTTAAAATGGAAAATTGCTGTAATAGATGAAATTAAATGCAGAGAGCTATGCTGAAACAATAATATTGCTTCCTTCTAATTTTTTTGAGAACAAGAAAAGTTGCAACCCTGAAATCAAGCACGTATGCTTGTTGTGGGCAAACAATATTTCAGTTCTTACCCTCTCATGGGGATTCATCTGCGTCTGGCTTGCTGTTTTCACCACCCAAAAATAGGAATGGCATCCTGATTTCTAGTCCTATCTTGTACTCAGTTCTGTTAATAATAATTTTTAATAGGCTGATTGGCTGAGGAGGAACAATGAAAAACATATGCCTTAGATTTTAGGAAATGATAAAGGCAGCATCAATCTACCAAAGCTTCACACTGAGTAACAATAAACAATAATCATAAATACATTCAAAAGATAGGCAGAGCAATCCTATACTTTATTCTGCCGGAAATAGCTCTGCGAATGGAGGCATAGCATTTATTTGAAACATAGCATAGCATAGCATTTATTTGAAACATTTATATGCCATCTTGAAGAGTAAACTCTTCCAAAGAGGTTTCCAATAAAATTAATATATAGTACAATATAATCACAAGTAAAATATCAGCAAACCAACAGCTGATAAAGCAAGCAACCCACAATTTACTAAAATATAATTGCAGCCAACAATTGGCAAGGCAGTTTACAACATAAAATCTTACTAAAAAAAAAAAGCAATTAATACTGGTAGGTTTAAAAATGCAAGTTTCAAAAGAAGGCAGGGTTGACTCCTACCAGACCTCTACTTGCAAGGAGTTCCACAGGCAGGGCCTGTCACTCCAAAGGCTTGATCCCTGGTGGAAGAGAACAATAGCCATCAGGGTTAGTAGACATGGAGAGCCTCATCCTCCATGAAATTGTCTAAGCCTCTTTTAAAGCCATACACACATAAAAGCCATACGTAAAAGTGTATTTTAGCTTCTTATACCACACAGACCTATTGTGAAGCTCAATTATATGTGGTGGCACCTGGTTTGAAACATCACAGTAAGCAAATGGCTTAGTTCATGGGTAGGCAAACTAAGGCCCGGGACCAGATCCAGCCCAATTGCCTTCTAAATCTGGCCTGCGGGCAGTCCAGGAATCAGCGTGTTTTTACATGAGTAGAATGTGTCCTTTTATTTAAAATGCATCTCTGGGTTATTTGTGGGGCCTGCCTGGTGTTTTTACATGAGTGGAATGTGTGCTTTTATTTAAAACGCATCTCTGGGTTATTTGTGGGGCATAGGAATTCATTCATTTTCCCCCACCCAAATACATTCCAGCCCCCCACAAGGTCTGAGGGACAGTGGACCTGCCCCCTGCTGAAAAGGTTTGCTGACCCCTGGCTTAGTTTGTGGTAAACTCTGGCTTACTAGAATTCACAAACATGCAATTTCCCTGAGAAGAGTTCACTGCTGCTTTGCTCCTACCCCAGTGGGGTTTTTTTTTTTTTCTCTGCCAAGCAAAGTTTGGCTTGGCATGTTGTCTGAACACAAGCTCTTACGTTCTCTTCTTGCTAGCCATGAGCAGTCCCTGTAAGCAATAGTTTGTCTTACTGTGGCAGGCAAACAAGGACAATTGCTGAAGGTATTTCTCTCCCGTGAAGCCCAAAATACTGAATAGGTCATTTTTCCTTCCAGGGTACTGACCCTGCTCTAAAATGTGTGTATGCAATTATCTTTTGCTTCTGTCTGCTCTGTGCAACTCCTCCTTTGATGTGAACCATGAACAGTATTGTTTTTAGAATGTTCTCTCTTGGCCTCATTATTTCTTTTTTCCAATTACAACAAGTTGTTTCCATTCCCTTCATAGATTTCCCAAAAACCAGTTTTCTAGATTTATATCTCCCCAAGATTTGAAAAAACTGCTTTGGGTTCTTTGAGGAGAAAATGAATTTCCTTCTCTGCACAGCCCTTATCTCCGCCTGCATTCCTCCACTCCCCACGATCTGCCTAGACTTCTCCACCTTCCCTTTGTCTTTCTCTCCTCCTCTCCAGAATGCGTGCCTTCTTTCATGTTGGCGAATGTGCCTGGAGCCACCTTCCAGCTCTTTTTCTCCATCCAGCCTTAAACACATCTATAAACTCTCAACAAAACATTAGAGTTATCATTCTGTTTCATTGTTAGTTAGCCTGTAATTAAAGCTTTTCACCCGTGAAAGAGAAAATACATTATACAGATCTCTAAGCAGGCACTTGACTAAAAGCCCTAAACCTTTAAAATGTTTCACAGTGGCCAGTTGCATTTCTGATTTTCATTTTCTAAATGGTTTGTTGCCACAGAATATATTTATTGTAGTCACTGGGCATGTGACCCAGAGTCACTGAAGGTATTATCCAAGACACCAAGATGTGTGTCAGGAGCCTGGCAGTTGTGTTAGTTGTTCATTTGGGTTCCACTAAGTAGGTTCTACTTAGAGTAGATCCTTTGAAATTAAAGATCCCGAACTAGTCATGCCCATTAGTTTCAATGGTCTGGTTCACTCACAAACCATGGTTTAGCATGGGGGGGGGGACTCCCAGGGAGGAGATTGTGGCTGTTTTGCTCATGCTTTAGTTCTCTCCAGGCTAACCGTGCCCTATAACCAAGGTTTGTCCTATGGTTTTACAGCTCATGGTTTGTTGTTGAAATGTGCTTGATGTGTGGCAGGAATATAACAGATGGGACAAGGGGCAAAGTCGAGAGCTTAGAATCGTAGAAACAGAGAAGCAGAAATAACCTCAAAGGCTATCTAGTTTAACTCCATGCAACAGAAAATCTACTGTTGTGCAGCAGATGGCTTAGTTCATGGGTAGGCAAACTAAGGCCCGGGGCCAGATCCGGCCAGATTGCCTTCTCAATCCGGCCCGTGGACGGTCCGGGAATCAGCATGTTTTTACATGAGTAGAATGTGTCCTTTTATTTAAAATGCATCTCTGGGTTATTTGTGGGGTCTGCCTGCTGTGTTTACATGGGTAGAATGTGTGCTTTTATTTAAAATGCATCTCTGGGTTATTTGTGGAGTATAGGAATTCATTCCCCCCCCCAAAAAAAATAATCCGGCCCACCACATGGTCTGAGAGATAGTGGACTGGCCCATGGCTGAAAAAGGTTGCTGACCCCTGGTCTATAACTTCCAAGGCAATCCATTTCTTCCTCAAGCAGCTCATACCATGAACACATATTTCCTGAAGTCTAATCAAAATCTCCTTTATTGTATTTTGGGGCTATTGGTTCATGTACTGCCCTGTGGAGCAACAGAAAACAAATTTGCTCCATCATCCATTTGAAGATGGCTGCTGTGTCACCTCTAAATGGTCTCTTCTGCTGTGTGTCCCCCACAACTTTCCTCATATGTCTTGCCCTCCAGGACCCTTGTCGTCTTTGTTACGCTCCTCTGGACACGCTCCAGTTTGTTGGCAGCCTTCTTAAACTTTGGTATGCAGAACCACAATCCCAGTAAAGATCAGCTGGATGCAGGATAGTAAAAACTGAGGAGCAGGGACTGAGATTAGAGATGTTGGCCAGCCCTGAGAGGATGAATAATAAATTCTCAGATGGTGCAGATCCTGCAGATAGAAACAGCACAGGAGTCTGTAAGGACACATGGACATTTCCAGAAACTTGTGTGTCCTACAGTGATCCCTAGGCTAGTATGAACTGTTGGTGTGTGTTCGTCTGTGTGTATGTTTAAGCAGGCTACTTTAAATGTTTATTATATTTGAAGGCTGATTTATCCCAGCTGTCATTTCCACTTTACACAGTCTTCTCTGTTTTCCATAGAGGTGAGGTCGCTGTTTGTAGTGCTAACTATTTCCATGGCAGTAGACTGTGATGCCATCAGTGGAAGATTTAGGCATTCCTCTGAGTACTGGCAATTAAAAATTATGGATTGTGAGATAAGGCTTGCCTTTACCAAGCTCTATGGCATTATAGCCCACATGGGGCTTGGAAACCATTGCTTAATTCTTTGGGGCCTTAGCATGGGTAATGGAATAAGTGAATTGGGGTTGTTTGATCTTAGAAGGAAAACAGTTATGTTTAAAATGAAATAAAATCAGCAACTCAAAAGCGTCTTCTGTGCTTGTGTGGAAAGAACATATATAAATTGCAGTCTGATGACTACAGTTTGTGCACTGAAATTCCCAGAGAAATTTCTATTGCTATGCATCAGTTGGGAGCATTTCAGTTTGCCTGTCATGTGACATTGTTTTTGAATGAACATGCAATGAAAAACTAGCTTTAGCCCTTATGAAACTTAGAAGTTAGCCCCACTGCATTCAGTAGAGCTTACTTCCAGCTTAGTGTGCATATGATTGTGGCCTTAACCTTTCCATCATGTGCGTTTAAGAAATATGTTTGCCAGAGAACAGTAACCTTTTGATATTTGATAGTATGATTGCAAAACTGTGTCAGCTGGCTTTGTTCCATTCCAGTCAAAGTTATTTGAGATTCAGGTATGCTGGATTAACAAATTTATAGACTACAGATCTGATCATAGCACAGGCTTCCTCCTGACATCTATGGATATATCCTTCTTTAAATTATATATTTTGGGTTATAGGCAATGTTAATCATACTCAGAGTAGACCCATTGAAATTAATGGATATGACTAACTTAGGTCTATTCATTTCAGTAAATCTCCTTTGAGTAAAGCTTAGTGTGTCTATTGCTACAGAAGCAGCCCATGAAATGGATCAGTTAAAAGTTATGAAATAGGAGAAGGCTATACTGTATAAACAATTTGGAAAACTGTTCTGCTGGAATTGCACCAAATGTGTTCGTGTGCACAGAAAATTAAGATAAAAATTTGAAAAGGGATTAGTAGCACTATGGAAAGTGTGTGGGGAGGGTAAATTTAAAAACTGTTTCTGTTCCTTGAAATCTCCACTGGATGCAGCTATTTTAGCAACAGTTTAACAAAAATGGAATCATTCCAGTGGAATTTTAACAGTAATCAGGTCAGGCCCCTGAACAGGGTTAAGGAAATTTTGAGTGATAATAAGGCCGCTAGTATTTGAATATCTTCAAATAAGAGAGAGTTCAGATACAGAGTGGAATTGAGACAGTTAAATACTGTTGAAGGATTAATTTGAGAGAAACCAAGAAATATGCTGTTTGAAATTTACCAAATTATACTGAGTAAGAGAGAAGACAGAAAATAGGATTACACTTGAAAATGGGAAGCAATGATAGGAGAGGGGTTCTAGAGGATATGAGGGAATATATGAACAATATGAATTGTATCAATATCATTAATAAAAAAACTCAAGTTATAGACTAGGTGATATTCAACACTTTTAAAAGGGTATATGTGATGCTGGTAACAGTAACTCTTGGAAGTGTTGAACAGAGTGGATGTTATCCACTGTTGGTGGACTTCCCAGAGGCAAAACATTTATTTCAAGAAATCATATTTAATATTAGCAGGATGTCTTTTATATGGTGTTAGCAGCTAGGATGCTGCGTGTAAAATACTGGGGGAAAGGAAATTCTTCTAAAAGAGTGGTTCACTAAACTATGGGAATTTGCAACTGTAAGTAAAATTAGATGGAATTTTAGGGTTAGACAAGAAAAGCAGAGGATTAATAGATTAGAACAAGAATGAGACCTGTTTAAGAATTTTAAGGATGATCAGGTGTAACACTGTGAGCAGAGGGTTTCCCACGACTGGTAGAAAGTGGCATGAGAAGTGGTGCGTGGCATCACGTTGGCATCAGTTGTCAGTCTAGTGCTAAAAATGAGTGCTGTGTGCTAGACTGCAGAAATCAGGCAGTGGCTGCAGACATGGCTAATATTTAATCCTGATGAGGGTTAAGAGGGCAAAAAATAATCACTTCTGGGTGCTAGAATTCTGATGATGCAGTTTCTTCTTTGCCATCAGCACCCATTATCTGGACATAAATTGAATTTGTAAGTCTTGAATGCTGAACGGATAATATAAGTGGCACCAGCTTCCAAGGAATCTGGGAAAGGAGGGGACTTGTAAAAATCCTGTTGTCAAAGCTAAAGTATGGCTGGCATCCTTGTCCTGCCCTTTTCATCTCTTATGTACAAGCTGTGAGAGGCTGTCTTCTCATGCCTTGTTACAAGTGTGCTCAGTTGCCCACATTGCTGAGATGTAGCCACCCTGAGCCTTTGTAGTTAGGTAGTGACAGAAGAGGAACATTTCTCCCAGCGATCTATCTCCTTGCATGATCATCCTACATAGATCCTCCATGGGAATGTGAAACTCGACTCAAACAGGAGCCAATTTGTCCCAGGTCTTGTATTATATGGACTCTGTTCATTCTTACAGCTCAGTCCAAAGGTGGAATCTAAGATTCTTCATAGACAATATGTTGAGCCAGTCTCTTCTGTTAGCAACCTGGCTACTATTTGTCTCAGGCAAGCCCTCACTCTGGTTGTCATAACCAAAGTTGTGAGGAACCAGTGGCAAAACTTCAGGGACATCCTCTGATGATCAGAGAGCCCCATACCCACACTACTGTAGGCTAGGACTATAGGCAGGGACTCCTCCAAATGCATTATACAGTGGTACCTCGGGTTAAGTACGTAATTCGTTCCAGAGGTCTGTTCTTAACCTGAAACTGTTCTTAACCTGAAGCACCACTTTAGCCAATGGGGCCTCCTGCTGCCGCTGCGCCGCTGGAGCACGATTTCTGTTCTCATCTTGAAGCAAAGTTCTTAACCCGAGGTACTATTTTTGGGTTAGCAGAGTCTGTAACCTGAAGCGTCTGTAACCTGAACCGTATGTAACCCGAGGTGCCACTGTACCTTCTTGATAGGAGATAATTTTTTACAAATTACAGTACCATGAGTAAATCTGACTTCCTCCCTGTCTCCCTTATTTGGTGTTTTTTTTTCAAACTTACTTGGACTTTGGAGGTTTTGAGACGTGCTTTGGATGCCCTGCAAAGTTTTCACTCCATCTCACCATATTTTAAGATATTCACAAACTGAACATTGTGCTGTGTTGTCAACACCCTTATAACATTTTTTGTTGCCAGGAACAAAGTCCTGTGTAAACATCTTCTGCTATGTGGCATTTAGCATGCCTCCTTGCCAGTTCTTTTGCCCGTTTCCTTGGTTATTAAGTATTTTCTTTAAAGCAATGCATTTAAGACTTCTGCTCAAAACTCTTGATGTGTGACAAACCCAGTACACCAAGGTTTATAAGCAGATCACTCACCATTGAAGATTTTTCTTTAAATTCCTTTTATTTAATATGCTTCTGTATATTTTCTATACATATGTGCAGGGGAGGAAGTCCTATTGAACAGACATGCTTAAAATTGCAGTGTAAAGTGACAGGTTGTTGAGCTCAGCCCCAGCGCACAATCGCACAATTTAACATGTTGCTCTGTGGTAGCGGTAGCAGCAGCTATGGCAGTTGCTCTCAGACCCCTTATCTGAATGGTCTTCCCCAGCTGTAGGTAGTAGGGTTTCACTCTTTGTATCAATTTTTATTCCTGTATGTGTTAACAGTGCTACAAATAAATGAGTCACTGCTCCACTTTCCTGAATGAAACAAAAATAGGATGGGGGAAGGCGGTCATATCAGATTTTTCCAGGGGATTTTGCTTTGCATCCACAATTCTCTCATGATGTAACATAAGTAAGGACCAATGAAGAGAGGCTATAGTTGAGAATGAATTCAGTCGTACTATGGGATTTCTGATAGTCTTTGGCAAGGCAGTAAATTCTGACCATTGAATACAAATGGTCTCAATCCATCTCTATGTTAATGTTTGAAAAAATACTTATGTGGGACCTTTTCTGTTACTTATTTTAAAAAGTGCTGGGAGTTCCCCAGTAAAAACCTACTGAGTTTTGAGATCTATGGGGAGGCCTGGCTTGTGGTACCCTCATGAGTATGAGCTGGAGTGAGTAGCAGGGTCTTCTCAGTGGCAGCACCTCGTTTTTTGAACTCCTGCCCAGAATAGATACAGATGTCCTCTTCTTTATATTCATCCAGGTAGCAGCTGGTGACCTACCTATTTCTTCAGGTTTTTGGAGCATAGTGAGAGTAGCCCGGAGCTGCTAACATTTGTAAAATTCAACATAAACAAGTTAAAACACATATCACACTCAGTTAATCCGAGTGTGATATGTGTTTTAACTTGTTTATGTTGAATTTTACAAATGTTAGCAGCTCCGGGATCTGCATGAAGTATAAGGGGGGGGTGTTTTTGTGCCACCTACCCTTCATCAAGTCAGGTTCTTGGGTGGTATGCAGCATATATCGTGTCAAATTTCTGAAACTGAAAGATGGCAGCACACACACAGGTGACCATAGAGACTGGGAGTCTCCAATATGGCACCCTTAGACACCCTGATACCTGTGGATACCTGTCAGTTTCTTTCTCTTTTTTTAAAAGACTTTTGTAGGGGGAGTTGGTTGTTTGGGGGGGGGTGTTCTTTTCTTTTATGCTATATCCCTGATATAGTGGGGGATCCCTGATGTAGGCAGACTGTATTCCTGTCTATCATTCCATCAGTCCCTCAAGAAGAATCCTTCAGAGAGGCTGTGTCTCAAAGCACCATCAGCAGTGACATGGTGCCAGAAAGAGAACAGCCAGTGCAAAATAGCTATTATATTAACAAAGGTCAAGATTAATTGGCAACATGCACAATTAAACTGGGAAGAAAATTGGGGAAAGAGTTGATTTAATTTAATTCTGATTACATTACAGAGTTTGCTGTATACAATGGAATGGAAATTATGTTAACTCATCTGTAGACTATTTTAGTGGTGTGCACATATCCATTTCACTTGCAGTGTATGTAATTCTAACCATGCTTACATCAGAAATAATTCCCACTGAGCACAATGGGAATTATTCCTTGATAAGTCTGCGTAAGGTGCCAGTCTGAATGTTTATGTCAGTTATGAATTACCATAGAAAATGTTGTAGGTAACAATTGTGAACATCCTAACAAAGTTGTTTGGGTTTAGTTTGTAACGTTAGCTGTTTCTGCGTATGTGTGCTTTTGGTCTATTATGCAGTTTTGTGGCAATGTTAGTAAGTGTAGAATTCTGATGCTTCCTTACTCGTACAGATTACTCATCATTGTCAATTCAAAGCAGCGGTCTGAAATGCCTTTTAAGCTAGTCTGATGAAAAGCAAAATCTAATAATTGCTTCTCATTGCAGAAATCTGTGACAAGATAATAGCATTACATTTTAACAATACTTCTATTTTATTAATAGCTGTATCGGTAAAAGTGAACCTTCCATAACTGCGTATAGATGAGTGTTTGGGAGTATGTTTAATATGCAAGGTGGAAATGTGTTTGAGGAAGAATTGTTCTTTCTGATGATTGCTCTGTGTGTGTGTGTGTGTGTGTGAGAGAGAGAGAGAGAGAGAGAGAGAGAGAGAGAGAGAGAGAATTACATAGAATTTGCTGAGTGGTTTTCATCAGATTCCTGGCATAATTGTGCAATTGCATTTTTTGTAAAAAATAAATAAATAGTTAGGTTTTAATTTTTTTATAGCATATGTTATCATTATCAGCAAAGGTAACTGTCTCATCCTCTTCTATTAAGCCATGGATGGGGAAATTGTGGCCCTCCAAATGTTGGCTTCCAACTCCCAATGACCAGGGGTGATGAAAATGGTAATGCAGCAACAGTGGGGGAGCACCAGTTTCCCTAGCTCTATGCAAAGTTGTTGACCCGGGAACTTTAAAGCTTTATTTTGGACCTTGTGGTTCATGGTACCACCTTCTGCTGTGACATATCTGTTAACAACAAAGTTCAATGCATCTGTTTTAAGGCCTGTTTTTCTTCATACTAGTTATAGTGGTGGAGAAGATTTGAACAGAGAGGCTTATAGTGAAAGAGACTGCATTTACCTATACAGTGGTACCTCAGGTTAAGTACTTAATTCGTTCCGGAGGTCCGTTCTTAACCTGCAACTGTTCTTAACCTGAAGCACCACTTTAGCTAATGGGGCCTCCCGCTGCTGCCACGCCGCCAGAGCACGATTTCTGTTCTCATCCTGAAGCGAAGTTCTTAACCCGAGGTACTATTTCTGGGTTAGCGGAGTCTGTAACCTGAAGCGTCTGTAACCTGAGGTACCACTGTACTGGATTACTATTGTAAGTACTTTTGGATGTATCCCAATAGCTTTGATTCCTCTATTACATTATGTATATGCCCAATTAATATGAGGTTTGTAATTCTTACGATTTCAGTTGTTAATTCACTCAAACCCCATATTATATTTCTTTCTTTAACTGCCAGCCTTACCACACGCCTGCCAAAAGCTGGAGAAACCATACACGGTCACAGGTTTTTCTCTGGATTTGGAGGGAAAGGTGCCAACCAGTGTGTCCAAGCTGCTCGACTTGGGGCGAAAACCTCCATGATATGCATGGTAAGCGTCTTCTGGGTTCACACCTGTTCCAAATATACGTATGGTCGTAAGTGTATTTTTAAAAAGCAACAGTGAAAAACAAATTAAGAGCAGAGGGTTCAAGTCAGCTTTCTAGCAGTGCACCTTAAGCTAGCTCCTCAGAAGCCTGGTTAGAAAGCATGGTCTTTATTGCTTTCCTTAAAAACAACAGTGGGGCAAGTGGGGCATATTTTCCTCAGGAGGGAACTTGATATAATGGGTACCCCCACTGCAAAACGCTCTGTTTGTCAGGCTGCAGGGAATCCGACCCACCCCCCACAGTAGGCTGCCAGGAATAGACAAAACAGGGAGAGTTCTTTCCAATGTCTTTTTATTCAATATTCACAGAGAGAGGCCTAGAAATGCTGCCTCTTAGAGTAATGGCATTGCTCTGACTAATCCCCACCCCCCTTCTCTCTTCAGTCATCAACAGCACCACCCACTGTATGGTGGCTGCTTAGGGCCATTTGCCAACGAGCCCTTTGCTCTCCTATTTTCAATTCTCACTGGGTTCTGGGAGAAAGGGGGTCTGGATTGCTTTCTAGTGATAATGTGACAGCCGGCTGCTCCGGCTGTTTCCCCCTCCTCCTCTCCCGTTATTTCCCAACTCTGCCCTTCCTCTACCTCTGAGCTGTGACTTTCCTCAAACCACTGTTGTAAATCTATGCTGTCTTCCTCTTCTTTGGAAGGTTCAGGAGGGGTAGGCGGTCTCCACCATTCCTCCAGTCCCTGACACTGTTTCTAGTAGCAGTATTCTTACTTGAGATGCTAGTGGCACCGTTTATAGCTCTGCTCAAGGGAGATATAGGAGTGGATAGTCTTTAAGGTATCCCAGGTACAGACTATTTGAGATGGGGATAGGCTGTAGCTCAGTGGGTATAGCATACAGAAGGTCCCAAGTTCATTTCTTAGCATTGCCAGGTAGGGCTGGGAGAGACCCCCTGGCTGACTTTCTGGAGTGCTGTTGCCAGTTATTATTTTTATTTTATTATTTATTTATTTAATTTCTATACCGCCCTATACCCAAAGGTCAGGGTGGTTCACATAAAATATCAAATACGTAAAATCGTATCAAATACATAAAATCAGTTAGTGTCAACAATACTGAGCTAGATGAGCCTGTGGTCTGACTCGGAATAAAACAGTTTCCTATGTTCTTATATTCCTGCTTTCCAAATGTCATTGGACTCAGCCCAACTTCCATCAGTCCTGACCATCAGTCCCAGACAGCATGTCCAGTGATCAGGGATGATGAGAGCTGTAGTCTTAACATTTGGATGCAAGCTCTCCTCTCTTCTTTTGAAGGCTGAAACCTGCACCTTGGACTTCTCATAATGCTGTAATGGACTAGTGAAAACAAACAAACCCTGTATTGCTGCATCCTGGACCAGCTGATGTTTCCAAAAATGTCTTCAAGGACAAGCCCATGTATGTCATTAGTCAAGGCAAGAGATAGCCAAACCAGGCCAGACAATGGTTCAGCCCTTCCAGAAAGGGGTCCCCCAACTGGTGAAAATAACTCCTGGCCATAGACAGACACATCAACTTAATGGAGCAAAGCCAAATTGACCGGTGCTCATAAGGACTGTGGCCCTACACCCACCTTTAACAGACCATCCACCCCCAGCATCTCCATTTTATCTGGCCGAGCTTCAGTTTTGTTCCTTTGCAGCACTTTAAGAATGAAAGTCGCCTCTGAACCTCAGTTGTGCTTTGTTAGCAAAGGCTTGGGTATGCTAAGTATGGAATGTAAAAAAGCTTTCAAATCGTAGGTCACTGCCAACTGCATTTGTGATGCTTGCAGGACTGATGTGGGGAACAATCCTCTGAAAAAGCATTGCTGTTTTCGTTACATAATGGTGTGAGTGTGTCTATGACAACAATGAATTTAGAAGCTGAATTATGACATCCTAAAATATGATTTAATCCCCCCATCCCAAATTCATTTTACTAGATTTTTAATTTTTGATAACAAAGTTGAGATTCCTATGCAATAAAAATAAGAAAGATACTTCTTAAAAAAGTTGACCATAGAATTTAGTTATGCAGAACAGATAGTTGTTGTTGTTGTTGTTAATTGAATTTATACACTGCCCTATACCTGGAGGTCTCAGGGCGGTTCACAGAATAAAAAAACCCAAACCAACCACAAAATACATAATCAAAATAAAAACAACAACCCAATAACCCTGCCCCAAAACCCCACATTTTAAAAGGGCATAGTGCAGTAATAAATGCTTGTAAATACTCCTGCCCATCCCAATATAATTAATTTGCAGATTAACAGATTATTTTGATTCTGTAGGCCAATCTTAGCCAACAACATCCTGCTGGAACATTGGATACTAGGTTGGTGGAAGGGGCAGTCCAAAAATCAGGATGGCACCCTATCATTGCAAAACCAATTACCTTCCCATTCAAAGTCTTAACTTTTGTTATCAAATGCTTGAAGGAAGGGGCACAAGAAAGAAATGACGCCCAAATAGAAGGTATATTCTTCCCAAAGACCTGTCCTTGGATCCTATCCCTTCCAACTCTACAATTCTATGAAATTAGTACCATTTTTTTTTATTCCAAACTGACTGAAATCAGTGGCTTGAAGCAAAAAGAACAATTTAAAAAGTCTTAGATGGTTTTATGCTGCATTCTGCACTACCCTAATGCATTGAACCACACAGAACACTCTAGGGAAGCATAGCTAATGTCAGCTCTGGTAAAATGTTAACATACGAATCAAGGACCGACTGGGAATCCTGAAACCACAAATCGTTCCTGCTCAGTTTCAAGAACCACTTGACATGTTTATTTGTCTAATTCCTCTCTGGTCTGTGACCCCAATAGTCCATCTTTACCAAAGTGTCCCTGATGTCTATGTTCTCCCTTAGGAGCAGTGATATTCTTTAATGGCATCTTAATAGCATCTTCTAAAATGCTTTGTCTTGCTATATGCTTTTGAAATCACTTTCAACCCATGGTGCTAAACATTCGCTTAAAAATCTGGTTTTGTGGAGCTTGTTTTATGGATATCCTATTTTTGCATTTTTAAAATACTCTTCTCCCAGAGAGACCTTACACTACATTATTTTGCAATCACTTTATACGGTGAAAGAAATCCCAAGTGGGACATCATAGAATCCTAAATATGAGTTGCAGCAATACAGCAAAATAATATGCCTATTAAACTTTCTGGGTGGAATTCAACATATGGTATATGCATGGGGACATGATTCATTCTCACACTGAGATGTTTCCACCCCCTCCTCCCACACTATACACCCCTTAAACCTCTTTGGAGCTTCCCCCAAACCTCCAGAGCGGATTTAAGGGGTGGAGGAAGTCCCCCACTTCTTTGAATGGACCTTGTTATGCTCACGGAACAACTTGGTTAAATCCCACCTCATGTATTTGAAATGGTCTTACAAAACAGGAGTGCAGAATGCTTTAATGTTAAAATTTGCTGAAACTACAGCCTCAGTAAATCAAGATGCACAAGAAGAGAGTGTACCTCCCCCCCCCCCCGTTGATATAGAATATTTCCATTTGGAATACAATGCTATGACACATGTGCAATATATAGTTGCATAACATCAACTAAATGTAAGAGATCTAATGTTTTTTTTCACCTTTGCTGTGTAGGTTGGGAAGGATTCCTTTGGCAATGATTATCTTGAAAATTTTAAGAAACATGGGATTCCCACAGGTAAACGTTTCATATTTTAACTATGTTGCACCCAAGTAAATCACAGACCATCAGCGGTATGAGGGTGGGGGCAGCAGTGGCATCCTCCCAAGGCTGGTGAGACAGTACCAAGGTCAGGAAAGCTCTGGGTTGGCAGTGGCAGCCTGCAGGTGTATGCCCACCTGCAGAGCCGCTGCCAAGCTAGAGCTCCCCTGACTTTTCCATGTCCACATCCTGCCCTATAGCCATCCTGATGAGCACAGGCCAGCCAGAGGCTACTGGATTAGACCCATAGAAATGAATGGGCAAGCTTCCAAGCAGTTTACAAGTATGCAAACCAATTACACAAGCATTAAAATATAAATATCCATAATTAAAATACCCAATAAAACAGCACTGTAATTGAAGCAGGAGAGTCGTGTCAAGAGATCAAGGGGAAGGCCTGCTTAAACAGGTATGTCTTAAAAAGCTGGCCGAATGCCAATACAGATGGGACCTCTCCTTTTTCAGCAGAGTGGTTCTTCAACAACTAGGCCACCAGTGAAAATCGTTACAGTGTGACGTGGATAAATGGATTCCGTTTGTTCATCCTAATGCCCTGACCCTGGGAATGTCTGGCTTTCAGATAACCTGGTCCAGAGTTGTTACTTGCGCAGAAAGCCCTAAACAACACCTTCAAACTGTTTTGGCGACTGATAGTTAGCAAATACAGGTCCCATAGCCCAGTTGTGACGTGTACCTGGTAAGGGACACCACCCACCACCCAAACAACAGCCTTCTGCACCAGCTGCCATTTCCAGAAGAGCCTTAAGGGAAGCCCCACACAAAGCCCATTACAGTTGCCTAAATGTAAGGTTCCCAGCACAGGTGCCACAGTGACCAAGCTCCTTTCTGCTTTTGTGTTTTTTCTTTGTAGAGTGGAATTCTTATTGACCTGAAAGCTTGTTTGTTTGTTTGTTTGTTTGGCTGAGGAATGGGGAAAAAATGCTTTAAATAAATAAATTGTATTAACACAGTGAGTTGTTCTATAGCAAGTCAGAGACCATCGGCCCATCTAGCTCATCCTCTAATGTACTCAGCTGCCTCATCCCAGCCAGACGCAACAAATCACTTTGTTCTGCAGGAGAGGGCATCCTGCAGATGTCATCCTATAAGGAGATCAGTTTCAAATGATGCCAGCAGACCTACCCTTTGAATAAACCCTCCCATTGCATATTGGATAGGTGTCGCCTCTATGGGTTTTCAGCACCTCCTAAAGGCGTTCCTCTTTCAACAAGCCTTGAAAAAGATTTATCCCAATTGGTATCTGTCCTGGATCTGAATTGATTTTATGTGTGTAGTTGTGCTCACCCTGTGGAATGCCCTCCCATCAGATGTCAAGGAAATAAACAGCAGTCTGACTTTTAGAAGACATCTGAAAGCAGCCCTGTATAGGGAAGTTTTTAATGTTTGATGTTTTAATGTGTTTGTTGTTTTACTTTGCAGTAAGTTGCACAGAGTGTAACCAGTCAGATGGGCGGCAAATAATAATAATAATAATAGTGTTTTAATTGTCTTTATATGCAATTGTAATAATAATAATAATAATAATAATAATAATAATAATAATAATAATAATTATAATAATAGTTTATTTATACCCCGCCCATCTGGCTGGGTTTCCCCAGCCACTCTGGGCGGCTTTCAACAGAATATTAAAATACAATAGTCTATTAAACATTAAAAGCTTCCCTAAACAGGGCTGCCTTCAGATGTCTTCTAAAAGTCTGGTAGTTGTTGTTCTCTTTGACATCTGGTGGGATGCCACTACCAAGAAGGCCCTCTGCCTGGTTCCCTGTAGCTTTACTTCTCTCAATGAGGGAACCGCCAGAAGGCCCTCAGCACTGGACCTCAGTGTCCGAGCAGAACGAAGGGGGTGGAGACGCTCCTTCAGGTATACTGGACTGAGGCCATTTAGGGCTTTAAAGGTCAGCACCAACACTTTGAATTGTGCTCAGAAACGTACTGGGAGCCAATGTAGGTATTTCAAGACTGGTGTTAATGTGGTCTCGGTGGCCGCTCCCAGTCACCAGGCTAGCTGCTGCATTCTGGATTAGTTGTAGTTTCCAAGTCACCTTCAAAGGTAGCCCCACATATAGCGCATTGCAGTAGTCCAAGCGGGAGATAACTAGAGCATGCACCACTCTGGTGAGGCAGTCTGCGGGCATGTAGGGTCTCAGCCTGCATACCAGATGGAGCTGATAAACAGCTGCCCTGGACACAGAATTGACCTGTGTCTCCATGGACAGCTGTGAGTCCAAAATGACTCCCAGGCTGCACACCTGGTCCTTCAGGGGCACAGTTACCCCATTCAGGTCCAGGAAGTCCTCCACACCTGCCCACCTCCTGTCCCCCCAAAACGGTACTTCAGGATTCAGCCTCAATCCGTTAGCTGCCATCCATCCTCCAACCGCCTCCAGACACTCACACAGAATCTTCACCGCCTTCACTGGTTCTGATTTGAAAGAGAGGTAGAGCTGTGTATCATCCGCATACTGATGAACACCCAGCCCAAACCCCCTGGTGATCTCTCCCAGCGGCTGCATGTAGATGTTGAAAAGCATGGGGGAGAGGACAGAACCCTGAGGCACCCCACAAGTGAGAGCCCAGGGGTCTGAACACTCATCCCCCACCACCACTTTCTGAACACGGCCCAGGAGGAAGGAGCGGAACCACTGTATAACAGTGCTCCCAGCCACTCTAGATGGTCCAGAAGGATGTTATGGTCGATGGTGTCAAAAGCCGCTGAGAGATCCAGCAGAACTAGGAAACAGCTCTCACCTTTGTCCCTAGCCCGCCAGAGATCATCAACCAGTGCAACCAAGGCAGTTTCAGTCCCATGATGAGGCCTGAATCCTGACTGGAAGGGATCCAAATGGTCCGCTTCTTCCAGGCATGCCTGGAGTTGTTCAGCAAACACTCGCTCAATCACCTTGCCCAATAATGGAAGATTTGAGACTGGGCGATAGTTGGCCATATTGGCCGGGTCTAAAGATGATTTTTTAAAAAGCAGTTTAATAACCGCCTCTTTCAGCGGGTCTGGGAAGGCTCCCTCACAGAGAAAAGCATTCACCACCCCACGAAGCCCATCGCCCAGCCCTTCTCAGCTAGCTTTTATAAGCCAGGATGGGCAAGGATCCAGGAGACAGCTGGTTGGCTTCACTCGTCCAAGCAGCCTGTCCACATCCTCGGAGGTAACAGATTGGAATTGATGCCATGCAACTTGACTAGACAGGACTCTAGCACTCTCCCGCCCCGGCCCTGCTTCCACAGTGGAGTCTACCTCTTCCCGAATCTGAGCAACTTTATCTGCAAAAAACAGATAATATAAGTGTTTTATATTGTATTGTAAGTTGTTTCAAGATGCTTTATGGGAGGTGATTCATAAATGAAATTAATGATGATGATAATGATGATGATGATGATGATGATGATGATGATGATGATGATAATAATAATAATAATAGTTCAGCATTGTCTACTACATTGTTAGCAGCTCTCCAAGATTTCAGACAAGGACTTTTCAGAGTCCTACTTTAAGATGCCACGGTTTGATGCAAGTGCAAAGTACTTGCTCTATACCTGAGCTACAATCTTCCCCCAAAGACGGAAGGATAAATTACAGTAATGAGACACAAACTGTCCTCTGAATCCATCATTAGTTGAGATTTTAATCTGGAACTAAATCAACAGCCATTATAATAGTTACAATGAAATATTAACAGCATTTGAAAGCTAACTAGGTGGCATTTCTAAGTATTGAGTTGGATGCTACACACAAGGAAAAAGAGCCACCTGTGTGGTCTCTTTCATAGTTGTTTATGAGGTCCAAAGGGGAATTTGCTTTGGAAAGATGCAGAGGCTGCATTCACATCAACACTGCACTAATAATTTCTATCCAAAGTCCTCTTCCTCTACTCAGCAAAGCAGGCCAGCAGAGACATAGGAAGTTTGTAAAACTGTGCACATAAAACACAAAAAAGTGGATAAAGAAAAAGAAAATCTTCATAATATTAGAATTCTAAGTGACCCAATGAAGTTGCTTGAACAGTATGTTCAAGACTGGGGAAATGTATAACTGTGGACATCACCGTGTGCAGAAGTCACATAAATGTTTATTCTGCCATGTGTACGCGAATTAACAGTACACTGCAGCTTCCAGTAAAGTCTATATTAAAAGCCCGCTTTTGCTGAAACAGAGAATTAACTGCAGTTAATTAATCTGAGTTTGTTTTTATTGTCTTGTGATTTTATTTTAGCATATATGAGGTTCTCCTCACACCCTGGTATTGCTGCAGTTCACCACACACACACACACACACACACACACAGTGGTACCTCGGGTTACATACGCTTCAGGTTACAGACTCCGCTAACCCAGAAATAGTACCTTGGGTTAAGAACTTTGCTTCAGGATGAGAACAAAAATCGTGCAGTGGCGGCACAGCGGCAGCAGGAGGCCCCATTAGCTAAAGTGGTCTTCAGGTTAAGAACAGTTTCAGGTTAAGAACGGACCTCCAGAACGAATTACGTTCTTAACCCAAGATACCACTGTATACACACACACACACACACACACACACACACACACACACACCAGTGGATTTATCCTAGTTTTCACTATTCTTAATGGCATCTTTTTTTCTTTCTTTTTTTAAAATTGCCATAAGTACTGTGCTAAATCATTACGCCTTATTTATTTTATTTTATTCTAGAATTTGTGGGCCAAACAGAGGGTGCTGCCACTGGAGCGGCTTCGATCATTGTCAACAAGGAAGGTGGGTATCTAGGGATATTCTGAATTTTTTCCCAACTGTTCTTCTAATGAAGTTGCTGGGTTTTGAAGTGGGTGGGGAATCAATCATTTTTCTGGGATTCTGAAAGTTAAAGTGGCACTGTGGTTTTGCGTTCACTGAAAACTAAAGTTCTCCTCATGCATGGACAATAAATAACTGTTGGAGCGGAGGTAGAGAAAAGAAAAACCAACCCAACAACATCCAGGGAGGACAGCTCTACAGTTCATTACATTAGTCAGTACAATATTACTCTTCCCATTTACACTATCCTCGCTTAGCGGAATTAGTTTGCTCGGTAACAATAAAACCTGCAGTTTTATCCTGCTCTTCCTTTTCTCGCAAGCCTTCGTAGATAGGTTTTGTACCATTCATATTTTCAAGAAAAGGTCATTTATAACAGAAGGGAGAAGAGCTGTATCTCATTGGTAGGACATCTGCTTTGCACGCAGAAGGTCCCAGGTTCATTCCCAGGTTACACAGCAGAGCCAACGGAAGCCAGGCTATCCCATCCAGATCGGGACACGGGTGGCGCTGTTGTCTAAACCACTGAGCCTCTTGGGCTTACTGATTGGAAGGTTGCCAGTTCGAATCCTTGTGATGGGGTGAGCTCCCATTGATCTGTCCCAGCTCTTGCCAATCTAGCTGTTCGAAAGCACACCAGTGCAAGTAGATAAATAGGTACTGCTGTGGCGGGAAGGTAAATAGCATTTCCACGGACTCTGGTTTCCGTCACAGTGTTCCGTTGTGCCAGAAGCTGTTTAGTCATGCTGGCCACAACACCCGGAAATCTGTCTGTGGACAAACGCCATCTCCCCCTGCCTGAAAGCGAGATGAGCACCACAACCCCATAGTCCAAGGCTGCTTTACCTTTTACCTTTTACCTATCCCCATCCAGGTAGTGGGGGTGGGGAGAGAAAGTGGCAAGGCAGTGTCAGGTAGTATCAGGGCCCTTGAACTGTTTTGTTCCACCATAAGAAACCGCCATTCCATTCTTCCTTGTTATTGTCATCTTTTTATCTCCACCCACCATTCCTTTGAGATACAAGATGTTCCCTTGTTGCTGTTGAATATAGCTATCCTGGGAATAAGAGCGAGTATTATGACAACTTGGGGTCTTCCGGCTATTTGCTATGACATTTTACTGACCCACATATGAGTTTTTGGTAGGGCAGATGCCTTGGGGTCGAGCAGGCTCTGACAGCATTGACAGAACTGTAGTATTCTGCAGACCCCTTCCTTGTGTTGTCTCTCCCTCCAAATGCTTTGTGTAATTTTCCACATTGTTTGACTTGTTCTTACGTGTGAGATGTCCTCTTGTAAAGTGCAGATTGTTGTTGTTGTTTAGTCGTTTAGTTGTGTCCGACTCTTCGTGACCCCATGGACCAGAGCATGCCAGGCACTCCTGTCTTCCACCGCCTCCCGCAGTTTGGTCAGGCTCATGTTTGTAGCTTCGAGAACACTGTCCAACCATCTTGTCCTCTGTCGACCCCTTCTCCTTGTGCCCTCCATCTTTCCCGACATCAGGGTCTTTTCCAGGGAGTCTTCTCTTCTCATGAGGTGGCCAAAGTATTGGAGCCTCAACTTCACAATCTGTCCTTCCAGTGAGCACTCAGGGCTGATTTCCTTAAGAATGGATAGGTTTGATCTTCTTGCAGTCCATGGGACTCTCTGGAGTCTCCTCCAGCACCAAAAGTGCAGATTAGCTCTTACCAAACCAAAGGAGAACATTCATCCCTAGTCTGGAAGAGGAAAGGATCGATGGCTGACTTGTTATCCTTGATCAAATTCCATAACACTCTTTTCTAGGAGCTATTTCTGTTCTGAGCAAGGATTTGATGGGCTAAATAGCTGATATGCCTACATCAGGTTAATTAGTACAGTTAAGCTGACCCTGCCCAGAACCTATTGCTTAAGACAAAGGTACAACTTTGTTTTCCCCATACACGAGTTCCACAAAAAACCAAGCAAAGATCAGCACTTGTAGACATAGGCTGGGATCTGGAGGGCAAAATTCACTTCCGCTCATGCAAAGGCTTCTTCTCTGCATGGCATTCGATGGCATTTTGGACGACCTTCCCAACCTATGTTCAGTCCTGCAATAAGCTCCCAGTATCTTGCTATTCCGTGATCACCTCCAATATTCACATGCTTTTCTTGTGCTAGTCTAGTGAGATAGTGCTGGGGGAACACAGTAATTCTGGGTGAGAATGACATCTCCTTTGTTCCCCGGCATGGCCTCTGATCGGGCGTGTCGGCATGTTATGACTGTGAAACCTCAAAGGATACTGGCCAGTCTAGCTGAGAGCACCAAAATAGGCTGCTAAACGATATATATAAAAGCCAGGACAAGTCCGTGACTTCCCTGGGCAGCTTCTGGGGGCTCAAAACCCTGGCAGGGCCAAGCACTGTGCTAAAGACCTGGGGAGGTCATCCAGCACTTCGCTTTCCTACAGTACCTCTGATGTAGCATTGTTCTGGGACACTGGGAAATTCTAAAAAGCAGAGTGTAAGATGAGCCTGCTGGAACAGGCCAATGACCCTTCTAGTCTGGCATCTTGTTCTCACAATGGCCAACCAGACACCTTTGGGAAGCCTGCAAACTGGACATGAGTGCAACAGCACTCTGCCCTTCTGCAGTTCCTAGCAATTGGTATTCAGAGGTACAATGCCTCTGACAGTGGAGGTAGAACATAGCCATTGATAGCCTTGTCCTCCATGAACTTGTCCGATCCTCTTTTAGATAGCTTATTCGGTAGAGCATGAGACTCTTAAATCTCAGGGTCGTGGGTTTGAGCCCCGCGTTGGGCAAAAGATTCCTACATTGCATGGGGTTGGCCGATATGACCCTCATGGTCCCTTCCAACTCTGTTCTATGATTCTGAGTTGGCGGCCATCACTTCTTCATGTGCAAACAAGTCCCATAGTTTAACAATGCGCTGGCTGAATACGTTCTTTCTTTTATCTGTCCTTGAACGTTCAGCTTCATTTTGTTGCCGAGCAGCTTGGAGATCACTGTAGCACTGCTGCCACCCACCAACACTGCCAGGTAAGTGTTGGTCCCACCAACGCAGGAGACAGAGACAGTTTGCCCAGGGCCCCCTCAGAGTTGGAGCCAAACCAGGAAACCAGCAGAAGCCTGCTTCAGCTTAACTGTATCTTTTGCTGTTAATTAATCATTACACAAAGACTGAAGAAAGACTTTTTTCCATGCATGCGGATGCCTGAGTACAAAAGGTCTTAAGTGTACCTTGATACCAGTGAAAGCTTGTGTGTGTGTGTGTGTGTGTGTGTGTGTGTGTGTATTTACACACACGTAAAATTTAAAGAAGTAAGATTAAAGAAAAGTATGTCAAACACAAACTTTGACTCTGGAGGGGCGTGGGGAGATGTTACGTGGATCTCGTGTGTTAGCTTAATAAACTTGGCAGCTGTTGTACAGCCAGAGGGGTGCATGTTGGGTTTTTCAACATCGTAGGCAAGAGGTAAAAACAGAGGAGCTCCACCCACAGCTTGACCTTGGCTACTTGAACACTGTCACCCAGTGAGCTGTCGTAGCTTGCTTGCCAGAGGAAAGTGGTTTAGAAAATGATACACAGGAATGCTGATTCTGCTGCTGAGGTTGTTGAGACAGTGTGCCAAAGTGTGGTCACTGTTGTCCAGCAACACTAGCTAGATGCTCCAGATTAAAGGACACCTGCAAATCTTGGTCAGTTTGACACTTAATCCACTTCCTAGTGTGGAATTCTCAGTCTCACCATAAAACAGTAGCCTTCAGACTTTTCAGACCTGGGACCCACTTTTTTTTTAAAAAAGCAAATTAACGGTGCTTATTTTCTATTCCACAATATGTTTGCAGTTCCTTTTCTGCTTTACTGTCTCCCTCTTAAAAATAATAAGAGAGGATAATGATATTTATATCCCAGAATTAGGGGCAGGAAATAAAGAGGACAGGACTTCAGCACTTCAATAGTCCTGCAAGATGCACCTTCTAAAATTCCCTTTTTGATACAGCTTCGAAGGTGCAGGAACTTTTCCCTTTTCCCAATCTCTCCACTCTAGACCCTAATGTAATAATAATAATAATAATTTATTATTTATAACCCACCCATCTGGCTGGGTTTCCCTAGCCACTTTGGGCGGCTCCCAACAGATATTAATAAATGTAACCCACATTCATTTGGGATCTTAACAACTTGATATGGGGTTGTAATGTGTTTGTTTTGCTCCAGATTCTGGATGCCCTTCTAGAATTCAGGGTGTCTCAACGGTTCAGTCAGAACAAACGAAATGAGTTAGTTCTTCATGCAGTCAATAGTTATCATATTCTGTGGTGTGAGATATATTTAGTGGCCACTAGCTTATATGGACTTAAAAATAAATAAATAACCAGGTGGGTAAGTATCTTAATGGCCATTGTGGCTAAAAATGGAAACTTTATTTAGCTCAGAAATTCTGAGTTGTATCCAACAAGGTCATCCCAGTCATGCAAGGACTTCCACTTGAGCAACAAGTTTATCCCTGTGATCCTCGGATGAAGGGCAGAATATAAATAAATAAACAGAACTTACCTTCTTTGTTTTCTTGCTCCTTCTGCACTTCACAAATCTGTTCTGGGGTTTCCCCATCCTTTCAGAGCAAGGTTTAGGAGGGGGTGCAAGTGGAAGTCCTTAGGCGCATGGGAAAACTTTGTTAGACAGTATTTCTCTGATTAAAAGGCACCACTGCAAACACTGGTAATAGTTATCTCAGTCGTGCACTGTTTGAGAATCTCCCAGGGACAACTGGATCGCCATTGTTGAAGATAAACCAATGGACTTTGGTGTGATTCAACAAGTGGATTCCTTTCTTCTTAAGTCTTGGAAGCTTTGCAACAAATTGCATCATGAGCTTCATATCTAGGACCAATGTTATCTAGGACAAACTTTTGCACAGTTTCTAGTACCTTCCTATTGAGGTTTTCAGAAACGAAATGATAAGAGTCCAATCCAACAATGCCTCTAGGAGGAACTCATCCCAGGAAGAGGAGGGGGACTGTGAAGACCCCTCAACACCACTGAGGATCCTGAAGAAAATGCTGTCACAGTCAAGCCCTCTAGTTACCAGCCCCGAAAACAATTTGCCTGCCCCCATGACCCCACCACACAAATGCTTGCCTCTGGCACAGACTCTACCTTCACCTGTAGAGCACACATGCACACATATACAGGGGCTGCGGTGGTGTTTGGGCCAAAAGAAATCCAGAACTGGCAGATGAGTTCTTGCCTGGTGCTTCACTATGGGTGGGGAGCAGTCTAGTCAGGAGGAAGCCAGAGAAGAACCAGGTGTGCATTGATATCCAGCAGCTGAGCTGGAATGGGAAGGAGCTTCCTGGGCGGATATAAACCTCCTAGTCTCTCCTGGACTTGTGCTGGGATGACAGCTGCTTATCATGCTCCCATAAGCCAGCTCCAAGCTCAGCCTCCCATGAACCTGTTTCAGTTACCTTTGCTCCATCTCCATCTCTGGTTCACCTTGTTCCCAGACATGGGGAACGGACAACAGGCACTGTGCAGGGCACATTAGGTGCACCTCGGGAGCTCTTGGTGGGCACGTTAATAATAGGCAGGTTTCTTTCCCCTGTTCAGACATTCACTGAGAATATGGAAAGAAGAGTGCAGCTCCACACACTGGACCACCCATAACTCAGGCCTTGGTGCCTTGAGCAGGAGAGTCTGAATGGGGAATCAAGTGGTGTTTGGCTGAATACACTTTGTTTTTTTTTGTTTTTTTTTTAAATAATTTTTATTAATTTTCATAAACAAAAAACACACAAATAAAAACATTCATAAACAACACATGACTTCCCCATGCCTCCCCTTCACTGCACCCTTGTTTCAAAATTTTTTTTAGCAATCCTTCATTCCATTTCTATATTTAATTTCCCTCAAAATTCTCTTAACTTAAATATTTACAGCTATAATTCTCTGTTTCTTACCCCTTGACATTTTATCAGTCTGAGATTTTGCAACAGTTCTTAAGATATATTTTTGGCTGAATACACTTTGAATTCTTCATGCAGTCAGGGATCCCAGTCTTAGGTCTGCATGAATTCAGACACAAGGATTCAAACTGCATTCTCAGCAAGGATTTGAAGTGCATTTAGCAGAATGTGTCTCCCACTTCAGACTTTCCTGTGCAGCACATGAAATTTGGGGTTGAACCAATTAAGATACTGTAGTTCCGGCTAGCATGTGTGATCTTCTCCCGCTGTCCCTCCACACATTTGGAGAACAGGTCTTTTGTCTATTAGGGAAAAGAGAAGGGCAAAAAGCTTGGGCTTTAACCAAAATAAGCTTTCACATGTGACTGTTTGAGCTATGTTACCAGTGGCCTAATTGCTTTGGAAACTTGAATTCCTCCCTGTGAGTTCATGATGTTATCTTATCACTGTATTTTTGGGAGGCGCTTTTTTGCACGCAAGGCACTTGGAAATCTCATTCATGAAAAATACTGTGTTCCTAAAGCTTAGTTCTTTCTTTGCAACCAACCCACAGCCAATCAGGTGACCATTCATGATTTGCAAGCCCCAACCCTTCTCTAGTGAAGCTTAATCCCCCCAACTACATCCCACCCCCCACCCCCGAGATCAGCTTCCTGTGGCTGCAGCTATGACCCAATACACCTTCCAAATGCAATGGGATTTACTCCTGAGAAAGAGAGAAGTCTAAACTGCAGAATCACAAAGATAAAGTTTAAACTCCTTCTTAGCATTTCAAGCCCCTCCTTTGACCGACACACAGCCGGAGTGGAAACACATCAAACCATGACACGGTGTACCGACATGGAATTGAAACACAGCCCCACTGCATTTTAAGCCTTTAATGTGTACATGGCCTTAGCAACACTCCCTAGCGATAGCAGTAACTTCAGGAGCAGGCAGACACTGGTGTGGAGGAAAGCCAGGCTCAGTGTAGTGTGTGGTGAAGCAGCACTGACATCTCCTTCCCTGGGGTCATGGAGACTCCAGGAATATAATCACACCAGGCAGTTGTACTATTCTGTCTTGGATGTGCAGTATGTGCAACAGCACCACTGTAAAACACGCCCTAAAGGCAAGGCTGCATGCTACAGTAAGCTGGAGCTATACATTATGATAAACGCAAGCTGCTGCCGAAAGCAACAGACCCTTGTCACGTTCCCCTCCCCACCCACCCCTCTCAGAATAAAGTGTAATGAAACATAACTGAGTTCTGATGTCATCATCAAAATACAAATCTGAAGTTGTGGTGTCTGTTCAAGGAAGCGGTGGGCTCTTCTAAAATAACTTGACGCTTGCTGTTTATTTGTTTTATTTCAGAATTGTTAGTCCACTTATTTGCAAGTTCTAGTCATCACAGTACTTTTTAAAAAAACAAACACACATGCTGAAACATTAAGTAGGTGCCTTCTGTCTCAATTTTTAAACAGCTGTTGAAAACTCTTCTATTCCCTCAGGTTTAAGCAGGCAATTAAGAATAACATATTTCCATAATAGTTGGCTATTTTCTGATTTCAACATTTTATATGGTTTTAATTGAATGATTTTGTGTATAATTGTTGTAAACTGCTCTGACACTTTTTATGAATAGTGGTATGTAAATATTTTTAATAAGCAAACAAATAAAAGCACATCAGAATGATTTCTGTCCCCACGCTGGCTTAATCTCAGCCTTGAAGGGCCCCTATTAGAAGAACTTTGAGCAGATCATTTTTTTAAACCTAAAGGGGTTGTATTCCCCTTTGACCAACGCTCTTGAGAGTCATGCGCCAGTGGTAGACAAGCGAAAGCGAGTCTCTCTCTAACACACATTTTCATATATTGGGACAGGCATTCTGTATTGGGACCAAAAAGTTTTCCACTGACACATTTCTGTTAAAGCATCCTCTTGACAAACGTTAATGGACACTTAGGAATCAGTTGACCTAAGGATGTGTCTCTCCAGTGTGCTTCATGTATCTGATGAATTGTCTTGAGCCTATGGAAGCTCAAACCATAATATTATTTTAGACGACAACATAGCATGAAGTTCCCCAGGTGCAAGCTCTGATTGAAGCGAAGGGGAGATGTACAGCTATGTGGGTAGAATCCATCCCTTTGCGAAAGAGACTGGTTGCATGGTTACTTGTAAACATTTTAAAAACCAGAATTCGTTTGTTTTTTAGGGGAAAACTTTATCGTCATTGTTGCAGGAGCAAATTTGCTTTTGAATTCTGATGACTTAAAGAGGGCTGCGCACGTCATCTCAAACGCTAAAGTCATGGTCTGCCAACTTGAAATAACCCCAGCTATTTCTCTGGAAGCCCTGAAAATGGCACACACCAGTGGAGGTAATCTAATAATCTGTCTTAATTATTTGCTCCCTTTTAAAATGTTTTTATATCCTTTCAAGGAAGCAGGGCTTCAGGACTATTTTTAAAACTCAGTAGTGGAAAAGAAGGTGACGTGTGTTTGGCAGCTTGTGCCAGATTTGAAAAGAAGAGCGAAACTATGATTTCATTTGATTGGCATGACAAAGTTCATCTCTTAATTGTCATAAGAGGCACATACTCACTGGCTGGGTTCATGGAGCCTTCCCCAAACTGATGCCCTCCATATCTTTTGGACTGCCATGTCCCATCATCCCTGATCATTCTCCATGGGAATTTTAGCCCAAAAACATTTGGAGCACATAAGTTGGGAAGGTGTTGTCAAACCATGGTTTAGTGTTCTGTGCACGAGCAGCAAGAAGCCATTGCAAGCCTTGGATTTTTATGCTCCTGCCTTTCTTCCTCCTCCATTACTGGAAGGGGGACTACATAGCTTCACTTTCTGCAAAACACTGCTTGTCATTATGTACGGCCCAAGGGACTGGGGTTTAAAACAAACTGCTTAGTTAAACAAGCCAGCTTCGAAACCCATAGTTTGAAGTTGGCTTGCTTAGAAATTGGCCAGAGTTTGTTTTAAACCACAGTCTTTGCTTCATCCATAACAATAAGCCACGTTTTGTGGAAAGTGAGGCTAAATTCTTCTGCATGACCCTTTACTGCAGCAGTCACACCTCTGAATGTTGCTTTCACCTACAGTCACCCTTCTTGTTCTCCTTACTTGCTACCCCAGAAATTAGTAAAACTTCAGTCCTACAGCCACTTGCCTCAGAGGATGCTTCATTGAATTCAATTTGAATTACACTGAGCAAACATGCATAAGTTTGTGTAATCTTTTGCTTAGAAAACCCATTTGTTTCAACAGTGCACACCTGCGCTAGGCTAGAGTGACAACCTTGTGCATCTTATGAAGTGACCATAATAAATTTGTTGTGCCATAATAAATTTATTAGTGTTGAAGGAGCTCTTTTTGTAGCAGCAAGGGCAAATTATTAAGTGTTTCATTACATCACACGTGTTAAACCAAAAATAAATAAAAAATTATTAGGTGAATGTGAGCAAGAAAGGCATTAGCAAGTTAAGGCAAGAGACTGTGTAATTGGAAGAGCAGAACCATCCTAACCATTCCATCTTTCATCACAGTGTGCTCCGTACTCCAGTAAATCTATGGCCACCTCTGCCCTAGATGACAGGACAAACATGTCAAACTGCCTTGTTTAACCACATCCCCATAAACACTTTGCTAACACTGCGCAGTATTAAACACCCTCCTAGCTGGAGTGTGTTAGTGGCATTTCCTTTCCTTTAGTCTGCAGATGCTGCATGTTTATGCAGGGGTTTATGTTAGGAAGCACACTAGACTATTTGTGTTTAACAGATGCACACCGAGATGCCATGCTCAAAAGAAAGGGGGAAGTGAGGAAACGGAAGCTTGCGGTTGTAAGCTCTCTTGTCCCCATTCACTTACCCCCGTTTTACAAGGCTGCGAACCGACAGTGTTACACTTGCCGATGTCTCACTGTCCTCCTAGTAGTCATTAAAGGTCCCTGTGGCAGCTTTTGTCTAAGCGCTGGGCTCTGTTTTGACTGGCACAGTGCCTGGACAGGTCATTAAATCCAGCATGCCAAAGCGATTGTAGCATTCTTGACTCGAATGTTATTCTTCTTGTTTGCTTGAGTAGTTAAATGGAAGAGCTGAAGTCGCCCATTTATGGACCCTGCTTTCTCAGAAGTGCCTAAACAAAAACATTGATTCACCCACCATTCTGCTTTTTTTAAAAAAATATATATTATTGGTATACTACCTTATACCCACAAGTCTCAGGGCGATTTGCAAGATAAAATCACAATATAAAATACATAATAAAAATAAGAACAAGAACAACTCAGTTAACCACCACCCCCAACACATTCTAAAGGGGCTTTGGGTGTCAATAAACCAAAGGTTGAAGAGGAATGTTTTTGCCAGGCGCCTAAGGGTATATAATGAAGGAGCTTCCAAGCCCCTAGGGCAGGGGTGGGCTACCTATGGCCCTAGTTTCACCTTCAGTCTAATTTCAGAAGCTTTCTGCAAGCCATCAGTTCAGATCTCAGGCAAGAGCGATCTGTGCCACCTCCAGGTAGCTCACTGGCTGATGCAAGGGAGAGAGAGAAGCGGGTGTCAGAAAGGGAGAGAGAGAGAGAGATAAAGGAGGATGGTTCTGGCCCTGCCCACCACCGGGATGTAGCTCCCTGAAGCAATGTGGCCACCAATGGGGGGGATGACCCCTTGTCCTACCTGCTAAGGCTGTCCCTCCCTCGCCAGGGGTGGACCCCTGCCCACTTTGCTTCAAAGAAAACCAGCTTGCAGGCATGCCACCACAAGCTGACAGGGATGGGCCTTGACTCTCTTGACGTGGCCTGCAGACCTCAGATTGCCATCCCTCTGACTAAGCCAGCAGTCCTGACAGTAGAGGCTTGCATCATTGCAACAGGAGACAGTAGGAGGCAAGCTGCTTTGCTTGCCTTCTCCACCCTACCGTGTCTTGATGGGGCTAGAGAGCATTGTGCCAAACTACCATCACACAGTCAGCAGAATATAGGGAGTTGGTTTCCCTGTTGCATTAGATTGCTGGTAGTCGCTTGAGCAGCCTTTTCTATTACTGTACGGATTATCCTCCCGTGCATTTTGCAACCTGTCTTGGACGTATTCCAGCTCCTTTCCTTTAATTTGCTTGTACTCTAACGGGATAGAAAGTGCCTCCCTATCTTCACAGCTCCTTTCTCATACTACAAAAGTGTGCTCTCAACCGTTTGGAGGGATGGAGTGATGAAAAACCTTACTTCATTTCCAGTGCTTACATTTCAGTTTCTGCATAGTTTAGGCAAATCTCCCCCCTCCATTTCCCCTTTCTTAAATAACCATTTTTCTGGGTGCTGCTAGCATGATCCGAGGTCGGTTCCCTCACTGTGCCTCTGTGAGGGGGGTGCTACTTTACAACATAGCACCCTTCCAAAGGCATTGCTGGGAGAGAGGAGTGGCTTCCCCATTGAACAGCCACCCCTTGCCCCCCAACAATGCCGCTGGAAGGTTGTTACAAGGCATCCTCTCACAGAGGCACACTGGGAAGAAATGGCCTCTGACTGCACTAGGACTGCCAACCTTGTTTGTCACATTGGCAGAAAGTTTATGGAAAGGAGGAGGATACGGCTATGGTGTCTTGAACTCAAATTGCAAGTCCCTCTCCCTTGCCCCTCAAAAAAATTAAAATCTATTTTTTCCCCAGCTCAACAAAGCTTGAAGCACATCTTTTCCGTTTGCTGGCACTCTATCATCAGAAAACATGAGAATTTGAGCCCAACTTTAGGTTATACTCAGTGCACTAGGGAGTGCTACAGGAGCACTGCGTACTTCTGTTTCCCATATTTTACAGAGACTAAGACAATTGTCAGGGGTTCAGGGAGAGAGACGCAGAGTGAGGGGGAAGGATTCCAGACTGACGAGGAAGAGGATGACAATGACCCAAGATTGTCCATGAGTCCGTCCAGTGAATCGGAGGACTCCCAAAAGGGAGCCCCTCTGGTCAAGCCAAGGGGAGCTAGAGGGGGAAGCAGTCAGGAGCAGGGAAACGAAGGGGGAACCCCCAGTGGGAGTTGGAGAGCGAGACCGGCTGCTCTGCTGGAACGGAGTGAGGGGGGAGGAGTGACCAGTGTGTCAGAAGGAGCAGAACAGGAAGCAGAGAGGGGAAGGAGATCAAGGCAAAACGTCCTGCCGGAAGGGGAGGAAAGTAGTATTGAGGACAGTGTAACTGTCGAAAGGAAGGTCAGGAGCAACGTAAGCGCGCCAAGTTCAAAATGGGAGGCGCGCGGAAATGAAGAGAGTCCTGGGGAGGAGCCTGGTCCCAAAGCCCGAAGGAGGGGGGAGGAGGCGGCAGAGGATTCAGCCTCGGGAGAGTCCCGAAGGGAGAGAACAGGGGGGCAGAAAGACCCTGCGGAAAAGGAAAGAGAGAAAGAGGTGGACCAGTACAAGCCTCTTAAACTGGTGTCGAGGCGGGAGTGACTCAGAGGGGACTTCAGCGGTCTAAGGGTAACAGACGTAGGGTCACGGACCTCGGATGTAAAGCTACTAATGTTCTTCAATAAAAGCTTTTGTACATAAGCTGGAGTGGACTTTGGTCTCTTGTGAGCTGGGACCACGGGTGACTCTGACAACAATCAACTTGAAGGCATTAAGTGTGACCAGGGTTTTGAGGAAGGGTCCAGGTGTAACAGCTAGCTGAGCGGGTAGCCTTGGTTGGGCCAAACTTCAGAGATTCTGTGGGATGAGGCAGGCTGCTTATTTACTGAGGCACATGCTGGCAATGAGCTGCCATTTCTGCTGTATGAGCTTCATTTCCTTCCATGTTTCGCATTGGAAGTATTCCTGCTGCAATAGGTAAACATTAGGATAACCAGAACCAAGCTCAGTGAATTGCATTTCTAATCTGGAAGAGGGTTTGTTTTATATGGAAGGCTGACAGGGCACAGGATGTTAAAGACAAGCTGGATTCTGTATTTGGTACTTCCATTAGCTGAGTGAGTTTCCATGCACCTTTGATTTTCAAATTAAAAGCAGCAAACAGCCTTGTGATTCTTAGATGGAATAACTTATAAAAATATTAAACAAATTAGCAGTAACTCAACTTTCTGTTTTCTAAATTCACCAGAGCTTTCATTTTGCTAATTAATTCTTCTTTTCTCACTATGATGACAGTGGCATGATAATCAGGGCTTTAATATTCTAACAAAATTGGTTAACTAAACCATTATTATTTATTGTGAATCGGAGTTGCATTTTTGTTTTGTAACATGAGAAAGTAGGATATTTTCCTGAAGATTTGTGGGTCTGCAAGTAATTTATATATCTTGGTGAGGAATGTGGAGCTGAAAGTGCCTTCGCCATAACAACACAGAGTTTTTGCTGGATTCTGCCCAATTATTCATATTCAAGCATCATGTGCCATTGATTTAGACATTTTCCATTTTCTTATAGTGAAGACTTTATTTAATCCTGCTCCAGCCGTTGCTGACCTAGATCCACAATTTTATACCTATTCTGACATCATCTGCTGCAATGAAACTGAGGTAAATACATGTCACCACGATGACTTTGGTCACTCTGGACCAATGCAACTTTTTAAATACATTTTCTGCTGCATTTGAATGCAAGTAATTGGTTCAGATTCTGAAAATGCTGTATTGTACAATGCTGGCTTTACTTGGAATGGGCTGGATAGCACCTGAAACAGAACTGATAATCTCTCCCCCCCCCCCCCACAAAAGGTCTCCATTTCACTGGTTGTAGTGGCATAAAAGGTAAAGGGAAAGGGACCCCTGACCATTAGGTCCAGTCGTGGCTGACTCTGGGGTTGCGGCGCTTATCTCGCTTTATTGGCCGAGGGAGCCGGCATACAGCTTCCGGGTCATGTGGCCAGCATGACTAAGCTGCTTCTGACGAACCAGAGCAGCACATGGAAACACCGTTTACCTTCCCGCCGGAGCGGTCCCTATTTATCTACTTGCACTTTGATGTGCTTTCGAACTGCTAGGTTGGCAGGAGCAGGGACTGAGCAATGGGAGCTCACCCCGTCACAGGGATTTGAACCGCTGACCTTCTGATCAGCAAGTCCTAGGCTCTGTGGTTTAACCCACAGCGCCACCCGCGAAAGAGGAAATAAACATACAGTTCATACTTCCACTCTGAAAGCTTTGTCCAATGGCTGGGTTTGTAATGCGGAATCATGGTTCAGAATTACAAGAATAAAATGAAAGAAGAGGATTAAGTGATTTTCTCAGGGTGGTGGAGGGTGTGAGTGCTGTGTCCCCTTGGTGTGGTGATTGTGGCACTTGCCCTTCTTCTGATAGAAAATGCTCTCTTGGCTGGTGGCAAAAATGGGGGGTCGAGAAGGATCAGTTGGGAGGGAAGGAGAAATGTCCCTATTTTCATCTGAGGAGTGTTGGAGGGTCTAGGAGAGCATAGTGTATAAACCTGAGAGATTCCATCAGACTGCAAGAAAGAAAGAGAAGGAAAGCAGGGCTAGTCTGTCATCTTCTCCTCCAGGTGTCACCTTGCAGTGCCCAGTGCTAGCAGACTACCTGATTTTTTTCCATGCCAGCTAGCCAGCCAGCCACCATTATAAGAACTGTAACTATAAGAACTGGTACTTTCCACTTCTCCTCTTTTCCCCTTTCTACTGTGCCTTTTCTTCTCCCAACCCATCCTCCCCCCCCCCCTTTTTTGTGTTGTGTCTAGAGTGTAAGGCTGAGGGCAGGGACGGCCTTTTTAAAAAGTTGCTCTGCAACTTTATTTGGGAGCCTTTTTCATCGAAGAGCAGGGCAAACATGCTTTGAATATAGGCTCGTAAACATTAAACTATAGATCCAATGCACTGCCTTGCTGAACTTACTCAGCTATATCCAACTCCACTCTTGACATTTGTTGTCTTGTATCATGTCTGGAAGTCCACACAGTCAGCCTGTGGCAGAGATGGGGCAAGCTTGCAGGTCTGCCTGATTGAAGCCCACCTCTGTGTCCATATAGTTCTCATGCGTCCACATGGTTCCAAAGATGAAAAGAACGGTGCCATCTCTCACACCAGGTTTTCTCCCATTGAGGGCCAGCATGTTGAGAGGTGAAAGATCCCACATAGCAGGTATATAGATAATTTAGTAAAATTATTACCTGTACTGGAACAGATGAAGCTTGACCATATGGAACACAGCAGTATAGGGTGTGGGTGGGTGGGTGGGTGTGTAGGGGGCAGAATAGCTGCCAATCATCATCTTGAAATATTTCTAAAGGAAAAAAGAATTCAGAGCTCATCACAATTAACGCCCGTCCAACTTTTTGCGCTGACTAGCCACCTACTTCAAAGGGAAGTGGAAATTTATACCCCATTGTCAACATGAGCTGTGAAGTTTCTGCCAGGTTCCTTAATAATTCATACTGTGTGCTTGTAATCGTCCATTTATGATTGGCTGATAACAGTTATGGGATCAGACAGGAAGTTTCTGTTATTTATCTTCTCGGCAGCAGAGGCATAAAACTAGTCTGTGACTTTGCAAAGCCTTGGAAGTACCCCAAGTTGCTGCAAACCCTGCCACATGGGCTACATCCTCCAAATATCTGTTGGATGGAAGCACATCCACCAAACACTTGTCGATGCTTCGACAACCACAAATACTTGGTATTGTGAAACATTTTGTTCATTCCGAATTGTTGTGCTAGAATGGAGCAAAAAAACAAGGGTATAATATCAGTGGGCTATCTACCACAAAGGATATTTCACAAGCTGTGGTTTCAGAGACATATTTTTCATTGCTTTAATAAACTTTTATTTGTGCAGCTTCTACTTCTTTGTATGTGGTTCGTGTGCAAAATACTGAGAATGCATCTTGCAAGATTATCAGTTCCTGATTTTTTGCTTAGCTGGTAGTTTGGTCCGGTCCCCCTCCCCCCTCCGACTTTTCCCAGAAAGATCAAGCCTGTTGAAACTGGCTTGTTAATTCACTGTGCACCAGATGCAGCAGAGCCTAATCCCTGAGGTTTGCCCAGGAATGTGCTGGTTCTCTGTTCTTTCTAATTCTTCTAATAAAAGAATTGCAGAATAAGTATATCAAATGTTGGTCCTGTGGAAGCCAAAACCCTAAGGTTGTGTGCCACTAAGTGATTTCAGACTTGAAGGGAAATGGTTGTAGGTGTTGCATTTATAATGTCCTTGGCACTTTAGAGAGTTATTCCAGGGGGAAAAACCAATCTCAGATGTGCAGGGCCAGCCATGTGTATGTTACTGAATGCATTTGTTGCATTCACATATAAGGGGTATGTGTGTGCTATTATTTACACAAAAAAGCATGCAGAGGAGGGAAGCCCAAACCTGCCCCCTTCCCATCTCGCTTCTGTTCAGGGGTGCCAACTTGAATAAAATATGGGGGGGAGGTAAGCCCCGCCCTGCATAATCAATCACATGACACGGTTCACACACAAACCATTTGAATGACAATGCCTATCAACTTGGGGGGGCAGCCCCCTCAAATATTTTATTGGGAGGACCGAAGCCCCCTCAGCTCCTAGGATTTGGCTCCTATGTTTTTGTTGCTTTAAGCTCAGGGATAGGAAATATTTTTGCCTGAGGACCATATTCCTTTCAGGGAAGCCACCCCAGGGCCATTTTACAGTGGTGGGTGGAGCCAGAGACAAAGGTGGTCAGAGCAACAAATGTAAACTCAATCTTTGTACAGTAGTGTAGTCTCTACACCACCACCACCCATAACGTGGACCTAACGGCAAGTGAAAAATCCCAACAATGGATGGGACTTTGCTGAGCAAAATGGGCTGGGGCTGGGTGGCACAATGCTTTTTTTGCATTTTCCACGTTATGGAAGATGCATTGCTATTTTTGCATTTTCCGTAGTAGACTTGGAACATGCCTGGTCATGTTTCTAAAGGTGTGACAGTTTGGAGTGGGTACAATGAAATAAGGAGTCACACCTTAGAAATTCATTTCTGCAGAATGTGAGCTTGCATATCTTTACGCTGTTGAATTCTGCATTTCTGCATTTTCTGCTTAGGCACTTGGTTCCGCAGCAGCAGCAGCAGCATTACCTGTAGATATAGGGGGGGGCCCTTACAGATGTTGCTGGACTCCAACTCCCATCAGCCTCAGCCAGCATGGCTAATGGTCAGGGATGAAGGGACCTGTAACCCAACAACATCTAGGGGTACCACATTGACTGTATATTGACTTGTAGATTAGCAATATAAGTAATTTGGTCATTTCCTCATCTCTCTGTGAGTGTTTTACGCCTTTTTGCAAAATGTGGTGGTAGGAGCCGGGGGGAGGGGAGAATCTCTTTCCCTTGGTCTTATGTAGAAAGCTCTTTAAAAATATCCTCCTTGGCCTCCTGCTATTGTGTCTTCGTTTTCTTTTTTAGAGCAGCCATTAGTTATTTCCTCCAATTGTATTTTTTTTTATTTAAAAAAAGTGATTTTATTGGAGGGAGGAACTTTCCAACACAGCCCAGCAGTTTTATATTTAATTTCACAATTGACACTTTGTGGTACATTTTAACTTTTGGCACGTAGCATCTGTCTAGTGTCTGTTACCTTTGCGGGAAATCGACTCCTGGCCTGCCTTGCGGTGTCCTCATTTCCCCCCTCTCCCTCTCTATCTCAGCTGCATCACAATTGTTGCAAATACAGCTGGAGGCAACTCTTTGCAGATGGCAGACGCAGCAGAAACTCCTAAAGGCATCTGTATTTGCCTAATCAGTCCGCAACCACCTTTGTATACTGTGCAGCACAGAAGGAGGGCCAGACAATAACAGTCAAGGACTGTGGGCGCTCTCTGGGATTAAAGCAATAACACAGTGTTCTGTTCTAAACTAGGTACTATCACAATCCATGCAATCAACAGGGTGTGGTGCAGATGTATTTGCATCTTGTAACCTGCCCTTCCTTCAAGAACCTCATTGTGGTATTGCCTCATTGTGGCATTGTAGCATGCGCCCCACTTTGGGGGATGGTGAGAAGGGCTAGGGCCAACGCTACAGGGTTTCATCTCTAGACTAGAATGAAATGGTGGAAATTATTAAGGAAGCAGACTTTGGCAAGGCACTAGGAGAAACTTGCTAACCGTAGACGGCATTTGATGGTGGAAAAGACTGAGCAGTGGACTCTCCTTAGGAGACAGAATCATAGAGTCTTAGAGTTCGAAGGGACCCCAAGGGTCATCTAGTCCAACCCCCTGCAATGCAGGAATCTCAGCTAAAGCATCCATGACAGATGGCCATCCAACCTCTGCTTAAAAGCAAGTTCTCAAGAGTGTGGCCCCAGGTTCAGCGCCCTCTCTCTCTCTGTGTGTGTGTGTGTAACAACAACAACAATTTATTATTTCTACCCTACCCATCTGGCTGGGTTTCCCCAGCCACTCTGTGTGGCTTTCAACAGAACCGTAAAAACAGAATAAAACTTCAAACATGAAAAACTTCCCTAAACAGGGCTGCCTTCAGATGTCTTCTAAAAGTCGGATAGTTGTTTATTTCGTTGACGTCTGATGGGAGGGCATTCTACAGGGTGGGCACCACTACCGAGAAGGCCCTCTGTCTGGTTATATATTCCAAAACTTCTCTCTCTCCCTCCCTGTCTCTCTCCCACACACGCACATTGGATTGGCTTATAAATGAACCAAGCATTCCCCGCCCCCCAAGGGAAAGCATGGTTATTTCCCAAACCAATCCAAGTTCCTTCATTTCCCCCTAGGACAGCCCTTCCAAAGAACCTCCTACGCAAAGCAACACACACCTCCCCCCCCCCATTGCTTTACATAGGTTCTACTCCCAAGGAAACTGGGGAAGGAACAAGAGGGAACCCCCCACAGTGGTTTTCTTAGAGGTGGTTCTTCAAAGCAGCTCCTTGGGTAAAGCAATGGAAAATAATTTACCTTCCTTGAACAAGGGAAGCTCATGCTGGAATCCCCGTTATGGGCAGAGCACGCAGTTGGCCACTTCGCACATTTTACTAGGGTGGGTTTTTTATGTGCATCTAAAAATGTTGCTTGTTTAATGTACAGTCATACCTCGGGTTGAAGTTGCTTCAGGTTGAGCAGTTTTGGGTTGCGCTCCGCGGTGACCTGGAAGTAACGGAGTGCGTTACTTCCGGGTTTTGCTGCTCTCACATGCACAGATGGTGAAAATGATGTGCATGTGCGGAAGCGGCGAATCGCGACCTGCACAGATGCATAGACGCAGGTTGCGTTCGCTTCAGGATGCGAACGGGGCTCCGGGATGGATCCCATTCGTATCCAGAGGTACCACTGTATTAATGTTTCAAAAATGTGCTTTTGAGCATGTGTATCATGCACAAATCAGGAAATTGGGTTTGGCTGAACGCCACAACCCTGAATTAATTATTTGTAGAGGTTATTACAATAGTTATTATGTTATTCTTCAGCCCACTACTCTCTGAGTCTTGCACCTCCCATTATATTTCCTCGTACACACCATTGACTCTCAGTGCATTTAATAGTAGCAAATATTACGTATCTGAAATAAATTGATGTTTTTGCTTAATCCCCCCCCCCCAGCTAATGTGGGTTTTGTGTTGTTTCAACTTTTTCCCCTAGGCAGAACTTTTAACGGGAATCCCAGTTGGCAATGTTGAAGATGCTGGGCGTGTGGGACAGATCCTGCTGGAGAGAAGCTGTAAAACAGCCATTGTAACTTTGGGTCCAGAGGGCTGTGTGTTGGTCTGCACAAAGGAACCCACCCCGAAACATATACCCACCAAGAAGGTCACCGCTGTTGACACCACGGTATGTACTTGCGATTCAAAAGCCTTGCTTTGGGGGGAAGGCTGCTTACACATTACCAGCTTAAAACGTGGCTATGTCATTCTTTTCTTCAATTCTGATAGAATCTGGTTGGGGGGGGGCACACACCTCAAAACACAGTATTTCATAGGAAATCACAGTATAGATGTGGATTGTGGCTAATGTCGTGTGCACGCCAATTCCCAAACCAGCATTGGGATGCAGTGCTGGATGCAGAGTAAACCGGAGTGTGTACACAACTAATTATTATTTGAACCCTAAAAGCCCAGAGTAATCAGCCACATCTTTGGGCAAGGCATAATGCATGCCAGCAAACCATCCCATTCCATCCCACTGCACAGTGAATGTCAGTTCACCCAAGGTTTATAGGCTGGCGTTCCATAGACAGGACAGACCAGCATGTACTGATGAAATCACTGTATTCCTCCTTCACCCTCCTGTCTATTCCGTATTGCGGCAAACAGTGTGAGCGGCGACTCTGTTGCTACTTGTGGAAGATGGCGACATAATCCCTCAGCGCCATCACCTCGAAACACCCCTGCTCTTTCTGTGGTGGGAGAAAGGAGACGCCCAGCCATTCTCTCCTCAGACTCCCCAAAATTGAATGACTGGCTCTGTCCACACATGCCTGAGCTGTTTGTGCTGGCAAAAGCCTTTTGCTTTGTAGAGCTTAAGTAATATCAGGTGCTCAAATTCCACAGGGCATAGTTAAAAGGCAGAAGCGGCATGCCGTGCCAAATTAATTTTGTCGCGATTTGTAAGGTCAATGACCTGCATCTTTCATAAAGCCTGAGGTTCGGGTCCCCCCCCCCCTTCATTCCTTTCCTGTTTATGATCAAGCACTGACTGAACACTCCTTCAGTGGAATGTTAGGATTATTAGCTCAGCAGCAGCAGCAGCAGCAGCAGCAGCAGCAGCAGCAGCCATCAAGAAAGGCAATAGTTAAGGTTCCGATAGCAATATTATCTCACACACATTTTTACAAGAGCTGGGACATTTTGTACTCGCAGTTCTGTCTGATGCAAATCCAGAGTAGTTCTGGTGAGAGCACTGTATGTACTAGCTATACATTTTAACTGCCTGATGTCATGAAATGTAACATGTGTTCTCCTGCTGCAACCGTGACATTTCCCCCCCCCTTTTGTTAAAAGACAAAACATAGTGCTGCTATGTACCTAAAACCAGAATAGCCGGTTCAATTCAGGGGAAGGCAAAGGAAACGGATCTGTGCTCCTGCTGACTGCCTGTGCGCAGTGCCGTGGTGACTGCCTCGAGACCCTCTTTGCATCTCTCCCCCCCCCCCAAAAAAATAGCAGACCAGAATTCTGAATACAAGCAGTCGCGATCCAAAGGAGCAGGCAAGCATATTGATCTTGAATGTTCCTGAGGTTTCCTGCCCCCTCCCAAGCCATAAATAGCAGGCCGGGAGTCTGTGCAGAAATGGACCACGATCCGAACAGCCGTATTTCCATGCTTCGTGTGTGCAGCCTAATTCTTCCTCCTCCAGAGCAACTGCTGCCATAAGCTTCTGGAGTTTCCCCACTGAGTTTGTCACTGGCACCCATGCTTTCTAGTACTGTAATCGGTGGATAAAAATCAATGATTTTTTAAAAATGAATTTTTTAAAATTAAAATTGGATTTTTTTATTTAAATCGGATTTTGTTTATTTAAATCGGATTTTTAAAATAAATCCTTTGGAGGAAAAATCTTTCTAAATATAGTTTTCTATTTAAGTTACATTATAGTCCAAAGGCTATTCATCAGGAAATAAGGATTTGTTTTAAGTTTTTCATGTGTGCTAAAACTCAGTCTAAGTTTTTTAAAACAACACCAACAACACCGTTTAACCACATCAGTTAACAAACATGGATACATATACTATAATGTTACTGTTTTAGTTAAGTAAATTGTTTAAATTGTTATTAATGAAATGATTAAAGTACAGCAGAAAAGTTGTCCAAATATAAACAGTTAGCTTATTAAACCCCACAATAATTTTGTAATTATCTGTCTATGTATTTCTAATAGTATAACCAAATCAGTAATTTTTGATATAACTGTAAAAACTACTCTGAACGTTTATTATTCCAAAAATGAAACCTTCCTCTGGTTGTAAATATTAAGAATATACCAGTAAGAATGAGTCTTCCTGTAAAAAAAAAAAAAATTTAAATCAAGTCTTACTGACTAGTGATTTAAATCAAATCCACCCTGACTGTAATGGTACAAGCGAAAGTGTGAAGAAGCCCCAAGTGAGTGACCCACTGTCATGGCTGAGTGAGGATTCAAACTCTGGTCTCCTGCATCCTAATTCAACACACTAACCACTGCACGGCAATGACTCTCCATCACTCTGTCGCAGAGAACATCCACCTCCTCTCACCGATCCACTGGGTACAGGCAGGATGATGCCAACCTTGGACCTGGGCTACTGCTACTTTAGTGCTCCGACAAAAACCCTTTTGTCACTGTTTGCTGGGAAGGACCTTAGTCTTTTCACGGTAGATGAGAGTAACAAAGAAACATTTGTCAACTTCCTTACTCAGAGAAGCACAGGCTTATTGGCAGAACTGCTGCCTGTTGAAATTTCGTGGTATTTGCTAAGCTCAGGCAAGTGCTCAGTTTCCAAGAAGATAGGCTGAAAAGCCTAATCTCTGCACTTGCTTTTTCTTCACACTTCCCTGGCCAATCCTGGCACTTAATATCAGCTTATGAAACTGAGCTGTGGTTCAGACTGAGTTCAGCTGTTGGTTTAATATGAAAGTGCTGATGTTTGATTTTGTGAATGAAAGCTTCTATTATTTCGCTGAGCAATACATCGGTTTATGACTTGGCTGTTTTCAAGTCAGCTTCCCTTTGTTCTTATAAAGTGATATTTCATTTAAACACCCCAGTCCATGCAGAATTGTCTCTTCGTGGTTACGTGAAGGGTTTTCTCAGACAGGTTTTTACTGATTAGACAACAGTGAAATGCTTTAGTGAAGCAATTGTACGTACTTAATAATTGTTGATTACTGGTGCATTATTGGCACCTCAAGGTTTGGCTAACAAGGTTGTATTTGTCACATAATTTATTGCTCCTTACAGTGAAAACCATTAAAATAGTTTCACAATTATTATTATGATGATGCCAATTTTTAAATTTGATTTTCAATATAAACCCAATTACACAAATTAGTTCCAAATTAAAGCAATTTTGTCAAGAGGCTTTGCGTGCACCGTTCTTGATGGGTCTTTATAATCTAATATTACTATGTTTCATATTCTTATTTACTTCTATTATATTCCCTTTTCAAAATCATCACATAATTAACAGTTGCACTCTTAACGATTTCTATTTGTCTTATTATATTATTTAACTTCCCTCCAAAAAAGGCTTCAACCGAGGAACCATAGCTTTTTCCTTTTCATCCTGTGTGTGCCACATCTAGGCTCTAATTCCCAGGAACATCCTTCCAAACAAAACAACCAGACTCTCCCTCCCTTGACTCCTTTCAAGCCGCAAGCAGCTTTACATCATATTTTAAATCCCAGTGGTACAACGTACATCAAGCCATCCTTGCTTGTATATCTTAAAATTCAATATTAGGGAAGGGTTGCCAAATCATAAATGTAAAAATTCCCATAAAATGTAGCAGAGCCCCCCCCCTCCTCCATCCACCTCCAACTCAAGATAGAATCTTCTCCCAATTTCAAACCTCAGTTCCATACAGCTGATTGTTCGCAGTTATAATGTCCATCTCCTCCGGTGTGTGCCTAATGCCAATAAAATCCAATTATAAGGAGAGCCTCCACGTCCAATGGTGATTTGGGGGGGGGGTTCACATCAGGTGAAGTGTGTAGCACCCAGTGCCTCCACCCGTCCCCACTCTGATCCGTGTGAGGGCGAGCCATTGAGGCAACCATGGGTCGCCAGTACCTCCTGTACCCGAGAGGTTTATAGGGGATAGTTTAATCCCTTCTATCCCCTTTTTTCAGCCTGTGCCTCTCACCGATGTTGAGAGAGCCATCGCCATGGTGCGGGACAGGAACCGGAAGCCAGTTTCACAAATATTATAAACCAGATTCCCCAGAGAAACATTGTGTTGGTATCTTTTGGGCTTCAAAAAGCTTTCAAAATCAGGTCTTGCCTTATCATGGTGTATATGAATAATACAACTAATAATAATAATAATAATAATAATAATAATAATAATAATAGACATAAATAATAAAATTATTGTTATTGTTGTTATTATTACAGTGGTACCTCGGGTTAAGAACTTAATTCATTCTGAAGGTCCGTTCTTAACCTGAAACTGTTCTTAACCTGAGGTTCCACTTTAGCTAATGGGGCCTCCCACTTATGCCGCCACCACGCGGTTTCTGTTCTCATCCTGAAGCAAAGTTCTTAACCCGAGGTACTATTTCTGGGTTAGCGGAGTATGTAACCTGAAGCGTCTGTAACCCGAGGTACCACTGTATTATATTTCTTCAGCACATATAAGAAGAGCCTGCCTGGACAAAGGGCCCATCTAGTACAGAATATTGGGTTAGATCCACACTGGCCCACCTGCCAATGGAAGGGATACTAGAGGGAGGATGTCGGGTGCCATACATGTAAAAGCTTGCACCCATTCATCAGCAATCCTGTGCACACTAACTAGGGAGTAAGTCCTACTGAAATCAAGGAGACTTCCGAGTAAACACGCATATGATTAGTAGTCATAATTTTAGTAGTCACAATTTAAATCACAGATAAGAAAATTCCACTGGGAATTGATGTGTTCAAAACTTGCCATCCATTTCCTTCCACCAACTCATACACTGTTTTTTCTCTTATTTTAAACAGCAAAAACACAGGGGTGTATTTAAGTAAGCTGAGGAGATAATGGTCTTCTTAAGATAAAACCACCCCCTTTTCACCTGTTTTGTTACACCAGAATGTTGCAACAAGCAGAAATGTCTCCTGTCTAATTGCCTTCCGTCTGAAGTTTTGTGGTTGTCTGTAATAGGTCATGTTGCCAGAATCCTGAAATGTCACTCACACAATATGTGTGAAACTTCCCTCTGCCACCTTTCATTTTGTAACAAGATGCAAGGGGAGCTCTTCGTTACAGTAAGATTGATATACTGTACATTTCACCATATTAACAGCCGACTGTAGTGGTGGTTTCTCAGGGACAGGGAGATGGGCCTCCCATTAGTTTGAGTAGGGTATGGGGAAACTTTGGCCCTCCTTGCTTGCTGTGCTGATGTGAGTGGTAGTTCAACAACATCTGGAGGACCAGAGGTTCTCCACACCTGAGTGAGTGTGATGGCCCCTGGTGGGAGATATTGGGGGTCAGGAGATGCTGGAGGGCAAAGGTTCATGTGCCACCTGTCCTGCGTCCCATGACCTAGCCTGTTGTCCTCAGATAAAGTGGAGAATGTTGTCCCATCAGCTTCAGTTCACAAGTCTTAGTGGCTTCTATGGGCAGATAGCAGGACGGGGGGTGGGGGGTATTTTTTCTGCCTCAGGCAGCAGAATATATTGTGCCAGGTGTAGGTTTCTTGCATTCTCCATAAAGTGCTTTTATGGGAAGGTAGTCAGTTGCAAAAATAGTGTTTTCTGTTGTGACGTCTGGAAAAAGCAAGTATCTTCCAGGCCGAGGTGGGGGACTCATAATGAATCCCTTCAGACTTTATTGTTATTATGCATTCATGAGTATTTGTGCTTGTGGTGTTATTGGGGCAGTTATACGTAATCCTGCTTTTGATATTGTTTACACCTGCTGAAGTTTTGGAGCAGACATACCGCTTCATTTTCTGTGGGTGCATGATTCACAGCTCCCCACCTGCAAGGTGGTGGGGCAGGTTGTTTGGTTGTCCCTCCTTTGATGCACTACGGTTCAAGGGTGCCCCTCCAGATAATGGGGTGATATTGGAGATCCATTGCAGAACAGCTGGTAAAGCAGAATGGTGTGTGGGCAGCGTAGAATAAATCCGCCACTAATAGCATTACATTAATGACCTTGAAGCAAATATGCATGCAAAAAACCCCACCAGTCTGGAGGGGCCCAGCAAGGCCTCCACACACCTCCACACTGCCGCCACTGGTACGGTGCATTCAAACATGGAAATACCGTGTTAGTTTTCCTCCTAGCATTTCTGTCCCATTTTCACATTGCAGTACCTGTTGTGTTATGGAATTGTGGCTTTTTGACTGATATACCAGCATATTGCTCTAAATTTCATTCATACCAGTGGGCGTGGTGGTGAGACACAACAATGAATGTCATCCATTGGACAGTATCACTATTCCCCCACCCTTTCCACACGTGTGTGCTTCTGTTCCCCCATGAAAAGAGCAGGAAAGAATGCTAGGGTACCGCCCCAAATTCTGTCACTTTACTCCTGTAATTTTCTGGGTTAAGGGGGCTACAAATGGATTTTATCTGGAATCAAAATATATGGAAATGAGCGCTGAGCATGCGTTCCATTCCGTTGATTTTCCAAAAGTGGCTTTTACGTCATGTGAAAGCTCAGATATAATGTGATAGGCAGACTCCTGAGTTTGATAAGATGGCTACAGTGGTCTGATTCAAATTTTATTTCATACTACTTATAGTGCTGTTTAACTGCTGCATTGGGGTAGGCATTCTGTTCACTTGTAACAACAATTTCTCCACATGTGAAGTTCACCTCACCATAAGGCTGTGACAGAAGTCAGGTCCGTTCTTCATCCCAAGGACATTCCTCAGCACTGCCCATCCTCTTCTCAAACTCCTGCCCACTCTTTGCATATAATTTTAATGTTTCTCCAAATTCTGGATGAGAACCAAGCCAGGAAATTGCAGTGGCTACTGAAATAAAATGGAAGCATACGCAAATAAACCCTGAACGAGAGTCTTTTTTTAAAAGGCAAAACAGCAACCTTTCTTTGTTTCCCAACTTTGTGGCCTAACGGCTATGACTCAGGGGCTTATAAATACTGAACTTAATCCAGTGACTAATTGCTCAAAATTCTGCGCATCAGCAGAAGTGGAACCTGTGGTTGGTTCTAATACTATCAAATGCCTTTGCTATTCAATAATATCCCTCGGAGCTTGCTATCTAGTATGCAGTTTGCCCAAAGAACAGTGATTTTTGTTTCAGTTATCTCCTGACAATGGGGAAGAAAACAGCTGCTAGTAAATGAAGCAGTTGGCAGACAGAGTGTCTGAGGGAGACTTCTGCAGTTCACCAAAGGAGGGTGGTTAACCTTTCTCCTACCATAGCTGTTTGCACCATAGTGAAAAAATGGCCTTGACCACAGTGTGAGAAGCCTGTTAGCTGTGGCAGCTGTTAGCAGTAGGCGAGCAATTGGGCTCTAATTGTGGTTAATTGCACGCACCAGCATGGTGAGGTGGAGAGTATTATTGTAAAAAATTACGCCCCAGATAGTGATAGTATAATAGCTCCCTTTATTTATCATGCAGCCAAAATAACCCTGTGACTTAGCCTTCTGCTTTCTCGCCTACAAATATGCAATCCAATGAATTTTTTGTAATACAAAGAGCCTTACAGAATAAATTAACCCACCAGCTGCTCCAATCAGCAGCTATTAAATTTTATTTAACACTGCATCTATTATTTTCTAAAGTTCAGGCTGGCCGCGAACATCGCATGACTCGAAATCATCCCCTCTGACTTGACTCACTTTATAGCAGACTAAAGTCCCTTAGATCATCCCAGCTTCTGATCCTGATACAGACCCCTCGGGGCCTTTCCGGATGAGCTTTTCTTTCCGCACAATAAACATGCACTTGTTGCTCATGGGTTGCAGGGGATCCGGATGTATTTCCTTCAGGAAGTGCTTCTGTTGCCAAGGGCATTTGCATTTGTCGCTAGGAAAGCGACCTTCTAGATAGTGCATTATTTGCAGTGGGACGTACAGTGGAAAGTGGCGTGTTGGGTATCGTGGCTACTACTGCAGCAGGGCCTTTTTCCACAGAAGGGGCGGGGATGGAGAACCTGTGCCCCTCCAGGAATTGCCGGACATCAACTCCCATCAGGATGGACAGTGCTTAGGGATGATGATGATGATGATGATTATACCCAGCCCATCTGGCTGAGTTTCCCCAGCCACTCTAGGCGGCTCCCAACAGAATATTAAAAACATGATAAAACATCAAACATTAAAAACTTCCTTAAGCAGGGAGTTGTGGTTCAATACCTTCTGGAAGGTCTCAGGTTCATCATCTCTGCCATCTAGCCTCAAATCTACAGTTACTTGAGATTGTGCTAAAAGAAAAAAATAAATCGGCAATGGATGCAGACTTCCCAGCCAGCTATCAGGTCCATTTCCAGCCTTCCATTTTTTAGGGAACATTTTTTAGTAAGTGATTGCCCTCCCGTTCCAGACACAACTGGATATAATCAGTCTCCTGGACTCCTGCCATTGTTCCATCACAACCTTTCAGAGCAACTGAGAGCGCTTGCTTGACTGTAGCATCTGTTTGCCAAGTCTGAGCAGCAAAGAGAAGCTTACTCAGTGAATGCTCCATGATTGTTCCTCATCCAATCAGTTCAACAAATAGCTTTCCTGCTACATAGCAAGGCTACCGGTCCCTCACTTTCCATTATATGGGAACTGGACCTGGTGCCATATTGATGTTGCATTGGGGCTAACACAAGTATAGCTTTTAGTATAGAATCTTAAAGGCCAGAGGGATTAGTCAGGCTCTGCACATGCAGATGGTTCTTAACAGGACGAGAGATGCTGGAGTCAATATGTTTTGCAGGTATTCCTGTGGACAAGGAGCCAAATGTGAAGGAGAATGAGTAATTGTCACATGCATTTGCAGTGTTGTGTAGGAGCTCCTTGTCATGCACTAGGGCTGTTCTGGGCACCATTCCAGAAGAAAGTGGGGGGCTTTCTCTGCTTCTATTTGCTAGCAGACCTGTATTGTGCATCTGAGCATTTTCAAAGTCCCTTGCAAACCTTGGGGCATCTGACTACCCTTTGAGATCAGAAGGCATCATTATCCCTAATTTGCAGAGAGGATAAATGAAGCATCGGGAGGTGCACAGATTTTTCAAAGATCATCTCGACATAATGAAGCAACGGATGCGTTGCCAAAGGTTGCTCTTTGATTCACTGCCACGCAGCCAGATACTAAGCCTTGTAATACTGGATCCCAAGGGCCTGCCCTGACTAGTACAAGACAGCACCATATGATTAAAAAAAGGCATTTTCCCCACTTAGTATAAATGGCTTTTTGATCAATGAATGGAAATGTAATTTAAGCAAATTGAGCAAATGTAAACAAGGGTTTGTACGGTGCTGCTTGCAATCTTAACATATGTAGCGGGAGAGCTGGAAGACCACCCAGGTCATGGTCTGGTCTTATTTCTAAGCCACCCAGCTCCCTAATTAAATCCCTTTCTATTTCTCGTTTTAAGGGGGAGAGGGCCTGCAAGCCTTTCATAGTCTCCTTCCAGATGGGAACGAAACATTTAATGGAGATCCAGCTGTTGGAGGGATGGGAATTGTGAGCAATGCCATAAAATCAAGACATTGATGAAAATCAATATCTCATCATGCTCTCCCTCTGAGTTTAAAGAGAGCCTTGTAGCTCAAACACAAGACAGCCCTAGGCCTTAATTTGACCAGGGCTCGGCCGCAGAACATTGCATTCACTGCCAGGGCTATCCTGGGGTGTGTGTGATATAATAAAAAATGAATGCCTATGGGGATGTGCAGAGGGCCTGCCCCTCATTACTGAGTCACTGGAACCAGGCACTGTATATGTAGAACAAGGGAGAAGAGCTGTCACGGCAAAAGGTGGAACTTCTCATAGCTTCAGGCGCTTCTCTTTAGACATGTTAAACACAGGACATGTCTAATGGCTCAGAGCTCTACCTCTGCTTTTCATCAGTCAGGTGAGACCATGCAGCTTCTGCACTGATACCTAGCTGCTGTGATGAGGCCTAATAAATTGAAACTAAATCCTGGTAAGATGGAGGTGCTGTGGCATAGTTGCTCTCAGGTCCAGGAATTGGGGAACAGGCTCCTTTTGATGGAGCTGGGCTCTCCCTGAAAGAGCAGGTGCATATTCTGAGAGTGTCGTTTGATACCACCTCGTCACTGGAGACACAGGTGTCTTCCATGGCAAGAGTGCCATTGCCCAGCTCCAGTTAGCTCACCAGCTACAACAGTTTCTGAACCAGGATGGCTTGGCCACCGTAATCCATGCTCTTGATAACCTCCTGCTTGGATTGCTGCAATACACACTACATAGGGATGCCCTTGAAGATGACTTGTAACTTGGGCAAAATGTGGTGGCCTTCCTTTTGAGTGGAGCCACCAACCAGAACCACGTTACAACGATTCTCAAAGGAGGCCCAGCTTAAGATTCCACTCCAGAAACTGCGCATTTAGCAATGACGCGTAGGTGGGCTTTGTCTGTAGTGGCACCCTAAGCTTGCAGTGCCCTTGCCCTTGAAATTTAGATGGCTACCACACTGCTGGCACTCTGACTTGGCTATTTCTTAACCCCCTTTTAAAATGAGATATTTTGTTTGTTTGTTTGTTTGTTTGTTTGTTTTATTAATGCAGTAGTTACTCACCTCAATATCTTTGTATACGGGGAAACATAAAAACTGGCAAAATAAATAATGACCACATTATTCTTCCCACAGAAATGTATACCAGGGAACTGGGCTTTTTCCCATTACATGTTCTGCAGTGCACATGGAGTGATAAGCAGACCTATAGCTATTCAACTTTTGGGGGGAGGATGTTGGTGCTCCTTAGCAGTGGAAGAATCCCAGGGGCCTAGAGATCAAGTGCTGACCATCTGAATCTGGAGTATTTGTTTGAATTTCCATTGCACTAAACCTTTTGGTCCACCAGAGTGAAACATCACCTCACCTGTGCAGTCAAAAGTATAATAATAAATTAAACAGCTGGAAATTTGCTGCCCTCTGGCTGGCTTGCTCTTCCTGGTGGTAAAGCCAGGCCCAGTTTTAGGCTGGTATCCACAAATTGGGCAATGATAAATATTTGTACTGCCTTCTAGTTCATATACTGCTTCCAGCATGATGCATACCACCACAAATCTTCTGAAAGTGACAAACAGGATAGCAGCCTTTGTTTTTAGAAATCTACTCCAAACTACTCCAAGCTGGTGCCCTCCTATCAGCCCCAGCCTAGCAGAAGTTGGGGTTGCCCAATTTAATTGATTAGCTTTAGACTCAGGACAGGCAAAAGAACATTCTTCTTCATACAGTTCATGATGTGTGTATGAAATATACTAGCACAAGATGTTTTGATGACCGTGGACTTCATTAGACCTGTCCTGGATATGTCTGATAAACAGCTATCACTGGCAACCCAGCAAAATGGGAGGCATATAAATAATAAAATTCTTCTTCTTCTTCTTCTTCTTCTTCTTCTTCTTCTTCTTCTTCTTCTTCACCTATGAAAGTAGGGTTACTATTTAGTGTCCGTGTCCTTCTGAGTACCAGTTGCTGAGACAAAATGATGCTTGATCCTTGGTCTGATTCCCCATAAGTGTACTTACGTTCTTAATGATCAAATCAGCAAGTCAGAGGAAAAGAGGATTCCCTATGAGATGACACATTCATAGTTTTCTGAAAGACCTGACTCAGAATCAAAGCGATCATAACCAGGAAGGCATGAACAATTCACACAAACACACATGCACACACACCCCATTTCTTAGCAAATATTTCACAAAGATTCTTCCGTACTTGGATAAAAGATCCACTTCTTCTGTGGATCACAGTACAAATTAATGTAAATGAATACTGAGATTCTCCTCCCCCCACCCTTAGAAAAAGACAGTGCAGAGTTCCTGAACATCAGTTGTTGTTGTTGTTGTTGTTGTTGTTGTTATTATTATTATTATTAAAAAACATTATTCAGCACTGGGCAAATCAACAACCCAACTGGAAACAGAATAATTGACTACTTGAAGTACTGATGCTCAGTTCCAACAACAAGGCTAAAGGCCGGGAGTTTGCACAGCATCAGACCTTTAGTTCTTATCTGTCTAATGAAGCAGGTATCTTCTGTCCAACAATTCTAACAGGTTATCCCATGGTCAGCAGGCCTGTGCCACATGCAGATGAGAACAAGATCACTGTGCCAGAAATGTCAGCTGGCAAGTTTGGTAAATTACAACCAGGTGAATCAACTAAGGACCATGCACACACTTGCATTGAACAGCAAGTAAAGCCGTCATGAATGTCCCATAAAATGTGCTACAAGACAAGAGTTGCACTAACTATTTAGAAATCAGAGATGTATGATAGTCTGGATCCTCAAAACCAGTTGACACTTCCAAAAAATGTATGCTTTATCGCTGTGCCTGTTCCCAAGTCTGTTAAAAAATGAGACCTTTCCTATCTTCCGGGTGATTGATGAGCCTCAAGAATGCAAAGTGTTACAGAGATTACAAGAATTATCAGGCTATTGAGCTCTTTTTAGGTCAATGTACAGAAGGGAGGGGAGAGATTGCCCAGGATTGATAGTTGCCTATCTCTTTAGTTCTTTCGCAAGGTACACCACAAGCTAGATAACTCTCCAGATCCCTGTTCTGCTTTGATCTTGAATGGCTTTGTGGAGTAGGATGTTTTCAAGACACTCTATCTGGGCTCATCTCTCAGGAATGCATGGGGTTAACAGTCAGCACCATTTAATTGTTTGCAAATAACCCATCAGGAAATCTGTCAGGAAGTGGGTACAAATTCCTGAGGATTGATGCAAAGTATTGCACTAGCATACTTTCCTAGCAACAGTCCATGGTCTGGTTGTGTCTGACTGATATACATGCCCTCCACAGATATGAAGGTCACTGTAGTAGCTGCCTAACTGTGGAGTTCTAACAGAAATCCAAATACTTGACTATACTTGAACCAATCTGAAGTCAATAAAATATATAACATTGTGAGCTCTTGAAAGATTGATAGATCTCCAGCAACCTGCAGGTAGGGGAAAAAACATGAAAAGTAAAACTATGTCTGTGGTGCCTGGGGCTGATGGGATTTGTAGTCCAAAACAACTATCTGTGGTGCATTTGAAACAGATCACACCAAGCTTGTAAGCGGTCACATGGATCAATATCAATTGGCAGGAAGTTATTCTCAGTTTTATTGAAAATTCAGTGCAGTTTGACGTTGGCATGAATCACTTGAAGTAAAGATATGCATGTCATATTTGCAGATGCTAGAAAATTGGGTGGAATGACAGGTACTGCAGAGATTCAAAAATAATCATAATAAACTGTGTGAGTAGTAATACAGAATTTTGCTATCGCAAATATAACGATATCAATGACCGAAAAGCAAAAAAGAAGAGGTTAAAGGAACTGAAGAAAAGAATGAGAGAACAGCAAGGAACAAAAAGAGGGAGAAGAGCTGTTGGCCGAGGCCATTGAAAGAAAAATTGAGAAGTGGATTGTCAGAATTGAAACAGACCAGGTGCATGTTTTACCTTCTACTGTTGAGGAATGAAACAAGTTGAAACATAATTTATGGACACTTTCCTTGGGTCCTTTGGCTATGAAACTACACAAGCCTATACTAGGAATGCTTTAAAAGTAAAGAACTAAGTCAGGGGTCTGCAACCTTTAAGACAAAAAGAGCTACTTGGACCCGTTTCCGAAGAAAAAAAAACTGGGAGCCGCAAAACTCGTCATTATAAAAATAACTTTTTTGTCACTTTTTTAAATTATTTCTTTGTTTGACCCCTCAGAATTACTCCTCCTCATAGAAATAAACGTTAAATTAACAAGTTACCTTTTTTGTGTGTGTGTTCTTCACTCCCCTTCAATGCAGTGACCAGCGTACATGCCCCTTACAATGTAGCGGGCGGGCGGGAAGGTGACGGGACGGTGCGTGATAACGCACACACCGCCCCCATGCGACGTCACAGCCAGTATAGCGCCTGCCACAGTGGGAAGTGTCGGGGCGCACAATGCGCCTCCTCCCCTCGCTAGTATCCGCCACGGAGCCGCGGCAAAGGTGTAAAAGAGCCACATGCGGCTCTGGAGCTGCGGGTTGCAGACCCCTGAACTAAGTGGTGAAAGAGCACAAGGACATACAGGTACAGGAGACCAACAAAACATGGTGGTGTTGTGGATTTAATCTCCATTCCACCATACTATGTCAGCCTTCCCAAAATATCTACTTTTTTGTGATGCAGGTAAACCTGCCACTGGAAATATTGAACAGTGCAAACTCTGATCTAAAGTTGTTTGTGCCACTAAAAAAAAACTACCAGCACCCATGTAGTCAAAATACTGTATGTGTGATAAAATACATCATGAGAATAAATAATGCAAAGTTAGACAAGGTGCAAACTTTTGCATGATATCTTCTGATATTTGGGGACGGGAGCAGCTCTGCAGGGCACTGGAGCCCCATCAGAAACCGGCTTCAGCCACGCCTCTGGGTTCAAAAGTTTTAGGCCAGGGTAGGTCACCTCAGGACTTGGTGTCAAATGTGGTCTACCAGGCCTCTCAGCCTGATCCTCAGAATTCTCCTCAGGCCACAGCCCTCACAGGCCCTACTTTGCACCCATTTGTTTTTGCCTGACTAGAATTGCACCCTTGGACCGCGATGATGCCTCCCGCTTGTCTGGATGGAAGATAAAGAGGGGTGTGTGATTGTGTGTAGAAACTAGTCTACTGCACAAAGCTAAATTTTACATTTGCTGCTGTGCCTGCTCTTGCCTCTGACCCCCCACTGCCACTGGCAAGTGACCCTTGGAAAGTGAACCATCATGGGGGAACTGCCCCCATTCCTGTTTTAGTCATTGCCCCACGCACTTTCAACCATTTCTCCAGAGCCGAAAAAGTCTAGAAGTGTACATTATAAAAATAAAAGTGTGCTTCTGAGGAAGCTAGATTATGTGCCTGTACTGCTCTTCTCTGGAAAAACTGCAGTTAGCAGTGTTTCACATTGATCTGACTTCCAGATCTGCTACCCAGACTACACTTTACATGCAAGTGTTTAACTGCCATTACAAACACACACATTTGTATTTGTTGGGGGAGAGACACTGGAACTAATTGTATCCCTCTCTTGTCTGCTGATCACTCCCATCAAAGCCAACTTTTTCCACCTTTAACCATGAACACACATGGACGCAGAAAGGATAGAACAGTATCATTTAAAGTAAATTTCCTTTCTTTTTTTCTGCTGCATTTTCCACTGAGTGCAGTGGCTCTGGTCTTGTCCACGACTTTATTACATCACTTTGTTAAAGCTGTCATTTCCCCTTGATGTTTTTAAATATATTTCATCCCTTTCAGCATTTGCTATCATTTTAAATGCAATTAGTGTGACAAAGCAGAAAAAGTACCTAAATCAACAATTGGGGTCACCAGAGCAGAATTTGACTTGCACATTGATTTCACACTTTTGGATTCCAGTTCCATATTCTTTTTTAAATGACTGATGAATATTATTAGAGATTTGCACAATGACTCTTCCCTAAGAGGAAATAACTCTGAAAAAGAGGTTGGCAGAGGTTGCCACTGCTGGCTTGAGTGTTGTTGTTGAGGGAACGTGTAGCATACCCTTATCTTTGCAGTCCAAAGTGTCCTTTTGGCAAAGTGTTTTATTTTGTACAATGAAGAATATCCTTTTATTTTTAAAGTGGACTGGCTGGCAAGTTCTTCACAGAGGGGAAGTAAGGCTGTCCCATAAGACTATTTCCAGTTATAATGCACTTGTCCTTAAAGAGCTTCTTAGACTGTTATATAAAGCCATCATGGCTTCATGAGCCACTGACTAACCCATTATATTTGCAGTTTGTACATGTTTGAGTTCACTCAGCTTTGTCCCTCACAAGTCTATTCCGCCTAACATTTCAGAATTCTGAGAAGCCAAAAGGCTGTGTGCCCATTTGACAGTGGAATTCAAAGATCACCTTACCTCACCTTCAGGGGGAAGTAAGAAGAGACTGCTGGATCCGGCCACTGACCCATCTAGTCCAGCATCCCTTTCTCCCAGTGGCCAACCAGATGCCCATGAGAAACCCACAAGCAGGATTGAGCAGAAGAGCATTCTCCTCTCCTGTGTTTTCCAGCCACTGCTATTCAGGAGCACTGCTGCCTCCAACCATGAAGGCAGAACATGGCCATCATAGCTAGTAGCCATCAAGAGCCCTCTCTCCCATGAATTTGTCTAATCCTCTTTTAAAGGTTTGTGGCTGTCACCGTATCCTGTGGGAGCAAGTTCCATATGTGCTGCGTGAAGAAGTATTTTCCTTTTACCTTTAATGAAGGGAGGGCCATAGCTCAGTGGTAGAGCATCTGTTTTGCATGCAGAAGGGTCCCAGGTTCAATCATCAGCATCTTCAGATAGGGCTGGGAGAGACCCGTCTCTGTAACTGTGGAGAGCCACTGGCAGCCAGCGTAGCAGGCAATAGTGGGAAGACAGGCGAACTAATATCAGTATACTGGAAGAACCAAAGATCACCAGTGTTGAAGCAATGATTCTTCAACATCAACTTTGTTGGACTGATCATATTGTGTTGATGCCTGATTATCGTCTTCCAAAGCAACTACTCTATTCCACACTTAAAAATGGAAAAGCGTAATGCTGGTGGTCAGCAAAAGCGATTTAAAGACTGTCGCAAAGCAATTTTTTAAAAATGTAGTATAAACACCAACAATTGGGACACACTGGCCTGTGAGCGCTCCAGTTGGAGAACAGCCTTTACCAAAGGTGTCATGGGCTTTGAAGACACTTGAACTCAGAACACAAAGGAGAAATGTGCTAAGAGGAAGGCATGTTTGGCAAATGCACCCCATGATCAATTCCCCCCCCCCCCGAACCAATGTCCCCAGTGTGGAAGGACGTGTGGATCCAGAATTGGCCTCCACAGTCTCATTGTTAAAACCGTGTTTATGGAAGACAATCTTACTAGGCTACGAGTGATCACCATAGAAGAAGAAGGGAGATAGATGGACCAAAAGTCTGACTCTGTATAAGGCTGACCGACATTTTGTGCCGGTATTGATTCAAGGCCATTAGGAAAGACATCACCTCTCCAGAGTAATTGAGAAAGAAGGTAGGATTTTATTTTATTTATTTTATTTTATTTAAAACATATTTGCCATCCCTTTCCTCCAAAGAGCTCAAAATGGCTGGCAACAAAGATAAAACATCCCTTACAAGTTGACATTAAAGCTGCAGCAGGAAATAAAATACAGCTACTATTGCCAAATAAGAGCAGGAAAATAAAAAGTGCCCCCACCCCCCCTTAACATGGGAGAGAGATTGTCTCTGTATATGAAGGATCCATTCTTAGCTGCAGTGACTAAATAAGATTTTGCTAGGGATTGCCCTTTATGATTTTGTCTACGCCTTTAAAAAAAATAAAAATTGCAGCTAAGCAAGTGGCCACCAGCAAATCTTGTGGGAAATGCATTCCATAATTTTGTGGTTTCCAAAAATTCCCTTTCGTCAGTCTTGAACCTGCTGCCAAGGAATCTTGACGTGAAAATCCAGCTGTTCTTTTGAGACAGAGAATAATTTCTCTCTGTACACATATTCCACATCTTTGTAAACTGCACTTTCATTTTAAAAGCACAGGCATATTGGACTTTCCCCACAGGGAAATTGTCAGGGCGCCTATCTGCATCCCACGACTCCAACCAGAATTCTCAGGGAATTCCAGAAGTGGTGAGGGAAATAGGTGTCTCCCAACAATTCTCAACACTCTTCACAAACTACATTTCCCAGGATCTTTTGGGGAAAGCCGTGGCTGTTCAAAGTGGTATGATACAGTGCAGATGGGGCCTTGGTCATGCTTAGAACAGAACCATTGGACTCAGTGGGATTTGTTGTTGCAATGCTGCAGAATGTTTTTCACCCCAAGGGCCACATTTGCTTCTGGGCAATCGTCCTATACACCCACCCATCTCTAACCACCATCCAAGTAAGCAAGAAGCATTATTACACTGCGAGGACACATTCCAAAACACAGGCAAAAACACTCATGACTTGAAGCAGGGTTGATGAGAAGGTGCAGCCTGGAGAGAGCCCCAAAGGCTACTCAGAGGCCTGTTAGGACTGCATTTTGTCCCTGGGTCTGAGGTTCCCCACTCCTGTGTTAGTGGAAGGTGGATCAAGTTTTTGTGGAGGGTTAACTAAAACAGTGGCTCCCACTGTCCAAATTTGCTTGGCATGGTGACCCATCATTCTATTATCACATGAATTTTGGACTTTAGTCTTCAGCAGCTGTCAGTTTCATGCATCTTAAATGTAAGTTTGCCTATTTATAACCATTACCCAAGGCATCCGAATTTACTTAACGCCTCTATTAAAGTAGAATTCGTTGAACTATTTATAGTACTTAGAAAGTTATTAACAGTTTTTAATGGGAATGTAAGAATACCAGTCTTCTAATTGCAAGATATTGCTTCCTAAGTTATAAAAATCTGGTCCAAAAAATATGGTTACACAAGTGGTGTTAAATATAACATTTAAAATAGTTTTTTCCAGAATAAAGCCAATTTGGGCAAGCATTAGTGGGATGGCTGAGCTTGCTTTTTGACAATGTGTAGGGTTTAATAGTTGTCAGGCATAGCCTTATTGATACATAGCCTTTTATTTCATCTTTATAGCAGTCTCTGCAGAAAAACCTGCTTCTCAAAAATCTGTACCACCAAATGAAAGCACAAGCATTTCTTAAGCCACAAGCTTACTCAGTAGTAACTAAGTTGTCTCTCTCTCTTTGTGTGTGTGTGTAAAATGAAGCCAAAATTCAGAAAACCTCACACACAAAAATTGTCTTTGAAGGTCAAATCACATGGCTTTTCGATAAGCTGTTCCTTTTGAACAGATAAAAACAACTTTGTGGCATCAGCTGCAAATGGGATTTCCACCCACTCAAACATCTCTGTTTCTTCAGCAGAAAAGTTGTGGACAAATTCTGACTAAGCAGTTCCCAAGTGTTAACACAATCATTCCCTACATTTGGTTACAAGTGTCAACACAGCATTATAATATGACGACAAATCAAAAAGTTCTAAGAGGTAATATCATGCAAGTTGAGGATGAAAAGCAAGAATTGTTTGGGGTTTATTTATGTAGCCTGCCTGCTGTCTACTTGCTCAGGCTGAGAACTAAAAGATCGCCTCCTTCCCCTTCTCTGGTTATAAGGGCGGAGGGTGCCTTGGTAGTTCCACCACCCTCAGACACAAGGGTGGTGGCGGCCCAGCAGAGTGCATTCATTGAAGGGATCCCAAGGGTCATCTAGTCCAACCCCTGCAATGGAGGAATCTCAACTAAAGCATCCATGGCAGATGGCCATCCAACCTGTTTAAAAACCTCCAAGGAAGTAGAGCCCACCACCTTCCAAGGTAGTCCATTCTACTGTCAAACAGCTCTTAGCATCAGAAAGTTCTTCCTGAAGTTTAGTCGGAATCTCCTTTCTTGTAACTTGAAGCCATTGGTTTGGGTCCTACCCTCCAGAGCAGGAGAAAACAAGCTTATTCCATCTTCCACGTTACAGCCCTTTTAGACATTTGAAGATGGCTATCATATCTCCTCTCACTCTCCTTTTTTCCAGGCTAAACATACCCAACTACCTCAACCCTTTCTCATAAGGCTTGATTCCCAGGCCCTTGATCACCCTCCTCTACACATTCTAGCTGGTCAATATTCTTAAATTGTGTCACCCCAAACTGGACACAGTACTCTAGGTGTGATATTACCAAGGCAGAATAGATTACTATTACTTCCCTTGAGCTGGACACTATATTTCTGTTGATGCAACCTGGAATAGCATTAGCTTTTCTGTCGCATCAATGAGTGCTAGTAGGGACAGGAGGCAGCCAGCACAGGGCTTACATTTCCAGCTGTATAAACTGAAGGAAGCAGAAGTGCATCAAACAGCCTTTTAGAACCCGCAGCTGTACAGAAGCACAGCTGGATTTCAGAATTAAAGAACTACACATGGAAAGCAGGATGAAGGCACTTCTGCTACAAACCTGGTGGGTGAGTAGGCACATATTAATACATTGGGCTGCAGAACTTTAAAGACTAAGGATGACTCCTAGAAAGTAACCAGGGGAATGTGGGTTGTACAAGTTTGAAGTCTGAAATACGTTTGTATTTGTATTGCTTCTCCTTAATAAAGCACCTTGAAGACTAATCTTTTACAGATGCCACTAATGTGAGAGGTTGCTAATCTTTTCACTAAGCCACTGTTTCATATTTGTCCCTGCTACTCACATTATATCTTGCAGATTTGTACTGCCGTTTGGAGAATGAACGTTCAATGAATAGTGATCATTTGACACAAAATTTTGTGAAAAAGAACATAATACATAAGGAGAGCCCTGCTGGATCAGACTAAAAAAAACAACCCACCTAGTCCAGCAGCCTGTTCTCACAACTTGCTGAAAATTCAAAAAATTATTTTTTTCATATGTGATAGTAATGTAAGAAAAAAGACAAGCACAGTGGTGCCTCGCAAGACGAAAATAATCCGTTCCGCGAGTCTCTTCGTCTAGCGGTTTTTTCGTCTTGCGAAGCATCCCTATTAGCGGCTTAGCGCTATTAGCGGCTATTAGCGGCTTAGCGGCTATTAGCGGCTTAGAAAAAGGGGGGAGGGAAAAAACTCGCAAGACGTTTTCGTCTTGCGAAGCGCCTCGAAAAACGGAAAACCCTTTCGTCTAGCGGGTTTTTCGTCTTGCGAGGCATTCGTCTTGCGGGGCACCACTGCATATGAAAATTTTCAGTAGCACATTCCACTGCATCTTTTATTACTATTGGCGTATGTGAAGGCATCTTTACAATCCGAATGTGAAGAATTTCTTGCAGGTTAGGAGCAGCAAGAATTCTGTGCAAAAAAGTGGGGACAACCTACTACCCTCTCTATTAAAGTATGAGAACTTGTTACAATGGCTAGGGTAACTCATTATCTTAGAAGTAAGGGAAGCAAACAAAGCCAACATCATCTTATGAATGGATGGATAAACTTCATTTCTCATTGTAGCAGGAGGTGGGTCTCAAGCACAAAGCTGTTGAGTTATAGTATTTTAATTTGTAATCAGAGGTTGAAACTTTATTACGATTTATAAAACATTTATGAGAATTGTATAACATAGAATAAGCCAATCCATCAGAATAGGAGAAAGAATACTTGTAATTTTGTCACATAGCTGTCATGGGTAGCAGCCACTGATCACTTTATTCTCCATGTCCACAAGCTCAGAAATATACCAGTGAATTTAAGTCACTTATACATGAGAGTCAACATTTACTTCTGTGTTCTTAAGGTAGGGAAATAAACGCCCTCCCACCAGATGTCAAAGAGAAAAACAACTCCCAGATTTTTAGAAGACACCTGAAGGCAGCCCTGTTTAGGGAAGCTTTTAATGTTCAATAGAGTATTGTATTGTATTGTATTGTATTGTATTGTATTGTATTGTATTGTATTGTATTGTATTGTATTGTAATATTCTGTTGGAATCCGCCCAGAGTGCCTGGGGAAACCCAGCCAGATGGGTGGGGTATAAATAAATAAATATTATAATAATATTCAACAAGTGTCTGAAAATAGTAATCAAAGATTACTGTAATTACAGTAATCACTGTTTATATGCCGTCACCAAATTCTAGCCATTCACTGCAGAGCACACATGTACATAAATTTATTTTTATAAAATCTGAATTTAAATATATATTCAAACTCAGATTTCATGAAAATACTTATTTGTTTAGGCAAACTGTTTCTCTTTGCAGGACTTTCTATGTAACTACGTTTGAAGGAGCAGTAACTTTGGTTTGTCTCTTTTCAGGGAGCAGGTGACAGCTTTGTGGGGGCACTGGCTTTCTACCTGGCTTACTATCCCAACCTGCCTCTAGAAGAAATGCTGGCGAACAGTAACTTCATTGCGACGATTAGTGTCCAAGCAACAGGGACACAGGCTTCCTATCCCTATAGAAAGGACTTGCCCCAAGACCTATTCTAACCTGCTCACTGCACTGTCACAATGGTGGTCCACTGATTTTCAATTTGTAAGATAATGTATAATTTCAACAATTTCTACATATATCTGAAAGGAGACAACTGTATCGAACACATTCTTATACGTAGGTCCTGGCCCCTAATAAGGTGTGCAGGGTACCATTCACTGCAGGGTCTTTCCAGGACGCTGTGAAATACTTGACTTCAGATCTGTGAATGAGACACTCCCATTCCTCAGTTAAGGGACGTGAAGAGATGAAGTTTGGTTTGATGTTGTTATGATGCCTTAATTATAATAAATGTTTCACAAAATAATTTCTGAAGTTGTGATCTCAAAATGGCAAGGTTTTTTAAGAATAAAACTTCTTAGGTAACTGATTTTCTTTGTTGGAAAACACAGCTGACAAATTTAGAAACAATGTTGTTCAGTGTTTACACTGGACCTGCCAGCACAACAAATACTTAACGAAAGGTTAGCTGACCAGGCAATGGAGTATTGGAGCAGCTCGTTCTGTCTGTCTGTCTCTCTGTCTGTCTGTCAAGTATATATATTTTTGGAATGGCTGCTTTAGGCAAAATTAATTAGCTGTTCCAAAAAAAGCCTTCAATGAAGTTGAATTTAATACAGGTTTCACTGGAAACATTTTCCAGTATGACAAGATGCTTGGATATAATTATGTACCCAGTAAGCTGTAGCTGTAAAGGAACATCCCCTTGAAGTTGGCTGCTGATTATTTGTGTGCCTTCTGTGGTTGGATGCCTAAGAAAACTTTGGAAACTGTTCGACTAAGGTCCTACTAGAGGTTTTAATATTATTGCTATGTGAAACAAACATTTCAAAACTGCAGGCAGTTCCACAGTGGTGTTGAAATGAAACACACAGAGACAAGGGAATTTGATTTTTTTTTTTATTGAGAGCTGTAAAATTAACTATAAATATGTTGCTGCTTATGATGATCCATGGCTAGACACCAAAAACTTTCTTTTTCTACATTGTTCTCTTTCACAATGGTCTTCAAATTACAGGAGACAGCCATCTCAGTCCATTTCCTCTCCTTTCTGAGAACAGTACAGGGCTAGCCTTTCCACCTATGAGTGTGCCTCATGTATGAATCAATCATTTTTGCCAGTTGTCGTCTACAGGGAACGGACCTTTTTCAGCTCTTTGAAGAGGACACGCTGTTTAACTATAGACAGAAAATGAAAGAAAGTTAGTTTAGGTTTTCAAAAGGCCTTATCAAACCTACATACCTGACCACTGACCAGCTCAGTCATGTGCACCTTGCCATGTGAAAATTAACACTTTCATCAGTAGAATCACAAATGTCTGTGTACAAATGGAATCACTTTCAATTTTGAATTTTTTTGGAAGCATGAATAATCAACACCAGTTTAAAAAAACAACAGCAGAGCAGTCAAAAATACAGATGGGTATCTGTTCTTATGAATTAGAACACTGCAGGGGGGAAACAGAATTTTACTACTGTCTCCTTTTAAAACAAGGGAAAAAAAACATAGTCTGTGTTTACAATTCTAGTCCAATTTACATCACTGACATACTTGGGGCTGCCTCTAAAAATGGTATAGAAGCTTCAGCTGGTGCAAAATTTGAAGGCCAAGTTGCTCACCAGAACAAGACGGTTTGAGAACTTAATGCCAATTCTGGCTGCCAATTAGTTTCTGGGCCCAATTCAAAGTGCTGGTGCTAACCTATAAAACCTTACATAGCTCAAGACCTCAATCCCTGAGCCTCTCCCCATATTAACAGACCCAGACCTGCAGTCATCACCCGAGGCCCTTCTCTATGTCCCCCTTCCCTGAGAGGTTCGGTGGATGAAAATACAAGAATGGGTCTCTTTTCTCGTGGCTTCCCGTGTGTAGTATGCTCCCCCCCCCCCCCCGAGGTTCACCTGGTGCCATCATTACATGTCTTTAGGCGCCAGGCAAAAACATTCCTCTTTAGGCCTTTGGACATTAAATAATCTATGACTTGTTAAATATGGATTATGATTCTTTAATTTTTATGTTGTGTATTGTTATGCTCTGTATTATTATTTTTTATTATGCTGCGTAAATTATGTTCTTAATGTTGTACACTGCCCAGGGATCTTCGCATAAAGGGTGGTATGTAAGTTAATAATAGTAACTTCTAAAATAGCTTTTTCAATTGCCTTATATAAGCAATGGGACCTGCAGTTCATTCTAGCTAAACATACCCACATCCTCTTTAATGTGCATGTTCCTAACTCTTTAAATGCTGAGTCTAATATGGCGGGGCAGGGGCAGTTGCACAAGGAGCAAGGCAGATGACCAGCTCCTGAATTTCTATTTACAAAGCTGATCAATAATACTGTTAATATTTTAACTCATTTGGATTGTGTCACTGAAAATCTCTTCCAGCACCACAGCATTTTCCTATCTGTGATAGTGAAATGAATGCATTTTAACATGTCAATGCAATGTCTAAATATGTGTATTTGCATGTTCCTGGACTTATCACATAGACATGTGCATCATTAAAAAAAAGAATAACAATGGGAAAGACGAGCTTACAGGAGCACTTAAGGCCATTGTGTGGCTTTTAAGCTAGTAAATAAGCTGCTGAATTGGCCAGTTTGCTTTTTAGCCAATAAATAAGCCGGTGAATTCATTTGTTCTGGACACTTCTGTATGCTCTTTTACTAAGTGAAAGCTAAAATCCTTGCAGTTTTTACAGCTTCCATAGAGAAAAAAGGGAAGCAATTGCACCACTCACTTAAAACTGAAGAATAAAAACAATTTTTTTATTTGAAAAAGCATCCTCTAAAAACAAGCTACTATTTAATATAAAATTTAACTTTTACCTTTGATAAAAAAGACTAAAAGTTAATATAATTTTCATTTCAAGCCATCTTATAAAGCAGCACTAGAGTTCATGCAGCTGGGAACAGGTCTTGATTTCATCCACTGTTATGTGCCACTCCACACTCTGCCAATGTCATCCTATACAGCTCAGAGATTTTTTAAGAAAACACTGTGACCCATTGTTCCTTCTAAAACTGCCAGGATATTTCAAGGATGAATGTTTGTAATACAATTTGAATATGCATATTATTCACATTCAGTAAGTGGTTAAGATAAAATATTTATACCCCTTGTAAAGCATCCCCCAACTTCTTACCTATAGGATCATATTTCAATTTAACTAACTTTTCTTCAAGTCGGCCTCTTTTCATGTTGAAAGCAAAACCTGTTCCTGCTTCACTCAACATCCGCACAAGGATATACCTAGAACGATAAACAAAAAGTGGAACAACTGCCTGCCATTTATTCTTACTGCTTTATCTTAATTCATAATATAATTTCTAGAGGCATGATAAACAATTTTAGTTTATTTTGTTCCTACTAAGTTTAGATAAAGTTACATGTTGTCAAACTTCACTATAATTATATTTGTAAAAGATTTTGTCTGATAAACTGTAAAGTACCCATCAGTGTTATAAATATTAAAGATAACAATTCCTCTATGTCATTGCTTATTACACCAAAACAAAATTAAAACAGCATTTGAAAAACACACACAACAGCTGTGCTTTCTAAAAAAGATGACCACATGGCTAAGCCCCTTGTTGGCATCCATCAGACTTGAGAGACAATGGAGTGCACCTCTAGGAGTGAAGTCAGATCACTGGAGAATCATAGTGCCTGCTGTAGCTGCAGAGATAGGTAACTCGTAACTACTGCCTCCCACATTATTTTTGCTGCATTAGCAGCACCAAAGTGACCTCTCTGGGGTGCAAGCCTGGGCACTGTGTATGGAGGTTCTGGGCTGCCCAGATGACAAGACTCTCCTCTTGGCCTCACTGATGTGGTCCAAAGGAAAGGAAAGCAATATGATTGCCACCAGCTTGGCTGCACTCTCCATTATTAAGACAGGCTTACATTTACACTCTTAACAGAGCAATCCTTTCTATGTCTATTCAAAAATAAGTCCCATTTACTTCAATGGGGCTTTCTCACAGGTAAGTGTGTAAAACATTGCAGACCTAATCTTCTGAACCACAAATGATTTTTCACCGTCCAACAGATGGGTGGTTGTTATTAAGTCTATTTATTTGGATGCTGTTGAGGCTGAGGTCAGTTCCCTTAAAACCTGTCTTTAAAGTATGCATGTTAGTAATTTGATTAAACTAGAATTAGAGGGATATTTTCAGAGCTGCAGGGGCTTAGCAACAGCTCCACTGAAGGCTGATTTTTTCGAACTCTACAAGACTATTTAACTTCTCCCCATCATCCCCACCTATTAGCAATTTGTATGCAAGGGTTTGTGCCCTCCAAAAATAAAAGCAACTTTAGTATCACTCCTCCCAGGAGGAGGAAGTCTTCCCTTTAATTTACCCAGCAGCTTAAGTGGTAAGAGTTCTGCAGCAATACTCATGATCTACCATATATAGTTTCACAGCAGAGCTCTCTATAGGCCTGAACCACTGGTATAACCAACGAAGCATAACTTAAGCATTTAGTCTTCAAAAATCGAACAGAGAGTAGCCCTAAACCGTTCTTGAAGTCATTACTCCAAATTTTAATTTGATGGTGTGGCAATTATGGTAATAACTATGAATGTGTTTTTGGAAGTTACTTCAGATTAAATTTCAGTTGGGGAATAGAAACCCAAGACAGCACTGCCATTATTTATTTCATGAAATATATATATACTGCTGAACTGTAAAAAACACAACAACCTCAAAGCGGTTGAAACATGGAAATGAGTGCTTCCATGAGTGTCAGGTTGTCTTGAACCATTTCAAAGACTCACTGCATAGTGCAATCAAACTATACAGTCATACCTTGGAAGTCGAACGCCTTGCAAGATGAACGTTTTAGCTCCCAAATGCCACAAACCTGGAAGTGATTGTTCCAGTATGCAAACATTCTTTAGAACCTGAACATCCGTCACAGCTTCCGATTGGCCGCAGGAGCTTCCTGAAGCCAATTGGAAGCCATGCCTTGGTTTCTGAACATTTTGGAAGACAGATGGACTTCCGGAACGGATTCCATTCAACTTCCGAGATATGACTGTACGTAATTTTAAAGCTGAACTAGACCAGTGTTTCCCAACCGGTGTTCCGCGGCACACTAGTGTGCCGCGAGACATTGCCTGGTGTGCCATGGGAGGCGGGCGAGGCGGGCGGCGAGAGGCGGGGCGGCGGCGGCGAGCACACGCGGGGCGGGGAGCGAGCTCCCTCCCACATCCCATCGCCCTGTGCTCCGCGCTGTTGTAGGCCAGCCCTGCGCACCCGGGGGACCTCCCCCCGAGAGCACAAGGCTTGCGGGCGTCAGCTGGCAGCGCGGAGCACGGGGCGCCCTTCGGAGGACGCCCCGTGCTCCGCGCTGGTGTCGGCCAGCCTTGCGCACCCGGGGGATCTCCCCCCGGGAGCGCAAGGCTTGCGGGCAGCAGCCTGCAGCGCGGAGCACGGGGCGCCCTCCAGAGGACGCCCCGTGCTCCACGCAGGTGTCCGCAAGCCTTGCGCACCCGGGGGGCGCGTGGGGCGCCCTGAAACAGAGGGTTCCCCATGCTGCGGACTGTAGCCTGCCGCCGGACGCGCGGGGCGCCCTGAAGCAGAGCGCCCCTCGCGCCAGGCAGACATGGGCCAGCCCCACAAGCTCGGGGGACAGCGGGGAGGCGCAGCACCGCCATCCCACTGTTCCCCGACCTGGTTTTTGGGGGGGGGAATAAAGGAAAAAAAATTTTCCTTTATTTCCCCCCTCAAAAAAGTAGGTGCGTCCTATGGGACGGAGCGTCCTATGGGACGAAAAATACAGTACTTACTATTTCATAATAAAGTAATTATAAAATACTTTCTTTGTGTTTATTTGATTCCTATTAAAGAGTGTTACTTTATATATAGTCAATATAGGCACAGAGTTAATTTTTTAAACATTTTCTAATGGTGGTGTGCCTCGAGATTTTTTTCATGAAACAAGTGTGCCTTTGCCCAAAAAAGGTTGGGAAACACTGAACTAGACTTGTCTCTGATCCATGAAGTCCTGTTTTTCAGAGTCGTGAGTACCACTCCCAATTCACAGAGCTGCATCCAATTAACAGGGCAATCCTATCAGAAGCAGGTCCTAGTGTTCAGTGGGACTTACCCAGGTAAATTGTGTTAAGATTCTACCCTAAGTCATGGTCAGAGTAGACCCACTGAAATCAACAGGCAATAAGTCTACAAATTTCAATGGGCCAACTCTTGAGTATGACTTAAATAGATTCAACTCATACTTTACTACAGTAGCATTCTGTGTTTCTCTCTTCAGGCTTCAAGATTTCATTGCATATTTCTCACGAGCCCATTGTCACTATTACTCACAAGTGAAAAGTACCTTGCTCAAACAATCCAAAGCCCAACTACCTTGCTACAATAGGTACTTGCCTAACTAGCCAATACGTTTAACAAAATCGTTTGCAGGCAGCATTGTTACTGAGTTATTAAACAGCACTATCAGGCTATTGTTGTTGTTGTTTAGTTGTTTAGTCGTGTCTGACTCTTCGTGACTCCATGGACCAGAGCGCGCCAGGCACTCCTGTCTTCCACTGCCTCCTGCAGTTTGGTCCCGCAGTTTAGGGCTATATCAGGCCCCAATTCCTCATACACATTGCTCACATGAAATATTCTGTGGACAAGTCCTTTCCAGTTGTAGAAGAATGGCAGTGACACGTCTACAGATAAGCAAGAGTCTACTGCAGAAAATCCACAATCTCCATAGACAAAAGCACCAAGACCGCACTGGGACACTGATAACTGCAACTACAATGCTAGGCAAAACACAACCATAGTAGTTGGGAGTTTTCACTTACTTTGATTTGCTCTTGGCCACTGGTTTTGCAGAATAGGAAAGAAAAAGAGAAATTATTTTACCATCATGTTTCTTATAAAAATTATACCTGCTGAGAAATTGTTTTATTATTTAAATGCATTTCTAAATGCAGAAAGATACACCAAACTACGCCAAGATAGAACTACTGTTTAATTGTTTGTGTAAGTGTTTTTCCATCTGAAGCAGGTTGGCCAGAAAGCTGGAACAGAGCTGGGTTCCAAAGCTCTAAATCCTCAATCAGCATGGACAGTGGCCAAGGATAACAAGTTGTAGCCCAACATCTGGACAGCCACAGGTTCCTCCATCCCTCTTCTAAAGCAATAGCGCTATGCCATTCTAATTGTTTTCACTAAGAAAGTTCATCGATAGCACTACAACACCTCTTAAGAGTCAATATTTCATTCTGCCACACAGCTTTGCTTCAGACCTTCCCCAATTTATGCCTTGTCTTTGTTAATCTCTTATTCCATCTTCTAACACAATTCACTGGGAAGAGTCCCTATTTGCCTGCCAAAATATATACTTTTCAGTAGGCATATTAACTTTCTATTTATTTATTTTTATTGCATTTATATCCTACCTTTTCTCCAATGAGCCCAAGGTAGTATACATGGTCCTCCCCCTCATTTAATCCCCACAACAACCCTGTGAAGCAGGTTGGGCTGAGAGGCAGTGACACTAGGAGGCATGCTCTGCATTCATAATACTTCCATCTATCCCAAAACAAAATCCTGATGTGGAAAACAAACTGCAGCAAGCTATAATTCAATGGATAACATGAATAAAAACTATTTTCTCTAGTTGTGAAAACCACAGGGAAATGATGGAAATTAGTGCTATGTAGATCAATCTTGTATTTTTTTCCAACTGCTGGTGAATGAAGCTAAGGGGCTCTAGGCACACTTTTAAGGTATGACCTTAAAAAAAAACCATGTGAACATGAAAATGTGTAGGTCAGGAAAACTCACGAAGGAGCTAGCATTGGCCATGGTTCCCTGGCAAAGCATGCTCAATGGCAAACTTGGGTTTTCCTTTTTATAACGCCTAATGGACTTAACTGTCAGGGGTCCTTTACCTTTACTGCGATATTTAGAAGAAACTGCATCCTGCCCATCTGAGTGAGCAACATCTTGCTTACAGATTTTTGCCTTGATGTGTATAGTACAGTACATTATTCATGCGTATACCATAGCTACCTTTTTAAAATACAGGGAGCTCGAGTGCTGCATTGGGTGATAATGTTAATTAGGTTGGGGGGCCGTGTTCAAATCCCCACTCCGGTGAGTCAGCCACCGATTGATTCTCAGCCTAACCTTCCCGGTTGGACTGTCATAAGGATAAAATGGGGAGGAGAGGAAAGAGAAGGAGCAGGAGAGAACCACGCAAGCTGCTTGGAGGAAAGGCAGGGGAAAGCATTTAACGGAAGACGAAGGTGCTTTCCGGGGAAAAGTAATACAAGGGGTCGTATCGAGCTGCCCTGTTTCATCAATTGACCTTGGAACAAGTGTCACAGGCGAAGTGACCCCTGCGAAGTACAAGGGTACCTCAGGTTAAGTACTTAATTCGTTCCGAAGGTCCGTACTTCCGAACCTGAAACTGTTCTTAACCTGAAGCACCACTTTAGCTAATGGGGCCTCCTGCTGCTGCCGCCGCGCCGCCAGAGCACGATTTCGGTTCTCATCCTCAAGCAAAGTTCTTAACCCGAGGTACTATTTCTGGGTTAGCGGAGTCTGTAACCTGAGGTACCACTGTACTGAAAAGGCAAGGAACTCTCACTGTGAGGAACTACAAGCCCCGGCCCACCCAACCCTTCTCCATCCCAGTAGCGGCGCTTTCTCTACCCAGGTACCCCCGGGAACCATGGCGCCTCGGCCCAGGCCCTTCCATCCCGGGGGCGCGGCAGGCAGCCGTTTCCCCAAAGGGCCCTTCCGCCTTTCCCCGCCCACTCACAATTGGCCACGGTCAGAAACATGGCGGCGGCGGCGGCAACAACGACAGCCGGGCTCCGCCGCCCACGAAGGCTTAGCCAGCGGTCCGCCTCAGACCAAACGCCACCCTTTAGCGCTTCCGGGGCGTGCTCGTTTCCACTTCCGGGTCCCAAGCCACTGCCCGGCTCACCCTGAGGGGGGAAACGAAAGCGCTCGATAAAGCTCCTCCCCCTTGCTTCCCATTCGCGCGCTCTCCGGCGTTGGCCCCGCCCCTAAGCCTCTTTTTCTTGCTTTCTAGGGCCCGTTCCCGCCTCCTTCACGACGTTGTCGCCTTACGGCTCTTCTGGACAAACTGCCTGCAGTTCGCTTTGAGAGTCGTCTCTCCAAGCAGCCTCTGTGTAAATAAAGAGTATAAATAAATCAGTATAAATAGTGTGATCTTTGTGTGTTTTGAGTAAATGACCATACAGATCAGCTTGTGTCGGAGGCAGGGGACTGCAGACCTTAGTATTGCGACGCCCCAGTCATTTGTTTTCCATCTACGTAGAACTGCATTGTCCACAGTTGGGGGAGATGAACGTTTTCCTAAATTTTCTCTCCTTTTTATCTCATGGTCGGACCGTCATCTGCATCGCTAAGACTTGCCTGCTTCACTCACCTTTAGGGTTGCATAAACCCAGAGTGGGGTTGCATCTGTCCCTGAGTATTTTAGAAGCACCTAAAAATAGGGTTAATAAATTGCCATGCCATACCATACAAGAAGGGGACACAGGTGTCGCTGTGGATTAAACCACAGTGCCTAGGACTTGCCGATCAGAAGGTTGACAGTTTGAATCCCCGCAAGGGGGTGAGCGCCTGTTGCTCGGCCCCTGCTCCTGCCAACCTAGCAGTTCAAAAGCACGTCAAAGTGCAAGTAGATAAATAGATACCGCTACGGCAGGAAGGTAAACGGCGTTTCTGTGCGTTGCTCTGGTTCGCCAGAAGTGGCTTAGTCATGCTGGCCACATGACCCGGAAGCTGTACGCCGGCTCCCTCAGCCAATAAAGCGAGATGAGTGCCGCAACCCCAGAGTCGGTCACAACTGGACCTAATGGTCAGGGGTCCCTTTACCTTTACCTTACCATACAACAGCTGCATTTCCCAGGCAGGCAGTAATAATGGGAGGAGGGAAACATGTGGCTTGAAGCCTGTGGAAGCATGTCTGCCATTGTAACTCAGCCTTTTAACATTATTTATTTGGTCAGAATGTGAGGCTGGCAGATGAAGTTGTTGAAAATGCCAGTGCCCATTTCTCTGCTTTGACCCACACACTTTTTAACTGATTTCCTTTTGTGGATTTCCACTGCTGGTGATACACACAAGATCAGTGCTCCCTTCTAACTTGTACTGAAAAACACAGCTTCTCCACATCAGAGACTGAGATTTTTGGGCAGATTGAGGCCCAAAGAGAGGCAGGATTATGCAAGCAACTATCAATCCTGACAAAGAGAATGAAATCTGTCCCTCAGACTGCAGCAGAGAGAGAAATGGGAAGTCGGTCACGCTGCTGGTTCTTCGGAAACACCAGCTTCATCAGGCTTCTCTTCTCAACTCAGTCCATTCCTGTTAGTGTTGTTAGTATATATTTATATTATTATTTTGTATATACCTTTTATTGAATTTTAAACCTATACCACACTTTGACCAAAATAACCCCTGGCATACAGCAGAATATTACATCACAAAAATTCAGCCCCGAGAAGGTCAGCATGCAGAAAAGATAAATGTTCAAAGCAACCAAAAAATGACTGTCTTCAAGAATCCAGGATTGTCCTTGTTCATAGAGGTAATAAAGCTATAACAGTGTGTTTTAAATAGGTCTTTAGGTCTTTGTCTTTTTGTTAGGCACACTTTATTAGTAAATTTCTCAAACAAAAGCCAATTACAATGTTTTATTGAGCCAGTAGTTAAATATATTCCTTTTAAGTCCTTCCAAGCTTTAGCTATCACCAGTCTGGCTGCCAGCAGGAGGTAGCCAATATGACGTTTAAATAAGATGTCTAATTTTTGCCCTTGGAACATATTTATTAATGGATCTTGACAATCTTTTGTCCAGTGATTTTAAACCTTCAAAAATAGACTAGGTCAAGGGTCCTCTATTCACTCTTCCTTATCCATTCAACAGTTGATTGGTACTGAGATGGTGCCTTCCCAAACTTCAGTAGATCTTTGGGTGTGTCAGCAGCTGGTAGTGGTATGTGGTTTTATTTTCCCCATCGCATGCACCTGTCCTTTATGCCACTTTAGAAACATATGACATATGTGTTTGTCTGTATTGTGGAGTTTAGAAATGCACAAAATATACTTTTGTCCAAATATCTGGCCTCTGCGTGTATTCCATGTCACCACAGGATCAGAATGTGAGCAGGCGGCACAGCAATCAGCTCCCCAAAGCTGTCATTCTGTTCACACCAAGGAGTAAATTTCACTGAACTCAGTGGGTTTGCTTCTGCATAAACATGCTTAGAACTGGACCGTAAGAAGGATTTTTTCCCTTTTAAAAGTTTCAAAAATATGCAAATGGATTGCCGCTCTTCTCCCTACAATACCATTTATCCCTAAACTCTTCCCAATCCCTATTACCTTTCCTTCTTGCCCTCTGCTGTTCTAATCTTTGACAGTTTTCAAGTAATTTGAAACCACATATTGGGAACTTTTAAAGTCATTATAATTAAACAGAGGCAAATGTGTTTCTTGTGCACATTTCTGAACACAGCACATGGCATCATAGACTGACATTTTTTTGTAGCCCCATAAGGGCATTTTGACTAGTGACAACGTGAATATAAAATTGACATTGACTAGAAGGTGCTTTTGACTTTAAAATTAAATGGTTCTCTTTTACATTTTAGCTTGCATTAACAACATTCACAAGCTGCACGAGCTACATGAGAGAAACTTAAAGGGCATTTTTTAGTGCCAGTATGAGCTGTCTGCCAGTGGAACGGTCTCCCTTAAGAGGTGGTGGACTCTCCTTCCTTGGAAGTTTTTAAGCAGTGGTTGGATGGCCACCTGTCACTGATGCTTTACAAAAGCGCCCATAATTCTAAGAAGTTAGTGAATGTTTGAAATGATTGAATGCTAGAAATTACTAAATGCTTGGAGTCTTCCCTTGGGATCGAAGTTGTAATGCATGACAAAGGTTGTTGATGACCCATCAAAAGTGTGCTTGTGCTTGTGTCTGAGAGATGAAGGTTGCCATCTTAACATGGGTGTGATGACACACAGGAAAAATGTTGTCCCTCTGAAGAAGGGGATGAGCAGACAGAAGGGGAGGGGCTGTATTTGGCAAGGCGTTCTGGGAACAAGAAGGAGGAAATAGGAGAACGCCATATTGCACCTGCTAGATGAGGCTGCACCAAGAGACCAGACTGGCTGCTGCTTTGGACCTAAGCTTGCTGAAGCTATGAAGAGAGCAATGAGAGACCCTCTTGGGATGTAATGTTCTGCACCCCCTCCATTGAAGGCTTTAAGTGTAACAATTTGTAAAATAAACCATATTTCTTACAGACACTGGTGTTCACTGTGCCTTGATTTCCCGATGGAAACACAACCCTGGGTGAGTGCCTGGAGCCCCCTGGAATCTTGCAACCACACAGCAGAGATTGCAGGTGGCACTGTGGTCTAAACCACTGAGCCTCTTGGGCTTGCTGATTAGAAGGTTGGCAGTTCGAATCCTTATGAAGGATTCCCCTTGCTCTATCCCAGCTTCTGCCAACGTAGCAGTTCAAAAGCACACCAGTGCAAGTAGATAAATAGGTACCACTGTGGCAGGAAGGTAAATGGCATTTCCATGAGCTCTGGCTTCCATCACGGTGTTCCATTGTGCCAGAAGCGGTCTAGTCATGCTGGCCACATGACCCAGAAAATCTGTCTGCGGACAAACACCGGCTCCCTCAGCCTGAAAAGCGTGATGAGCGCCGCAACCCATAGTTGCCTTTGACTAAACCTAACCATCCAGGGGTCCTTTACCTTTACTTTATAATGCTGCTATGGCAGATTATTGTACAGACAATGGGAGATGGGTTATTTCTCTTCTTCCTTTCATGTTAGAGAAACGTAGTGTAGGAATTAATATTGATTCACCAGGCCTTTGAATGTTCTGCAGTTATCAATGCAACAAATATATGTCAGCTTGACATGCTGAAAGCACATTAATGAGGCCAAGAATGAATGCATAATAACAGCTAGTTAATGTGATATTATGTGGCATGAAAACAAATGGCTGACAGTAAAACCGAGTTCTGGAGTAACATGACATCCTCATTGGGAGTTGATTTGACAGGTCTGTTGGTGGCCCTGCTGATTTTGTTTTACATGTTCTGCCTTGTTTCCATTTCAGCTATATACAAGCAAAACTTATTATCAGTGTTCTGAACAGTCCTTTAGAAACCTATATCCACTGCGCAAAAAATAGGCTTTCAAGGAACATGTTAAAGAGGAGAGGGAACATTTGGGGTGATCAGATAGTGCTGCCATTAGGATCCTTTTGTCTGATCCTCTTTCGTTGCCTCCTTTGGAGCAAAACCTGAAATGTGATCTGACTGCAGAATTTGTAGAATCTTAAAGCAACACTCAAGATGGTTTATTTCAGCCAAGTTGGGAGTTAAACTCCTTTGCATCTTAAGACATCATCAACCAGTTTCATTTTTTTAAAAAAACTATCTACCTATCTGCAAAGAGTTGGTTATTTCACTACCTACCCCCTCCCCCGCATTGATGGCAAAGAATGAATTAAGAACAAATAGTTTTGATGTGAATTTGGCACATCTTCTCAAAAGGGATTGAATTCTATTTTACTTTTTCTTCAGCCTCAAGGGGGGGAGAGCACATATCTCCACATTTATTTATTTGAATTCTTTATATGCTGCTTTTGAGACGAACCTCACAAGGTGATTTCGCAAAAGATGATTACAACAAGAAGCACCTATTGAAAAGATGTTACAGTAAAGGGAACAAGCTGTAGTAACGGCTCCTTCTCCACACCCCACAGGGCAAGATGGTTCTGCAGAAGTTTCTGTGGTGACAGTTGGATGAGGGAGGAGCCACCACATCTGGGGGCTGAGGGGTGGCAGTTCAACAGGCTGTTTTCCTTTTCCTTTTCCTCCTTTCATGGCAAAAGGGTCCTTCAGAAACTATTCTTGTGGCTGTTGGGGGGAACTGAATGGTGTTGATATAATGCTGACTGTGAGGGAGTTGAGTTGAGTTCAGAAGATACAGTGGTACCTCGGGTTAAGTACTTAATTCGTTCTGGAGGTCTGTTCTTAACCTGAAACTGTTCTTAACCTGAAGCACCACTTTAGCTAATGGGGCCTCCCACTGCCGCCGCACAGCTGGAGCACGATTTCTGTTCTCATCCTGAAGCAAAGTTCTGAACCCGAGGTACTATTTCTGGGTTAGCGGAGTCTGTAACCTGAAGCGTATGTAACCCAAGGTACCACTGTAGCATTCTACAATTGGACAAGGCATGTGTATATATATGAAACTGAGAGAGTCTTTCATGGCCCATATCTGCTTTGGCAAGCACGCAGACATTCAAATTCAAGTTCCCTCAGCGTTGTCACTCACAGACCTTTGGTCTGACTCAGGATAAGGCTGCTTCCTAAAGGGAAACTTTGCATTCCTCGTCTCTCGCCCCAAACATACTTCACATTATATATTTTCAAAATTGCGGTATACAGCTTATGATACGCAGCAGTGAAGAGGCCAGACAGTCTGGCTCTGCCTAACCTTCCTGGTTTCAACAGTCGCTGGAGATCTTATGGAGACAAGCTCTGTCTTTTCCACAGTGATGTGCTCCCATATAGACTCATTTCAAAATAGATTTTTAATAATTATTTTTAAAAATACATTTTCTTTACTCCCCTCACTAGATGATTTGATTACAAAATGCATAATGTAGAATATTAGCCATTTGGGGTATAGAAACACAATGTGAAACAGCATGTATCAGGAAAAGAATAGTAACATTAATACTGCCTGTGGTCAATGGGAGACAATAATAGCAAGGCAGGGATAAGCTTTTTTTGGGTTTCTTTCCTAGTATTAATAAGTATTCATCATTTCCTCTCTATAGAAAAAAAATCTAAGAAAATAAACCTTCAATATATGTTAAATATAACCAGGATGCAGCTAAGTTATTAAGAGGTGGGAAGCAACACAAGCTTAATTATTCTAGTGGAATCTAGGAAACCTTTTCAAGGATGGTTGCCAAATGACAAGTAAAAAAAACTGGTCTTGAAGGGTTCTGTTTGTTTCAGGCTAGTTGCCAGGAAAGCAAAGGGGAAAGGTCAATTTCCCCACCCACCGTTATCAGTCATTTTATGTTTAACACTATAGACCATTTACAGATAGGTAGCCGTGTTGGTCTGCCATGGTCAAAACAAAATAAAAAATTTTTTCCTTCCAGTAGCACCTTAAAGACCAACTGAGTTAGTTCTAGGTATGAGCTGTCGTGTGCATGCACACTTCTTCAGATATTCTTCAGATACAGTATCTGAAGAAGTGTGCATGCACACGACAGCTCATACCTAGAACTAACTCAGTTGGTCTTTAAGGTGCTACTGGAAGGAAAAAAATTTTTATTTTGTTTTGACTATAGACCATAAGAGCTTTTGCACTGAACTCTGCTTCTAGACCTTCCTGGTACTACAAGCGCCTTCTCCACCCTAGATCCTCTTGATTTCAAAAGCTGTCAAACCTCCTTTTGGCCTAATAAATATGTGGTGCAAATCCAAATCTAAAGATTAAAAGAACACACTGTTCTACAGAAGCAAAAGCCATGGCACTTAAGGAAAATATGAAGATAGAAAAATGGGGTGTGTCTGTGTGTGTTGTAGTGAGCATTTCATATAATAAATGTTTACCAAACATTTGTAATGTTCTAACTTCCACTCCACCTAAGTCTCATACATGGCTCAAGACCAATCTCAGAGGCCCTGTTCTGTGTCTCCACCACCACCTGAAGTAGGTGGGTGATGCCTGGAGACAGATATTTTCTGTTGTGACAGTCTCTAGGGTGCCAAGGCGGGTCTTGAGCCGGGGCCCCTAGAAACTAGCGATCACTACTTGGCTGAGCCTTTAAGGAAAGAGTGCAGCCTCAGAGGCGTTGTTTATTTCCCCAAGCATGGATCAGGGCGATGGGGGAGCAAACCATGGAAACCAGTCCTGGGTGGAATCTACACACATATAAAAAATGCTGTGAAAATGCTTTAAAAAAAAAAAAAGTTTTGAAAAACACATTGAAATTGCCATCACTCACTGTCACCATCTACTGTCACATTTGTATATTGCACTTTACAACACACTTAAAACATTTTAATTGCAGCTGTACAGTGGTACCTCGGGTTACATACGCTTCAGGTTACATACGCTTCAGGTTACAGACTCCGCTAACCCAGAAATAGTACCTCTGGTTAAGAACTTTACTTCAGGATGAGAACAGAAATGGCGCGCCGGTGGTGTGGCGGCAGCAGGAGGCCCCATTAGCTAAAGTGGTGCTTCAGGTTAAGAACAGTTTCAGGTTAAGAACAGACCTTCAGAACGAATTAAGTTCTTAACCGGAGGTACCACTGTATAGCTGAGTCCCCTGGTCATATGTTCCATAATAGCGTTCGGAGATAAGCCTAAAGAGGGATAGAGAGAAGGAGCTGGGCATTAGTTTGGGCTCCAGCATGGTGCAGAGCCCTTCTTTAAGGCCTGAAAAACATTACAGTGACACAGTGAAAAAGGCATAGTATTTGTCTAGTTTTATTAAGGAAGATGCACTCAAAAATTGGTTTCACGAAGTCAGCATAATCCTCTCGCTTTTTACAGGGCAGACATACCACTGCCATACAGCTGTTGTTCTTCTGTGTTCTCCTGGAGCTTTCCCCTTATTTTCTCAAACTACAGTGGGGAAATCAGAGAAAAACCAGAAGAGTCGTCCTCAGGGGTGGGTGGTCTTCTTCTTTTTTTCTTTCCTCAGGCCTTTTATAGTTTAGCTTAATTTAGCCTTTCAACATAGCTTTGATGTTGGATTTTTACTGTTTGTTTTGTCTGAATATTGCAGTGTTTTTATTGGTAAGCTGCTCTGGGAGCCAGCGCTAACGGGCAAGTAAGAAATTATTTAAATAAATAAATATAGAGATAATGGAGAACTGGGATAAGATAATGCAGTGAATGATCTTAGCGTTATTTAACCATAAGTATATTGTGGGTCATAGCCTGCTGGTTAAAGACGAATGGTGTATAGAACTAAGCTTTTGTTGTTGTTGTTTTTTAAGGCAGCTATTTCGAACATGAAGTTACCTGTTTCAACAGAGAATATGCCCGTTTCCAAAAAAAAAAAAAATGAGAGAAAGAGCCTTTCAGGATCATGCCAAGCCTTTTTCCTGAGTACAGAAAATAAAAGGCCTGTCACGTTGTGATTGCAATGTTCCTTTCCTTTCTAGAACTCATCATTGTGTACATGATCCCCTGTGTGCCTTCAGGATGCAACCAGGTCCTTGTTCTTTGCCAAACAGGTGTGGCTCTGTTCCTGGCACTCGCTAAGAAGGCAAGGGAGTCACCTGCAATGTTGGCAGAGAAAACCCTGCACCTGTAACCTAGCTGTTGAGGTGAAACCCTCAAGAGAAAGAAAGAGAGATCAATGAAGAGATGAGTGGTAGGCTAAATATATCAGAACAATGTAAATATTGGCCTGGTGCTCCTATTTTCTATGTGCTCTTAACTGTCAGTTGCCAAATACTAAGAAAAAGAGATCAGGGCACGAAACTCGCATACATTTCCCAGCGGTTCGTGTTAGCTTCCCACAGTAAATAAGCAGGCAGCTAGCCAGCCCAAGAAGCGCAAGGCAGCCCATGCTCGGTGCATCCTTTGCTCATACAAGTAAGCATGCTTTCATGTGGCAGTATGGTTGCCTTGGTCAGAAGTATCTGCTTTCTTTTCCCAGATCCGCAAAGGGCTCAGCCACACTTCCACCTCTGCTTTCCCTGGGGGAAACCTACTGTTCACTGCTAAATCACAACAAACATTGATAAGTTTTTCTGCGGATTGACTTGGTTAGGATTCAGTGGTAAAAAGGGTTTTCTGGGGTAAAGTGGCAGGACAAATGAAAAACCGCACAGACCTTTGCCTAGAAAGCCTGGGACAAACCAAAATCCTCTCAGACATGTGCTTTCTAGACTCAGGACAAGCAGAAGTGTGGCCATGTCCTTAGTAGTATGGCAGCCACTTCCCAGAGAGATGTTCCCATGGCACCAGGGAGCATGGGAACATTCCAGTCACATAAAGGTAAAGGGACCCCTGACCATTAGGTCCAGTTGTGGATGACTCTGGGGTTGTGGCGCTCATCTCGCTTTATTGGCTGAGGGAGCCGGCATACAGCTTCCGGGTCATGTGCTCAGCATGACTAAGCCGCTTCTGGTGAACCAAAGCAGCGCACGGAAATGCCGTTTACCTTCCTGCCAGAGCGGTACCTATTTATCTACTTGCACTTTGAGGTGCTTTCGAACTGCTAGGTCGGAAGCAGCAGGGACCGAGCAACGGGAGCTCACCCCGTCGCGGGGATTCGAACCGCCGACCTTCTGATCGGCAAGTCCTAGGCTGTGTGGTTTAACCCACAGCGCCACCCACGTCCCATTCCAGTCACATAGATGAAGTCAATCATGTGGGTCTTTTCCATTCAGCTATGACAATGATCAGGTGTGAAAGACTCACAAAGTTTGGCTCTGTGACAGACTCCCTCACTAAAGGTGGGAGCTGGGTAATGTGACTGATTTTCTGGGTGTTTTTCAATTCAAAATACAGTGGTACCTCGGGTTAAGAACTTTGCTTCAGGATGAGAACAGAAATCGCGCGGTGGCGGCAGCGGGAGGCCCCATTAGCTAAAGTGGTACCTCAGGTTAAGAACAGTTTCAGGTTAAGAACGGACCTCCGTAACGAATTAAGTTCTTAACCAGAGGTACCACTGTATCCAGCTTAGTGAGATGCTCTACACAGATGTTGATTAACTCCAACTCCCATCATCCCCATCCATTAGCCATGTTAGCTGGGGCTGATGGGAGTTGGAGTCCAACAGCATTTAGCTGCCACTGGCTCTCCATCCCTGTTTATGAAAGAAGGAAGTGCAAAACACCAAAGGGAGCTGAGCAGCAAATGAATACCTCAACTCTCCCTTTTCAGCAGACATTTGCTGCATAAGAAACTTCCTTGGTTGGGTTAGTTCCCGAAACCTGTTTTTATTTTCTGTCAAGTCACTTCCAATCCCACTCGGCCTCGTAACATACGCAGGTCTGAACTCTCTGCTGCTGACGCACACAAAGCAAAGGATGACCTTTGCTCAGTCCCTGCCAGAAGATCGTCTTTCCTCTTTCTATTTCATAAGAGCTGCCCATCTGTCCTTTCTCCTGTGACACCCTCGGAAGTGGGGGGGGAGAGGATTACATAACAACTTGTCTAGAAACACCGTGCTGTGATTTCAATCTGGCCGGGTGGGGGGCGTGGAGAGGGAGAGGATGTGTGTGTTGCTCTTTTGTAATGCCCACTGACCGCAAAGTCCAAGCTGGAGTTTAAAAAACTGTTAGAGCAAGGATGTGGCTGTTACAGCTCAGGGATAAGTATCACCCACAGCTCCTTTGCTAAATGGCCAGCTTGCAACAGCTTTGGTGAAAATACAGTGGTGCCTCGCAAGACGAAATTAATCCGTTCTGCGAGTCTCTTCATCTTGCGGTTTTTTTGTCTTGCGAAGCACGGCTATTAGCAGCTTAGCGGCTATTAACGGCTTAGCGGCTATTAACGGCTTAGCGGCTTTAAGAAAAAGGAAACAAATTTGCAAGAACTCGCAAGACGTTTCATCTTGCGAAGCAAGCCCATAGGGAAATTCGTCTTGCGGAACGACTCAAAAAACGGAAAACTCTTTCGTCTTGCGCATTTTTCATCTTGCGAGGTACCACTGTAGATGATTCTAGCATCACAAAAGTAACCACTTCTCAAAGGCTGTCGCCCTTGAAATCTTCATCATTTAATTCGTCCCATAGTTAAAGCACTGCTCAAGGCTACTAAAAACATGAAAATATTTACACCATGACAAACACAATAACAGTAGTCACAAATAAAGAAAACACATTAAAAAGCACAAAACCAAACCAAGCAATCGCCTTGTAAATCATAAAGAGATTTAAAAATATACAAAAATTTAATAATAACAGCAGCAGCAACAAAAACCCCAAACAATGTCCCAGCCCAAGAGTCTGTTCAGCAGCTTCAGCTTTTGTAGTTGGAGTCAGTCACAAAAGCATCTACATCACAGACTTAAACTGATTAAAGGCCATCCACTCTTCCCAGGAACGCTTTGAACTATAGTTCTGTGCAGTGTGCATGCAGCTATGGGAGTCTCTAAAAGTGCTCTCACAATACTACAATTTCCAGAACTCTTTGAGGGAAAGACTTGACAATAAAACTGAAATAAAATCTGCATACAGTAAAGGGTAAAGGGACCCTTGACCATTAGGTCCAGTCGCAGACGACTCTGGGGTTGCGGCGCTCATCTCGCTTTATTGGCCGAGGGAGCCGGCGTAGAGCTTCCGGGTCATGTGGTCAGCATGACTAAGCCGCTTCTGGCGAACCAGAGCAGCACACGGAAACGCCGTTTACCTTCCCACCAGAGCGGTACCTATTTATCTACTTGCACTTTGACGTGCTTTTGACCTGCTAGGTGGGCAGGAGCTGGGACCGAGCAACGGGAGCTCACCCCGTCACGGGGATTTGAACCGCTGACCTTCTGATCGGCAAGTCCTAGGCTCTGTGGTTTAATCTACAGCGCCACCTGCATCCCCTGCATACAGTAGATATGTTCAAAAACAGCCCATACTACCTAACCGGCATGAAATTCACATAGCATTTGATGAGCTCCTTTTAGAGTTGTAGAAGTGTAGAATAGAAGACACTTATTCCAATCCTAAGAAACCAGAATTTTCCCTTTCTGGGAAAATTGTTTGCACTGTGGGGAGGAGGAGGTATCGGAAGTGGAAAAGGCAACAGGATTTAGTGAGCAGGAAAAGTCCGTGGCACAGAGAAGTCCAGAATCAGACACAGGAGCTGGAGCAGAGGGGGGGCCAAGAGGCTGAGATGAGCCAGGCTGCTGAATAAGCCAGGCTGTCTCCCATTCCTGCTACGACCAAACGTTGCCCCCTACCCTGGTCTCCCAGATCCCGAAGAGGTATGAAGAGGGAGAAGCAAAGACAGAGAAGATAAGCGAGCCTCAGGTTGCTTGGGAAGAAACTGAAGGAGGACTCTCAGGGAGCTGTGGGAAGGTGGGGACCTTCAGTCCTCACAACTGCCTCATAGGGGCAAGTTCCACCAGGAAGAGCTGCTGTGTTCACTAGGCCTGGATTCCTGGACTGTCTTGTTTCTTTGAATAAAGAGTTAACTTCACTGAAGCCGTGTGAGTTATTGCTGACCCGCTCCTGGCACCCATCCCTGATAGTTATTCCATGACTGTTGTTGCCATGCATTGTTCTTTATTATGATTTTATGTTGCAGTTTATTATTGTTTAATTTTTTTTGTAAGTTTCATGGAAACTTCTTAGGTGTCTGTGATTCCTGCTTTGCAGGGGGTTGGATTGGATGACCCTCGGGGTCCCTTCCAACTCTACAATTCTATGATTATATAAACTGAAACAACGTCAACAACAACAATAATACAGTCGTACCTTGGAAGTCGAACGGAATCTGTTCCGGAAGTCTGTTCAACTTCCAAAACATTCAGAAACCAAGGTGCAGCTTCTGATTGGCTGCAGGGAGCCGCAGAACCTGTGTAGGACATTCGGATTCCAAAGAACATTTGCAAACCAGAACACTCACTTCCGGGTTTGCGGCGTCCGAGAGCCAAAACATTTGACTTGCAAGATGTTCGACTTCTGAGGTACAACTGCAATATTGTATCTGAGACATTTCCATGACAGTCATACTTCATGTTATGTTCGCTTCATGTTACGTTCTTTCAGGTTACGTCCTGCAGCGACCCGGAAGTACCGGAAAGGGTTACTTCTGGGTTTCGCCGCTTGTGCATGCACAGACGCGCAAAATGACATCACACGCATGCGCAGAAGTGGCGGGTCTCAACCAGCGTGTGCGCAGACACGCCGCTGCAGGTTGTGTTCTTTTCACGTTGCGAATGGGCCTCCGGAACGGATCCTGTTCGCAACCAGAGGTACCACTGTACATGCACGAGTCAGCCCTGCTTAGCTCTGAAAACACAATCTGCTGTGACCTTTGACAGCGTCTGCTATAAAGAGCCCCAGGAAGCAACATCTAGATCAGGTCTCCATTGCACCATAAAGAGACGCGCCACTGATACACGAGCAAAGGCCCCGAGATCCACACAAGCTTTTCCAGGCATCTGTGTGTCAGGCAGCAGCCTCGCTGGCTTTCTGCTCCCTTAGGAGCTTTCGGCTATATATAGTTCTGGCTCCTACTGCACCATTTGCCTCCTGGTCAGAGATCTCTTTAGCAATAACGAACTGAGATTACACAAAGAGCTTTAGAAAAGAATTTCTCCCCTGCAGGGCTCTATTACTTCCACTATCTACAACTGTCATATCTGTCAAGGGCAAGGATGGGGGGAAGTGGAACTAAAAAAAATCCACCCCAGAGTCCTCCAAGTGGAACCACATTGGGACGAAAGTCACAAAACTGTCTTGGGCCTGTGAGATTCTAGTTTATTTTTCGTGGGTCAAAATAAAAGTAAACAAAGAGAATATACCCAATTTATGGATGGCGTATATTGTGAAGGTGGGGGAGAAAAACCAGCTGGAAATACCACCATTGAAATCCTAGGCTGCTTTTAATATTAACCATCTCTCTTCCAAGAGAGCACCACAGGACTGGTGTGAACCACAAAGGTGCAAATTGCATTTTATTTTACTGATTTATATAGGGTTGGATCTTAATCAGGCTTAGAGTATAGCCATTTAAATAAATGGGACAAGCAATCCATGACTAGCATGCACCATTCACTTCCATGGGTCTACTCTCAGTCAGTGGAGCATGAGACTCTTACTCAGGGTCTTGGGTCGAGATCCATGTCGGGCAAAAGATTCCTGCTTTGCAGGGGGCTGGACTAGGTGACCCATGGCCCCTTCCAGCTCTACAATTCTACAATGGGCATTTTTTACACTGCATTTTTAAATTCATATGCAATACCTATGGAGGGCTACGAGAATTAAAATCACAATATCACTGGGGGAAAATACTCTCACAATAAGATACAACAGAGGCAGGCACAGTCAATCTAAACGTCACAGGGTTATTGTGAGGAAAAATGGCGGGGGGAATCATGTATGCCCCATTGTACTTCTCAGAGGAAAGGTGAGATCAGTGCTTTTTTTCTGGGGGGATGCAGGGGTACGCATACCCCTAAACATTTTTTGAATCTAACGGGAGAACTACAATTTATTTATTTTTAAAGTTTCTTCTCTAGCACAGTCAATTGTCAGTTCCATTGCAACCCCCAATGGCGGCCTTTCATCCATTTACTGTATTTATTTTCCGCGATTTGAACTATAAAATGGTGATTTTGAGTCAAAATGAGAGTACCCCCCAAACATTTTTTTAGAAAAAAAGCGCTGGGTGAGATATAGAGTGGATGCTTGGGTTGAGAACGTGATCCATGCGGAATGCACGTCTGCAACCCGCAGTGTTCGCAACCCACGTCTGCGCATGCGCGGGTTGCGATTTGGCGCTTCTGCACATGCGCAAAGAGTGATTTAGCAATTCTGCGCATGCGCGGCCACCGAAACCCGGAAGTAACCCGTTCCAGTACTTCTGGGTTTCGTCAGTCCGCAACCTGAAAAAACACAACCTGAAGCGTCTGTAACCCGAGGTATGACTGTATATGTAATTATAAAATAAATAAATTCCGTGTGACTTCCAGACTTAGAATCGCACCCCAAATCAAATTTGTTGAAACAAAGCCACTTTAGCTCAACTGATTTCCATTCAGATTGTTTTAAATCAAAATATCCTGGATAGCAGATGTGATAATAGATGTTTCTGTGCTGTTGACCACTTATTTGCCCCTTCGGAACCTGATTATATTAAATTTTTGTGGGGAGGGGAAACCTGCTAGTTAATTTACTGGAAACGCTGTCGATTGGCCATTCGACTGAACAAACGCAATGGTGAAGAAACCCAGACAAACTCCTAACTCTTTCCTCTGAAGATGCAGGAGTCAGGGACAACAGAAGAGAGCACAGCTGTTGAGAACTAAATAGGAACAGATGCTGCCTTTATTTGGGACATGAAAAAGCAGCAAAAGTGATCAAATAAAGCGACTGGAAACAAACCAGATGGAAATGGAAGACCGAGGAAGAACTTGTACATCAGCATTATATGCCAGCTTGAAATGCTGTCGATATAAATATAGATGGATTGAAAACTAAGTAACAGGTTTCATCTATTTTATTTCAACGCTGGTCAGGTGTGGTTGTAGCACCCACCTCCAATGTGACAAATCTTAGGGGTCTTTGCTGAATCAACATCCTCCACACCAGGACTTATACTGTAGTTTATTCCTATTTTTAGGAATGGGGAGTGGAAGCATTGTTTGTTATATTCGAATCCTGCCTTTCCTCCGAGTTACTAAGGGCAGTGCACTTCCTACCATCACTAGTTCCATTTACACAACAACCCTGTGAAGTAGGTTATGCTACTGCAGGCAATAATTTAAGCTGCTTGTTCACACAGACTAGCCCGGGGGGGGGGGGCGGGCAGCTTCTGTGAATATCCAGGACACCATTCTGTGTTTCAGCCATGAATCCCAGCTTAGCTCCTGGACCTATTTTCAAGAACGTATAATAATAATAATAATAATAATAATAATAATAATAATAATAATAATAATAATTTATTATTTATACCCTGCCCATCTGGCTGGGTTTCCCCAGCCACTCTGGGTGGCTTCCAACAGAATATTAAAATACAAAAAACCTAATAAAACATTCTAAAAGTCTGGTAGTTGTTTTTCTCTTTGACATCTGGTGGGAGGGCGTTCCACAGGCTTCTCGCAGCGAGGGAACTGCCAGAAGGCAGAACGATGGGGGTGGAGACGCTCCTTCAGGTATCCTGGACCGAGGCTGTAAGAAGAGTCCTGCTGGATTAGACCAAAGGCCCATCTTGTTCAGCATCCTCTTCTCACAGTGGCCAACCAGATGTCTATGGGAAGCCCACAAGCAGGACCTGAGCCCACACAGCATTTTCTTGTCCACGAACCCCAGCAAGTGATAGAGAGGTGTACTGCCTCTGACAGCGGAAGCATTACATAGCCCTCATGGCTAGTAGCAATTGATAGTCTTCTCCATAAATCTATCTGACTAGCCCATTTTTTAGAGCCATCCAAATTCCACCGCTTAACTCTGCACTGTGCAAAGACGTTAATTTGTCTGTCCTGACTCTTAGAATCACAGAATCTTAAGAGTTGGAAGGGATATTCCAAGGGGGGCCCCAGGTGAAAAATGTACAAATGGGGGGGGGCACAGCACGAGGCATGGGGGGGCAAAGAGGTAAGTGAGAAGTGAAGAAAAATATCATTTAAAAAGAAATCTTGATTGGCTATCTGCTGATTGGCTGGCTATCTTACCCTTGTGTAACAAGTCTCATGTACTAAATCCTCCTCTTCATACTAAGGAGAAGTACCCAACCCTTTTCTACTCCTTCCCCTAGGTGACCCTATGTCAGATGGTCAGATGAGAAAGGGTTCCTGCCTTGAATTGTTGCGCCGAAGAGGACATTTCAGCAGGTAGAGTTTGTTGTTTAGTCGTGTCCAGCTCTTCATGACCCCATGGACCAGAGCACGCCAGGCACTCCTATCTTCCACTGCCTCCCGCAGTTTGGTCAAACTCATGTTGGTAGCTTCGAGAACACTGTCCAACCATCTTGTCCTCTGTCGTCCCCTTCTCCTTGATGACACAAACTACAGCTGCTGAAATTCCCTGTACACACCTACCAAAGCTGCAGGAGCTCTGGTCAACAAATTTGCCTCTGAACGTGATTGAGATTAACCAAAGCTATTCTAAGAGGGATGCGATGGTAGATTTATTACTGTAATAATAATAATCATAACAACAACAACAACAACAATAATAATTTATTATTTATACCCCGCCCATCTGGATGGGTCTCCCCAGCCACTCTGGGCGGCTTCCATAGAAAGCAAAAATACAATAAAATATCACACGTTAAAAACTTCCCTGAACAGGGCTGCCTTAAGATGTCTTCTGAATGTCAGGTAGTTGTTTATCGCTTTGACATCTGCTGGAAGGGCGTTCCACAGGGCGGGCGCCACTACCGAGAAGGCCCTCTGCCTGGTTCCCTGTAGCTTTACTTCTCGCAATGAGGGAACCGCCAGAAGGCCCTCGGCGCTGGACCTCAGCGTCCGGGCAGAATGATGGGGGTGGAGAAGCTCCTTCAGGTATACTGGACCGAGGCCGTTTAGGGCTTTAAAGGTCAGCACCAACACTTTGAATTGTGCTCGGAAACGTACTGGGAGCCAATGTAGGTCTTTCAAGACCGGTGTTATATGGTCTCGGCGGCCGCCCCCAGTCACCAGTCTAGCTGCCGCATTCTGGATTAGTTGTAGTTTCCGAGTCACCTTCAAAGGTAGCCCCACGTAGAGTGCATTGCAGTAGTCCAAGCGGGAGATAACCAGAGCATGCACCACTCTGGCGAGACAGTCCGCAGGCAGATAGGGTCTCAGCCTACGTACCAGATGGAGCTGGTAAACAGCTGCCCTGGACACAGATTTGACCTGTGCCTCCATGGACAGCTGTGAGTCCAAAATGACTCCCAGGCTGCGCACCTGGTCCTTCAGGGGCACAGTTACCCCATTCAGGACCAGGGAATCCTCCACACCTGCCCGCCTCCTGTCCCCCCAAAACAGCACTTCTGTCTTGTCAGGATTCAACCTCAATCTGTTAGCCGCCATCCATCCTCCAACCGCCTCCAGACACTCACACAGGACCTTCACCGCCTTCACTGGTTCTGATTTAAAAGAGAGGTAGAGCTGGGTATCATCCGCATATTGATGAACACCCAGCCCAAACCTCCTGATGATCTCTCCCAGCGGCTGCATGTAAATGTTGAAAAGCATGGGGGAGAGGACAGAACCCTGAGGCACCCCACAAGTGAGAGCCCAGGGGTCTGAACACTCATCCCCCACCACCACTCTCTGAACACGGCCCAGGAGGAAGGAGCGGAACCACTGTATGACAGTGCCCCTAGCTCCCAGCCCCTCAAGACGGTCCAGAAGGATGTTATGGTCGATGGTATCAAACGCCGCTGAGAGATCCAGCAGAACTAGGAAACAGCTCTCACCTTTGTCCCTAGCCCGCCGAAGATCATCAACCAGTGCGACCAAGGCAGTTTCAGTCCCATGATGAGGCCTGAATCCTGACTGGAAGGGATCCAAATGGTCCGCTTCTTCCAGGCGTGCCTGGAGTTGTTCGGCCACCGCTCGCTCAATCACCTTGCCCAAGAATGGAAGATTTGAAACTGGGCGATAGTTGGCCATCGTGGCCGCATCTAAAGATGTTTTTTTAAGAAGCGGTTTAATAACCGCCTCTTTCAGCGGGTCTGGGAAGGCTCCCTCATGGAGGGAAGCATTCACCACCCCACGAAGCCCATCGCCCAGTCCTTCGCGGCTAGCTTTTATAAGCCAGGATGGGCAAGGATCCAGGAGACAGGTGGTTGGCTTCACTCGTCCAAGCAGCCTGTCCACATCCTCGGAGGTAACAGATTGGAATTGATCCCACTCAACTTGACTAGACAGAACTCTAGCACTCTCCCGCCCCGGCCCTGCTCCCACGGTGGAGTCTACTTCTTCCCGAATCTGAGCGATTTTATCTGCAAAAAACTTTGCAAAATCATTGCAGGAGAACATGTGGCCCGTACTGGGCCCCGATGTTGCAGGTGGCTCCACTAAATTGTGAACCACCTGAAAAAGTCTCCTGCTGCTGTTTTCTGCAGATGCAATAGAGGCGGTGAAGAAATTCTTCTTCGCCGTTGCTATCGCCACTTGGTAGGCTCGACGTTGAGCTCTAACCTGTGTCTGGTCAGATTTGGAATGAGTTATCCGCCACCGGCGCTCTAGCTGTCTCAACGATTGTTTCATTGCCCTCAGATCCGTGGAAAACCACGGGGCTGTCCGGGCTCCATGCAATCGGAGAGGGCGCTTCGGAGCCAAACAGTCAATAGCCCTGGTTAACTCCACATTCCAGCAGGCCACCAGGGAATCGGCTGAAAGGCCATCAACATGGGATAAAGCATCCCCTACCACTCTCTGGAAACCATTTGGATCCATTAAGTGGCAGGGGCGGACCATCCGAATTGGTCCCACCTCCCTGCAGAGGGGATGGGTCACAGAGAAGTCCAGTTGCACCAGGAAGTGATCTGACCATGGCACTTCTTTCGTTTCGCTTTTACTTAGTGTCAGATCACCAACATCCATAGAGGTAAACACCAGGTCCAAGGCATGTCCGCGACTATGGGTTGGGCCAGACTTATTCAGGGACAGCCCCATGGAGGCCATGCTTTCCACGAAGTCCCAAGTGGCCCCTTGTAAGGTCGTGTCGGCATGGATGTTAAAATCCCCTAGGACGACCAAGCTAGGTGTCTCCAGGAGAACATCCGCCACGACCTGAAGCAGCTCGGACAGGGAATCCTTGGTGCAGCGGGGAGGTCGGTACACCAAAAGGAATCCTGTACTGCCCCTATTGCCCAACTTCCAGAACATGCACTCGGAAAACTGGGTCTTCCCAATAGGACGCCTGGTGCAAACTAATGACTTCCTAAAAATCACTGCAACCCCCCCTCCCCGCCCACATGACCTGGGTTGCTGTGCGTATGAGAAACCCGGTGGACAAGCAGCGGCAAGGACAGGCCCATCTGCTTCATCCAACCAAGTCTCTGTTACACATGCCAGGTCAAGCCCTCCATCCATGATCAAGTCATGGATGGCAGTGGTCTTATGAATCATTGACCTGGCATTGCACAGCAGCACCTTCAGGTCATGTGGGTATCCCTTGCTGATTCTAGTATCCATCCGGTCAGGACCAGACCCGGAGGCAGGGATAGTCCTCAGACAACGACTAAACCTGCCCCCTCTGTAATGACATGGTCTAGTCTTAGCGTAACTCCTCCTCCTACCCGTGATCACTGAGATCGGTTGTCCCAGTGCATCCCCCCCTGTGGAACATGCCCCAGCCATTTTGTGGGCCGGGGCCCACTCCCCGGCAGCCCTGAACCCTCCCCCTAAGAACAAAATAACACCTTAAAACAAACAAAACCAATAAAACAATACAAACAAAAAATGTAAAAATTACAAAACATCAAAATAATAATTAAAAAAATAATAATCCCCAAGCCCAACCAAACATCCATCCCACACCCACCCCCCACATATAAAAATTTTTTAAAAGAAAAGAAAAGAAATGTTATCTGAGTTACATGCCAAGCACTACCCTCAGCTTCTGTTGCTATGGAGACACTGGTTGACCCGATGGTCCTTGATTTCAGGTCATTTCAGTGAAAACAATTTGATGTGATCGGGAAATACATGAATCCAATGCTCTCCCCCCCCCCCTCAAGTGCAACCATCTCTTCTTTGACAGCACTTCACCACATCAACTGCAGGATATACTTTCAAATATAACCAGCTTTGATTCATTGTCCACAGTTCTGCCACCACCATTACTGCAAGTCCGATGGTGTCTGCCTGACCAGCAGTTATCGGGGGCAGCCCTACCATTGAACAGACCGAGGTGATCCCCTCAAATAACTAAATTGTGTTTTGTTTTGTTTTTACTTCCACGTAAAGGCGTTTGTGGTCTCACACGGCAAATACCTTGGCCAGCCTTGTGTATTATGAACCTTAGACCTGAGCGGGAGCACTATTTGCTGTTTCATCTCAGGCAGAAAAATGGTCTTGGGCCAGCCCTGCCAATTATTACTACCAATTAGTTTTATAAAACTATAAACAGTGCAGATAAATCAACATTTTCCTCCCTCTCTCCACAACGTGGAGTCATCAATTAAATTGATTTGCAGGAGGTTCAGGTCAGACAAAAAGAAGTATACTTGTGATACATGTGAATGGAGACATTGGCTATTGTAAGATACAGAGACAACTAGAACTTTAGAAGACTTAGAATCAAAGCACTGTAGAGTTGGAAGCACTGGTGGAGGAAGAGGGGTGGAGGGAGCACACCACAATCCCAGTGGGGTGCCATGTGGGGCACCATGCCCCCCAGGGTGGCACGCCATGCCCCCAGGACACGTACCATGCCCCCAGGGAATGCGCCACGCCCCCAGAACGCGCACCAGCCACACCCCGCCTGCTCTCCACTCCCGGTGCCAGAGCATGAAGCTCTGCCACTGGTCGGAAGTGTTCCTGAGTGTCATCTAGTCCACCTTCCTGCAATGAAAACTTTTTGAAAGCAAAAGCAAGTGCATGGTGAATAGGTCTATCAATAGGAATTTACCTGCTAAATGAAGTCTCCATGTACTAACTAGAGTGGTCTTTGTGCCCCACTTTACAGAGGACAGTCCTCTACCCGAAGGGCTGTCAGGGGACAGACCTCTATCTGAATACATCCTCAATTTGAAGGGCTATCCAGACCATAGATGCTTTAAAGAAGATAGCACAGGGGCCTTGTCATTGTGCATCAATAGTTAGTACAGGGGTGGGGAACTCAGGGCCTTCCAGATGTTGTTGGACTGCAGCTCCCATCAGTCCCAGCTAACGTGGCCAGTGGTCAGGGATGATGGAGGCTGCAGTCCAGCATCATCTGATGACCATCTGCCATGGATGCTTTAGTTGAGATTCCTGAATTTCAGGGGGTTGGACTACGATTCTATGAAGGGCCACGAGTGCACCATTCTTCAGCGCCTGATCCCAATCTTCCCTCACTATGGTGAGAGGCAGTGCATTTCTATTTAAGTTATGGGCAATTCTTTATAAACGTGCATATACACATTAGTGTATGCAAATTGGGGCCCTCTTTCCTTTTCCTTTTCGCAATGCATTAATGGGCACTCAAACATGTCTAAATATCAGCTGCCAGAGACAAAGAACAGGAGCTAACACTGGCCTTTAATCCTCCTAAAGCTTTTTTGGCTGGCCAGCACTGCTGGCAACAGGATGCTTGGCTTGATGGACTTTTGTCCTGGTTCCTGCTATTCTTATGGAAGCTTCTCTGAGACTGAAATGTGACTTCTAAGATCCCCCCTTCCTTAGAACAGAGAGCTGGCCAGATACCAGGGATAGACACCAAATGGCACTTTCTTTTGCTCCTTCTTCCCATTTCTCCTTCTTCTTTTTTTGCAAAGCTGGCAGCTCCTCCAAACACACATCCAACCAACGCGCAATGCATTTAAACACACACACACACGGGGGGGGGGGGGGAGAACCACTCAGGCCATCTGGCTAAATGCTCCTTGAAAACGAGAAGACAAGAAAAACAACACTCTTGGAGTTGGCAGCTGAATGAAACTCAGCCTGCATGTGGACTTTCTCCCCGCGGTGCGTACAAAGGACAGCTTCCACGTCTCCTTTGCAATGAACTGGATGCAGCCAGGGGGTGGGGTGGGGGAATCATGTGGTGACTTTTCCTTAGCGACTCATTAATTAACATCACTTTCGAAAGGGCCCTGCGCTCTCCACCACTAGGTGTGCCAATCTGCCCTTCTGTCAGTTCTATTGCTATAGCATTAGAGCCCTCTACTGGAATTCCAACTTCAGGTTGTCTGTTCCTTGAAGGAGCTGCTTCGCTGTGGCTCTTTAGGCCAAGGAAGCAAAGCAGAGGCCTTGCGGAAGAGCTACAGAACTTTCCACACAAACATTGTCTGCTCTTGGTTTACCGAATTCTTTTTCTTTATGGCCTGAAGTTGTCTCTATAAATGCATATACTGTAGCCTTTGGGGCAGCATACTGTAAAAATAAAACTTATTTTATTTTTTAAAATGGAGGGTTTATTCTATCAGGTTCATCACCATAGTTCAAAGGATGGGAGGCGCCTGGCTTGGCAGTGGAAGCACCTGTGAAGAGGATCTCAGGATTACCGCGGATCACAAGCAGCATGTGAGTCAGCAGTGTGTTGTTGTTGTTTAGTCGTTTAGTCATGTCCGACTTTTCGTGACCCCATGGACCAGAGCACACCAGGCACTCCTGCAAAAAACAAACCAACATGTGAGATTTTAGGCTGTCTGAACAGAGCCATTGTTCCTCAGTCACAAGAAGGAATCATTCCCCTTTATTCTGCCCTGGACTACTGGTCCTGTTCTGGGTGCCATGCTTTACGAAGGATGTAGACAGACGGGCCCAGAAGGCGGCAGCAGAGAAGGTCAAAACAGTATGGAGCACAAGTCATACACAGGAACATAGGAAGCTGCCAGGCCATGTGGTTCATCTAGTTCAATACTGTCTACACAAACTGGCAGCAACTCTCCAGAGTTTCGGACGGGGGCTCAGCCAGAGCATGAGACGCTTAATCCCAGGGTCGTAGGTTTGAGCCATATGTTGGGCAAAAGATTCCTCTCAACCTGTGGGTCCCCAGATGTTTTGGGACTACAACTCCCATCATTCCTAGCCAGCATGACCAGTGGTCAGGGATGATGGGACTTGTAGTCCAACAACATCTGGGGACCCACAGGTTGAGAACCCCTGGACTAGATGATCCCTGTGGCCCCTTCTAACTCAATAATTCTTTGATTTGGAGACCCTTTTGTTTCTTCAGTGCTTCCCCAGTCTGAGTAGATGCCTTGCCCTTTGCAGTCCCTCAGCCTTCGATCCAGCCCTTGCAGATGGCATCTCCAAAGGGTACTTTGTTGTGTGTACATCAATGCACGCATCATGTGCACAGTTCGATGACACAGTTGTGCTCACTCCCCCATAAGCACATGCTCCCTGATTCAGAAGACAGTCACCCATGTACCAAAAGTGATGTCAATCACACAGCTCGCCCCTAAAGAGAAACACATCCTCCACACCACATTGTAGCTCCATTTAGACAAAAAGATCAAAAACAGCAATTTGCTTTGCTGGGGATTAGGTCATCCATTGATTGCATTTCAACCACTTTTGGGATGATGCCATCGATTTTTATTCGGTCTGCTCATCTAAGGAATAGTTCCATACTCTATGAAGCTCCGCTGCTAAATACCAGAGTAACTGCGAGTTTATAGAAGCAAAATAGAGGCATAAACAATCAATCCATATAGACTACAGAGTGAAATCTACAATTCACATTAAACATAATTTTTTTGCAGCAGAGTGCATCATAAAGCACAAAAATCTTAATGTCACACACTGCACTTAGCACATCAATTCGTTTGGTATAACCGCAGGAAATGGGTCCTTTTATTACTTATTTTCATTCAACAGGCTGCCTTGTCCTTCAAAGCCTGAACTGAAAATATAAAGTTGTGCTGTATCATCTTATATGAGGGGTTGTCAACCTTTTGGGGCCCATTGACATTGTTGTTGTCATTGTTGCTCTACTCACAAAAAAATGTCTCAAAGTGACTTTACACAGTATAAACACTTAAACCAATTACAAAAAAACAAACCAGTAAAAACTTTAAACATATCTATACAAATAAAAAGGCAGGCCATAGGGAACCTGCCCCACCAAAAGGGGCGAAAAGTACTCAAAACACTTCAAATCAAGCGCCAAAAGCCGGGGGGGGGGGAGGTTTTGTCTTGCACCTAAAAATAAAGATGGTACCATGCAAACCTCCCTGGAGAGAGGTTTCTACAAGTAGGAAGCCCTGTTTATATGTTGACACCTTCTGGACCTCCTGTGGACATGGGCTTCAAATGAAAAAATGCAGGGCCTGGGTCAGGTCATGCAGGGAGAGGTGGAATTTTGGCGTTTTTGTAAAAAAACTTTGGGGTTTGTCTAAAAAAAGCTCAGCAGTTTCGGTGGTTTCCTAAAAGAAAGCTCAACAATGTTGGGGTCTTCCACTTTTGGGGTGTCCTGGTTTTTACTTTTTGAAATATGGCAACCCTAGCTTTGTGGGCTATCAAGGACACCACTGACCCTGTAGGGAGGGCTTTTTTTCATCCAGAACTTGCGGGAACACAGTTCCGGCACCTCTCAGGTGGGCACCATAGCCATTATACAAGAACAAGGGTTTGCAGTGAGTTCCAGCACCTCTTTTTCTAGAAAAGTAACACTGCCTGTGGGTGACACATTGGTGACCCCAGCCTCATAAAACTTTCAGTGGCTTGTTCATAGGGTTACATTATTTGTGGTAAGGCACTACTGGTAAGTTTGATCAGGGATGCATTAGCACATTCATATGCATAAAAGCAAACTATATTCGGAACATACATTTTAAGAGACTATTCTCCACTTTTTCTTCATAATGGCATATGATTACCTTGCCTGTACTTTGCAGCAAAAAATAAAATAAAAATAGTTCTCCTTCCACAGTGGACTGGAAAGGAGTGGAACAGCTTGTGCTAGCGCAGCTAATTTTCACTCACAAATTGCAAATAACCAAGTAATTAGACTGTAGAGATCTCTCTGTGTGTTTCTGACATAAGATGGAGATTTGCATTGATAGCAATAACCCCGCTTTCTGCAGGGAAGGGAAACTGTATGAAGATGGTCCACTCCTGGAGACTTATGGAATTTGAATGTTCTGGAAGGTTTTCTGACTCACAAGGCTGGTGATTTCTGTTGAGGTCCTGGTCTCACTGTGAAATGGGGAGATGCGGAGGTCCATGGACACAGCTGTCCCCTCTCGGTCACTGCAGAGCCTCTGTGGTTCCCTGGTTCTCTGGGAAGCTGAGGGCTATGAAGATGGCCTCATGACACTTGAAGCACAAGTGGTCCAAGTCTCATTGTTATGTACTGAAGTTCTCACCCTGGGCCAGCAGGGGAATACTGTAGATAGTTCAGGTCCACATATGCAAATTAGGGATCGAAAGCGACATTCAGTGATTGGATAGTTACAGAAAGTTGTTACAATTACGTTGTTCTGGAGCTCTATATAAGCAGGCTGGCTGAACCCTTCAGTTCAGTTCAGTTCTGTTCTGGCCTGTGAATAAACAAGAGCTGTTTGAAGAATCACTGTGTCGTCTGATATGTTCACCCACAACTTAACACTCATAGCAAGGACAACCAAGTTCCTGCCTGATTACATGATCGCGCAAGATGGTGATGAAGGTGGCAAAGAAGCAGCTTACTTTATAGCCTCAGTTTGCCATCCAGTAGAGTTGTTTTTTGAGCGGTGAAGAGTCTGTGGCAATCGAGCCAAACTAATTTGGTTCCCTATCCTAATTTGGTAGGATAAAATCACTTGGATTTGCACCAACCTTGCAGCTTGTGACAGTTCCTGAGGAGGTGTGTCAGACCACGCCTGCTCGGGTGTGGTGGGCTGAGTTTCATGTGGCCAGATGCTTGGATCTGCACAGCCACTTTTGACCCTCATCCTTCCTGGGAAATATGATCTAGCCAGAGTGGGGAGACTGAGTGGGTCTAAGGTGTGGTGAATGCTCTTTACAAAAGAGAGTGATACCTGCTTCCCTTAAAGAGCCATTGGTGAGGCAACTTCTTACAAAGCGCCACCCTGCCCAGATCTTCAGGTGTTTGATGACTGCCCAATTGTAAATATCCCCATCCTCTGAATTTCATAGCTCTACCAGCAGTGCTTTTTTCTGGAAAAATAGCTGCCGGTACTCACCACAAAGTTGTTATAGTAAGTGCCACTCTTTTTAACAACAAAAGAGAGGTGCTGGTACTGTGTACCCCCTGAAAAAACCCACTGTCTATAGGTCTGCCGTGGCACTGCATTATGGGTAAATTAAGATAGCGAGTGGCTCCTAAGGATGCAATCCAGCTTGGCTTCACCGAGCCAAATCTTAATGCCACCCAATGACTACTAAAATCTGAGGGCCTGGCAAGGAGGGAAGTACCAGTCGCAGATTACCAAATAGGCACTGGCCTTTCAGGGGTCCTGCGACAATGGATCAAAATAATATTGATTTGATTATGAAACAAAAATACAAAGATGTATTAGGAGATAATTTGCAAAGGGGCCTTCCAAGATTTCAACTGCCTAGGGGCCTCCACAGGGTTTAATCTGGCACTGTTCAGTACACTGTGTTGTTTCCACAGCTATGACAGCAGCAGAAAAATGTGTGGCCACAACGGAGGATGGCCAACCCGTGGCACTACTCTAATGTCTTGCACTGGGCCTGCTGTACAGTTCAAACTTAGCTCAATACAAAGCACGCAACCTCCTATTTATGTGTTGCTTACAGGACGGGAGCAGTTGAATAGACTTCGATTGCTTAGATTTAATCTCAAACAGCTTCTTGAATAAAAACACCAGACAGACACAAAAGGGGGCTCATTTTCTAACCGCACATTTAAAAGGACTTATTATGCTCATTTATGAAACTGACATCAAGATTAGCTGTTCTGAGTTGCCAATTTGACGAACAAAGACTCTCTTTCCAAAGCTACCTCTGGGGACAATGAAACCCCATCACCAAACTTCATATTGTTCAGTGTTTAAAGGGCTACCATAGTGCTTTTGGACTCAGAGAGTTCATTATGGGCCATGGCCCCAGACATGCTGATTTGCAGAAACAGATGGAATTGTGCAAAATAAATAGCCATCTGGAATTCACTGTGCTCCCAAGCTGCATTGTGGGACAGTCAAACAAATGTCAGAGAAGCGTACAAAAAGATTCTATGAGACAGAAGAGCACGGGAGGGTTGGAAAATACAGGAATGTAGAACCCAGCTTCTTTGTAAATACAAAATTCTAGGCAAGGCAGTAGTCGATGTTTCCTTTCTGAATACAACACAGGATCACTTTCCTGTTAAGAATGAATGGTTCTTAAAAATGCAGAACAGCTGAAATTTTTTTGTTTGATTATTTCAGAGATTTTATACACCGCCCTCTCCCCAGATCAGAGCACAAGGTGTCCTACAGTACAGCATACAACAGAAACATTAAGATAAAATACAACAATAAAAAAAATAATGTAAAATATAACAGAATAAAATCATTCATTCATGCATGCATGCAAAACAGCAATAACAAGCCTAAGCTGCAACTGGCATCAATATTATAGGGTTCCAAAGACCCAGAAAATATAAACAAGTTTTGCCTGTTATCTAAATATAGCTAGTGTGGACAACTGCCATATCTCAATGGGGAGGGTTCCATAAACAAGGCACCACCACTGAGAAGGCCATGTTTGGTGTCACCACCTTGCTGCTATGCTGGTCCTCAAGATCACAAAACAATGTCTCTCTGGCAGATCTTAAGACTTGGGGTGATGGCTATTAGGAAACATATAATGTCATGTAAACAGAACCCAGGTCATTTAGGGCATTGCATTCCATCAACACCTTGAATTGGGCCAGGTAGTCTACAGTGCAGTACCTTTGGCATTGGACTGCTATGACGGCAGCCCAATAACAACTTGGCTGCAGTATTCTGCACCAGCTGCAACTTCTGGACTATTTTCAAGGGAAGCCCCATGTACAGTGCATCGCAGTAGTCTATACGAGAGGCTATTAGTCTGTGGATAATTAAGACCAGGCTATCCTTGTGCAGCTTGACACACACCTAACCACAGAACAGGCTACCCACCTCATTCCTGGGCCCGATAACCACTGACCCACAGAACCTTCATCTTGTTGGGACCCAGCTTTAGTTTATGGGTCCTAATCCAGGCCATTGCAGTAGGTGGGTCTGATTCTGTGCTATAACTAAGGCCTGCTGGCCCTCCAGGAGTGCCACAAAACCCAGCTTGCCTGCCCCCATCATTCACAGCACTAGGTCACATGTTGGCTACCCATGTAAAAATCCTTCCTACATCACCTTTTAAAACTGTGGGACTAATTTGCTGGTTCAGAAAGCAGCAACATTGGGATCATGGACAAGGAACAGTTAACTTTGGACTTGGGAGGTTATCTATTGTTGTATGCATTTATTACAGAGATTTTCAGCTCTCATCCTTGGAACAAGTTCCCAGGGTGTCGTACAAAGGATCAAAATATAATTACAACAATTAAAGTATATAAAGAGTGTTACCAAGAGCAGCGGACTCTAAATGAGCAGCAAGAACCCATCAGCCCAGCACAGAGATAAAATGGATTAAATTAAATTAAATCAGGAAAAGCCTGGGAAAAGACAAACAAATGTTAGATGCTGAAATAGCATAATTGGGGAGCCACCACCAACTTGCCATCTCCCTGGTAACCACTGTCCCATCTCGGATGGTTGGAAGACAAAAAAAACTTTGTTAAAGATCTGACACAGGCCATTAGAAACCCTAGACCCAGGCCAAAAAGGAGTTTACAAGGTTAAGACAAGCACTTTTAATGGAGCCCAGAAGTCAGTGCAATTGACAGATCACCAGCACAATATGATCCTAACCCACCAGAGAGACAGCATGGTGTAGTGGTTAGAGCATTGGGCTAGGATCTTAGAGACCCGGAGTTGAAACTCCCAGTTAGCCATGAAGGTCACTGGGTGATCTCTGGACCATCACTGTCTCTCAACCATAAAACAGGAAGGGGGAGAAGCATGTACACCCCACTTCAGCTCCTGACACTGAAATAATACAATGTAATAGTTATAATTTACAAATAATAGAAATAGCTGCCAGTCCCGTTCTGGTGTTATCAGCTAAAATCCCGGTTTGGCCAATATAGTTATTGCTTGGCCTCACCGCAGCCTCCCTTTCAGGTGTGTTGTGAGGATAAATCACTGAAGGGTTCTAAAGCATAAATACAGCATTTGCCCATCTGCCTTAATGAGGATTGAGTAGAGATCTCCTCTTATGCAAATTTCATAATGGTTATCAAAAGTAAAAAGTCCAGGCTTCTTAAACCTGATTTGCAGCAGCAGTGTGAGGACTGACTGCCCTTTTTCTAATGTTCCGCAGTTTGAAGTAACTTCACCGCTTGAAGTAAGGGGTGAATAAAAAAGTTACAGCTTTGCAAAATTAACATGGAAGCTTATCTAGTTACCTAATGCTGTTTGTTTTTTTTCCGCCTAGCCTCCGCATCTCTAGTTACTATACAGTATTTTGGACGCTTTCCTGGAATGCTTATTTTTATTTTGTCGGTTTGTATGAAGAAACATGCAGATGAGAATCCCCTCCTGTAAGGTGAACAGGTACAGCCAGCAGACTTACCACCTTACCTGCTGCTTCTGAGAATTTAGCATTTCAGTTGAAGACAGCTGCTGTTTTATAGTATTGGCAGTTTTGAATGGCTCCCTGCTTCCATGCTATGGTGGTTACCCGTGATATACTGTATACCAATGGAGGCAGGTTCAGAACATGAGAAGAAAACAAGTAACGTATGCTGCTGTTTCTCTTTAGAAAAAACAAAACCTGCACAATTTTGCCACTACTTGTTTTAAACCACTGCAGATTCATTTTTCTGAAAATAGACAATTAAATGCATTTGCTCATTCGCCCGAAAGGTGGAATTGAACCACTCTGTCGCTAAACAGCTACAGGTTTGAAGCCTGCACCCCAGACCACTGAGGATCATCCGGGCATCAAAGACGTAACTGTCTTTCGGTATATAAACCTCTCGCTTTGCATGTATTTCTAGCATACAACGAGCGTACAGGCAAACGGCGGAGCAATTCTAGTCGGGTCTGTCGTCCCTATAGTACCTGGCTAGGCAATGCCTTTCTCGTGTGTGACTCTATCTCTTTCTTTATTAATATTTTCTGACTATATACCTTCAAACCTTTCCACTTTGTTCTCATTTTAGTTCCCGCAATCCCTTCATGCAAATATCCCTGACGGTGATTGGCTTACTCGCTCCTTCACGGCCGGGCTTCGGAAGGAGAGGAGCGTGTTAAAGAGACAGCGCCGCTTTTCTGGAGCTTCTGCGCGTGGCAGTTTGCTGGGCGACGGCGGGCAGCTGGTCGGGAGCAGCCCTTCCTCGTAACCCGCCTGCACCGCCACTCCAGGCTTAGGCACATGCATGAGCGCCCAGGGGCGCTCCAGAGCACCCTCCATGGGTGCCTTAAGGGCACGCTGGGGGCGTAAAGCACTTTTGTGGGTTTCTGAACAGAAATGCGGGCTCTGGCCTGCTCTTCCTGGCCTAGGGGGAGACTCTGCTGCCTGAAAATATTGCTATGACAGGCGGTGGATATGAGGAGGGAACTGTACTCTGCATGTGCTCAGAGGCAAGCTCACCCCTGGCTCAGACTATGATTTGTGGGCGCACTCTGCATTTGCTCAAGAGGTAAACTCATGTCACAGATTCCTGCGTTTGCTCAGGGCCAAGTTCATCCAGGGCTCAGGCTTGGAGGTTTCTCCAGGGTGAAGCTCATCCATTGTCCTCTGGGCTTGCTGGTTGGTGGGCATCCGTCTGTCTCGGGAGACGATGGAGGGGTGCTCCTCTGGGAGCGAAGTCAGTGTAGAGGGAGGATGCTAAGCTGAGAAAGGGGTTGGTGCCCCCCAATTTGCTCCCACCCATCACTGAAGAAATTCAGCCCTCCTTTATAATAAGGCTGTTCTTCTTTGGCGATCACTCGTAGCCGAGTAAGAGTGTCTTCCATAACAATAAGTCCGTAAGTGACTGTGGAGGCCAATTCTGGATCCATATGTCCTTCCACAGTGGGGACTTAAGTTTCCAGAGGGAGTTAAATCACAATGAAGGTTTGCCAAACGTGCCTTCCTCTTGGCACGTTTTTCCCTTTCGCCCCGAGTTCGTGCTTCTTCTTCAAAGGCTGTTCTCCAATGGGAGCATCCGCAGGCCAGTGTTTCCCAGTTAACAGTGCTTATACTACATTTCTAAAGATTTGCCTTGAGAGCATCTTTAAACCTCTTTTGTTGTCCACCGGCATTTCGCTTCCCACACTTAAGTTGGGAATAGAGTAGTTGCTTTGGAAAATGATAATCAGGCATCTGCACAACATGACCAGTCCAATGAAGGTGATGCTGAAGAATAATGGGTGGGGAACCTGGGACCCTTGGATGTCCTTGGACTATAGCCGCCGCACAATTTCTGTTCTCATCCTGAAGCAAAGTTCTTAACCCGAGGTACTATTTCTGGGTTAGCGGAGTCTGTAACCTGAAGTGTATGTAACCTGAAGCGTATGTAACCCGAGGTACCACTGTAAAATGGAAAGTGTAATGCTGGTGGGTCAACAAAAGTGGTTTAAAGACTGTCTCAAGGTCAATTTTAAAAAATGTAGTATAAACACCGACAACTGGGAAACACTGGCCTGCGAGCACTCCAGTTGGAGAACAGCCTTTACCAAAGGTGTCGTGGACTTTGAAGACACTCAAACTCAGAACGCAAGGGCCTGAGGGAAGACAATCTTCCTCGATCGCCGAAGAAAGCAGCCCGGGGGTCCCTTCCAAGATGCTGCTGGACTCCCAATTCCCCCCAGCAGCCACAGGCTATTTAGTCAGGTCTGCCCAGAGACTTAGAAAGTGGAGGTGATTTTAACGTTCGAATACTTTCACTTCCGCAGGTTCTAAAGCACTCGTGGCGAATTGCCCCTTGCTTCCCTCGTTCTATCTTTGCGGCGTTTTGCAATCAAGCGGCGCAGAAAGGGCGCGGAAATAAATGAAGATACGCATTTGCAGTCCGGCCGCAGCTGGAGGGGCGCGCTGCGTTTGGCCGCCCCTGGCTGCAGAGCGTCCCCGAGGGGCTGAGAAGGTCACCGGTTCCCCGTCCCGAGCTGCACTCGGGTCAGAGGGAGGCGCTGCGAGTGGGAAAGGGCGCGCCTTCCCTGCCGATTCCCAGAAGGAGCGGCTCCGGCTTCCCCTCGGGCGCTGCTTTCCCTCCCCCTTCCGCCGGGAAATGAGAGCCGCTTCTTGGGCCTGAGCTCCCCCGCGCTCTCCTCGGCCCGGGTCGCCGAGTTCCTGCCGAGACGAGACTCGGGTTTCTTCCCCCTACATGCTCTCGCCGGAGCCGGTGGCGCAAGTCAGCTACCGGGACGCCTGAGGCCGCGCCTTCCCACGCCTACCTAGAGATTTCCAGTTTGGGATTTTGCTTGCATTATTGGGCATAATCATCACCATCATTTTTAGCATCAGGTTTTTGTTTTTTTAAAAAATACATTTCAGTAAAAAAATTATAACCTGCTCTCTGTCTCTTCCCAATATAGGCAGGAATGGCTTTGCTGACGGAGAAGTCAAATAATAACCTAAAAAGTTAATTAGGCATGTCCAGGCCTCCTCTTAGTTCAGTGTTTGTTGGCTTAGGACCTTAAGAGTTACCAGGAACTTGTCATTAGTGAGGAGATGGCTAATAACGGTGGACAAACAGTGCTTACTATCCAGAAAAGGAGATCCCGGGCTCCAGTCTGTCTGGAAACAACACAATTATGTTTTTTGGAAGTGGCTTCCCCCATCCTCTTTTCATTGTTATATGGGGGTTCTCTGGATTACATCCAAATTGGTTGCACTTTCTTTGCATTTATTTATTTAGGTGTGTTATTGTACAGTATCCCTCCCTTTGCAGAAGCCAAAAGGCAGTCTACAACAAAATCAAAACAGAATAAGAATATGTAAAATTCAACATAATAACACAAAGCAGTAAAGTACAAACAGTTCATAATTCACTGAGTAGCAATTCACCAATAAGCAGCAATAGCCACCAATCCTCTTTTTTTTTATAAGAAAAAAAGGTAGTCTTTTTTTGTCTGCAGGAGTCTTACAGAGTCCCTTGCTAAGCATTATCTTATGGTGCCAAATGGCCACCAAAGAAAAGTGTGTCTTGTCCTGTCAAAAAACAAACAAATGAAAACTTTAAACAGATGGGGTCAGATTTATCTTAGTAGGGAGGGAGTTCCATGTGCAATGAGCACTGAAAAGGCAAAGAACTTGTGCCACTGGTTTCAAAGGGTCCTAACTTAGTTTGAATCCAGCGCTCTGAATTTGTTTATTGCATTTATGGTTCCCCTCCCCCTTTTAAGAAACTTAGGACGGTTTGCGCGGTTCTGCGCACCCTCGGTTTATCACAACAACCCTGTGAGGTAGGCTAACCTAGAAGCAAGAGATAGGTTCAAGTTCAGGCAGTGAATTTCATGGGAGAGAAGGAATTTGAACACAGGTCTGCCTTGTCCTTATTTGACAATCTAACCACAATCCCACACTAGCTCTGTAGTGATTTAGTGGTGGTGGGAGAAAGTGACAATGAACAGGCAGAATGACACTTTCAACCCATTTTTTGTTTTTGTTTTCACTGCTAAATTTATGGGAATGAACATTGGCAATGGAAACAGACGTGAGGCTCAAATTACGGTAAGCCCTGCTGAAAGATAGGCTGCCCATTACCACTGATCTTCCCCTGCAGGAGAGTTTTGGTGCAGGGTTGCCACCTTTTTCGCTGACCCCAGCTCCTGTGCGTTTAACCACAGCATGTCATGTTGTTGGAAGACTACCTGGAGCCCCCGTGAAACAACAGAAAGCAGTAAAGTAATACTGTATTATATTTCAAAGAAAAATACTTCAGGTTCACACACAAGGCAGGGACAAGGGTTGGGCAAGGGAAACACATTGCCCTAGGGAATTCCTACTGTATTTATCCTGGCGCAATTCCTGAAAGCTACAAGAAGCAGCATGTTCACTTGGGACTGATGATTGATGATGTTCTCAGCCCAAAGGTGTTGGACCCTGCTGACCTTCTAGATGTAAACCAAAAACATTGCCGAAGAGCAATCACAATTCCGGTGTTGAGTTACTTTTCAACTTTCTCATCTGTTCACCCTCCTACCTTGGTTTTGCTTTTGCTTCTGATATGCATAGTCTAATCTTAAAGTCACAGCATTTCATAGGTCATCACGGTGAATATGTGGATGTGGAGACGTGTCTCCCTGGCAGATCTCAGTTCTTTCCTATTTGGCTTTGGACACGACTAAATAACAAAAAATTGCCCAGGCTGGGATGCGAGTGGCGCTCTGGTCTCAACCAATGTGCCTAGGGCTTGCTGATCAGAAGGTTGGCGGTTCCGCGACGGGGTGAGCTCCCATTGTTTGGTCCCAGCTCCTGCCCACCTAGCACTTCGAAAGCATGTCAAAGTACAAGTAGATAAATAGGTACCACTCCAGCGGGAAGGTAAACTGCATTTCCGTGCGCTGCTCTGGTTTGCCAGAAGCGGCTTAGTCATGCTGGCCACATGACCCAGAAGCTGTCTGCAGACAAACACCGGCTCCCTCGCCTATAGAGCGAGATGAGCACTGCAACCCCAGAGTTGTCTAAACAAAATAAAAAAATTCCTTCCAGTAGCACCTTAAAGACCAACTGAGTTAGTTCTAGGTATGAGCTTTCGTGTGCATGCACACTTCTTCAGATACATGTGTATCTGTGTATCTTCAGAGACATGTGTATCTGAAGAAGTGTGCATGCACACGAAAGCTCATACCTAGAACTAACTCAGTTGGTCTTTAAGGTGCTACTGGAAGGAATTTTTTTATTTTGTTTTGACCATGGCAGACCAACACGGCTACCTATCTGTACCCAGAGTTGTCTGCAACTGGACCTAACCGTCAGGGGTACCTTTACCTATTTGCCCAGGCATTTGAACATTATTATTATTAGGAAAGGAAAAAAAAAATTTCATCATGAAGATGAGCTACCAAAGCTGTTGTCCACAGCCTGTATTGTTAGAAATCCTTACAAATTCAAAAGAAATTCTCCCAAAGATTTTGCAGTAAAGGACCATAGCTCAATGACAGATCAACCACTTAGAATTCAGAAGGTCCTCCTTTCAATTCCCATCACCTCCAGGTACGACTGGGAAAGAGTCCCGTCTGAAACCTGGTAGACCTGCCTCCAGCCAGTATAATACTGCGCTTGATGGACCAATGGCGTGTGTCTCTGTAGCAGCTTTGGGATTGTTCTTAGAGAGCTGGGGGGGAGGGATGCTCCCCCTTTTTGAGAGGCAACATGGGATCACAGAGGTTTCCTGTCACCCTGTCTTAACTCACTTACTTGGCCCAGCCAAAAATACGAACAATATATATTGCAGATTACTGATCCAAACTCTACGTGGGACACTCCTTGGTCCAATGTACATTAATCCATTGGGGTAGGTCTGGTGGGGCAAACATGTGGAGGAGCCTGCTTTGAGGTGGGAATAGTAGACCAGATGACCACTTCATTTGTTCAAGCCTGGCTATTCTGTTACGAGAAGCTCCATATCCATAGAACATTCAACTTTCTCTTTATGATATGTGTAAAAAACCAGACACTGTGTAAGCTCCTTGGGGCAGGGGGCATCTGTGTGTGCGTGTGTGTGTGTCATGCACATAGAGGGCACTGTGCAAACTAAAACCCAGGCATTCTTTTCCAAAGGTTCATTGCAAGAGGCCAGAGATGCTTATTTACTTTGTCTAGAGGAGTTACAGATAGGTAGCCGTGTTGGTCTGCCATAGTCAAAACAAAAAATTCCTTCCAGTAGCACCTTAAAGACCAACTAAGTTAGTTCTAGGTATGAGCTTTCGTGTGCATGCACACTTCTTCCGTGCTACTGGAAGGTGCTACTGGAAGGAATTTTTTGTTTTGTCTAGAGGAGTTGCAGAATAAGCTGCTGAAACTTATTTGTGTGTGTGTGTGGTCATCAGTACCTAGTACTCACCAGGACAGAAACTACCTGACTTTCTTCTGTGCTATTGCTTCAGTATTATTATGTCTACTTCAAAAAAATAAAATAAACCCTTCTAAAGGACATTCTGGTTCTAGCTGCCTGTCTGAATGTTTCTAGGCATTTTCATTGCTTTGGGCTTGTGCCCTTCCCTGTCTCGTATAAGTGCCCCTGATTTTGTGTCATTCAGCCCTTATCATTAAATAATTATTTTGGGGTGAAGTGCCGGGAAGGTGGGGGTTGAAAGGGCTGCTATTTTTAGCCAAAGCAATGAAATCTCAGCTGCTGGTGACGTTGGTGCTGAAATGTCAGTGTGAAACAGATTGGAACAAATTAAGAGTGTGGTGCCGTCATCAAGAGAGCCAGGCTGCCTGCCAGTGAGGTTGGCTTGGATGCATTGCAGAGAGAGCCTAGGTGGGGTGTGGGGAAAGAGACTCATGAACAAACAATACTCATGAACACAGCCCTCCCCCCCAAAAAAAAAGGTCAAAGAAAAAGCACCTTTAGATGTGTCATGCCTGCATTATGATGGTTGAACAGAAAAGAGGGATCCAGGGGTAAATAAGATATTGGGAACAAACTGTGTTATTTCCAGGTTGGTTGTGATTTTGAACAAACTGGGTCAGGTCCTTCTCTGATGTCACACCGATGACTCACGTCAAGAAACAAGGTAGCCTTTGTGCCTTGCTGCTGTTTTTCTCGGATGATGCAAATGTGGGAATGAGGGGGCAAGTTTCAAAGCAATTAGATGTTATGTGATTTCATTAATTCTTGACGGTCGGTTCCAGGAGCTCTCAGGAACTGAGCTGGAAACAGGAAACTTTTGATATGTTGAAACTGAGCTGCAGGGAAGGGGGGAAAAAAATCTTCATTTAATTCCCCCACATGTTCCCCAGCAGAATGAAAAGTGGGAAGCATCTATTCTATTCTAGACCGTTTGTTTATGTGCTTTCAACTGATAAAATAAAATGGAACATCTCAGTCGCCTTTATTCATAGATATGCCTTGGCAAACTAGTCTTTGTTATGCAGAATTTCTGAAAAACAAAGTTGTTGGGTTTTCTTAAAAGCAGATGCTTAGCTCTTCCGTTGAAATCAGACAATTTGATATTCCAGAAGTTCGCCCTCTAACTTTTGGAGAGTGACTGGTGGGAATGGTGATTGTGGGGCAGATGTCTCTTCCCTGCAACTCTACTTCACGGGTCAACACCTAAGAAGAATGCCTGTGGGGGGCCACCAGAGAATTCCTGCTACAAATTTCAAAATTTGGAGAAACCACGAATCTTTAACATGCATAAAACCACCATACATTTGTGGTGTAGAGAGAGGGTAAATTTGGTTTATTAGGTCCAGAATGAGCATTCGTCCTCCTACATCTCACCTCTTTCCTTATGGGTCGCTTCTGCACTTCTAGCATGGTTTCCCATTATATCCTCATTTGGAAACCGTGGTTTAATCATACAAGGAAATGGTGGCTTAACCCAGATCTAGTTGGTAAGCAGGGATTAAGTTCCAGTGGTGTCCAAACTTTTTTCAAAGAGGGCCAGATTTGATGAAGTCTAGAGTTGTTGACCTTTATTTTAGGACTGAAGTTATTGAGCTTTTTTGATGATTTTACCAGGAAATAAGCTGCCACAGGGGCTGAATTAAACCAACCCCAAAACAGACTTTGGACATGCCTGATTAAACTGTGATATCAGTGCTGAAGAAGGCTGTGCCGTAGGAGGAGAGGGGAACTGGTACATGAGCAGCTTTTTCAAACATGGACACTTCACTGCCAAGATTAAATTTCCTGTTGGAAATGAAGTCTATGAATTGCACTCAGGATGTGTTTAATGCTGCCAACATGGAGTAAGTGACAAACAAAATTATCAAGCCTATTTCTGTACAATAATCATTCCTTGAATGGTTTTGTGTGTGTGTAGAATTTGCTACTGCCTACTGTTTCAGAGTGAGAGATGATATCGGAATAAAGGGGCTATTCTGTAAACTGATCTTATCTCACTGGATTCAGGTAGGTGGCCACAGTCGAAATATATATATATAAAATAAAAAATTGTCCAGTAGCACCTTAGAAGCCAACTAAGTTTGTTCTTGGTATACGCTTTCGCATGCATGCACACTTCTTCAGATATTGCTACTGGACACTTATTTCACTGGGTCTGCCCAGATTCTAACTTGTCTGAATCAATTTTAAGATGTATTTTAATTAATTGATGTCTGTTTTTATGAATATTGTGTTGTTTTTATGATGTTAGCCACTCTGAGTCCGGCCATGGCCAGAGAGGGCGGGATACAAATAAAACAACAACAACAACAACAACAATTAATGTCAGTTTAACACCTTTTCACGGAATCCAGGTCCATACCTTTTGCTTCAGTTTGAGAGGTCCCATATGGGCAGCCGGCAGAGGAAGTGCATTGAAGCATTTGCTTATTTATCAGTCTCACACCTGATGGTCAGAAATAGCTTGAGCAGCTGAGTTACCATAAGGAAGAAGGGAAAAAGGATGTTAGTTGTTTAACTGAATCATTCCCATATTGTTGGTGCTGATAAGGAAGGACACCTGGCAGATACTCACAGGGGGTTGTAAGAAGAGAGGAATTTTTGCACTGAGGTAATTTCCTAACATTTGTTGTGTGTCCCTCTGCTGGTAACAGTCTACATGCTTTTCCATTTTGTGCCTGGGAATTTCTCATAAATTAGTCCACAGTCCTGCTGGATTAAGAAGGCAGTATTATACAACAATGTAGTCAATGTCGTGCTCTCCAGCCCTTGCTGGACTCCAAATCCCATCAGCTAGGGATAGCCAAGGGTCTGGGATGAGGGGCGTTGTAAGCTAGCAACATCTGGAGGTCACCATATTGGCTATCCCTGTAGCTATCCTGAAATAAGCTCCATGGAACATAGTGGGACTTACTTCTGAGTAACTATGCTTAGAATTGCTTCGTTATCTGTTCAATAAGCTAAATCTATACAAGAGAGGGAAACCTGAAAGGCGAAGAAAATCATGTTTTAACTTACACCTAAAATATATTTTATTGGGGGTTTCCCCCAAATTTTTTATTTTCCAAAATAATAAAACTTTTATATTTTAAATACAATAGCTGGGCACAGGTCTAGTAGTTGGTGTGAGAGAATTGTTATCCAACAAAGGTATTTCTCTTTATAACACCTTTTGCTACCCTTCTAAGCCCAGTCAGTCACTCTGAGACGGCTACACCACAAATGTCGTTGAACCATACTTTGGAGAGTAGCTTATGTTTTTGACAAAAAAATGTTTAAATAGGAACCACTTTTAAATTTAAAATCGTCATCATCAAATGCTCCAAAGCAATTTTATTTTTGTAGCATTTAACAGCTTACCACACCTTATAATTCTTTACTGGGGATTCAATCACGTTCAGGCAAAATTCAGGTTGCACAGCTATGGTTGATGGGGAGGTCTTGAACAATAAACCTGCTTCCCCCAAGGAGTGGATTTTTTATTTTATTTTTTGGTGATAAATAAAATAATAGAGAAATGGACTGGAAAATGTGGGATAGCAATTGCTTTGATGCGACGTCATCTAACCTTCCCACAAACAAATCAGAATGAATTTTCAATAAATAGCCAGGGTCTTTTACTCTCCCTGCAAACCAGTCAGGATGAATGCTCAGCACAACCAAATGGCTGGAAGTGCCTCCAAAGAGGTTTCGCTGCAACCTTGGGGAGAAAGTTAAGTTCTGGCTAAGTTCTTTGCTTCTGGCCACTCAGACTGACAGACAGTTGTTCTTTCTGAGTGTACTGGTATCTTCTGATAACAGGTCCTGCAGGGTTCCGTCGTCTCTTGAAATTTCAAAAACCTGGTTGCCTTTGTCCAACTTTTATAATCTCTTATCAGTGAATTTACATCTGTGTCTCAAAGCATCTCTGTCTCAAAGCACTTTCAATTTTCTTTAAAAAGGATGTTTGTCTGTCCAACCCCAGGGAGTTTCAAAGCTGACTAATAATGTGAATCATGATTTCCTATGTCATCTGTCATGGAAGGCATAAGGGAGACACCAGGCGGGAAGCTCAACAAGACTCTTATTCTTACAGAACCGCAGCTGGAAACTCCAGACTCCACCCAAATACCATTAAATTCAATGCCACCTAGTGGTGGGAAACCATATAATGAGACTAGCCACATGGTCTCCAAATTATTCACTGCCTGCACTGAAAATGTGCGAAAAAGAGGGCAGTCTCCACCATTTACATTACTAGACGTTCAGATTCCAGGTGGTAGTGCAAGGTGACTTAAATGGCACACAATGTGTGAGGCAGTGTAGCCAAACTACCATCTGAAATCCACCTCTGCTACCATTTGTGAGGCTTTATTGAAGCTCATTGAGATATGGCATTGGCCTCCAATCCAGCTGAGTTGTGTAAATTACGTCTTTCCTATGTGTTGAAAAGGCTGTAAAGATAAAGGCACCCTGTTTCGCTTATGGTAGACTTGGGCTAAGGTGGGCTATTACTGGGCATTCCTTTTGACGTGTATTCATCAAATTCTACAGCAGCCCTTAGCATCCTTTGCTTGCTTCCCTATCTACATATGGAAGGGGTTACTAAGCCTCTGTCGCACAGTGTTATGATACTGAAGCTACTTGTGGCAATATGGCTCTGTGCCTAAAATCGGGGATCCTGGTCTTTTCACACTGCACACACAAGATCCATTCATATCTTCAGCTAAGCTTGTAAAGTTCAGGGGACAGCAGATGTGATCTGCCCAGGAGCTGCATCCCTTGGTGTGTTCTGCTACTTTAGGGGTTGTGGTGGGGTGCATATGTGCCCACAGAAGCCGTCCCTAGTACCCACAGGGTCCCCTCCCTTTCCAAGCTGCAATTTGAATTGAAAGAAGTATTCTCTTGTAGCTAGTAGATTAGGGAAACCGGGATGCAAATGGTGCTGTGGTCTAAACCACTGAGTCTCTTGGGCTTGCTGATCAGAAGGTTGGCAGTTTGAATCCTTGTGATGGGGTGAGCTTCCGTTGCTCTGTCCCAGCTTCTGCCCACCTAGCAGTTCAAAAGCATGCCAGTGCAAGTAGATGAACAGGTACCACTGTGGCGGGAAGGTAAACGGTGTTTCCATGCTCTCTGGTTTCCGTCACAGTGTTCTGTTGCACCAGAAGCAGTTTAGTCATGCTGGGCACATGACCCAGAAAGCTGTCTGTGGACAAACGCCAGCTCCCTCGGCCTGAAAGTGAGATGAGCACCACATCCCCATAGTTGCTTTTGACTGGACTTAACTGTCCAGGGGTCCTTTACCTTTACCTTAGAATAGGGAGCAATGTGTGATTGGTTGTGGTGTGTGGACAGGGCCCACAACAGTTTCTGCCGTTTGCAAATGTTTCTGTGGGTCCAAAATGTTTGGCAACCCTTGCTCTTCTTTCAATTGTAGCAGGGCATGTATCCAAACAAGGACATTCCCTGTTGACCTGAGTCAACCGATCTCTGACTAATCGGTCTATCCCAGTGGCTATCAGTCCATAAGTCTTGGTGGCTCACCACTCTATTCATGTAAGGCCCTCTCAGGCTGCAATCCTATGAATGGTACTTGAATTCTATGCCCTGCTAAATTCTATGCATCTTCTAAATAAGGATGCATTGTATTTTGCTGCCAGTCACATACGGTCTACATCAGATGCACCCTTGCCGTTGCCGCCCAATGCTGACTTACTTGAACAAAGGCCTTCTTTCTATCAGAGGCAATCTTTCATGCATGTAGTGCCAAAGCTTGTTGTGTTCTTGCCCTTTTATCCAGCTTCTGGTCTTCCCCTTGTTTCCTCCACCCTCCAGACATCTGCCCACAAACTTCCAGCTCACCCGTCCCACCTTCAGTAGGTCAGGTGTCCCAGTGTGGGAGAAATGAATCTCAACCACAATTGAGAAATGTGTGGTTTGAAAGGCTTCGTTTCATCTGTTTCTTTCATTTAGGTTGTCTGCATTCGGTATGATTAATACTGAAAGGTTATGTGCTACCACCAGCTCAGATCAGAGCTGCAATCAGTAAAAGCAAGACTTGGAGATGGCTGCGAGGGGCTTGTTTGTAAATCTCATTCAATGCAACATTCCCTTGCCTGAACTTGAGAAACTTGGATCTCACTGCCTTGGAAAAACAAAACGAAACTGTGTTTATTTTGACTGATTTTAATCCAAGTCAGGGTTTGGGACTCAGTGTCTTTACGGCCAGTCAGCTAGTAAAATCCTGAAATAGCGGAGCTCAATGTGATATTCCTGTTATTTGTAAATACCCCCTTATATGTTTTTCTGCGTCTGCAATTCCTGACACAGTTTGTGACTGCTAAGCTCTTGCTTCCAGGTTGTGATCAATTCTGTGCGGCAGAGATACAGCCCGTGACTCACAAGCATTGAGTCACTGAACTGGAGCTCAGTGGTGTTCCAGCAGCAACACTTCAGCAGTGACGGAACAGGCTTGGCAATGAGAAAGCAGCCGCTACTCACTCCCAGCATGTACATGCCGCTAGTCAGTGGGGATCCAAATCCCCTTTCCTCTGATGCTTCTTACACACCAGCAGGCTCCTAAGTTAGCCTGAGGATAACTTCAATAACCACTGGGCAGGAGATGATCAGCTTAGATTGTACCTGTCTGATGCTTACCTGTCTAGCTGCCCATTTCCCTCCCCGCCCCCCCTTCCACATAGCAGTTTATTCTCGGCTGGGAGCTGCTCATGCATGCAGATTTTGCCTGTTGCCCACATGTAAAGGTTAAAAAATAGGTAAAGGACCCCTGGACGGTTAAGTCCAGTCAATAGTGACTATGGGGTTGAGGCACTCATCTCGCTTTCAAGCCGAGGGAGCCTGTGTTTGTCCACAGACAGCTTTTTGGGTCATGTGGCCAGCATGACTAAACCGCTTCTGGTGCAACAGAACACCGTGATGGAAACCAGAGTGCATGGAAATGCTGTTTAGCTTCCTGCCACAGCGGTACCTGTTTATCTACTTGCACTGGCGTGCTTTTGAACCCCTAGGTTGGCAAGAGCTGGGACAAGAGCAACGGGAGCCCATCCCATTGTGGGGATTCAAACCGCCAACCTTCTGACCAGCAGGCCCAAGAGGCTCAGCGGTTTAGACCACAGCGCCACCCACACCCTACATGACACTGTCTTTATTGAAATGCTGTCCTGTATCATTTTACAGTTTAACCCAGATTACTGCTTCCGTGGGTTGGAGGACACCCTGCCTAAGCACCTGTGGAATCTCTGCCTACACCCTCCAGTCAGGGACTGTGCCATCACCTGCAGATGAACGAGCCGATGAACTGATGATGATGCGGACACTGCGTCTTCATCACCCCTGTCCCCATGCATGATGACAACACCACGGGGCCATCAGTTCATCAGCCCCTTGACACAGCCAGCAGTGATTCCACTATTTAAAGTCCCTAGGCATGGACAGGGGTTCAAATCCCCTTATGTTTTATGCACAGCCACTGTTTTGGAGCAAATCACATAAAAGGAAGGCAGGAGAGTTCTCATGATGCACTGATCTCATAGCTTGCCAGGCAGGCAGCCCCTGGCCCTACTGTACACTGGTATGTGGCCCTAGCTCAAGGTTGGTGAGAAGGAAAGGCAGTCCCTGGGGGTAACAAAAGGTTCCCCATCCCTGCTATACCTGCTCAGCGGATGGATGCTGGTTACAGCATTGTGCCATTGTTATAAGAATTTAAGGTCTCAAATATATAAATTAAATGTGCAAGGCAAACACGGACATAAATACGTAAACCACATGTCTGAAACAGTACAGGAAGACAGTCCTGAAACCATTTTGACTCTCCCAAACTGACCAAATGTTTCTCTGCAAGGAGGGAAGAACTGAAAAAACCTCCCCTTTGTCTCTGTGCTCACAAATCCTTCCTTAAGGGCACATTTAAGGTGTGAATAGGGTGAGCCTGTGACCTGTGACCTGGATTCAGAAATTTAAGTACAGTAGTTATAATAATGCCAGGAGTGCCTGGGCTTCTCTGGTCCATGAAGTCACGAAGAGTCGGACACAACTAAACGACTAAACAACAACAACAATAACAAAGAGTGGCCAAAACCCAGATAATGCAAGCAGGTAACCTGCCAGACAGGAGATTAAACAACACACTCAGGATTCTGTTTTAGACCACCCCCTGTGATATATGTATGATGTATTGGGGGAGGTGGTCCTGGGCTGCACCCCTTCTGTGATGTATGTATGATGTTTCTGGGGGTGGTCTGGAGTTTGAGGGTGGGCAATTCCAAAAGTCTATATAAGGGTGGGCACACCTTTGTTGTGGCTGTTCCTCCTCTCTCCTGCATGTGGGGCAAGAACCCTGTCGCAACAGCTTTAATAAAGATCAGGCTTAGTAGCTGCTTTGCTTCTCAGTATTCTCTGGTTGGCCTCTGTTATTTTCTTCTACCGATAGAGAACCCACTGAAGGACTCTATAAGGGCTCTTGTGTCCCCCATAAGGGAATAAGGGCAGATTTTGTTTACAACACCTTGGGAAGTAAGGAACCACAGAACCACAGAACTGTAGAGTTGGAAGGGACATCAAGGGTCATCTTGTCCCACTGCCTGCAATGCAAGAATCTTTTGCCCAATGTGGGGCTTGAACCCACAACCCTGAGCTTAAGAGTCTCATGCTCTACCAACTGAGATGACGGAGACCATTTCAAATGGGCCCCAGTAACCTACTGACCTTTTGTTACTTGTAAAGAGATTATGTCCTTCGCATTCCCCTGCGAACTATCCTAAGACTTCCAGGTCTAGGGGGATTTGAGAGTAAGCTGCACTGAACTTGGTGGCTTTTGCTTGTGAGTAAAACATGTGCAGGATTAGGATGCACGCGTGAGTCATTCAGCAAGCAGGCCCTCGGGATAAAATCAAGGAGACCTGCCTGGCAGTCCTGTGTGCCCCCAGCCCCTTTTGCTTTCCATCTGCGTTTCTTCCTGTAAAGATCTGGTGGTGGCAATAGTGGCAATGAAAGTGGGGAAATAAAATCTCTCCTTCCAGATGGCAGAGAGGATGCATGCTCTCTGTTATTGGCAAAAACAAGCTCTTCTCAGGATGTGCAAGTCACAGTATTGCAGCTGGAATAATCTCCCCCCCTTTTTTTTTCCTTTTTAAGGACGAGCACAAGAGAAAGCGAGAAGCAAAAATGATAATTAATTATGAACATTACTGAATTAATATTTGAAATCCTCAAGGAATTAATTTCACCAGAGCAGGGGATGTGCCTACTGGTATCTAATTTATAATTAAAGGCTCAAACAGATAATATTTTTGTCTGTTTAGTTATCTTCCTTCCTCCCCTACCTTTCGCCTTCTTACATTCTTAATCTGCGGCTGGGTATTCATCCAGAGGAAGCTGAGGCAGGAAATATATTTAGACATTTCTCCTAAGTAGGTGTTGCATTTGGGTGGAAAGACAAAATACTAAGAGCCAGTTTGCATGTTAACACTAAGCCAAGCCAGGCTGGGGGTGGGCTACGGATGAGCCACCCCTGCTGTAGGTTTATGAATCTGGCAAACATATCCCAAGAATGGACACAGCCTTACAAGAATATCTCCAAGGACTGTACATGAAACAGATCCACCTTTAAAAACTGATATAGCAAAATATTTTGTGTGAGAAGAGGATTGCAATAGTAAATTTACTAATTCATGTGAATTCACACTGAAAGTAGCATTCTAAGGGGTGATGACCGTAACACTTTGGGGGTGTGAAAAATGGATAGGATGGTAGTACCTATTCCTGATTAATAATGACCCCAAACTGAGACAGCACAAGATGTAGCCATGCCCACCAACGTGGTGGCTTTAAAATGGGTCATAGACAAACCCATGGAGAATAAGGCTCTCAGAGGCTGCTAGCCAACCTGGCTGTGTTCTGTCTCCACTGCTGGAGGCAGTAGCCCAGTTGCTGGGAATGACAAGTGGCAGGAGTGCTGTTGTGCTCAGCTCTTGCTTGTGGGCTTCCCATGTGCATCTGCTTGGGCCCTGTGAAAACAGGTGATGTATTGCCTGAAACCAGTCTAAATGTAAAATTGTGAGAGCTATTTTAGAATTTCTGATCAGGCAATGTATCGTGAATCCCCAGCCCCACTCACTGCCAGCATTGCCCCCTTCATTTTTAAAATATATATAATTATATATTTTAACATATCAGTTCCAACAGTCATACAACATATCTTCTCATCTTATACAATATTTTAGACTTCCGTCAACACCTCTGATGATTTTCCGTTCTTTTTCACTTATTCTGCATTTCTTAATTTCTATATTACATTTAATTATCCTTAACTAATAATTCTCTTCATAGTCTTTTTTGCAATATTTCAAATAATCCACTTTACAAAACTTCTTGCAATCCTACTAGCGTAATCTGTTCATCACAATTACTTTTCAAATAGTTCATATATTTACTCCAGTCTTCTAAGAATCTCTGATCCCAAAGGTTTCGAATCCTTCCTGTTACTTTATCTAATTCTGCATAGTCAGCATTGCCCCCTTCAATCAGGCCTCCTGATGGCCACCTGATACCCGCCCACTCCCTCCCTGCAGCCTAGCCGCCAGCCTCAAGAGTGGGGCTTGCCTGCTTGCCAGCTGATGCCTTCCTTTCTTTGCCTGGCTGCATGAGCGCTGGCAGGCTGCCTCCTCCCTCCATTCCTCCTCGTGCCAAGCAGAATGGTGGCTCCAGGTAGCCACTGCTTGCACGGCGAGACTATCATCAGGACGAGCCATGGTTGGCAGTTCCAGGGAGGCTGGCGGCTCTGTGGTCCTGTGCCATGCCCTGGGTGCTGCATTCTGCCCAGGGCAGTGCCACCCACCACCAGAGCCAGTGTGGTGTAGTGGTTAAGAGTGGTAGACTCGTAATCTGGTGAACGGGGTTCGCTTCCCCGCTCCTCCACATGCAGCTGCTGGGTGACCTTGGCTAGTCACACTTCTTTGAAGTCTCTCAGCCCCACTCACCTCACAGAGTGTTTGTTGTGGGGGAGGAAGGGAAAGGAGAATGTTAGCCGCTTTGAGACTCCTTTGGGTAGCGATAAAGCGGGATATCAAATCCAAACTTTTCTTCTTCTTCTTCTTCTTGTTGTTCTTCTTCGCAGGGAAGAGGCAAAAGCTGTGCATGGTGACGCTAATCTGTGGCTAGCAATTGCCCTCTTCCTCCTTTCTGACATCATAATATACTGCCGTATTGCAAAGTTTAGCCGGCGATATTTTACGGTGTTGGGGAGCAGATATTCAAAGCACTCCTACCTCTTTAGCAGTCATGGCTTCTCGCAAAGAATCCTAGGAGCTGTCGGTTGTTAAGGGTGCTGAGAGTTTCTACAAGACCCCTAGCAAATGAGTATTTGCAGGATTTCTTTGGGGGAAGCCAGGGCCGTTGAAGTAGTATTATGTGTTGTGGTTGTGACCTAGGGTGCTGGACTATGTTCCTGTGTTAGCTTCTGTGGGTAGCAAAGGAGGAGAATAGGAAAGACAAGTCTGGGCTATCAAACCAGACTCACACCCCGCAAGAAAGGTATTTGTGTGCGCCTTGCCACAACAGGGACGTTTCTCCTTCCTGGGACAGGAAGTTGCGAGTGCATATCCTCCCACTTAATACCGTAGGGTGAAAGGAAAAACTCGCACAGCCTCCTGCCATGTTAGTTTAAAATACAGCCTTGGCCTTTAGTGCTCTTTGTTATATAAACACAAGTAGCACAGACATATTAATCAGCCTGCCATGGAGGGCGGAACTGAGCAGCAACCTCAAATGCCACCCACTCCTCATTCTCTCTCCCATTTGATGTTGCTATTTTAAGAAACACATTATTTCCTGCTGTGATTTTATATTTTTACCCAGCTTCTAATTCGGGCTCTGAGGTAAGCAGTGACATACATATCCCTCCTCTTTACCTCTCCGACCTCCTTAATTTGGTTCCTCTCATTCTCTCTTCTCCCTCACCCACTCTCGGCTTCTTTTTTATGTTTGGGGGGGAAATTGCTGCCCATCTCCAGGGCAGCTGAGTGTTTCACAGGTCAGTTTCTTCCTCCAGGCCACAGAAGCCAAGCCATGTGGTTGTAGCAGAAACCTCTCTCTCTCTTTTCAACTTCAACTTCCATCGTTCCTGATCATCAACCATGCTGGCTGGGCTCCACCAACACCTGCAAGGCCACGTTCTCCATCCCTGCCCTAGATGCAATGGATGCTTTTAAAACCAGAAAGCTCCAGATCTGTCCTCTAAAGGAGAGATGGAGAACCTGTGGCTTGCCAGATGTTGTGAGGACTACAACTCCCATCAGCCCTGACGGTTGGCCAAGACAACGACAAGAATCCACCAGCATCATACGAATCTATATGGCTAACCTGATTCAAAAACACCCACCCACCCCACTCACACATGAAAACAAAGTTCACCACAGCCAATCACAAACAAGCAACCGCACCCTAGGCCAACCCCAATTTCTCTTATCACCAAAGGAACACAAGTGAATAGCAAAGAGAACCCACACAAACGACTCTGACACAAAACCCCACACATACATTAAGCAAATTAGAAACATTGCCTCCCGCCCCGCCCCCACTCGCCTTTCCCCCCTCTACCTCTTCGCCCCCTTTTCTTCCTAATGTAACCCTAATGTCTCAACAAATGAAACCGACCTATGGAAAATGTAACTTGAAAAAAGAGACATTATGCATACCTTTGTAAACCAAGAAAACTTTAATAAAAAATAAACAGGGAAAAAACAAAAAACCTGATGGTTGGCCATGATGGGATTTGGAGTTCCACAACGTCTGCAGGGTAACAGGTTCCCTGAGTTATACTGCGTACTGACGCTTCATGATGACTTTGCCTGTTCAGACGGTGCACTGGCTGCTGCATTCTCAGTAGAGCTGTAAAGATTTCCAGTCAGGCTGTGTCAGACCAGGACTGGGCAGATCCAGGTTCAACTCCCTTCTCAGCCATGAATCTCACCAGCTGACCTTAGGCTGGTCACTCTCTCTCAGCCTATTGTACCTCACAGGATTGCTATGAATAGAGAACGGGGAGGAGAACCGCCTATTCTGCCTTGGGAGAAAGGTGGCTACAAATCTGTGATAATAAATAAAATGCAGCAAATAGTGATTCAGCCTAGTAATGGGTGTCTAACAGTGTGAGAACGATCCCAGAGGTGCAGCAGTAAAAACTGCAAGCACATTTGCAAAGTTAAGTAGGGTCCAGTATGATTGCAAACTAGATGGGGGACTGCATTGCAAGGGGGGGGGGCACTAGATGACCCCCAGAGTCAGTCCCTTCCAGGTCTACAATTCTATGATTCCTATCTGTTTTTACTTGGATCAAGTTTGATGGGGTTATTTCCAAGTAACTATTAATAGGATTGCAGCTGATGTAGGGGTCATTTCACACTTTGCACCCTGGCTGTACCTTAACAGGAAGCTGCAGCCAGTCTCGGCTCTATAATAAGCGTACCTCTGTACTGCATGTATTCCTATACCTTGTAGCTTCATATCTTACCTTTTAAGGGCATGCTTCTGAAATAAAATAAAAAAGTTGTATGCCTACAAAATCTTTATTTTTATGAAAACGACCTAAAATGTTGCCTTGAGTCTGTCCTAACATTTCTTGCTTCCACCAATGCAACATTTTAACTTGTGGGGGGAAAACTGGACTTGGTTTTTCTTGCTTAGACTTTAAAACGGCCTTTCTCAAGCCTTTGGTCCCCAGATGTTGTTGGACTACAACTCCTATCATCCTTACCTAGTAGGACCAGTTGTCAGGGATGATGGGAGTTATAGTCCAACAACATCTGGGGACCGAAAGTTGAGAAAGCCTGGTTTAAACTGTAGATCTGATGCCTGCTGTCATGCAAAACAAAAAGGATTTTAATAGTCATAAATCAGCCTTTGCCACTGTTGTGCCTTCCAGAAGTTGGACTACAACTCCCATAATTCTTTACCATTGGTCCTGTTGGCTGGGGCTAATGGGGATTGCAGTCCAACAACAATTGGAGGGCACTGGGTTGGGAAAGGCTGCTATAAGCTGCAGGTCATGTCCTCAAGCAATAGTATTTGTGATGGCAAATGATGTAAGGTCTTGCTACTGATAACAACAGTGTTTCCTGCAACATCCAGTATTTTGGCATAATACCTACAAACTGGCCAGCTTGTTGACCACAAGTGCCTTCTCTGGAGACAATTTTGTCTACTTCTGAGAAAGACTTGGGGCTCTTCCAGATGCTCAGTTTATTCAGTATTCGTTCTGATTTGCTTACATAAAGCTTAGGCGGAGCTTAGATGGTGTCCGGTTTTATTGAGCGTTTGATTTGTTTACAAAGTGTTTATATGTTTTCTCATTGATCATTTGTTCACCCCACACCTCCTGGTCATTTCACAGTCACTTTCCGAACCACAAAAAGTTGATTTCTTTTGTTAAGTGTATTTTCTGTGCTAGGTTGACAGAGTGCTTTAATCCACTTCCATTGCACAAAACTATATTTCTGTGATGTACCTGAATCTTTCCTGCAGACTAGTGACAGTCTGGTGAAGGCACCCTTAGAAACAATGAAGAAGAAGATGAAGTCAAGGAGCTGGCATCTTGCAGCTGAAGGACAGCTTGTTTGGAAATCATTGCTGCCTTCAAACTGTCACCATTTTGCAAAGAGATTCAAGCTCGTACCAGAACTTTTTGCACGGCTGAAGTGCTTTGGTTCAACAAATCCACTTAGAAAAACACATACCATTTTTTTGCCAGTTTGGAAAGTGACAGGGAAATGCCCCTAAAGGTGTGGGATGAACAAATGATCAATGGGCAGGTGTATGAACAATGCTCATTGTCACATAATGTCCTCATAAACAAATCAGAATGGATGCTCAATAAAGACCAGACATAGTCTAGCCACCCTGTAAGCTTTCTGTAACCAAGAGGGTGAAGAATGCTGAGTAAACAGGTTATCTGGAGGAGTAAGAGTCTGGAAGCACCTTTAGGGTACAGAGTGACAAATAAGTTGGTTTCAGTTTCTCTCTATCCTTTTTCCAGTCTTAACTTCGGTTCTCAACATTTTGACAACACTTTGCCATTTTTCTTTAAAAAGTCCCTATGAATGAGTGTGAATTTCTCCTAATCTGCACGTTTGTGATGTTCTTTTGCTGGACACACACATTTTTGCAAAATTGTTTCCCCTAATAGAATGCATTTTTGCATGTTACATTCACTCATATGTGCATTTTCCATGCACATTTTACCCTGCTATATGCATATTTCAACACATTACATAGCCAAAGACCTCCACTGCAAAATTTAAAGAAGTGCAAATTTCAAAGGCCAGCTGTATTTCACTTGGTGTATTGCTTTCTGCTGCTCCAGAGGGTAGGACCTGATCCGATAGATTCAAATTACAGCCGTACCTTGGAAGCTGAACGGAATGCATTCCGGAAGTCCGTTCAACTTCCAAAATGTTCGGAAACCAAGGCACAGCTTCCAATTGGCTGCAGGAAGCTCCTGCAGCCAATCAGAAGCCGTGGAACCCACATCACATGTTAGGCTTTCGAAGAACGTCCGCAAACTGGAACACTCACTTCCGGGTTTATATCATTCGGGAGCCAAAACATTTGACTCGCAAGGTGTTCGACTTCCAAGGTACGACTGTACAATAAATGAGATTCCAACTCAACAATGGGAATAAATTTCTGATAGCAAGAGCTGTTTGACAGTGGAATAGACTGCTTTGGAGGTTGCTGGACTCTACTTCACTGGAGGTTTTAAACAGAGGTTGTGTGGCTATCTGTCAGGGATTCTTTAGCAGTGATTCCCACATTGCAGTGGGTTGTACTAGATGCCCACTGGAACCCCTTCCAACTCTACAATTATATGAATTTATTCCTCATCCCTCTCCTTATGGACAATGGAACAGAAGGAGAGATCGTGGAGCATGCATCCTGCTACCAAAGGGCAAGGAGAAATTATTAAGTGGCTCAAGCTAGAGAGAAGAATAAATCAGAACGAGAATCCAGGCAAGGCCTCATTGCATCAACTCTTTCCCCCGAAGGCTGCTTAATAGCCTTTCCTCCTTATTGCCATTTATACTACTGTTTGTAAACACCTGTTTTTCTGTTGCTACTTGTAGGGGCTTGGAGAGACAAGGCTCCTGGTGGTTTTTAGGGGTCACGGAGTCCAAATGCTGCCTTCATATTGGCATGCTTGATGGTTAATAACTGCGTGCAACAGTCAACTTTGGCATGGACAGGTATCGGCATAGTCCTCCTGGCTCCTGGGGGCCGAGCGTTGGTTTTATGGACAAGGCAGTCTCTGCGCACGCAAAGGAAGGTTCTGGAACTCGGAGGCAGCTCAGCTGGCATAGGGAAAAGTGCCGCTGCTGCCCATTCCACCCACCCATCCCAGTTCTCAGACTTAGATCACTCCCTGTGTAATGATTGCCAAGACAAAGGACGTGCTGTTTGTGCGTGGCCTGGTGCCAGAGAAATATTGACATCATATCATTTCTTTGCTCACGCACTCGCCAAGTCCCGACGTGCTCAAAGAATCAAACCATTTTGTGGGGCTCTATCTCTCCCCTGAGTTTGGTTAGGCACAAGCCACAGCTCAGACAGGAGGGCGGGGTGTGTGTGTGTGATGGGGTGAAGCAGATGTTGTTCATGTTGAGCTGAAAACAAGCTTGAAGGAACTGTACTAGTAGGCAACGTATTTTTCTGATACAAGTAGGTAGCCGTGTTGGTCTGCCATAGTCAAAACAAAATAAAAAAATTCCTTCCAGTAGCACCTTAAAGACCAACTAAGTTAGTTCTTGGTATGAGCTTTTGTGTGCATGCACACTTCTTCAGATACAGTGTATCTGAAGAAGTGTGCATGCACACGAAAGCTCATACCAAGAACTAACTTAGTTGGTCTTTAAGGTGCTACTGGAAGGAATTTTTTTATTTTGTATTTTTCTGAGTTTGTCTTGCAAGAAGCTTTTGAAAAACCAGCACTTTGGAATTCGACTCCTTAAGTATTTAGGCTGCCAACCTGTGCTTGCTTGCTTGGAAGAAAGGCACTGAAAGGCTTCAGAATAAAAATGAACAGGATCAGGCCGCAAATGAAATTCTGCTAATCCCAGTTCCCTAATGAGTGTGTTGCTGTTGTATGATGTATTGTTGTATGATGCATTGCTGATGTATGATAAGAATACATTTGTTGCACTTAACTTTTGTTTTTCATTTCTTGGGCACACACCTGAAATGTGTAAAGATGTCCTAAGCTTAACGGTGAAAATGCAGGGAATGCTTGGCCAGTACTCCATCATGTTACAGTAGTCTTCTGTACCAGCCTGTTCCTCACTACCTTTCGCAACGGGATGATAGCTAATGCTCATAAATTGATTTGCAGCAGCCAACACAATCATACCTGATGCTTGGATAAATGGTACTGGCAGCATCCCAAGTCTGCGGAATGCCAAACTCTGGAGCCCACCCACTTTGAAGTTCCTCTTTCCCAAGAATGGACATGAACATTCATTACAGCCGGGATGTGGAACTTCTCACCCTCCACTTGCAGTTGGACTACAACTCCCATCATCTCTGGCCCATTGGCCATGCTGGAGGGGAGTGATGGCTGTTGTAGTCAGTTTCTGGAAGAACACAGGCTCTGCCAATTTCTTTAAGTGGCAGTTACCTAAAACTCAGCTTCTCCTGGTCTTCTATATGAGCAAGATTCCTCTAGGGTTGCCATATGTCCTCTTTTTCCAGGACACGTCCTCTTTTTCATGGGAAGAGTCGTCATAGCGATCCATAGTTAAAAGTAGAAGTCGGCATTTCTGATCATTTCTGGAGAAGCGTGGTGCAAAGTTGAGGGAGGGTGAGGCTGTTTTGCATGCACAGGATTCTCTCGGCCACTCTGATTTCTGTCGGTGATGATATAACTTTACACTGCCGGGTTTAAATCAGTCTGTGCCCTGCAAAGGGAGAAAGCGGTGTGTTGCGGCTCCTTTAAAGCGAGAAGCCCGTAGCTGTGGTCAGATTCACTACTGCTGGGAAATGAATCTCTGGAAACCGCATTTTTCTCAAGAGTGCCTTGCGGGCTGGTTACTAAATTTGGTTACTGGGCTTAAATAATGCAGCATGGCAGGGCCCAGTGGGTTTGAACATTGTCACATCCAGATAATCTTCTTGGTGGCTGAGATCTCTCTCTCTCTCCCTCTCTTCAGCCTCCACGCAAGGCCTTGAATCTGACAAGGGACATCATCTTAAATAATCGGCACTAGCAGAGATGAGTCCGAGCTGCAAAGTTCTGTTTGCTTCGGAGAGAGACCTCTAATTTCGACAGTGCCTTTCAGTGCGCTGTCTCGTGCAGCACTGCCTCCCCGCAGCACACACAAATAGATGCAATGAAGGAGACACACCACGGAAGATATAAATGCGACATTGCTCCCATGAAAGTCTTCCCCACACAGAGAGTCCTTTTCTTCCTGCTCCTTGTCTGCTGTTGCTGAAGTACACACGAATCCAAGAGGAAGGGAGGGCAAAGGACCCACAGTCCTGGTCTGGAAATATAGAAAGTATAGGAGCAGAAACCCCTGCCTTGGAGTGATATTTGGGGTGATTTTGTGCTCCAGACCTCACCACAGTCTTATGCACCAGAGCATCCATATCTGGCTAGCTCAGTAGTGTGGATAAACCCTGAGTATGACTGACTATTGTTCCAAATATTCGCTTTGGTCTCCTCCAGATGATCTCCTTATTCAGCATTCAGTTTATTCAGCATTCATTCTGATTTGCATACAGGGTGTTTACAGAGTGGCTGGGGAAACCCAGCCAGATGGGCGGGGTGTAAATAATAAATTATTATCTTTATTATTATTACACATATGCCTGCTCATCTTTCATTTGTCTCACATGTTTCTATGCATTTCTCCTCACTTTCCTAACGGCAAAAAGTCAGTTTATTTTCTAAATAAGATTTGCTGTGCTAGGGTGACAGAGCAGTTTAATTGCACAAACCTAAATTTCCAGGATGTACTTAACTGCTACCCACAAAATAGAGACAGTTTGGAGGCAGCCTTATGTACTGGCTATGCTTGCAAAACAATTGGGGTGTTGTGTTGGGTGAGCTTTGCTTTTAAAAAGGGAGGTATGTGACTGTCCTGTGTGGGTGACTGGGTTCATTATGAGATAGGAGAAATAAGGAATAAAATGAAATATTGAAAATAATGAACTGCCCCATGACAAATGCCCTTAAAATATTCTTTTTGTAATTTCATCTTGAATGGATCTTCTGAACGTTGATCTGAATCTCGCCCTTCCACACCTGAAATTGCCGCCCCCCCCCCCCCGGCTGCAAACCTCTGTTTGTCTGTCCACTTTGTGTGTATTCAAGTGTGCCATCAAATGACAGATCAGACCAAGGAGACAAGATGTGCTTCACAGCTTGACTCCCACTGAGACATTCCTTAATGTGATACTAAGGTCACTTTCAGATGACTTATTGAGCATTCATTCTGATTTGTTTGTGGAAAAGTTAGACCACTTGTGTTAAGCAGGTGTTGTCCTGCACTGCCCAGAGCATTTCCTCATCACTTTTCTTACTGCAGGAAGTCTGAACTTCTGGGGAAGCAGCTTTGTTGTGCAAGACTTCTGAAGTAACTGGTGTCATGGGTTTCTTTGCCAGGGGTTCCTGGAACAAACTCTTTCTGTCCTTTAGAGTGTGTTGTAAAAAAAAGAAAGAAGTAAAGGTAAAGGACCCCTGGACGGTAAAGTCCTGTCAAAGGTGACTATGGGGTTGCGGTGCTCATCTCGCTTTCAGGCCGAGGGAGCCAGCGTTTGTGTGGTGTAGTGCTTAGAGTACTGAGCTGTAGACCTGGGAAACCACGGTTCAAATCCCTACTCTGCCACTAAGTTGACTGGGTGACCTTGGGCTAACCTACCTCACAGGGTTGTTGTGGGGTTGAAATGAGGTGAGGAAGAACCATGTACACCCCCTTGAGCTCCTTGGAGACTTCCTTTGCCTGGGATCCCAAAGTACTACGGCAGGATTTGCTGTGGGCTCAAGTCTTACCAACTCAGAATACACACAGTTTCTTACATCTAGCACCCACCCACCCAAGCCCAAATAATTAAGTGTCACCATTACAATGGTACCTCGAGTTACAAACGCCTCAGGTTACAAACTCTGCTAACCTGAAGAGTTACTTCGAGTTGAGAACTTTGCCCCAGGATGAGAACGGAAATTGTGTGCCGGTGGCACAGCGGCAGCAAGAGGCCCCGTTAGCAAAAGCACGCCTCTAGTTACAAACAGTTTCAGATTAAGAACGGACTTCCGGAACGAATTAAGTTTGTAACTAGAGGTACCACTGTATCCTTAACTTGCAGCTGCTTTTTGTCCTTTTCCTCGCTTTGCACAAATGCAACCGTCAAGCTGTCTATGGTGGAAAACAAAGACAGGTTTTAAAAATCTCCAAAGAAAAATGTTGGACAAACTCATTCCTCCTCAATGATTTTCAGAGAGAAGCTAAAGTGGGGGGTGGAGATGGGGGGGGGGGTTGTTGAAAACTGTTAGCCATAAATTGATTGGGATGCAATCATCTTCTACAGATTGGATATGAAGACATGCTCAGAGCTGTAATGTTATAATTTTATTCCATAATCAATCTCTTTCTGCACCAAAGGTTCCTCGGGTGCTTCCACCGACTCTCCCTTTAAATCAGGTAACACTTGGCAGGAGATTGAATTGACAACGTCTCCTATAAGCAGCAGTTTGCACAGCAGGGTACCATTGCGGTGGCTCTTCGGCTTGGTTAGCTCGGAGATCAACACTTGTCAGAACCCCACCAGCCTCTCCACCCTCTCTCCGCTTCCATTGTCCTAAAGCAAGGACCGATAAAGCAATATTACTCCTTTCCCTTTCTATATAGATGTAAGCTCACCCTTTGCTCAACAGACAATGGCTCACCAGATTCAGTATGCCACATTTTAAAAACCTCTTGTTCCCCGAGATCAGCCCTACAAGAGGTCATTGCGCTAAGGGAGGGCTGTTTTACTGCTCAGTCTGATGCATGTTGACTCGGAAGTATGTCCCCTTGAGGCCAATGGAGCTGACTCCAAAGTCAGCACACACAGGGCAGGGCCCTAGCCCAGTACTAGAGCATCTGCTTGGCATGAGGAAGGTCCCAGCTTCAGTCCCCATCTGGTGTCTCCAGGTAGGGCTGGGAAAGACTCTGCCCCGAAAGAGAGACACTGCCAGTTAGTGTTGTAGACAGTACTGACAATCTTCCACAAGATACACTGAGTGGCTCTGGCTATAAGGATTTAAAAGGCCTGGATGAACAGAAAGGTGTCAAAGACCACAGAGATGGCACCAAGCCAGCCTCCTAGGGAAGGCTGTTCCCAACTGGGGTGCCACTACTGAAAAGGCCCTCTCCCTAGCGGTGACCCGCCTCCATTTGGTGCAGGCACTGAAGCAGGTCCTCTGGAAAGGATCTTAAGTTCCAGGTAAGTGAATATAGAGGTAAACAGTATTTCAGGCCACTTGGTCCCAAGCCATTTAGATCTTTAAGGGCTTAACCCAGCATTTGGGACCAGAAGTAACATGGAGCCAGCGCAACTGACAAAACACAGGCACCATATGATCAAGCTGCCCAGGTTAATAACCTCGCAGCCCTGTTCTGGATCAATGGTAGCTTCTGGGTCTTTTTTAATGGCAACACATTTTTCAATACGTACTCTTAAATCAGGTGTGGAGAATTTTGGCCCTCCAGATGTTGCTGAACTACAACTCCCATCCTCCCTGGCTATTGGCATGCTTGCTAGGGCTCATGGGAGTTGCAGTTCAGCAACATCGGGGGGGGGGGGAGAGAAATCCCCTTTCCCGCTCTAAATGGTTACCAGAGCATGGGTACATGCACCCAAGCAATCACCTCGCAGGTAAGCTCACGTGTGGCGTATCAGTTGATAAGCTGACAGGGTGAACCCAGAAAAGGTTAGGAATAATCCCAGAGGAGGCAATGACTCAGTAGCAGAGCATATGTTTGAAAGGCCAAGTTCAATCTCTGACGTTGCCAGTAAAAGCCTTTTGGGTGGAAGGGCTAGGAAAAGAACATTACCTGGGGAGATCTGCTGCCAGTCAGGATAGATAGCAGCGAGTTAGCTAAATGCCCCCCCAAAAAACATCTTTTTTATTGTACATTCCTGATGATTTCCTCATGAGGGTATCAGGGGCAGTTATATGGGGTCTTACTTTTGGTAACTGTTTGTGCCTTCCAGTGTTTCGGAGCAGAAACATTCCCCTGTAACTTTCTGCACCATGAACGTCCCAGTTTATTTTTCAACCTGCTTTCGTTGTGCTGCAGCAGAAGAGTGCCTCTCCAGAAGGTAACACTGGGGAGGCATTGCAGAACAACTAATAAAATAGAACGATGTGCGGACAGTCCAGTATCAATCCACAACTATTGCACTATCAATGACTTTTTGCATGAAACACCTACGAAAAGCCAAACATAAAACCCAGTCTGGATAGCCCAGTGTAGGCTGGTTTATTAGGGCAAATGGAGCATTGCCACCTCAGCCGCAGTTTGCTCTCAGCCAGCCCCAACCTGCCTGCCTTCTTTTTTTACGGGCAACCAGTTCAGGGGGTGGCACTGCTTGTCAACATCCTCTTCCTTGGTGTCAGTTTTGCCCTCATAGAACTCAGCAGGGGGCTGGCTGGGGGACAGAATTGCTTGACTGTGCCTGTTATTGGCTCTGGTTCCACCTAGTGGTGGTCCTCCTACCTTTTGCTATGCCTTCTCCCAATTCACACCAGCCACCACTTGGGGGGGGGGGGGAGGTGATCCTCAGTAAAAGGAAGCTCTGTAGCTTCTTTTAAGCTTCATGGAGAGAACTCAGGCAGCTATGCTTTTGGATAATTCAAGTCTTTTCTAGTTAATGTTTAATATGAGCTGAACATTTAAAAAATAAACCAGGGTGCATTGAAAGATGCGGAAAGAACTTTGACCTCGTAGGGCAGGAGTGGCTCACCTGTGTCTCCCTCTCACCCAATGTTGCTGGAATTGCAACTCCCATCATCCCTGACTAGGGGCCATGCTGGCCAGGGCTGATGGGATTTGAAGTCCAGTCACAGTTCGGAGGCCACAGGTGAGCCAACCCTGCTGCAAATAGGTATTTTAGGATCATAGAGTTGGAAGGAACCTCAAACGCCTTCTAGTTCAACCCTGTCCTTGCAGGAAGTTCACTGCTACAGCATCTCCAACATGCAGTCATCTAGCCTCTGCTTACACAACTGCAACAGGGGAGAGTCTAACACCTTCTGAGGCAGACTGCTCCGCTCTTGCTTCCACCTCTGCAACAGGTAACATCACCTTGCAGAAATAATAATAATAATAATAATAATAATAATAATAATAATAATTTTTATTTATATCCCGCCCTCCCCAGCCGAAGCCGGGATCAGGGCGGCTAACAACAATAAAACAGTACAACACAACACAACACTCTAAAACCATTCCTTATAAAATTAATTCAAATTAAACCACTGGCAACCATTCGGCCAGAGCTCCGCGAAGATTGCCGAAAGAGGGAGTCAGGCTGCGCCCTAACCAAAGGCCTGGTGGAACAGCTCTGTCTTGCAGGCCCTGCAGAAAGATGTCAAGTCCCGCAGGGCCCTAGTCTCTTGTGACAGAGCGTTCCACCAGATCGGAACCACAGCTGAAAAAGCCCTGGCTCTAGTTGAGGCCAGCCTAACCTCTCTGTGGCCTGGGACCTTCAAGATGTTTTTATTTGAAGACCGTAAGTTTCTCTGTGGGACATACCAGGAGAGGCGGTCCCGTAGGTACGAGGGTCCTAGGCCGTATAGGGCTTTAAAGCTTAAAACCAGCACCTTAAACCTGATCCTGTACTCCACCGGGAGCCAGTGCAGCTGGTATAGCACCGGGTGAATGTGATCTCGCGGAGAGGACCCCGTAAGGAGTCTCACCGCGGCATTCTGCACCCGCTGGAGTTTCTGGGTCAGTCTCAAGGGCAGCCCCACATAGAGCGAGTTACAATAATCCAGTCTGGAGGTGACCGTCACGTGGATCACAGTGGCTAGGTCAGGGCAAGAGAGGTAAGGAGCCAACTGCTTAGCTTGGCGGAGATGGAAAAATGCCGCCTTTGTTATAGCTGCAATCTGCGCCTCTATGGAAAGGGAGGTGTCGAAGATTACACCCAAACTCTTAACGGACGGTGCTGGCACTAATTGCACCCCCGCAAGAGATGGGAGTTGCCCCCCCCCATCCCATATCGTCTTGTCCCAGCCACAGGACCTCTGTCTTCGAAGGATTTAGCTTCACCCGGCTCCCACGTAACCATCCAGCCACAGCTTCCAAACATCTGGTCAGTGTGTCTGGGGCCGAGTTAGGATGGCCATCCATCAACAGATAGAGTTGGGTGTCATCGGCATACTGATGGCAACCCAGCCCAAAACTCCGAACAAGCTGGGCGAGGGGGCGCATAAAGATGTTGAAAAGCATTGGGGAGAGTATCACACTCTCATCAGTTCTGAATGCCCTCCATAACCTCTTCAGCTCCTTTTCTCTTGTAACACATCTACTGGCCGCACATCAGCAAGCATTAATGCTCCTTTGCTGCCCTCTGGTGACAATTATGCATTTCATAAATTAGGAGTGAGTGTGAAGGTCTTATGCTGCCCCTTGCCGTTCAGCCCTTCTCATAACAGAAACTCAAACTATACCACAGGCGGCTTATGTTTGGGTTGCCTTTCCATGTTTGCAATTTACCTGGCTGGAGAGCTTTCCAGCATAAAAACATATGCATTTTGCTCCTGCAGTTTCCTTCTCTTGCAGGTCCTTCAGCTATGGCCTACACTTTTAGAGGAGGTATTCCAGAGGGCAGAAGGCAGGGAGACCAAGGGTAGATGCCACCTGAGCCAATGACAGGCAGAACCACCTCCTTCTGCTTCTGTCCCGACCCTCCTCCTCCCTGCTGTGTTCTACAAAACTGAAACTACAGAGGAGGAAGCTGTCAGTCGGTGCTGCCACCCCTTGGAGTTGTAATTAAGAAGCCAAGAAGCCAGAGCTGGAGCAGCTTCCACTTATAGTTGCCAGCATTGTTTTGGCAAAATATGGGGTGGGGGTGGGGGGCTGCAGTGGTAGATATTTTTCACCTGGTGCAGACAAAGCAATACATTACAATCTATTTCAGCCTAACAGGGTGGCCCCTCTGGAATTTGCCACACACACATACACGTGAATTTGTACATCTGTATGTGCTTTGCTACACAGAGGTTAAATAAATGACATTTCATGCACCCTTTCTCATATATGCATGTGTATAGCAATGAATGCAGGCCAGGGCAAATAAGTAAATAAATGGGGAAGGGCATATTCTGATGAGGGAACGAGCTTTGTTAAATTTCTGAAAGAGAGAGAAAATATTAGGTGGAGAGCAATCCTTGTGGAGAGCTATTTCACCCCATACCCTCCTCTTTCAAATGTCATGCAGATGACTTTGTTTAGAAATGGGGCTTCTGGGCTACGCTGACACAAAGTGGCTTGCTTCTAGAGCCTCAGAGCCTGTTGCTCTCTGAAGGATGGGGCCCAGAGCTCACAGGCTGCAGCTCTGCAGATGGCTGCCTTAATTCAGCCAAAACTGCAGAGAACTAGAGGCAACAACACGAAAGCCTTGCCGTGGTTTGGTCCTCCTTAGGGACAGGATGAGGAAAGGATCCCCTACTTGGCTGAGAGAAAGAGTACGCAGCAGAATACAGAAATATGGGACAAACTGTGTCCTGCAATGAATCAATACAGGGTGTAGCATTTTACACTGAAATACAGGACGATCCTGTATTATAGAGGATGGGTTGCAACACTACCTCCATAGCTGCCGGGAACAGGAAGAGCCCAGGTTCCCCCCTTTCCTTTCTAATGTTGTCACACGGGAGAGGAAGAGAGTTGTTGTGGACCTGGGCCAATGCAGTGGCGTAGCGTGGGTTGTCAGCACCCGGGGCAAGGCAAGTAATTTGCGCCCCCTAACCCGTGGATTTGCGCCCCCTAACCCGTGGATTTGCCCTAACCCCAGATGTTGCGCCCGGTGCGGCCGGCCCCCCCTGCACCCCCCACGCTACGCCACTGGGCCAATGGATGACAATTACAAGAAAGGAGATTCTGACTAAAAATTAGGAGGAATTTTCTGACAGTGAGAGCTGTTCGACTGTGGAATGAGCTGCCTTGGAAGGTGGTTGACTCTCCTCAATGGAGGTTTCTAAACAGAGGTTGGGTGGCCCTCTGTCAGAGATTCTTCAGCTATGATTCCTGTAGATGACTCCTAGGGTCCCTACAATTCTATGATTCTAATAATAAACAAGCATGCAAATAAATCACTGCTGAGGTGCACCTACCATTGTGAGGCCTGAGGAGATTGTGGTGATGCATCCCCAGTGGTTGCCATTGGCTACGGACTACCTGTGACATCACAAATGCACATGGCAACTGGGTGGGTATAAAAGTGAGCCCTTTCCTCTTTCGCAACAGACCACAGTGGGCAAAAGCTGGGACAGGAAGTATTGCTCACTCTGCCACTTGGAGAAGGGGAATCAGCAGACGGACAGAAGCAATCGTCTGGCTGTGGGATGCTGTGGAACGATAATAAGGCAAGTTCACTTGCTGAGCAGAGTTGTGGCTTGAAGGTGGCTGGCATCCATGGTCAGAAACTGGCTCACGTCTAGTGATGGACCTAACTGAACCTGGAAGATGTTAGTGGGTGGAAGCCAATGGGTTCTCATTCAGATATCAGTGAAATGCCATGAGGCTGAAGCAGGTGGACGTTTGTAGATTTACGCTCGTTGAAATTCACCATCAGAAGCCAGTTGACAAAAGCCAGTGGATATTTGTGGGTTGAAGTTGGGGCACAAATAGGTAACAGTACATATGAAAGTTGAACTGTTAATATTTTTTAATAATAAGCAACTCACTGCTGTGGTGCCCCCACAACCGTCAGGTCTAGGAAGGTTGCGCTGTTGCCATTAGCTACAAACTGCCTCTGATGTCACAAAAGGTCATGGTGGCTGAAGGGAAAGAGGCAGTTATTAGTGGGAGGGGGAGAGAGGGAAGAGCCCCAGGAGAAGGAGACTAAGGCAAAGGTGCCCAAGGGGTGGCACTCTCTGTCGGTTTCCTCCTCCTTGGTCTCAGTGTGGCCTTTGTAGCAGGGAGGAGGATGGGGACAAAACAAGTTTTTTAAAAATTGAAGGTGGTTTTATTTTTATTGTTTTTGCATCAACCACTTAGAGATTTTTTTTACTATTATGAATAATACTACTACAACCCCATGCTTCTTCTCTTGAACATAAACAGGATGATTAACAGTTAAATTCAGGCCCAAATTCACCCTCCACCCTAACTGCTGCTTCACTTTTTTGAAAAGCTTTTGGGCCAAACACATCTCTAGTTTCTGCCCTGTCTTAATTATCTGAAACGTTTATTCTTTTATTTTGTGTGTTACACAGACACAGCTGAATTCATATTTTATGTGGGGGTTTTTGCTCACAACGGGTTCCGATTTTGATGCTTGGAACAATGTTCACTGACAATGTAATGAATGGATGATGCCGCTAGATGGTGCTTGAGCCCTCTGGCATGGAGAAATTTTCCCCTCATCACTTTTTTAAATGTATGTTGTTGTCTTGTTCTTCCTAAAGGCAGAGGATAAGGATTAGTCAAAAAAGAGGGAAAGAACCCTCAGCACAACAGCTGGGAGTTGATTTGAATTTTACTTTCCCTCTCAAATGAAAATGCTTGCATATATTCATATACATCAACAGATGTTCTTACCCTTTTTGTCCTTAAAATGGCAACAAAGAATGCCGCTTCCCTGAGGAGTGAAACTTTCTAGACCAGAAGATGCTTGTTCAATTTCACAATTCCTTTGTTTCCCTTGGGAGTGGGAGGGGAAATCAATTAGGAATGATGAAATGGAATGAACTGACCATGGGTGGCTATAGCATTGTATCCCTTCAAACACTGTTAGAGTCCATCAGACTCCCATCAGACCCAGCCAGCATGGCCGATGGCCAGGGATGATTGGGAGCTCGAGTCCAACAACATCTGGAGGAGATGTCCCCAGAGCAGACTTTCCTTCTTCCATGAGAGCTCTTCTCTTCCCACCCACCCTCCATTAGGCTTGCATGACGATCAAGTTCTTTGTGATGCATGGATATAGTTCAACTGAAGAAGCTGCACTTTTTGAACCACCACCTCCTGATACACATCTGTTACGAGGCTAGGAGGCTTCTTGTTGTGGCACGGTGATTGGCTTAGTTAGAAGTGCCAGGGATTGGATCTTAAGTGTTAGTAGCTGGATTTTAAATGCCCTTCTCTGTTCTTTGGCGAGAGGCTTTTTTCCTTCTTCATAAAAAAAATGGCACAAAAATAATCTCTTCTCTCTTCTCTTCTCTGGTGATCACTCATAGCCACAGTGGCGTAGCGTGGGGGGTGCAGGGGGGGCCGGCCGCACCGGGCGCAACATCTGGGGTTAGGGCAAATCCACGGGTTAGGGGGCGCAAATCCACGGGTTAGGGGGCGCAAATCCACGGGTTAGGGGGCGCAAATTACTTGCCTTGCCCCGGGTGCTGACAACCCACGCTACGCCACTGCATAGCCAAGTAAGATTGTCTTCCATAAACACGGTTTTAACAGTGAGTCCATAAGTGACTGTGGAGGCCAATTCTGGATCCACACGTCCTTGCACAGTGCGGTCATAGGTTTCCGGGCAGGAGGTGATCATGATGATGGTTTGCCAAGCATGTCTTCCTCTTAGCACGTTTCTCCCTTTCGTCCTGAGTTCGAGCATCTTCAAAGCCCATGACACCTTTGGTAAAGGCTGTTCTCCAACTGGAGCACTCACAGGTCAGTGTTTCCCAGTTGTCAGTGTTTATACTACATTTTTTTTAGATTTGCCTTGAGAGAGTCTTTAAACCTCTTTTGTTGACCACCAGCAGTGCGCTTTCCATTTTTAAGTTTGGAAACTGTTACACTGTTGATAGCATATGCCTCCATTTTGATTCTTAGTTCACTACAATTTCAAATGTTTATACAGTCAGCTATTTGGTTAAATCTGATTAGCCTTTGGGAACATCTAGTATTGTATATTGAGATATTTGGATGAACTTTACATTGACATGGTCCTACTTGTAAGGCATAAGAAAATCTGAGTATTTAATTTAGGCCTTTGAATTTCTATTTATTGGGGTGTGTGTAGACATCCTGCTCCAGAAGTCTCGGGGTGAGTAATAACAACTAAAAAGCCAATGTAAAATATTTGCTTGAAATGAAATACCAATCCATCTACTAGCTCATGGGAGTGTTTCCAAAAACAGGAGCAGCATGTGAATCTCATAAACAGCCAAGGCCTGAACAACAGTGCCCTTTATTTATTTTCTTACAATTATTTTCTTACAATTATTTCCCACCTTTCATCATGGAATCCAATGTAGAATGGTTCCCAGACAGTTATCCAATCCAGGCACTACCCAGACCCAGGTTAGTATAGCTCCAGCAAGGCAATGGCCTTGTGTGCCTTCAGACCAGATCTGAACAACAGAATGATCTTCATATGCTGCAAGGTTTCCTGGAACAGTTCAGTAGTAAGTGCCTTTGTTCTTCAGCTCAAAGGACCTCAGCTCAGGACCTGCTGGAACTCGACAGATGAACAGCCGTGAGATAATAATTATAGCATGGAGCTGCTCTGCTCTGCACAGAGTGCCCAGCACCCATCAGATAATAACGGTGCTCAGGGAGTATCTGCAAGGTCATTAGCAAATTTCCTTTGGCACTTCTGCCTGGGTTCTTCAAGAGGACACACCACAAGGCTGTGTATGACAAACATTTCTCTGGTGCAACTTCCCTTTTTAAGCCTGCTGTACTTTTGCAATCTGTAAGGGTACAAGTGGAACCCTGTTTCAAGGAAGCAGAATGTACTTGCTCTGTCTTCCTAGTTGCAGCTGGTTCCCTTGGGCATGGCCAGGATTTTTGTTAGGGCGAGCCTTTTTTTGAGAGAGATCGACCCCAAAAGTTGTTGAGCTTTTGGGGGGAGATAATGGGTAAAAATCCCCACCAAAGTGGATATTATGGGGGGCAGGCTTTGGCTAGAGGGGGCAGAACCTCAGTTAATTGGGTATTTTTAATGCTTTCCAATAATTTTCGAGGATTTTCTCCTCCCTTGCTGGTTGCCCCAGTCTCCTGAATAAGCAAACTGAGTGTGGCAATGTTCTCTGATCAGAATGGTAGTCTGTCTCTGCCTTTAAAAGGAGCACGTGCATACATATGTAGTTATGTAGAAATGTACCCATTCTTTCATTTAGTTAAACATGCTTCTTTAGGCGTAGTTCTGGCTTTTTTGGGTGGCGGGGGGAGGGGAAAATCATGCCAAACATAAGTTCAGTTAGATACCATGGCGAGACACCATGCCCAGGGACAACTCTACCAGCAGTGGAGTTCTAAATACACTACTGGGCTAGTCAACATGGTGGCCTCCAGATATTTTGCACTGACAACTCCCACCAGCCCTACCCATTGGCCATGCTAGCTGATGACAGTTGCCATCCAAAACACCCAGAGGGCACCCTGCTAACTATCCCCCCTGCCCTAGAAAATAAGATCTGATGAATGCAGTGGTGCTAACTTCTCAGGAAAGATGCACAGAGTATTGCGGTGCCAGTTTCTAAAAAGCTATCGTCTGTATACTGCCTCACTACAGAACAGCTGATAAAATGTGGACTGGATGAGGTAACTGTTAGGTGGATATGTAGTTGGATGACTGACCCAACCCAAAGAGTGCTCACTAAGGGTTCCCTGTCATCCTGGGGGAAAGTGACAAGTGGGGTGCTTCAGGGTTCGTTCCTGGGCCCATTGTTGTTCATTGGAATTCCTATTTCTTGGGAGACAGTGGAGGAGTGTGCCTTTGGGGGTGAAGTCAAACTGTTGGAAGGCTACAACACCTGCTGTATCTGTAGAGAGTGATATGGGAGAGAGATGTTTTGTTGCAGCTGGGGCAGATAAAGGCGTCTGGGAGGTCATTCCTCCTCTGGTCACTGCTATGGATGTACAACCTGACTGTCTGTCAACGTCTTTATAAATGACTTGGATGAAAGGATTGAAGAGGTGCTCATCACGTGTGCAAATGATACCAAACTGGGAGGGGTAGCTAATGCCGCAGAAGACAGAATCAAGATTCAATGTAACCTTAAACAGATTGGTGAACTGACAATAGGGACAAATGTAAGTTTTTGCACTTAGGCTGGAAGAACAAGCTGCATAAATAAAAGATGTGGGACATCTGGCTTGCCAGTTCTACATGTGAAAAGGATCTAGGTGTTTTAGTAGACCACAAGCTTAACATGAGCCAACAGTGTGAGACAGCAGCAAAAGAAAGCTAATGCTTTTCTAGGCTGCATCAACGGAAGTATAGTGTCCCAATCAAGTGAAGTAATAGTCCTTCTCTATTCTGCCTTGGTCAGGCCACACCTGGAGTTCTGTGTCCAGTTCTGGGCACCACCATTTAAGAATAATATTAACAAGCTGGAATGTTTGCAGAGGAGGGTGACCAAGGGCTCATTCAGCTCACACCTGGAGTACTGTGAAGAGGAGGGCAACCAAGATGATCAAGGGTCTGGAACCCAAGCCCTATGAGGAGCAGTTGAAGGAGCTGGGTATGTTTAGCCTGGAAAAGAGGAGACTGAGAGGAGATATGACAGGCATCTTCAAGTATCTAAAGGGCCATCAGATGGAAGTAAGCTTTTCTCCTGCTCTGGAGGGTAGGACCCAATCCAATGGCTTCAAGTTACAAGAAAAGAGATTCCTACTAATCATCTGGAAGTATTTTCTGATGGTAGGAGCTGTTTGATAGTGGAACAAACTCCCTGGGAAGATGGTGGACTCTCCTTCCTCTGAGGTTTTTAAGTTGAGATTCCTTCATTGCAGGGGTTGGACTAGATGACTCTGGAGGTCTCTTCCAACCCTACAATTCTCTGCTGGAGTGTAGGCCACTGAAGCTAATGCCATAATGAATTTGTTGGTTCTGAAGGTGCCACAAGGCTCTTCACTGTACACACATTCATGGGTGCCATACATATCTCAGCGGCTAACAAAATAGATCAGTTATTGCTAGCAAAGCAAAGCATTTCAGCTTCTGCCTTCACATTGTGCTGGAAATAATGAATCTCTGTTTTGTTAGTCTCCATAATAAATATACAACGTTAGTGCTTCCTACCAGGATCCAGAGCAAACTTTCTGAGGTGCTGAATAAAACTTTTTAAATCCACAGAGCCTAGGACTTGCCGATCAGAAGGTCGGAGGTTCGAATCCCCGCGACGGGGTGAGCTCCCGTTGCTCAGTCCCTGCTCCTGCGAACCTAGCAGTTCGAAAGCACGTCAAAGTGCAAGTAGATAAATAGGTACCACTCCGGCGTGAAGGTAAACGGTGTTTCCGTGCGCTGCTCTGGTTCGCCAGAAGCGACGTAGTCATGCTGGCCACATGACCTGGAAGCTGTACGCTGGCTCTCTTGGCCAATAAAGTGAGATGAGCGCCGCAACCCCAGAGTCGGTCATGACTGGACCTAATGGTCAGGGGTCCCTTTACCCTTTTATGCACATACACACACACACACACATATATATATATGTGCGCGCGCGCACACACACAGTATGCTGCTAGTGATCCCCAGCCCTCATTTCAAGAGCGAGGGTGGGATCCTTTCGGATTTAAGGATCTGCAGCTACCAGGGCTTACTATGGCACCGGGCGCCTCTGGATCTCCAAGCCCGGAGGGAGGGTGCGCGCGCGCGTGAAAGGCGACTTTCCCCTTCTTCCTTTTGGTTTCCCTTTAAATGGAAGCCCCGCCCACTGAAATTGACACAGTCCTCCTCGGCCGGGCCAATGGGCGCCGCGGATGCGTGTTCTGTTTGTTACAAGTTTCACACAGCTCGCAGGCAGCGAGAAGAGAGCGTAGAAGAGGAAAAAGGAGCCGGGCCGGGTGCGCGAGGGAGGAAGAGCGCGTGTGCCCAGGAGGAGCGATGCTGCCCAGGGGCTGCCGGCGACGGGGAAGCGCGTGAGCGGCATGGCACGTTAGACCCGCTGCCATGAGCGGAGCCCCGGGCCTCTGCTGGGAGAGCTCGCTCATCTCTTCCTAAGTTCTTGCTGCTGCTCCCCTTTTGCCTCTCTTGCTAAGCCCCGCTATAGCTGCTCCTTTACCTCGGCTGCCTCTGCAGCCTGCGAAGCAAATGAAAGGATTTGCTGTGTAATATCTATACGTGTTGGAAGAAAAGGAAGGGGGGGGGGGAGAGAAAAAAACCAAAGACTTAGCGTGGCAGTATTTTTTCATCAACAAAACCCAGACCCATCCAGGCTGTTGTCTGGAAGGAAAGGGGCGCAAGATCGAATTTCTCTCTGCAGATCCTGCCCTCTCCAAGCTACAAGTTGGGTGTACCTGAAGTTGCTGAATGCAAGCTATTCTGAGTGCCTCCAAGCGTGGCGGCGGCGGCGGCAGCAGCAGCAGCAGCCGATCTAGATGTGCGTGGGTGCTTAACTCTTTCCCGGCTCTCTGGATTTGTACCATGCTCAAGATCCTCACGAAGAAGCTCAGGAATCAGAGTTTGAATGAGATCCAGCCCTTCCAGTTAAAGGTAAAAAAAAGGGAGCGCGGAGTTGGTTGTATATTCCAAAGCACGTCTCATTTTTTATTTTTGCGTTGAGCTGTACTGATTGCAGAAACTCTATACTGTTCTTGTTAGCATGGCCAGGGCTCGTTTTCTCCCTTTCGCATCCTGCTCGTGGCACGAGTTAACCGTGAGAGCTGCGTATGCACTTGAATAAGGCCTGTTCCTTTCGAGGGCCAGGTTGTCTTTGTCCACACAGCAGCTCAAGGGATGGAGGAGGCCTTGCACTTCCTTGGCCAGCCTCGAGCCTCGAAAAGTGCACTGTGTGGATGCAAGGGTTCTTAGCAAAGTGCATATTTTGTGTGTTGCGGATTATATTTGAAGGGAAACATTTTTTGAGGTCGAGAGTGGCTCCTGCAAAGAGAGGGGGCTGTGCCACTCTGAAAATAAATGAATAAATAAAACATTTGGGCAATATTTAGAAGATGGTGAAGTGCTTTGCTAGGCACGGGTTTTGTCTGTTCTAAGTCTGTAGATATTTCCAAATTACTTGAGAGTAAGCATATCTCCACCCCCCCCAATAAAATAAAATAAAATAAAATAAAATACAGTGGAAATTACTTGTTGTGGCGAAACATGTTTAGGATTGCATGGTATAGTTACAGTCTGGTGCTCACTTAAGAGCAAGCCTTTGAGCTCTGCAGGACTGACTTCTGAGTAAACATGAGTGGATCAGGCCGTACCTTTTACCTGCCCCTTACAGCTCTCTTTGTTGGCAAATTACTGAGCAAGTTAATTCATTTTTATGGACTTGCCTGTGTCTGTCTGGATATTGTCAGGGAGTTCATAAAGGCTAGGGACTCCAGACACATCTGCACCATATGCTTGTCGCACACTGCACACACATTTATTCAAAAGCTTCTCCCAAAGATTCCTGGAAAGTGTAGTTTAGTCTTCACAGAGCCACAACTCCCAGCACCCTTAACAAATGACAGTCCCCAGGAATTTTTGGAGGAGACCATGTGCTTCAAATGTGGCCTCCCTCCCGTCTGCAGGGCCAGACTTCTTTTCCTGCCTCCCCTCCAATATAACATTTGATTAGGGCCCAGGGAGCTGTGGGTGCTTTAGATAACCCTCAGCCAGCACAGGTGTGCTGAGAGATGTAGTCCAAAGCATTTGGGGGCACCATGTTGGGGAAGCCTGCCGTAGACAAAGCTCTTCCAGACCCCACAGTGAACTTGGCCATGCTATCTGAAGTCAAAGTCTCCAGGCATCTCTAGGAGAGCAGTGTCTGGGTAGGAGCTAGCTGGGGGTAGAATTGTGACTGCCTATTCTGAGCAGTGTTGAGGTCCGCCCTTATAGCTTGCATGTGTGGGTCTAGATTGGCTTTCTAGACCCAGCGTCTGTCAAGTTTTTGTGCCAAGCTTTGGTTTTAAGCAGCTGTCCTGAAGGAATTAGCACAAGGTCTTGTAAAGCTGCCACTGCTTCTTCTCAAAAGAACACAGTTGGAGAGGAAAAGGCGTTGGAGACTTGCACAAGCTGGAGAACAGAAAAAGTTCAGCATTTGTTCAAACTTGATTTCTTTCCCCTCTTCCCTCCCCCTCCAGATAAATATGTCTTGGAATGGGGAATATATACAGTAGGCCTCTGGTTCTTAGTATAGCTTCTAGTTAATAGCACTGAGTCGGGCTTGGAGTGTTGAAACAAACTTCTGAACATAGGCAACTAGAAATTAGTAACTTTTGCTTTTTTTTAAAAAAAGCAGATGGAAATAATGATGCTGCCCACTTCATAAAGGGACACAGTAAAGTATACACTTCTGAGAACAAAATGGTGCCTGGTGTTCAAATGTCTCTTCATATCCAGTGGTTGTGGGCTAGCTGGCATATTAATATGTTTTGTTTCACTTGGATAAAGGATTGCAGTCCTGGATTTAGGTAAAGGTAAAGGGACCCCTGACCATTAGGCCCAGTTGTGACCGACTCTTGGGTTGCGGCGCTCATCTCACTTTATTGGCCGAAGGAGCTGGCGTACAGTTTCCGGGTCATGTGGCCAGCATGACTAAGCTGCTTCTTGTGAACCAGAACAGTGCATGAAAACGCCGTTTACCTTCCCACCGGAGCGGTACCTATTTATCTACTTGCACTTTGACGTCCTTTCGAACTGCTAGGTTGGCAGGAGCAGTGACCGAGCAACAGGAGCTCACCCCGTCACGGGGATTCGAACCGCTGACCTTCTGATCAGCAAGTCCTAGGCTCTGTGGGTTAACCCACAGCGCCACCTGCGTCCCTGGATTTAGCTGGTAGTAAATACAATTTTGAAAAAATATATGTTATGGGACAGAATCTATAATCTCTCTTGGGTCTGTTTCATGGAGGTGTGCCCCAAAGTAACTACAGTTGTACACAAAAGTCAGTTTATGGGGTTGTCTCTCTCACCTGAGCATCACAAAAAGAATCATAGCCTAGGCTATGATGTTGCAAGGTTTGGTGTTAGCAGCTGCAAAAGTGAATGGTTTGCAGTCTTCAGAATGGCCAGAGGAGTAGAAAGATTGGCACTCCTTCACACCCAACTATAGAAACACTGAACTTTTGACAACGTGAGATTTTAAAATAAGGACAGGACCCTTGAATCAACTGGTATATTTGCATGGGGGCAGCTGTATACCTGATTGCTATGCAAGAGGATAGACTATTTGATGCCTGTTACACACTTCTGGTTGTCCAACCTCAAGCTGGTCTTGGATATCTCCAAGATGTAACCTGCAAAAAAGTAATAGATATTAGGAACATGTCTTGACTAACTTTCTATAAACCAATACCTGGAGAGAGAGAAGTGTGCCTCCGAGGAATAATCTCATGTAATCTGAAACCTTGAGGGCAGGTAGACTGCCACCATCCTCCTCTCCTAACACCTGGGAATACATGCTTTTATTCGCATAGGGGAAAGAGAAATATAATAAGCATGAGCCATGAGAAAGTATGCATGGTTCAAAATCTCTCTTTAGAAATTCATGTTTATATACTTGGCCAAAAACTCATCCTGGAGCAGTTAATTCCATATGTTAAGTTTCCCTGCATTCGTGTTTTGAAGTCATGTTTGTCTTTGTATATTTGTTCTTTCTCTGTCCTAATAGACAACTGCTTAAACAGAAAGCATGGGTGACTGTGTGATCCCCAAAAGTGCAAAATGTGAGCTTGGAAGTGTGGTCGAAATCTCCACTTGGCCATAAACTTGCTGGTGGTGTTAGGAAAGCCGCTCCCTTTCAGTCAGAATGGCTGTTAGAATCATCTAGGTTACCTTTCTCCAACTCATAGCTGCCAACCTTCCCTTTTTTTGTGGGAAATTCCCTTATTCCAGCGCCGTTTCCCGCTGCTATCCCGGATTGTTAGATATCCCATAGACTGTCCCCAGGACAGGTGAGGCTGCTGATCCCTTATTTTCGAGGCTGCTGATCCCTTATTTTCAAATCTGAAAGTTGACAGCTATGCTCCAACTTGGTATGGTCCAGATGTTTTGGACTACAATTTCTGTTGGCCCTGGTAGCTGTAGTCTAAAAACATCAGGATACAGCCCTCTTCCAAGAGTTGTAAAGAGGACAATGAGAGCATTTGAGGGGGGAAATATGTATAAATGTCACTGTTCTTGCTGCTTTTCCACTTTCCATCACAGTGGAGAGCCTTCTGTGTCTGTAGTGGCTCCCTGCATGTTTTAGTACCCCAATTTTCCATGGATACAGAACACTCTCCATCTCAGACACTTGTGTTCACAAGTTGGAAGGTGACAAAGTTGGAAGGTGGAAGGGGTGGTGGAAGGGGTGGAGCTAGCACTCATCCAGACCGCCCCCCTCACATAATCCCATTGCTCTCCTTGCAACCCCTTAAGAGGGCTTAGGTTTTATTAAAGATAGCACCCCCATTAATCTGTGCCTCCATTCCTGCGAGGTCATTCTGCAGCCATGTTATCCTTGTGTGAACTTAAGTGGCATAATTGGATCTCTATGCTATCTTAAGGTGTGGATGTTTGATTCCTTGATCCTAGGGCTCTGGTTTATCACAGTGTAAAGGGAGTTTTCCTGAGAAGAGGTGGAGGGAGAGTTGCCAGGGTAGTTGTAAACTCTTATCCGTGACATGACTGCGCCAGAAGACAGCCTGTTTCCTTATCCTTGCAAGAAGGAAGAATGTTCCTCTGCCCTTGTGTCAACTGTTGGGTTGAGGACCAGTGAGCAAACATTATTGAGCTAGACACAGCTCCTCCTTTTTTTAACCTTGCATGGTTCCACCTCTGAGTTCTGAAGCAGGAGTTCTGGGTGCTGCCTGTTGTCTAATTGCACGTGGTGCAGTTCAACTGCTTGTTTTTCTCAAGATAGGGATCATATATGCAACCGTTGCTAAAACCACCCTGTGTAAATGGAGAAGTGGGTTGGTTAAATCCACCCAAACCAAATGGGCACAGACCTCTGCTGTAGACGGGGAGTGACAGATTGGCAGCCGCTCTTTAGTCTTACAGATGTTTAACAATATTTCTCCGTGCTATGGATTTAGGCAAGTAACAGCAAATTTACAATTATGAGAGTGAGCAAACAAGGAAGAAAACCAATGCCAATCCACAGTTGACTATGTGACAGAAAAGAACTTCCCATGACGATCTGTTTTCTTGGTCTGTACCCATTTAAAAACACACACTCCTTTATCTTCCTTTACTTTTTCTTCCTTTGTCTGATCTCTCTTCACTTTCTTCACAATTGGCTCTACTGGCCATATGCATGTATGGCAGTCCTTCAGAAAGGGTGTCTTCCACCAATGGCACGGTGACCCAGGTAAAACTCACCATGACAGCAGTTGAGAATTACGGTCTATGACCATGAGAGAAGCAGTGCTGGATCAGACCAATGGCCCATTTAGTCCAGCATTCTGTTCCCTCTGTGATCAACCAGATCCCTGTAGGAAAATTTGCAAGCAGGACCAGAGAATGAACACTCGCCTTCCTGTAGTTTCCTGCAACTGGTATTCAGAAACATTTCTGCTAGTAGCCATTGATAAGCTTCTCTAATGAATCTGTCCATTCTTCTTTTGAAGCCATCCAAGTTGGTGGCCGTGACTGCCACCTGTGGGAAACCAGGTGCATGTTCCATGACTTGAATAGCAAACATGGTGCCTTCTAGATGTCCTTTGACCACAACACCCATCATTCCTGATGACTGACCATCCTGGCTGGAACTGATGGGAGTCAGAATCCCAACAACATCCATAGAGCACCATGTCAGCTACCCCTGGCCTACTGCGTAATTTGGAATAGTTTTGTCAGGAATGATTGGAACACTGGCTCCTGCCCACATACTAATTGGACACAAGCTTGGAAGGCAGCATTTTCAAGGTTAACATCTTAGCTTGGAGACTCCCTTGCTGTAAACTGTGACCTTTCTAACCATTTACAGCAGTTTGGCTCCCTGTCTCTCCCAATTCCCAGTCTGCTGAACAATCTTTCCTGTGCAGTTTGTTACTTGGTTCATTTGCAGAGTTGAACAGGATGCTTGGGAGTATTGTTTGGAGAAGCAAGAGTATTCAGAATTTTCTTGTGGTCGGTTGTGTAGTTGTTGCTTGATCTTTCCGCTGGGCTCTAGGCAGCTTTCTCACTCAGCTGATGAAAGTCTTGCTCAACAGGATTTGTTTCCATCCTCCCATCTCCCAGAGAAGCTATTTCTCTCACCCTCTTCCTTTTGCTCTTCATCTGTGTTCTAGTTTATTTTCACCCCCTCCTGTTCAGAAAACGAGTTCCCTTAAGAGGAGTACTTCCTCCCTCTTTGCTTCTGTTGGATGAACTTGGGGACTAATTTTAGTATTGCACTACCTGTAAACAGTACTGGAGGCAAGGCCCAGTTCACACACCGTTAACTGTTGAACGGTTGGTGTTAAACGGCAGCGATTAAAACTTTTATTTACTCTATCTGTTTGACTGTTTTAACAGTCCGTTGTTCTCTGAGCACATTGCCTTTGTTGGGCAATATGTAGAAGTAATGTCGTCTACGGCTGCATCAAGCATTTAGTGTTCTGCTTTTCAATCTGTAGGAACTTATGTAAAGTAGGGAGTATAGAATAAGAGAATCAGAGAATGGTAGAGGTGGAAGGGACCATGAGGGTCATATAGTCCAACCAGCTGCTGTGCTGGAATCTTTTACCCAACATGGGGAGCAAAAGCCTGCTGTTCCCCACCCACCAATGCTCCATCCACACAGTCTTGAGCGTAACTCACGAAAGATCCTACATAGGCAGCCTTGATTCATAGGTTAGGCCAAGTGCACATGTGCAAGCTTTGTTAGCGGAAAACTAATATAAAAATAAAAAACCCTTTATTTGCCCCACCCAGTGAATAGAGCCAATATAATTGCCCCAGATAGTTATCTTAGGGCTGTTTTTATTACATTGGAGGCCTGATCATGAGAAAACAATGATGCTGGCATCTTAAACAAGAACTCCCTAGGACCCTTACCACCAGCTTAACCTGCTCAATAAATATTTGTGCTCAGCAGGGTTCCCTTGGGAAGAGGCCAGCTCTTCCAGCGGTTTTCAGCGACTTCCCACTGTTCCCTGGTCCCAGTGCTGGATTTATGTATAAGCTAAACAAGCTATAGGTTAGGGCCCCACTCTCTTGGGGGCTCCCAAAAAATTTAAAGGAAAAAAAACCACTGGATGTACATTTCCTCAATATAGGATAAAAAACAAATAAAATAAAACCTACATACAGTTAGAGCTTAATTATTTTCCTATTAATATACTTCTTAATCGTATTTCACTATTAATATACTTCTTAATTGTATTTCAGTTCAACAATTACTTTGATAAAATACATATTTTGTTATGTGCAAATTGCTTTAGATACTTATTAGGTCCATAAATTACCATATAGCATATATTCAAAACAAAAAACAGCAACAATTTGTTGTTGACAAAGGACAGCTGGACATATAAAGGGCCCCATTACTTTCAGTAGCTTAGGGCCTCATCAAACCTAAATCCGGCCCTGCCTGGGCCACACAGTCAGAGATTTACAGCTGTTGTGGACTACAATTCCCATAATCCCTGATCATTGGCTGTGTTGCCTGGGGGTGATGGGAGTTGTTGTCTGTAACATCTGGAGGGTACCATCTTGGCTACCCCAGATCTAAACATTTAAATTAACTCGCCTTCCCTAGGCTTGTAACTCCTTTTTCCCCTCTAGACTTTCCAGCATGCACTTTTATGGGGAAATGGCACCCCCAAATTGTGACTGGAGGAAACTTGGGAATTTTCCAGCCTTGAGCAGAGACAAGGAGTGAACAAGGCTGCAGCAGCAAAGCCCTCCAGCTACAGTCCAAGTTTCTTCCTTAAATAAACACAGCTGCAGCTTTTTGCTGAGACAAAGCCGATAGCTCAGGGAATCCTGTGAACAGTAGTAGCATATCCCTGATCCAGCACATGCGTGCTTCTGGATAGCAGCCTCCATCCTATTTGTTTTCCTTTCCCATTTCTGTGCAAAAGTGTGTACATCTGCACACTTAATATACTGGTTTTCTTTGACTAAGCCACATGTAAGCAATTGCATGCACACTCTCTAGTTTGAGCAATGTTTATTTAAAGGTTCTGGGTGCCTTTGTATAAGAGTAATACTAATTTTTTATCCACCCAATAGACCTGAACACCTGAGGCGGTCTGCAGTGAAGAAGGCCGCATTTCAGATATTTGGGGATTTTGTCACTTTGGGCTTTAGACACTAACGTGAGCACCTTGAATTGGGCCCAGAAATGAACGTGTGGCCAGTGCAACAGTTTTCAAACATAGATTATGTGAAGAAGAAGAAGAAGAAGAGTTTGGATTTGATATCCCGCCTTTCACTCCCTTTAAGGAGTCTCAAAGCGGCTAACATTCTCCTTTCCCTTCCTCCCCCACAACAAACACTCTGTGAGGTGAGTGGGGCTGAGAGACTTCAGAGAAGTGCGACTGGCCCAAGGTCACCCAGCAGCTGCATGCGGAGGAGCGGAGACGCGAACCCGGTTCCCCAGATTACGAGACTACCGCTCTTAACCACTACACCACACTGGCTCTCTGTGAGATCTAAGGGGACCCGAGCTCTTGAAATAGCATCTGTGTTTGGAAAACCACTATTCTCTGGGTTCTGGTGTGATCATTCAGCTTAGCTAAGAGCTTATCTATATTACACTATGGCAGTTTTATTTGTTTTATGGCTGTCTATAGACTCTTGGGGATTTCATTCTGGTGAAGGTGATAGAATTCTTGGCTATCGTTGTTCCTTCAAGAAAAATAATCTTATTTCCTTGTCTGATTTTAGATTGAACCACTTCATGCTCCATTGTCGTATCCAACCAATAATAGCAAGTTGCCACCTGATTCTTTGTTTTGCTTCATTGCAAACTATTTCGATTGCTTAATAAAGTTCTAAGAAAAAAGAAAGTCAAATATAAATGTGATGCATGCCTTAAAAACACACCAAAAAACTGCTGAAAGAAAACAGAATGCCTGCGAAAGGGACCAGGGTCAGAATTACACTGATCTGTGCATGCCTGTTTTATATTAAACTATTTCCTAATGTGTTTCTCTCCTAGATCTCCTATCCCCCGAGTGATGAGGAAGACAGTGATGACTCTGAGGGAGAGAACCAGGAACTTGCTCAGATTGACAAAGGTAAACTGGGAAGCACGTAGGGTGCAGGGCTTATCCCCTATTGATCTGCAATGCCTGCATGCTCTATCAACTCTGTTATATGTAACTTCCACCATATACTCCTCCTTCCATTGACCCCTTACTACACAGGACTTTTCCCAAGTTTGGTAGCTCTGAGACTGCAAAATGCGCCAAGAACACATAAAGTGTGGCTTGTTTATTACTTCCGTAGATTTCTCAGGGCAGTAACTCCATTTTTATCTTTGTAACAGTGGAGGTAGCCTGGGCTGTATGATGGTGGTTGGACCAAGGCCCACTCAGTGAACTGCATAGTTGGGTGGAGCTTCTAGTTCTCCTTGTTTGTTTTGCTGCAATGCCGCACTGAGCTAAGCTGAAGCCATGGTTTGGCTTAGCGTGTCATCCAAAACAAGGCTTGTGGTTTAGCTTTCTCCCAGCTAACCATGAGCGGTGACCAAGGTTTGTCCCATGGCTTACAGCCCGTGCTTCATCTGGGAGAGGTAAACCCTAAGTGGGGGTTCAGACGACACACCAAGCCAAACTGTGGCTTGGTTCAGTTCAGTGCAGTACAGCAGTAAAATGAGCAAGGAGGAGTGAAGCAGCTGGGATCCTCTCCTGAAGCCAGAATGTTCATACCATGGTAGAAATTGCATTGCCACTCTACTATACTTCATACTTTTGTTTAGATTCTTCTGGCTGATGAGCTGCTTCCTTTACTCTTTCATATGTGGAGCTTGAATTTATGTACAGGGAACAGTGTGGTGTTTTGTAAGGTATCATATGGGATGGGGGTGGTGCTGTGGTCTAAACCACTGAGCACCTTGGGTTTGCAGACCAGAAGGTTGGCGGTTTGAATCCCCACGATGGAGTGAGCTCCTGTTGCTCTGTCTCAGCTTCTGCCAACATAGCAGTTTGAAAGCACACCAGTGCAAGTAGATAAATAGGTACCACTGTGACAGGAAGGTAAATGGTGTTTCCATGTGCTCTGGTTTCCGTCACAGTGTTCTGTTGTGTCAGAAGCTGTTTAGTCATGCTGGCCACATGACTTGGAAAGCTGTCTGTGAACAAGCGCCAGCTCCCTCAGCCTGAAAGCGAGATGAATGCCACATCCCCACAGTCGCCTTTGACTGGACTTAAGTGTCCAGGGGTCCTTTACCTTTACCTACCTTTGTAAGGTATCTATCAAAGGTGGCAAGAATATATTCTCTGTGATCGACAACCCATAGTGCAATGGCTTTGATGCAGATACTTGGCCATGAGATACTGATGGCCCAACCATGTGTTATGAAATATAAGTCCATGTCCTTTGCCACTTTGTAGGGGAAATACATTGCACGAAGAGTCCTTGTAGCACCGTATGTTGGAAATGCAAGGTAGATGCAAAACGTCTGGTACCTCTTGTTGGCACCGTGTAAAAAATATAAAATGCCAAGTTTCTTCTAACAATAATTATGTGCCATATGCATTTCTGCCAAGTTGGGGAATGTTGCATTACTGTTCAAAATGGCATTTGACTGAACCTTTCATTTGCCATTCTTTTCATACCGTTTCCTTTATGGTTGCGGTTGCTTTAAATGTTACGCTATTTTGCAAGTTCAGTTGGTAAAAAGAAGGCAGGATGTAAGTTCTAAAATAAAACAAATTGCTAACCATCTTGTGTTCAAGTTTCTACTTGACTTCTTCCTCTACCCAACCTCTCTCTCCACTTTAGATATGCATGTGGTTTTCAAGAATCAGCCATGCTCTTTAAATGTACTGTGGGAAATAGGAGCTCAAACAATGTATGAGGACCCTACAGGCACCCTGGTTAGGGGTAAGGGTAGTGAAGTTCAGGGGCAACAAGAATGTGTCTATTGTATGTATATCTGGTGGCCGGGGGTGGGTGGGTGGAGAGCCTTGGGGAACCTCAATATTAAATTAAAAAATTATATTCAAAAGGGATCCCAAAGGAACAGACAAATATTCAAAAGGCTTGGTGTCTTCACTAACACCCGCAACTCTTGTCTCTTCTCTCTCATTGTATTAGTGCTCAGCTCACTTTCTTCTGCCTCTGCAAAGCTCTGCTCTGAAGGTATAGTGAGCAAGTTGCTGGGTCCTAGAAAACAAGCTGGACCTTTCCTTCTCCACAAATGAGCCTTGATTTCGACAGCTGTTGCTTTTGCAGGAGAATCACCAGTGGGTTCTTGGACTCTCTGGCCAAAGTGGGGTGTGTGTGGATATTATTGTTATTTATTCAATTAATAAATAATCTTTCCTCAACTCCCCTTCCAGGGTCCCTGGTGAAGTAGTCATTTGATGGGAAGGAGGGATACTGGCATGGTCAGTTTCCCATCATGTGACAGCCATGACCGAGATCTCTTCAGTCACTTTTTAAAAAAATCTACTTCTGCAGAGAGAAGACGGAATTGCACCTTGACCCCCCTGGCAACCAATCAGCTGCAGAACCAAGAAAACCAGTGCTGCAAAGTACGAGCCCATTTTCCTCCTGGCCTGGACCGCCACAGCTCTGAAGAGGAGCTGGAACGTATTAGCTGCGAATTTGCTGCCGAGAAGCGAAAGTGGTCCCAGGTCAACAGACTCTCCTGCTGCGGCGACAGCTGCAATACCTCCTCCAGCGACGAGGAGGTGAAGAACTTGTGCGGCATGTCGTTCCGGCCGGTGGCGGAAGCGGTGGACGGCTTGCATGCCACCCCTAGCCCAGTGCTTTTCAGTGCCTCCCCTCCCAAGAGACTCCAGCCCTTGGCACGGACCCCGACGTCCCGGCCTCTCATCTTCACGAGCGTTGGAGCCAGCTATGAACAAGCGATGCCTTGTAAGCGGCACCGGCAAGGTTATGGAGACAAAGTCGGAAGGCCCAGCCTTGACCTGGAAAAAATGCAGCAGGTAAGGCCATGTTGTGACAGTCAGATGGCTGATCTACGAAATATTCTACGAATGCATTTAGAATCTGCAGAGCTGGAAGCACCTCTGAGAGCCATCCAACCCAACCCTTTGGGTTGAGGAATCTCAACTAAAGCATCCATAAGAGATGGCCGTCCAATCTTTGCTTAAAAACCTCCAGTGAAGGATAGTCCACCATCTTTGGAGGGAGTCTGTTCCACTACTGAACAGCCCTTACCGCCAGAAAGTTCCACCTGATTTGATTCCATTTGTAGTCAGTTCACAGTTCACGAAAATAAAGCAAATGAAAAGCAAAATGAGAAGAAAATGAAACACCACTGGCAATTCAACCCTTAAGACTTCTTGTTTAAAATTTACATTTACGTTAAAAAATGAACTTTAAAAGCTTACTAATAGGCCAATCAACCATAATATGTACTTTCTTATTCTGTACCTAAACCCAACAGGTCTGGGAGGCCACTTGCAGTCCTCCTTCTGGCTGAGGCTCCTTTAGGAAGGCTCCTGGATCTGAGAGGTGGGATGAGGCAGGTGGGAAGAGCCCACCCCCAGATGGCACACAGAGTTTCTCTGCCAGTTGTCTCACAAATTATGTGGTAGAATAATTGCTCAGACTTTCCCTCCTGGAATGAGGTGCAATTGAAACTGCTTTGACTACCCTGAGCTCCCTTGCTCCCAAGAACCCAATAGCCTTTATTCCCAGGGATGGGGAACCTCTGGCTGACCAGATGTAGCTTCACTAGATATCCCATCATTCCTCATCATTGGATGTGGAAGCTGGGGCTAATGGGAGTTGAGGAGCTCAAGAACATCTGAGGAACACCAGAAGTTCTCCATCCCTACTTTAGCTCCTGATGGTCTAGTAACTACCTTCTGCACTGCATGGAATCTGACTTCCTGTGTTCGCTTGCCAGGGGTTCCATTTTTTCCTGGCCTTCTCTCCTTTCTGGAAACGCTTCATGTTCTCAGCCTGTTGGTTTCATTGGCTGAGGCCACCGGTGTCCCATTGCCTTGCTCATTGGGCTTGGTGGCGTATTGTTTGCCTGTAATCAGTTGGAGAAAGCAGCTGCCCCATCTGCTTGTCATGCTAGGCTGCTTGTGGTGCCTTTGCAGACGAGCGTTTGCTTCAGTGTGCATGTTCCTTTGCATTTGGCTCTCTTCCCACCTCGGGTCCCTTTCCATTTTGTTTTTGTTTAAATGGGGCTGAAACAGCTTGGCTTGCGTACAAAAGCACTGATACATCTACAGCGTATTCAGTGGTCTCTCTTCCACCCCTTGATCGCTGTCCTTGGGCAACGTCCTAATTACACCCGGGACATGCTGCCAGCCACATGCATTTTAATGAGGCCTTTGTGTTCGTGTCCCAGAAAGCCCAGGGCCGCTGCTTGCTTCTGGATGGAGGGGGCAGACTCTTCTTTTCAGGGGAGCCTGTGGGGAAGTGCTGTAGGACAGAAGGCAGATGGTGTGTGTGTGTGTGAGAGAGAGAGATCAGACAACTTGTTTTGGTTGACTTGAGGTGATGGCCGTTGCAAAGGGGCAGAAGAGCACCTGTAGTTGTCATAGTTGCCAGTTTCTTTCCAGGCCCAATTCAAGGTACTCACATTAACATTTAAAGTCCTAAACTGTGTAGGCCTCAAACACCCGAAATACCATTTCCTTCCCTATAGAGCCTCTCAAGTGTTGGTATTGGCAGAGGGGGCTCTCTTGGTAGTTCCACCACCCTCAAAAGTTCAGGTTGTGGAGGCAGAGAGCATTCTCTGTGGCAGCTTCTAGGCTGTGCAATTCCCTCTCGACAGAGGTGCATCTTACACCTTCAGTACAGTCGTACCTCGGAAGTCAAACAGAATCCGTTCCAGAAGTCCATTCAACTTCTGAAATGTTTGGAATCGAAACCGTGGCTTCTGATTGGCTGCAGGAAGCTCCTGCAGCCAATCAGAAGCCCCATTGGACGTTTGGCTTCCAAAAGAACATTCGAAAATCAGAACAATCACTTCTGGTTTCCGTTCGTTCGGGTGCCAGAACATTCGACTCCCAAGGCGTTTGGGAGCCAAGGTACGACTGCATATAGTTTCCACTATAAACTGAAGATGCACCTCTTTGCCTTGGGCTTTGACACCTGAGAGAGAGATTTTTAAAGGACCCAGCCCATTCCTGTGACTGTCATTTGTTTTTAATGTTTTTAATACTGGATTTTAAATGGGTGTAAGTAACCCATCCTGGAACCAGATGGTGGAGAGTGGGGATTAAAGGGAATCAGTAATAACAAAAATAAAGAAGTAATAAATTGTGTAGAAGATGACGTTTTGAAAGCCACAATTTGTAATGCAGCGGAAGAGAAACTTTGTCACCTGCTGGAATTTCTCTTTGCTGTTGCAACTCTCTTCAAAATTGCAAGAGGACGGTCTCCTTAGCATCTGGTCAGTGGGGAAAGGAAGGAGCAAAATTCCAGAAATTCAACAGAAGCCCTGGTGAGCGCTTGCTCTTGCTCTTAACAGATGAAGTAGGCTGGTGCTGATCTTGCAGTATAAACAGATGAAGAGGAGCCAGAAGAGTTAGATTCAAGGGCCTTTAACAGGTAGCTGTAGCATAGCCAGATTAACAGAGAATTGTAACCCTCCCCGTACCAGTCATATTTTTAACAGGAGCAGCAGCAGGGTTACTCTTAAAAGCTGGAGCAAGCAGGTAGGACCCAACCAAACCAATGGATTCAAATAACAAGAATGGAGATTGTGACTAAACATTAGGAATATCTTTCTTATGGCAAGAGCAATGTAACAGACCACCTCAGAAAGTGGTGGCCTCTCATTTCTTGGAAGTTTTTAAGCAGAGGTTGGATGGCCATCTGTCATGGATCCTTTAGGTGTGATTCCTGCATTTCAGGAAGTTGGACTAGATGACTCTTGAGGTCCCTTCCAACTCTACATTTCTATTATTAATAATACAGAAAACACCTGAATGTGTTTAAACAAACAAACAAAAGCAAAGATGATCTAGTCTGCCTGGCCTGTTTTTTACTTAATGTGCAAGACTTTAGTGGTAGGGACTTGTGTTTGCTTTCCTCCAACAGGAACATCCAAAAATGGTATTTCCCCATCTCATTCTCCTAAATGGCTAGGTCAGGCCTGGCTTGAGCTCTTCTTGGTTGGTTGAGGAGGAAGAGAAAAGGTTAGGCCCTCAGATCATAACAGAACTGTTTAATTTTGAAGGAGCGGATCATGGGAGGTCAGGAAATTGGAGGGAGGGAGACCACAACCTTCTTATGGATCGAATGCATATATCGTCGAAACGTCGCCTAGACACCCCAACTTTTACACGGGAAGACACCCGAGGACACCAAAACCTGCATTCCTGTACCCGTGAAAATCTACGAAAGCATATATATATATATATATCTCAAGCTAGGACTCAAAGGTGTGGGGAAAGTGCTCTAGTGCTTGGGTGCTGCTTGTGGGCCTCCTTTGGGGATCTGGTTGGCTGCTGTGAGAACATAGTGCTGGTCTAGATTGGCTTTTGGCCTGCACAAGTGGGATGTCCCATCAGATGGAAGGAAATTACAGTGGTACCTCAGGTTAAATAAGCTTCAGGTTACATACGCTTCAGGTTACAGACTCCGCTAACCCAGAAATAGTGCTTCAGGTTAAGAACTTTGCTTCAGGATGAGACCAGAAATTGTGCTCCGGCGGCGCGGCGGCAGCAGGAGGCCCCATTAGCTAAAGTGGTCTTCAGGTTAAGAACAGTTTCAGGTTAAGTACGGACCCCCGGAACGAATTAAGTACTTAACCTGAGGTACCACTGCATTGGTTAATTGCATGAAAATGATACAATTGGAAACTTCTGAGGAAAGCAGTCTTGACTCGCTAGCATTGTCCTGTAAGAGAGATCCCAGCATCTGGCAATAAATAATACTTCTGAAGCTGAAGCCACCAGGGTTTTTTTGTTTTTTGTTTTTTTTTTAATGGAATTGGCCTGCTCACTGGAATCTTTCCCAGCTTTGTGGCCACCTTTTGACTCTTGAGCTCAGCAGCCTGGTAAGAGGGTATTAGTTTTGGGCTGCTGCTCTGGCTGTCGTCCAGAAGGAAAGGTCACGCTGACGGCCCTTCTTGCACATATTCTGGCATCCGGGTGGTGCCAGAGTGGTGTGTCCTCAGTACTTTGAGGGTGTGAACACTCTCCAACCTGCTCTGCAATTCACTCAAGCCACTCCACACACAGTGCTCCTTGTTTTAATCCACGTAAACAATGCGCCCATTCTTTGGAGTGCTTGTATGTCAGTATCCACAACTGCTTGGGTTAGACTGAATGTGCGCTTGTGTGCCAAACAAGCTGTTAGCTCTGTTTGTTAAAGCCATGGGGAATGCAGCTAGAGATTGGATTATCTCGATGACTTCAGAAATTAGGAACGGCTTCTTCATCATTTAAGCAAATGTTGGCAAATGAATTATTGGGAGAGTCCAAGCTTTCTGTCCTAAATCTTACTGGTGGCCAACCCAGTTGGGCCAGTAGGGCTGGTGTAGTATGTTCACTCTGGCATGTTAGGTTTAACATTTCATGGGCATCCAACTGCAGAACCCAGACCTTCAGGGCAATCCTACAGAAGTGTTCCAGGACTACTACTATTATTATTTTAAAAAAGAGGAAACCCTTTTTCCTTGGCAGATGGTGTTTGGCTTTAATATACCTTCAAGTTTTCCCGTTTTGTTTTCCTGTGATCAGTCAATGTAGGAAGTGAGAAAGATGTGACAAAAACCTATGCAAAACAGATTTCCTAAGCAGTGGTGCACCAATGAAGGATAGGTTTTGTTGTGGATGTCTCCATGATCTTGGGCTTCTTCCAGGGCTGATGGCAATACTCTGCTTACTTTGGGATCAAATAATACCCGGTGGCGGCCCCTAAATCAAGGATGGGGAACCTGTGGCCCTCCAAATGTTGCTGGACTTCAACTCCTATCAGCCACAGCCAACATGGCCAATATCAGGGTTGATGGGTGTTATAGTTCAGCAACATTTGGAGGGACATAGGTCCCCCATCCCTGCCCTAGATGCATTTCTCAGAACTCCCCATAAGACAGGATAGATTCCTACAAATGGTGCCTATGTATCTGGCTGGTGAAGTCTATGTACTTCAAATATGTTTGTGTGAAGGCTCCTGTCAAGTGTGAGCCAGTCTTTAATTATGTTGTGTTCTATATCTTGTTGCTGTTTTGTAATGCTATGAACTGCCCTGATAGCTGAGATAAAGAGGCACAATTTAAAATGAGATGGTCCTTTACAAATGAGTGGAATATTTAATACGGAATTGAACCCAGCTCTGGAAAGTTTCTGTTGTCTGTTGAAGAACCTATTTATACACTGGAAATCTGGCTCCAATATGCTCGTCTTTAGTGTTTGTTGTAGAAGTCATCAGGAGTTTGGGTGGATGTGAATTAATGAATGGACTCCTTATATTTACATAAAGAAACTTTGGCAGGCGTGTGTGGTGTTTGTGTGTGTGTGTGTGTGTGTGTGGAGGGATTGGCAGTCGACTTACCACTGAATGACTGACTTCTGTGTGAGAGGAGATGGTGCTGAGGACATTGCAAGATTTCCATTTATTTTTATTTCCCCAAGCATACAGCCTTTTGTGAAGATGCCGTTGTCACAGGGAAATAAAAAACACAGAGTGAGAGCAGCTAAACATTGTTGGTAAGAGTGCTATGATCTGCTGATGTTGAAGGCAAAATTTCCATTCACCTCTCTCAGGGGCACAGTTTCCTTCAGAATTTATAATGCCCGCTGTGTTTCATTGACAGAGATTCTCTCCTCTGGTATACCCTGTCATAGCTCATTTGGGGTTGAGATGACACTGAAGTTCATAAATCACAAGTTTGACTATTATTCTTGAGAACTCGTAATGCTTCCCTTTGATGTGCGAGGAACATTATGACCCTAAGTTCCTCTTTGATTCTGATTTTTAACCCAAGCCGTAGAAGAACTTACTCCAGTTAACCTTGCAGCCAATGGCTGGAGGGCGAGCTCTGCCTTCATCCCCCTGAAAGATGCACTTTATCTCTCTCCTTTGTCCACGATACACAAAATGTGACTTGGGAATAAGAAGTCCTTTTTTTGGGGGGGGGGGAGACTGAAACATCCCTTGCACTTACACAAACCCATTACTGGAGGGAGAAAAATGCAGCCATTTCAAGAGGTTTGGAGCTCATGGGGGCAACAAATATGGCACGCTTTAACAGAAGGAGTGCTTCCTTATGATGGTTCTCGGCAGTTGCTTGCTAAGGCCAAACCTAGTTTGAATTGAGTCCACATCTATTTGTGACAGCAGAATCTCCCGTTGAAGGAGCTTCTGGAGTTTGTCTCCTTTGAGAAGCACAGCGCTACACCAAAGCTATTTTTAAGGCCTAGTAAAACAGGCTCCAAATACAGTGGTACCTGGGTTTACGAACTTAATCCATTCCGGAAGTCAATTCTTAAACCAAAACCATTCTTAAACCGAGGCGCGCTTTCCCTAACGAGGCCTCCCGCCGCCCGTGCTCTTCCACCGTTTGGCTTCCGTTCTTAGACTGAGGCATAGGCGCCGACTCCATGGGGCCTGAGGGGGCCCGAGCCCCCTCAAAAATTCGTTTGGGGGGGCTCTGCCCCCCCAATAATTTAAGAAAATTATTAGTTATATTATGCTTTGTAAAATCACAAAATTATGTTGGTATTTTTTATTTTCCTTGTTTGACGATAGTTACCTTTTAAAATACATTCAGTAATGAGTTAAAACAAAGCCACTCCCGATCTAGAGAGGGGGTGGGGTTGCAGGCTCTCGACCCATCAACAATCTCGCGGGGCTGGCGTCAGCCCCGCGAGAAGCGGGGATTCCCCCTAGCTCATTAATATTCACCGCCCACAGCAGCAGCCAATCGGCTGCCACAAAGGGCGGGCCCTCACAGGTTCACTTAAGGTCGGGGCAGCCCGGGGGGCCCCCCTTTCGTTCCCCCAGCAGCAGCGGTTTGGAGGTCTTGGGCCCCCCCAACATTTTTTATAAGTCGGTATGGGACCCCGCCCCCCCAATATTTTTTATAAGTCGGCGCCCCTGGACTGAGGTAAAGTTTGCAAACTGGGACACTACTTACTGTTTTGCGGAGTTTGTAAACTGAACAGTTCGTAAACAGGGCTGTTCTTAAACCGAGGTACCACTGTATGTAGCTGACCCCACTACCTGGCATCAGGCGTACTACAGGCAGTCAAGCAATTGGCTGGTGAGCATCAGGGAAAAAACCCTCTCCAATTGCAGCCGTTTAATTATATGTTGCGTCAGTGGATCAAATCACTGGAGAGCGAGATCCCTTTATCCCATTAGCCCCTCTATGGCCCCTGTGGGCCCCTGTGTGTCATTCGATATGTACATGATGCTCAGTGGGAACAAGATAGCAGAGATGGAAACTGGAGAACGGCAGGATGGTCCATGATGTTTCCTCTTTCTAATTAATTATTATTCTGCTGTCATCATCAGGAAGCTCCTAATGATATTAAACAGACTCTTCACCCCGTTCGTCGTCTTTGCTGATGGTTCCAAACAACGCTGCTTACTGATGCAAAAAGCTGACTTGTTTGCATATTATACAAATGAGCCTAATACGGCAAAAATAAACATAGCGGCATGTGAAGATTGACTGACTCTTAGGCATTTATGCCGCTGTGCTGTAGGATCAGCCGTTCCCAACCTGGTGCCCTCCAGCTGTTTTGGACTATAATTCCCCAACATCCCCAGCCAGCATAGCAATGGTGTGGCCTGGAATAGGAATGATAAATTTAATCTGTGTGGGAGAAATGCCTGCTGGAGGGTACCCCCTCTTTTTTACGCAATTTAATTATTGTTGAATAAGAGCATTTGCTTGCATTAGTTATGGTAGAGGCTCTAGGAAATAATTAGGGATGTACTAAATGGGCTAAGGGACGTGGGTGGCGCTGTGGGTTAAACCACAGAGCCTAGGACTTGCCAATCAGAAGGTCAGTGGTTTGAATCCCCGCGACGGGGTGAGCTCCCGTTGCTCGGTCCCTGCTCCTGCCAACCTAGCAGTTCGAAAGCACGTCAAAGTGCAAGTAGATAAATAGGTACCACTCTGGCGGGAAGGTAAACGGCGTTTCCGTGCGCTGCTCTGGTTTGCCAGAAGTGGCTTAGTCATGCTGGCCACATGATCCGGAAGCTAGCTGTGGACAAATGCCGGCTCCCTCGGCCAATAAAGCAAGATGAGCGCCGCAACCCCAGAGTTGGTCACAACTGCACCTAATGGTCAGGGGTCCCTTTATCTTTATAAATGGGCTAGTCCTCACAAAGGTTCAAAATCCCCCTTTGCAGTAGCTATTGTAGGGAGGATCTTCTGGTAGGGACCACTAGGGTTCCCTGTGAATGAAATTACATCGCCTTAATTTTGGGAAGACTACATTTTTGCCACTGTGCCCCCTGGATAATAAATTTTCCTTAAGAGATTTTCATTGCCCACCAGCACCCACTAACAGAGAAGGGGACAGCGCACTGTGAGGACACTTTGCCCAGGGTCCCTCGAAAGCTGGAGCTGGGCCCTGATGCTGAGAGACAGGCCTCTTAATATGAGATAGGTATAGATAGCTCAGCTCAAGGCTTGTTATAGCATTTAAGAGACTTCTAGCGCCCCCATCACTTCAAAAGAAACCACTGTAAAGCTAAAGCCAGTGTGGTGTGGTGGTTAGAGTGCCGGACGAGGGCCAGGAAGGCCAGGATTAGAATCCCCACTCCCCCATGAAGGGTGACATCGCTCACACTCAGCCTAACCTAGCTCACAGGGTTGTTGTGGGGATTAATTGCGAAGGGGAGAGAACCTTTCTTTCTTTAAATTTACCACCCTTCAGCTGAAGATCTCGGGGAGGTTCGCCAAGATAAAAATACAGGATAAAAGCACAAAATAAATAGCTAAGCCAAAAGCAAAACAACAGCGCACCTTGAGCTCCATGGAGGAAAAGGTGGGATAGAAATGCAATGAATTAAAATAAGAAACGGTTGGGCCAAAAGGGGATTTGCAGGCACAGCCAATTGGCAGCACTTGCATGGTGCTTTGCGAGCCCCAACTGTTGATTGCTTATCAGGGTTTGCAAAGCATGATACCTTCGTCCACACTGTTTGATTTCACAGACTTGGGGAAGAAATGGGTCACCTGATGCCATTGTGATGTCAGCGGTCTGGCAGGTAGATTGCCCTGCCCACCTGTCGTGCTTAGCCCCGGGGGATGGGGGAGAGATAAGGAATTGGCCACCCCAGCCAGATCCAGTTCCCTACCTGGGGAACGCATTTCCTGCCCCATAATGTACCTTTAAAAATCTGCTTACCTTTAGAAACGTTGCTTAATGGCAGTTGCCTTGTGTGTAACTGTTTTATTGTTTTATTAATGTGTATTTCATTGACTGTTGACTTAAAGCTGCTTTAAGAGCAGGAAATTGTGATGATTATGATGATGGCGGTAGGGTTCAGCCAGTCCTAATCTGGTGCATGGACATTCAGTGGCAAACACAGCTGTTAGAGTTGTTAGAGAAAAAGAAATCAGAAAATAGAGGCCTCTAGCTCACTGGCATTGGGGGTGGCTGTCCGTGAGATGTGTGTTTTGCTGTTGTGAATTCCATAGTTTGAAGAAAAGATGTACATCTGTAAAAAATAAAATAAAATAAAATCTGACTGCCACTAATGCAAACCCACAAAAAGTGCCCTCTCTGCATGGCATAGTGGCCAGAGTGCTGGACTAAAGAGTTGAGAGACCAAGGTTCAAATCACCACTCAGCCATGCAGTTCTTTTGGTGACCGTGGGTCATTTGCTGTCTCCAACTTGCCCCACAAGGTTGCTGGGGGAGGTGTGGTGCTCTGTTTACACCACCTTGATCAACTTGAAGGAAAGGTGGGATGGAAATGTAGGTTAAAAAAAAAAAGATCAGAGGAAGGAGCTCTCCTGTCACACCTTAACAGGTTGTGCAACTTATGCCTGTCATAAATTGTAACTGGGAGCAAAAGGATCTGACAGTGGGGAGCTGTTCTTCTGTGTTTAGGATTGGCTATGGGGAGGGAGGGAGAAACTCAGAAAAGAATTCTCCTCTTTGAGCCAATTGCTTGCAGGCAAATAATATGTATTTGGCCCTATCTCTTTGAGCATGCGTGTGCATGCATATATATATAGTGTGTGCGCACAGACACACAAATATTTGCACACACCCTCCCTGGCCTGCTCCAGTTTGCCACGTGGTGAAATGGTAGGTGGGAGGCCATCAAACAGAAGCCTCTGGCCTCACAATAGCCACTTTGTCTGGTGGCCTGACCTCATTTGCCCACCACACTGCAGCTGCTCCCATCCCTAGCCAGCCATTATCCCCCAGCATGCTGTGTGCCAGACACAACATTTAACAGGGACGGAGAGAGCGGTGGGCAGGAGCTATTTCCTATTGTTCTTCACTGGCTCTCCTTTCGTGGGTTGGGTGTGTTACTGCTTAGCTCTGTGTTCTGTTCCTAACAACTGTCACCGGCAGGGGTGTTGTTCTCTCTGTAGGTTTCTTGCCCCTAGGTTGGTGCCACACTGCGTCTTCCCCATCCTTTGTGTGTGATGTGCTCTGAAACAGTGTGTGAATAACATGGGGGGGGGGCAGATTCGAACCCCTGTCTCTCTGGCAGACTGTATCACTGGGACTAGAGGACTGGGGTGTCCCAGCATTGTATGTAGTGCTGGGGAGATGCCCCCATCAGTGAAGTTCACTGTTTCCCTCCATGGGTGGTGGCAATCCCTGATTGCTCACCTTTTTATAATTATTTTGCCTTTTTTGCTTTATGTTTCCCTCCATTGGATTCTGCAGCCATTCTGCCTGTGCAGCAGCAGCAGTAGCGTATCTTCAGAGTGTAAAACTTGCTCCAATGAGGTTGGGATCAGGGTTTCCTGCACAAAAGGCAGTGACTCCCGCAGGTTGGTTTTACTGAAAAACTTTGCTTTAACAAATTGGTAAGGTTCTAAAACAGTTAACAGGTAGTCAGGCTGTTTCCACCTCGCATGGCAAAATTTCCCTTGCTTGGTTTCCATGTTCTATGCCCTGTGCAGCTGCTGTAGCAGCAGGTGTGAAGATAACCAGGCAGCAGATTCCTCATGTGAACAGAAAAAAGCCTGTGGGAGCAATTTAAAAGTGTGCTAGCGTAAAATCAGTGCTGTGTGCCTTTTTATTTTAGAAGCAGGAGATGGACTTAGGCTTGACATACTGAGCTTGCAGAACAGAACTGTGGGTTCCTGTCCTTTTTCACTTTTTGGTCTGTAACAGGGCTTCAGTTCTTTCTAGCAGCAATTACTACCGTAATTCTGAGATGTGGCTTTCCCCATTATAGCATTTCTTTATTAGATTTTTATTTTTTTTTTGCCTGCCGCATTTCTGTACCTTTTAAAAAGCAGGAAAGCCATGACGCCAAAAAGTTGGTAACTCTAATAGAATGCTGCCTCTCCTAAGCTCTCTTTAGGTGTTCATTGCAACTCTGGGAACAGGGCAGTGCTGCTGTGGGAAGGTCTGAAGGGGGGGGGGGTTGAAAGTGTGTTTGGTTCAGTCTGGGAAGTCTGTGGGTAGAGTTGGTGGGCATGGAGAATTCTGTCAATTTCTCTTTCAATCTTAAATTCAGCTTGCCACACTTCTGTTTCATTTTTTTAAAAATCCTCACAAAAATGTCTGGTGTGCATTTCTGCCAGTATATATTTTTCTGTGCTGTTTTGTCTAATAAAATGCATATTTGTTATCTTCACCAATACATGCATTTTTCACACGTTGACACTAACGTACACATTTGGTTCAGGAGCTTACTTTGCAATAGTTGGCGAAGTGTAAATTTCAGAAACAGCCTGAGTTTTGGTTTTGGCGTTGTTTTGGGAAGTGCAAATGAGTTTGGTTCACATTTTTAAATGACCCTATTTTCTCCCCTTTCTCTGGGAAGAGCTGGAGCTTCTGCCCACAGGGACATCGGCAGCCGGGGTGCTGAGCTCCCCACACCTTCTGCTCATTACTGCAATTCCCAGTTCAGGCATAACGCCTGTCCGTGTACTTCTCGCTGAGAATTCATGGTAGGATCAAAACTGTATTAGACTTGCCAGCTCAGCGACTCAGGTTGAAGAATGCAGGTCCTACCCACATCTGCAGCGAATAATAATAAATAATAGTAACTTATTATTTGTACCCTGCCCATCTGCGTGGCTTGCTCCAGTCACTCTGCGGGGCTTCCAACATATTTTAAAACATAATCAAACATTAAACCTTAAATCTGCCTTCTAAAGTTATACAGTGCCACAGTTTGCGAGATTCATGCACATAAACTAATGCTGTGCTGCTTCCCTAAGAAGTGGAGAAAGCAGCTGAAGAAAGCTCTGGAAAGGCAAGAGAGAACAAGCTGCAATGGCCCTTCAGAGTTGCAAGGCAAGCTGTGTGTGCTTCTCACTTCTAATCTGTATAAGGCAATACCCTGTCTGGGGGTTGAAATGGCTCAGGGGAAGGGATGCAAATCTATGTCAATGTAGTTGAATGTAGTTTGTAAAGGGCCACACTTAGTGCATCTTGGCCCAAGAGGATTTCCCTGGGGACCATTTTTGCCAGCAAAAACTTGTGTCTGCTGGTTTTGAGGTGCAAAAGTACTCTTGTGCCTCCCTTCCCATATTTGCTCCAATCTGACTTGCAGGCTCCTCACACAGCATTCTGCCCAACTTTTGGAGACACAAATCCAGGATGTGTGTCTTCCAGGATGCACTTCTGGGTGAGTCGCATGACCCATGCCTGCCTCCGGCCCAGGAAAAAAAATGCTTTTTCCGGGGCAAGAGCGCAGCAACCAAAATGGCCACCATGATCTCGCCCGGAAAAATGGGACATCCCTTTTTCCCCGGGGCTCTTGGCAGGTTTGTAACGCACTAAAAATGAATGGGGCCAACACTTAATGTTTTAAGTTATCTCCAGTCCAAGCAGAGACAGGAAGTGAACACAATTTCAGACAAGAGCCTGCTTTGGTAACAGATTTATGATGCAGCATTGCAGGCCTTGGAAAAGCCTCAGTTTGGTTAAGCATTAAGACCTGTAGAACCTATGCATGTTTACTTGGAAGGTAAGTTGGCTGCGTTTCGAAGGGGTTTATTGCCAGATTAAGTGTTCTTAGGGCTGCTCCCCTAAAATTATTTGCAGCTGAGGCCTGTGGGCTTCTGGAATTTCTCGCACTTGGAAACTTGGTTGCAGCCTGACTTGCATGTGGAGAAATAGCAGTGGGGATCCTGTCGAACCGTCAATGACATGCCCTTGTGGCAGCGCCAGGAGCAGAACGTCAAAAACTCAGTTCCAACACCTGGTTTAAAATAGAAACTGTTAACAGCACAACGAGGATGGATGAGGGAAACCTCTGGCTTTGTTTTCAGCCTGACTTTGGGCTATTGTTTTCAGAATTTGCTGGGGGAAACTACTGTGGCGAAATGGTTTGAGGGAAAACTGAACTGAGGAGCTGGGAAAGAAACCCTTCTTAACTTTCCAACTTATAGTTAGTAGCCAGGACTGGGTGGTCTGCCTCCACTGTTGAAGGCAACATGCCTTGAAATACTACTTTCTGTGAATCACAGGTTGGAAGAGTGCAGTTATGCTTGGGTTTTGCTCACAGGCTTCACATGGGCTGGTGACCATGAGAACAGGATGATGGGACTTAGGGCCACATAAAGGGCACCATATATTTAATGCACCATGATGACACCACTTTAAATTCCCCCAAGGAATTCTGGGGGCTGTAGTTTGTGAAGGGTGCTGAGGGTTGTTTGGAGAGCCCAGTTACCGTCCCAGAACTGCAGTTCCCAGAAGAGGGATTGATTGTTAAACTACAATCTGAGAATTGTAGCTCTGGGTGGGGAATAGGGGTCTCCTGACAATTCTCAGCACCCTTAAAAAACCACAGCTCCCATAATTCCTTGGGGGAAGCCAGGACTGTTTCAAGTGGTACCATAGTGATTTAAACATCTGGTGAGAATGTGGGCATTTGTTCTGATCGAGCAAGGCTCTTTTTACATTCTGGAACACCAGAAGCACAACTGGTGGGACCCAGCAGCCTGTTTATGAGACTTGGAGAAGAAAGGCATGCAGGACACATGAGAAGGACAGCTCTTCCCTGACATGAGCAACTGGTCAGAACTTTCTGCTGCCACCTTTAACTTTTGTGGTGTAGGTCTGGGGGCAAATGCAAATCATGGGTAGAAGGCATACCGGTAATCCCAAAGAACATGTACATTTTCCTCATTAGTACACCAAATTTGCTTTTGGTTCACAATCTGGTGAGTAATAGCGTGTGGTGATACAATTGTTGTTCCACATCATGCTCCAGTATCTTTTGGCAACGCAGCTAACAGATGGGGTTTGAAATTCTGGTTTGCGGTGTTTAAATATTTGACTTTAGAATGATGAAAATTGTAAAATACAGATAGGTGTTGGACTTCAGGAATGTTTTGAACTTAATGGGGCTGTAACTTCTTCATGTGACATTGAATGGGAAGCATGTAATGGCTACATTCAAAGCAGGATTAAGGCATATGCCTTCCATAAGGAATGCATTAGAACATTGCAGAAAGACAATTTTCAGAAAACAGCGAAGTCTCTCTTCTAAATCAATTTGTAACATCCTTTTTCTCAGGTCTTTATAGAAAACATCTGCAACACGCTAATTATGAATTAAATTAGGGCAGAATTTGGATTAACATGTATGCACCAAATATATTGGGAAAGTGGTGAGAGACTGGATAAGATAATTGACTTCATTTTTTAAAAGTCAGAACTATATGCTGTTGGTTAGAGGTGAGTATAATATGTTCTGTTCAGTACCAAAAGAAATAAAATCAGAGTTTCAGAAGTATTACTCCAAATTACATAGGAAGGATAATGATCCTACATGGTGTGTGACTTTGAAAGCATTTTTTCCCCAGTTGGTTCTCCTACATCTTAAATACACAGCAAAAGGAAATTCTTGCAAAACCATTACAGATGGAAGAAATTAAGAATGCCATTTATATAATGAAGATTGGGAAAGTGCAGGGGCCAAATGTCGGGTTCAAAGTATGATGCATATATTTCTGTTTCTCCTAAATCTTGTAAAGATCATACTCTCTGGGTAAATTATAAGCCAGTTAATTAATGTAGATGCTAAGATGCAAACAGTGAATTTGGCAAATGGAGTTGAAGCAGTGATAAGAGCAGGATGTTAGGCAGTGTATGTCAGAATCCACATACATGTCCACCATGCACATGAATCCAACCTACACCCTGAGAGGAATGGAAACGTGTCGGAACTTGTGCTCATTTAAAATCAATTCACCCAAATTCACCTTCATAGCCGGTAAAGAACACATCACACCAAGAAGTAGGAAATATTGGTTTACAGTGGTGCCCCGCAAGACGAATGCCTCGCAAGACAAAAAACTCGCTAGACGAAAGGGTTTTCCGTTTTTCAAGGTCCTTCACAAGACGAATTTCCCTATGGGCTTGCTTCGCGAGACAAAGACGTCTTGCGGGTTTGCTTCCTTTTTCTTAAAGCCATTAATACCCGGGGAATCCGTGCTCCGCAAGACGAAAAAATCGCAAGACGAAGCAACTCGCGGAACGAATTAATTTCGTCTTGTGAGGCACCACTGTATTGCTCAGATGAGAAAAAGAGAGCATATGTGCTAATTTGGGTTGATTTGCATCGAGTAGAAAGCAGTGTGCCTAAAACCTGCCCAGATCTGAGGGACTTGGAGATACTGCAAACCTAGGCAGTGTGCATCATGCTGTTGCACACAAGAATTTGTGGATAAGAACATAAGAAGAGCTCTGCTGGATCAGACCAAAAGCCCAGCATCCTGTTCTCTCACTGGCCAACCAGATGACTGTGGGAAGCCCCCAACCAAGCAGGACCTGAGCGCAATCCCCACTTGTGAGTCTCAGCCACTGGCTCCAGCCGTGGACGCAGAACATAGCCATTGTGGCTAATGGCTATAGATAGCCCTGAATTTGTCACCTTCTCATTCAATGACATTCATGTCGGTGGATTAGCTTCATTGGATGACCCTGAGTTCTGAATGTCTCCCTGCCCGCTGTATCATGTTCCCACTTACTTGTCTGTTTTCTAAACTGAAAAGCTGCAAGAGTTGTTTATTGGCTCTTCCCCCTCACCTCTGTTGAAAAACACACACACAGTGTCTCCCTTAGACACTGACCCAAAGGCCAGATGCTGGGGGAAGAGGCTGCTGCTTGATGAGCTCCATTCAAGAGCGAGTAAAGGGATCCCAGCAGCTGTTTCCTCTCTCTCTTTCTCTCTTTTTAAAAAAGCAGCATTTTGTCTTGCTTTCAGAGTCCCACGCTTGAAACTGCCATGCAGGTGTTTCTCTCTCTCCCCATCGCCTGGGCCTCTGGTGTCCACCTGGAGTTTGAGATGCCAAGCAGGAGTGAGAGCTGGGCCTTGCCCTTGAGTGACAAAATAAATGCCTTCTCATCTGGGGAATTTCAAAACAAGCCCGTGGTTTTAGAATCATAGAATCATAGAATCATAGAGTTTTGTGGCAAGGAGAAAAAAATATTGTAAACCTGATGACCTTTTCTCCCGATGATAGTATTAGTACTGGCGTTTTTGTAAGGGGAAATCTGCTTCCGATTCTTCAGAATCTCACCAAATTAATACTGAGGGAGGTTTTTTAAAATTTACATTGAACACTATAGACAATACATGCCAACGTCAAGTTTCTTCGATTCTGTGTAATCACCTGCCTTTCCACTATGTGTGTGTGTGTGTGTGTGTGTGTGTGTCCACTACGTAGACATATAGATATAAACACACACACACAACAACTTTTAATGTGCTGTAAGCCACCCAGAGTGGCTGGGGAAACCCAGCCAGATGGGCAGGGTATAAATAATAAAATTATTATTATTATTATTAATTTATTACACTAGGGCCTCTGCCCCTGCTCTCTGTGCCCACAAACCCCTCCTTTCGCTGAGCTTGCCCAGTAAATACCAGCTTGATGATACTTTTCACAGCAGCGCTGGAACAAAGCCCGATTTTGTTTTATACAGGCATTTCCAGGAAAATTATGTTCAGAGTTGGCTGGTTGCACGCATGCGTTGGGACAGCACTCCAACCGCTTGGCGTATTTTGCCTGGGAACCCCTTCTAGTGCTGGAAGCTCTGGGGATGAATTTAGCCCACAGGCTTGGAACTCAAGTTGGGAAGAGGGGGAAAAAGCCACTGTGTTCTTGCTCCAGTGCCTTTCATATAAGTTTAATTTGCAAAAATCAGTAGGTGAAACACTGCACGGTATGGTAAGAGGGATTATCATGTGCCGCTTGTACATACACATCAAGCTGAAGAGCCAGGGATGTATTAAACTGGCAGTCCTACTTGGGTCCAGGAGCAAGCTATGTTTTGGTGAGTTTGTGGAGAGAGGCTCCATTGGGTGATCAGGAGGTGGAGCTAACTGGTAGAGCACATGTTTTGTGCTAGTAGTAAGTGGTTTACTGGAAACTGCCTCGTGAGCCATAATCTGTCATCTACCCTTCCCTGCCTTTTAGAACACTGCTAAGGTAATAACTTGATATAAGTTTGAGAACTGATGGGCAAAGTTCCAAATGCTTGTTAATTTGGTTCACACTGATAATTGGTTTTGCAATGCAATATGGGATTCATACTGGGTGGTTCGCATTTCTGGCTGTCAGTGTTGTTGTTTTGGTTCGAGAAATCTTGCTTGATCAGACTTCTAATTAAAGAGACTTCTGAACGCTGAATTGCTTAAGTTTGAAGTAGAGCCTTTTGACAACTTGATGGTTTCTGGCTGTGGAGTTTTCTCTTGTGCTCAGCTCGCTTTGATCCTAATTGGGTAGGGATGTTTTGGGCGTGCTGCTTCTGAAGGATCTCATTTGTACTGGAGTGTTTTGCTGAACAGTACTAAACTGTTCTGTTTCATGCTGAAATGTTATGATGTCACTTTTGGAATAGGGCTGCCATTTTGTAATGGGCTCAGAATAAAACTGAAAAGGATATATATTCATTGTTTCTGTAATGCTACACTGAGCAGAGGCAACGTGTGGGTAAAAGACAGATGTAGGTTAACCTCTTAATAGCAGAGTTTGCGGTTTTGCTGGTCCCTTCTTGTATCTCTCGAGTTTCTTTTCTCTTTCTCATTATGGGATCAACATAACCACAAGCTCTGTATTTTACTCACACATTGCAGCATTGCAGAATCGGTGTCCATCGTTTTAAACACATCTCAGTTTCACTTGCAGCCCATTATGCTGTTCCAAAAGTTACATTAGAATACTTCACAATAGTGGAACTTGCAGTTCTGTTGGTCCCAAAGAATGAAAAAGACAAGATCACACTGCATTCAGGGTTCCACAGATCAAACAGACAAGTCCCCTGCTCTAGGGAAGGAACAATCTGTGCCTCGAGTATCCATGGTGCTTGTTCAGCCCTTGTTGTTTAGTCGTTTAGTCGTGTCCGACTCTTCGTGACCCCATGGACCAGAGCATGCCAGGCACTCCTATCTTCCACTGCCTCCCGCAGTTTGGTCAGACTCATGTTTGTGGCTTCGAGAACACTGTCCAACCATCTTGTCCTCTGTCGTCCCCTTCTCCTTGTGCCCTCCATCTTTCCCAACATCAGGGTCTTTTCCAGGGAGTCTTCTCTTCTCATGAGGTGGCCAAAGTATTGGAGCCTCAGCTTCATGATCTGTCCTTCCAGTGAGCACTCAGGGCTGATTTCCTTAAGAATGGATGTGTTTGATCTTCTTGCAGTCCATGGGACTCTCAAGAGTCTCCTCCAGCACCATAATTCAAAAGCATCAATTCTTCAGTGATCAGCCTTCTTTATGGTCCAGCTCTCACTTCCATACATCACTACTGGGAAAACCATGGCTTTAACTATACGGACCTTTGTTGGCAAGGTGATGTCTCTGTTCAGCCCTTAGGTTAAAAAAAATAAAAATATTAAAACAAATGTGTTAAGAGTTTCATCATCACAATGCTAAAATTAAGACTCAATGACGGTAGTGCTGAAAAGGCATTTTAAATAGGTTTTCAGTGAATATATTAATGTGAAACCCCAGTAAAGTGTTTCCACAAATTCCTACACAGCTTTTTATTATTGCTGATTCAGTCTTACAGCATATCTAAGCCATAGATCTACAAAGGTTTGATAGTTCATCCTTTTCCCCCTGAGAACCAAACCATTTGGGATCATTTATGAGTATATTAGGATATCAAAATAGAAAAATAACTCTGAAAAGGGATAGGAACATCAGCATTTGCCCAAGTAAAATTCTCAGGGATTCTTTGGGAGAAACCAATACAGTTACCTATATGTCAGTTTTTAATACACTTTAAAAAAGTTTCGTGCCTCTGGGTGGTGGGCATTGAAGGTACAGATCAGGTGCTTTCCAGGCCCTGTGCATCACTCTTATGGGAGAAGCTGCGTTTGTGAGCCTAGTACATGTCATGCAGTTTCTGTAACAACATGGCGCCCTCAAAGTGTTGATGGACTACAATTTCATTGGCCTCGACCAGCATGGCTGATAGTCAGGGATAATGTGAGTTGTAATCAAGCAATTTCTGGAGAGTGTCATATTGACCCCTGCTTTATATATACACAGAGATTGCATATTTTTGGGGATTGTCTTATTTCTGACTCTTTGAAGAACCCATCTTTATTCCAATCCACCTCCAGATTATGAAAATGGAAAGTGTAGCTTAATCTCTTGTAAAGACACCACTGTTGGCTGGTAATGAAGGCACCGGTCTCTGGTGGCATGCTGTTCCATAACTCTCTGTTATGAGGTTTCTCAGAAACTCTCAAGTAAGGTTCTTAACCTTTGTGCCTCTTAAAGTTAATGGCCAGGAGAAATTCAGCAAATCCATTCTCCCCCCAACCCACCCCCATCAGATTTAGCAGTGATGCAAGTTTGTCCTGTGGAATAACTGCCTGCCATATAGTTGCTCTGAAAACAGGAACTTCCTTTAAGAGCAAAGTATTTAAGGGCTAAACTGAATGTGTAGTTTGCTCTTGCAAAACTCATTAAAAAACAGAATAAGATAGCCAGTGTGCCCCAACCAAGCCCCATAAGAAAGGGGGGGGGGGTTAAGCCTTTGTTCTGATTGGATGCCACCACCTATTAATAGGAAGAAAACCCCAATTGGTACAATGGGTCTCAGTAGTGGTTCTTAAATGTTTGTTTGAACTTCCAACTCACTTCTAGCACTCCAGCATTATTTAACACCCAAATTAATTGTGCAGCTACACTGCTTATATCTTCCATATCTGCTTTCTCTAACCCTTTGATTCTGCTTCTTTTTCAGAAGATGCTGTTTAAGAAGAATTGTGGCACAAAGACGAGAATCATCAAAATTCGGGTAAGTGGCTATTGCTTGATAGTTCTCATTTTTGTCGTCTTCCTCCTGGGGTTGGGCAATGAAGTTTCCTTGCTTGTGGGATGGTAATATAGTAACGAACCTTCGTCTTGCATTCATCCTGATTTCCTTGCAGCATGCTTACACGTCTTTCACTTAACTCACACTTTTCATTATATTTGCATGTCACTTTCCAAACTGCAAAAAGTCTTGTGTATTTTAAAGTGGATTTGTTGTGCTCGGGTGATGGGGGCCATTCAATCCACTTCAGTTGCGCAAACCTAAAGTCCTGGCAGGCAGCTGAATCACTCCCACAAAACACTGGCAGGCTGGAGACATCCAAAATGTTGTGCTCTCCTCGGGTCCACTTTTGGAATAGCAGAAAACTTCATCTTCAGTCTGTTGCAGTTGCCTCAGAAGAACTTTCATGGTTTTTTCTCCAGAAAGGGGTTGTGTCTAGAGGCGAGGGTGAAGATCGGGTGAGGACTGCAGGCAGAGATGGAAACTAGACACTCCTGAACTTGAGCATCAGGGAGTTCATCTGTATATTCTGAGCCATGTGCAGGAATCCTGAAGTTTCTGATGCATGTATCACCATTGCCAGCCTTTCCCTGTCCAACAGAATTATGTGTGAGACTGGGAGAAGGGACCTGAGTTAAGGGCCTTAATGTACCTCCATGGAAGAAAGGGCTTGCATGTACTTTCATATAATTTGGTTGCTTTCTTCTATCCACATCTATTAATCCTTTGGCGCCAACTACGCCCAATGCACTGCATCTAGTCGTTATGAACCATGGAGGACCGCCAACAGAGACTTCCCCCAAGTCCTAAGTGATTAGGCTGGGATATTAGGGATTAGGCAGTCTTTAAAATATTCTGGACCCATGTTGTTAAAGTCCTTGTAAATACAAGAACCTTTTACAATTTACAATACAAGAACCTTCAAACTGGCCCGGTAGAGTATGGGCAGTCACTGCAAGCATTTGAGCCCCAGAGCAATGTGCTGGTGATAGGCTGGCCCTATCAACACTGTAACTGCAGTATTTTGCACCAAGTGGAGCTTCCAAATGAGGTGCAAAGGTAATCCCACATAGATCACATTACATTGTGGTCACAAGTGCATGAATCACCACCGACAGGCTATCCCTGTCCAAGAATGGACATAGTTGGCACCCTAGCTCTAGCTGATAAAACACACTGCTAGCTATTGAGACTAGTGACAAATAGGGAAATAATGACTATAATTTTAAATGGAAGTGCAGCACCTCTCATCGCAGGTAGGAAGAAGACTGTAACAAGGTGATCTCTGTGCCTGCTCAGTTTGTTCTGCTGACGCCTGACTGGCAACTTCCATGGCTCCAGCTTATTGTGGCTTTTTGCCTTTAACCCATACTTGGCTTTGACAGCCCTTCAAATGGAAGAACATGTGGCCACTCTATTACTATTATTGCCAGTTGGGAATAACATCTGAATATCCTTAGATGGTGGTTTGCATTAATCACAGCATTAGTGCTAATCATTTCATCGTTGGATGCATGCTTAATATGTAGATATGTGGTGTATACAATCAGTTACGCATTAGTTGTGCCCATTAGGAAGAACTGAAATAGATGATTATCACTTCATTCAGTAATAAGGATAATTGGTCGTTGGTAGAGTATCTGATGCACATGCAGAGAAGGCCTCACATTCAATCCCTGACATCTCCAGGCCGGGCTAGGAATGTCCCCATTCTGAAACTTTGGAGAGCTGCTGACATCCAATGTGGACAATACTGAACTAGATGGACAAATCATCTGAACTGGTACCATGCAGCTTCCATTTCAGCCAAGCCACACTCACCTAGCTCAACTGAAATGGGGTTTGCAGCCACTGCTGATCAGCTGATTGACAGTGCCTCCAAAGCTCTGTGCACTGATCAGCAGGTCTTGGGAAGCTCCATTTTTAGCACTCTGTGAGTGCTGATTGGCCTATGGTTGGTGCTTCGTGGGCTGTGCTTTTACCTGCAGAGTCTGACATAGAACCAAGCAGGCAAAAGTGGGTCACCTGGTGCTATTCTGATGTCAGGTGATTGGTAGGTGGGAGACCTTGCCCACCTGACATGCTTGGCCTTCGAGGGGTGGGGGAGATAACTGTCTGTCCCCCCACCTGAACCAGTTCCTCACCCCTGTGGTAGAAGGAGGGATCTAATTCCCAAAATGGAGAGGAGGGGGTGGCAAGTGCCAGGTGGACATGTGGATGCTAGGGTGAGTTAGAGAGGGAAGTTGGGAAGCTAATACACATTTCTTCAAGGCAGTGTGGATACCTGCGTGAGAGCAAGTAAGAAGGAAAGAAGAGAATAGCTGAGGAGCAGATAATTACTTAAAGTCCTTCACTGAAGCACAAAAGTGTCTTTAAAAAAAATAAGTACTAGATTGGGTTGGTCATGATGGCAAGAATACTTTCTGCAGCCCCTTCCACTTAACTAAAACAATAATTTGTTATAGAGGTAGCATTTTTGTGGCCAGCAATGCCACAGCAGAGCTGTGTTCTTGGAATGCTTCTTTCATCACATAATATCCTCCTATTGTGATAAGGGCTGGGAAGCGAGAGCTAAGATGTGAAAGTAATCTTCTCCCATGCACTTTCCCAAGAGGAAGAGCATGAATGTTTGAAATGTGCTGGGAATCGATTTGGCAATAGATTATTTCCTGCACCTGGTGATTTTTGCTTCTTTTATCTTCTCAGTGTGTGGTACAGCCCTCCTTAAATTTTGTAAGCATTCTTCTTAGTAATTGACTCGCTTTTGAGAAAAGTTAACTTAAAATCCCATTTGCTACTTTGCAAAACATTCCCCTGATTTTGCTGAGTTCTCCAGGCAAAAGATTTCAGCTGGGTAATTTTTCATGGAGTTCTAGCCAGCATGTACCTCCTGTTTATTGTGGGGGGTGGCGGTGGGCATCCCTTTCACAAATGGCACCTGAAAATAATTTCTTAACTCTGCATATGGACTGAAGCACAGAAATAAGGAAGATGATTGATATGACCTAACTCTCCAAGACAAATAAACAGGAAGTTTGTGGCTCATTTATGTAAATCTCATCTCTAAACAGCTTGTGGGCATAATCTGAGAGATCATAAAGCTGTAAAGTAGCTGATAACCACTAAGCAAACTAAAGCAGTATAACTTAGTACACGATCTTTGGCAGTTTCAAAGGATCCTCTGAGAGGAAGTGATTATTATTTCTTTAAGAAACTTTCCAGTGCAGAATTCTAAATGGCCAACAGTTTAACAACAAAATAGCAGTTTGTCTTTTTTATCTCTTGTTTAAAAACAACAGAGGTCCTTTTTCCAGCCCCTTGTTGCAGACACCAAGAACTGCAAATTATAATGTTGATCCCACTTGATTTTTCCAAACTGAAGCATGTGTTTCATTGTTCTTTTTCCCCTGTAAGAAATAAAGTCCTTCCACACAGCAACATATTACTCTGGTTTTGTGATCCCTTTGATCATACATATCTGATAGGTAAGCTTTTTTGCTACTTTACCAACTCTTCTGGTGTGGTGCTATATTCAAAGAAATCAATCATATGCTTTATGTTTTAGATGTTTCACATAACACTCTATTCAATACCTTTCCACCTCTTGACATTCTAACCAAATATATATAGGTCTCTTTCCACACCCTTTCCAAAAAATTAGTGAGACTTTTTCTGCATGCAAAAGGGTATAGTACCATCTATGTAACATTTTCATAGTATTTTATCCAGAATGTATGCCAGTACAAATTCATTGGCTTCACTACCCACATGTGGGAGAAAAAATAGTGTAGCAAGATGGGAGCTCTAGCCTTGTGCAGGAGGAAGGGAGAACAGGTGATGCCATTTTGAGTAATCCATAAAATTCCAGGTTTGAGCTGAAATAGCAAAGTTATTGGAAATGACCAAATGGATAAGGCAAGAGATGAGGAGGCTTGAAAGCAAGAACGAGAAGGATGCAAAATAGGAAGAGAAGTGCCATCTCCTTGATGGATTTCCTGAAAATAGGCCTAATCTCTGGTGAGAGTTGATGTAGATTATTGCAACTCATTTCATCTTCTGTGGATCCTGTTTTGTAGATCTGAACTCACTTTCAAGCTCTTCATTCTCACAGAATAGCAATCTGTTTCCTGCGGTTCCATGGGTTGCCTTTGCAAATGATAGTTCTTCTGCACCAGTTCTAAGTTCTTTCTGTTCGGAATAGAGAGCAACTTTAACTAAGCATGGAATCCTTAGTCCTCCAAACAAGCCAACTGGCTAAGTTAGATACAAGGCAGAAACTTCATGTACAAGAGCTGAAATGCTCTTGCTAACAGAGCCATCAGTATCAGATAATGCTCCATGGAAGGGGCAAATATTTGGGTGTCCTTCTTTGCTCTTCCGAGTTTGAGGCTTATTTCTTCGTGGCTTATTTCTCCAGCAAGGTGGTAATTAGACTTTGATCATTTCATTACGTGGGTGGAGGGTGGGAGTTGAATCTTGCCTTTTATTTTAATTTTGGCATTATCTGTCAGCCCAGAGGCTTTTTGAAATTTGTCCCATTTGGGGCCTTGTTAACAATTAAATTAAATGTAGGAATAGAGTAAAAAAGTTAAGGTCATGCTGCTGTAGGAGTGGAAGCAGGAGATGTAGGTCAAATCAATGGCTCTCATTCATATATATGAATTTTTTGGGGGTCCCCCTCCCCAAAGACTGGGTTGCAGGGAGGTTACAGTTTTCCACACCATAGTCTGTCAACAGATCTCTTATATTTGCCTATCTTTCTAATGAGTGTGGGAACCTGGATCTCCTTTTCATTAATTCTTCTGCTGTACATCTTTGGCCTCTGCCAGGGAAGTGATTTATCCAGAGGCAAGGGCCTAGTGTCGGCATGTGTAGTCCCTGTGCCAACAGCCTTGGTTAGAGAAAGATGATAAAGATGCTCTTTGTTCTTTTCAGTTTTGATTCTTTCTACATGCATAATATTGCCTGTGTTGGGTTTGTTAGCTGTGAGCAACTGCAGTGCCTGGAGCCTGATGCAAATTGCAGGGTGTATACAGGGTGCTTGCATATATTCTCTCCCACCTACCCCCCTGCACATTTACTCCATAAGGCAGCCATTCATTCTGTGTATTGCAGATCCCGAGGCTAGCATCTGATTTGCATTAGACATAAAGGCTATAAAGTCTTACAAGCACATGTACCAGCAGTACCCGTTCAAAGCGACATGTGCCTGTGTTGGCAGAGTACTGGTGTTTCAAAGATGCCGTAGCTTAGTGGCAGAGGGCACATGCTGATGGTCTGTATTTCAGCTCTCCAGGATCTTTTCCAGCCTTAACTGGAGATTAAGGGAGACGAACTACTGATCAAGGTCATTCTGCTGACTGGCAGCAGATCTCCAGCATTTCAACAGAAGTATTTCCCAGCCCTGCTTGGAGGTTTCGGGGATGGAAATGGGGACGATTTGCATGTGTTCTGCCACCGAGCGACAACTCTTCCATTGCTGCCACTCCCTACAGATGGTTCAGAGCCAGATGGCTTGACTTGTTGTAAGGTAGCTTCCTATGTTCCCATGCTCTATATCCAAGGCAGCTCCATCTGGTACATCGGCTGAGACCCTACCTGCCTGTGCATTATCTCACCAGGGTCATACATGCTTATCTCCTGCTTGGACTACTGCAATGCACTCTGTGTGGATCTACATTTGAAGGTGGCTGGGAAACTACAACTAATCCAGAATTTGGCAACTAGATTGGTGACTGGGAGTGGCTGCTGGTACAATTAACACCCGTCTTAAAAGAACTACATTGGCTCCTAGAACAATTCAAAGTGTTGGCACCATAGGCGCCGACTCCATGGGGCCTGAGGGGGCCCGAGCCCCCTCAAAAATTCGTTTGGGGGGGCTCTGCCCCCCCAATAATTTAACAAAATTATTAGTTATATTATGCTTTGTAAAATCACAAAATTATGTTGGTATTTTTTATTTTCCTTGTTTGACGATAGTTACCTTTTAAAATACATTCAGTAATGAGTTAAAACAAAGCCACTCCCGATCTAGAGAGGGGTTGGGGTTGCGGGCTCTTGACCCATCAACAATCTCGCGGGGCTGGCGTCAGCCCCGCGAGAAGCGGGGATTCCCCCTAGCTCATTAATATTCACCGCCCACGGCGGCAGCCAATCGGCTGCCGCAAAGGGCGGGCCCTCACAGGTTCACTTAAGGTCGGGGCAGCCCGGGGCTCGCCCCTTTCGTTCCCCCAGCAGCAGCGGTTTGGAGGTCTTGGGCCCCCCCAATATTTTTTATAAGTCGGTATGGGCCCCCGCCCCCAATATTTTTTATAAGTCGTCGCCCCTGGTTGGCACTGACCTTTAAAACTCTAAATGGCTTCGGCCCTGTACACCTGAAAGGGTGTCTCCAGCCCAAGACACTGAGATCCAGTTCCAAGGTCCTTCTGGTGGTTCCCTCATTGCAAGAGGTGAGGTTACAGGGAACCAGGTAGAGGGCCTTCTCAGTAGTGGCACCCGCCCTGTGGAATGCCCTCCCAGCAGGTGTCAAAGAGATAAACAGCTATGTGATTTTTAAAAGACATCTGAAGGCAGTCCTGTTCAGGGAAATTTTTTTTAGTGTTTGATGTTGTATTGTGTTTTTACTAAAAAAAATTGTTGGGAGAAAGGAAGGCAGAGAGAAAGACTGCAGCCCCAGTTGCATATGCAGCAAGTCTTTGAAGGGGAATTGAGCAATCAAAAGCACAATAAGCTTAGGAACAAGGGACGCGGGTGGCGCTGTGGGTTAAACCACAGGGCCTAGGGCTTGCCGATCAGAAGGTCGGCAGTTCGAATCCCCGCGACGGGGTGAGCTCCCGTTGCTCGGTCTCTGCTCCTGCCAACCTAGCAGTTCGAAAGCACATCAAAGGTGGGAAGGTAAACGGTGTTCCCGGAAGCTGTATGCCGGCTCTCTCGGCCCTCGGCCAATAAAGCGAGATGAGCGCCGCAACCCCAGAGTCGGTCACGACTGGACCTAATGGTCAGGGGTCCCTTTATCTTTTTAAGCTTAGGAACATTGAGTGGTGCTTTATGCTATTGGCCCATCTACCTCAGTACTGTCTCCTCTGACTGGCAGTGGCTTTCCAAGCTTTCAGGCAGGTGTCTCTCCCAGTATTACTTGAAGATGCTGGGGTTTGAACCCAGGGCCTTCTGCACACAAAGCTTATGCCCTGCCACTGAGCTATGGCTCTTCCATATTGTTGTGCGTTCTACCAGTGCGGCAGTACCAAGAGCTTGCTTTTTGAGAGCTCTATAAAGACTGGCCAGATGGAGAGACAAAATAAGCAAGGCCAGTGCTGTAGGGATGGTGTAGCCTATTTTCAGGAGCAATGTCCCCATTCCCCAAATAAGGAAAAATCAGAAAGTGGATAGGCCACAGCCCTTCCGATTTCCGTGCAAGTCAATGCATGAATAATGGTTTATCAACAACCAGAGTAATTCATGACTAAATTACTTTTTAGAACGGTGTTCTTCACCTATACTGCTATGCTCTGTAGATAAGTAAACAGTTTTTATTGCATGTAAGCCTTCAAATGCTCAGCACATGGGGTTTATTTAGCTGAAACATGTAAAAAATGGTATTTTGGAAAGCTTCTTTTACATCATAGGATAGTGGAAGTGCTTTATTAATGCAAGCACCATGCCAAAAAAAGAGGGCATTAGGGGTTGAAATGAGACTATCATGAGTTGGCATCAGTGAGAACCCAGATCTGGCTAATTTCCTACTATGCCTGGTTATGTGCAACTGAGCATAATGCTTCTCTTTGAAGAGCTTTTCAAAGAAGCTTGAACATTGTCTAGTTGCCCCTTTGTACAGTTGCCAGTGGCCACCTGACAACTTTGTAAACACACTTGTGCTTCTCTCCCCCCCACCCCCTTATAGCGAGGACACTGGTATGTTTACTTGACCTTTTCAGATGGCGCCACCCCCTAGCAACATTGCAGAAATACAAAGGGGGAGTTGAGCAGCAATTTGTTCTCTGCTTATGGCATTGGCTTCAACAATTTTCTAAAGGTGGCAGCAGGAGGAAAAGACACTGGGGTGTCAAACCCGAGAACAGAAAGACCTTGGGATGCTAAACTCTAGGATGAGCCAGAAGAGTTGGGTTGTAGCTTAAATATGTGTGCCAATGTTTAGAAAGTGTTCAGATAAGGAATAAGTTGAAGGGCCACGATATCAGCAGGTACGCAGATTGCCCACAGGAAAGGGAAGCAAAGCACTCTGTGGAACATTGAACAAGTCCAGCTGTGCAGTTTAGGGATGGAATAACTTTCGGCTTACTAGACCTACTTTATACCTTCCCATTCCTCAGGCAAGCTCAGGGTGGAAGTTAAAACAAATAACATTCTAAAGGAACATTAACGGCAGTCCAGTAAAAGTAGTCATAAGATGCTAAAACAGCTATGGCAGAAGTTGTGTTGAGTACCAATCAATGGATTGGGGGTTTCAGATACAGAAAAGTACTTAAAACATAATCATCCTTGGTAGCATTTTCTCAATTTGTACAGTATTGGATTTAAAAAAAAAATTTGACTAGCTGATTAGTTGCTCTTTAATAATAATAATAATAATAATAATAATAATAATAATAATGTGTCTCTGAAGTCAGCAATCTATATATTTTGATTGTTTTATTTTTTTTATAATATTTTTATTAAGTTTATGAAATACAGAAAAAAGAGATAAAGACAGAAATAGAAAATAAAGTAGAGAAATTACAAATTTCCATAATCCTTTTTTCCAGCACATCTATTGGACTTCCCCACATCCTCCAAACCCTGCATTCTCTGTAATACAAAACACCAGCAATTTGTTAACTTATTTCAAAGCTTATTGTATCTTTCATTTTATCATGTTGCCTAATTTCAAAACTGTTGTAACCCAAATCTTATATGTTTTAGCTTAAACATAATAAAGTTATTTCATTATTCCACCTCTGACTTCTTGTACCTTAATTTCCATTTCATTAATTTACAAATGCTGAAGCTAGAATTTCTAAAAAGTGCATTTTTTAACATTCATACAACTTGTAATGTTTTTTCAAATAGTCTTTAAATTTTTCCCAGTCCTCCTCGATTGTTTCTTCTCCCAAGTCTCGGATTCTGCCAGTCATTTCGGCCAGTTCCATATAGTCCATCAACTGCGTCTGCCATTCCTCCAGCGTGGGTAAATCTTGTGTCTTCCAATGCTTAGCAAGCAGGACCCTTGCTGCTGTGGTAGCATACATTAAAAAAAATCTATCTTTCTTAAGTACTCTCTGGTCCACAATGCCCAGATTGTTTTAGTACTTATAAAAACTACACCATCTTAAGAACATTCCTTCTTGCATTTGCGAGGATCATCTCATCTCAGATTGTGCTTGCCACTACACATGTGTGCATCATCTGACAGCAACGCTTTCTTTCAGACTATTTCCTCATGCACATGAGTTTCAATAAATTGAATCTGCTTAAAATTAACTGATCTGAAACCGGTCGATTATAAATGGACAAGTACGTACATCAAGAGTAGTCATCACTTGTCAGCGCTCCCAGAACTGAAGGTGATAAGGCATACAAAAGTCACAGCATAAAAGCTCCCTCCTAATGACTCCCATTTATGCCATTTCCTGCAGGCTTTCATCTCATCCAGTTCTAGCTGCCTCACCTCAAAGAGGATATTATAGAATTGGAAAAGGTTCAGAAAAGGGCAACCAAGATGATTGAGGAGGTGGAATGACTCCCTGTGTAGAAAGATGGCAGCCTGTGGGGCTTCTTAGAATAGAGAAAAAGCAAGTAAGAGGTGACATGATAGCAGATTATAAAATTAAGCATGGCCTGGAGAAAATGGGAGAGAGAGAAGTCTCCTGCCTCATAACACTAGAATTTGTGGACATTCAAAGAAGCTGATGGTTGGACGATTCGGGACAGTTGAAAGAAAATACTTTTTCACGGAGCGTATCTTTAAACAATGGAATTCAGTCCCCCGGTAGGCAGTGATGGCCACCAACCTAGATGGCTTTAACAGAGGATTAGACAAATTCACAGAGGAGAAGGGCTATCAGTGGCTACTAGCCATCATGGCTACTGTCGTAGTCCCGTTTCTGAGTAAACAGGGGCTAGGAGTCTCTGAGGAACACTGGCCTGAGAGCAGAATCCACATCCGAAATCAAGTCCATTCTGAGGGTTGGGCAGGCAGCAATCAGCATAGTCAGACAATCCAGAGGTCAGGGAATGCAGATGATCACAGAGCCAAGGGTCCAGTGGGAGAGCAGGATGCAGCAAGGTAGGGCCAGGAACCACAGGCATTGTTTCGAGCATCTGACGACTGCTAAGAGCTGTGTTTAAGAAGGCCAGAGCCAGCCGGTTGTCATCAGTGCCTTCTCTGTGTCATTGAAGGCTGATCAGCTGCAGTTGGTATCAATTTGCCTTCTCCAGGCTGCTGTTCAGCAGGCAAAGCTGACCCATGACTGCTGTGCTCTGCCTCCAAAGTTGGAGGCAGTAATGTTCCTGAATACCAGTTGCTGGAAGCCACAGGAGAGGAGTGTGCAGTTCTGCTTGAATCCTGCTTTCAGGTTTCCTGCAGGCGTCTGGTTGGCCAATGTGAGAACAGGATGCTGGACTAGATGGGCCATTGGTCCGATCCAGCAGGCTTTTCTTGCGTACTTATATTGCACATCCAGGACAAACCTGCTGAGCTGTTGCTCAGAGTGTTCAAGTTTTACCTTATCTCGTGCATAGGGAGCCCATGTGGCCCTCCAGATGTTGCTGGACAAGACAGCTGTGGGCAGATGGGAATTCAGAGCCTATAACCCAAACTTGGGTTGGCAGCTGTTTTTGGACTACAGTTCCCATCATCCCTGACCACTGGTCCTGCTAGCTAGGGATGATGGGAGTTGTACTCCAAAAGCAACTGGAGACCTAAGTTTGGGAAACCCTGGTCTTCAATATCAGAATGAGCACAGGTTCCTTATCCCTGCCATACCGTGTTTTTCTGCTGTTTCACCAATAGTTTCACTGTTTTGTTTTATTTATTTATTTTTACTATTTAAGCTAGCCAGTTATTTGAAGGCACCTGTTTCAGTTTTGAAAAATAAATTAAGAGGAAGCTTTGTTTAAGTTTATCAGTGATTAGTGCAGAGGTGCAAATGACAGAAAGAAGCAACAAAGAGCCTGTAAAGGAGTTTGACTTTTGTTTTAATAAGGAGCTGAGATTCTCTGTATTCCAGTCTAAGAAAACCTTAGCATGGTCACATAATGGCACCCAACTCTTTAGATTCTACAGAAGATATTCTGGACTAGCAATGTCTGTTGTTGACATTGTCATTAAAAGAAAGGGAATTGGTCCAATCTTTGTGGAAATTGCAAAAATGCTTTGAGTATTGCTCCACTAATACTCTCAATGTGATGAAGAAATGTTAAGAGTTGTATGTGCAACTGATCCGTTCTCTACAGCTGCAGTCTTGCATAGACTTAATGTGGAGCACAATCTTATTCATCCGTGTTACCTTGGAAATAAGTCCTGAGTTAAATGGGACTTTCACATAAGACAATGCCCACTTGATAATGACCAACTTGTGGTTTTGATTTTAATAGTCACAGTGAGAATAGTATTTGCAAGACATTGGCGGAAAGGCAGCTAAACCCTCTAAAAACTGAATGGGCTACCAAAGGTCTGGGAGGTACTACAAGCGGTGGACTTGACGGCATACCAAACTTTCCAAATGTGATTATGAAAGGCTGAATAAAAAAATGGGACACTTTGTACAGAGACGCCTTAATAGGAAAGAACTTGAGCAGGGAGAAAATTGGCATTGTTTTACTTTCTTTTTGAACTTTAAAAGTAGTATGTATATGTAAATAAACAGCTGTTAGTTTTGTACGGCGTTGCTTTGAAATACTGGCTTTCTAAAAAATAAACAAACTGGTTGTTGTAGTCCTTCACAGTTTGGCATTCCTAGCTCCTTGTTCCCCTCTGTATCTAGCACAAATCCCTGGTTCTTACAGTTAAAGCCTATAGTCTTGCTCCTTGTTTTCATTTTTATATCCCTTCTAATTACATTCATTCTTCCAACTCCTATTTCATTAATAATAATTTTATTGTACCTGTTGCAAGTGCTGCAGCATGCATCATTTGGTTTGTAATTTAAGGATTAATTCTACTAGTGTCAAAGTTCTGCTAGCCTAGGGGGTGGCAGGTGGATGCGTTGCTTAGCAACGAGAGTGGCATGTTGCTTTCTGAGGTAGCACATACCCTCATTGGCTGTGTGGTTCTGAGGGAGTCTTTCCTCTGTACATTTGATTGAATGTCTCCTTGCTATATACAAGGCCTAAAGTAAGAAAGACGAAACCTCCCTGTTCCTCAAATTATATACCGCTTTGGTTCAGTCTTGCTCAGTATAGTGTTTATCGTGATTTCTTTTCTCTGTGGACTCTGTCTGTGTTATGCAAGTGGTTTTGCTAACAGTACCTTCAGCATGTATGGCACTTTGCAGTATGAGAGGACAGGGCTTGCAGTGTAATCACAAAGAAGATAAAACAAGAAGGGAAAGGAAGTGTAAGCTGGAGAATAATATGCATAATGTCAATAATGAGAGCATGAGGGCTAGGAGAGCTAGGATGTTATGCTACCCAAATAATTCCACTTATTCTTCTTCATTGGTCAACGAGCCTAGAATTTCTTTCTAAAACATTCGCCTGGGGCCACAGCCCTTCTCTTCAAAACCACACACCACAATGCCTGTTTGTGTACTTGGTTGTGGCTGTAGTTGACAGACAAAAATGCAGGGTTGCACCCCCGTCTGGGAGTGGGGGTGGTAGCAAAGTAAAACATAAACTGGGAGAGCAGGCTAGTTCCTTACAAAACAACACAAAACAGAGTAAAATAGTGCCTGTGCATTTTGCTATATATGTCAGGGTCTACAAATGATTGAAACCTACTCTTAAAAATAAATAAATTGAAATCTGGGAATCTGTGGATTCCTGGCTCACGTAGGTTCTCTCCATTTTTCATCTTATTATGGCCTGTACTGGATGCCCTTTGAAATCCTCTGGGGATTGTGGTGTGTTAAAACAGGTGGCCATGTTTTGAAGACTGGAGAGACCTGGTAACCTTCAACGTGATGCCCTTGGTGAAGTGATAATTGGCTAAATAAATAAATAATAAATAGTTGAAACTGTAGAGGCCTGATAAGTGGCTATCATCGCAGGCCAACTTCTGCTGAAGCCTCTCCTTTGCTTTTGCCATCCCTTTTTACCACAGTATGTTTTTGGGTTTTTTTGCCAAATTAGATTTCCTGCTGTGAAGACATTGGGACCCCATGAGAGCTTCCAGACCTTATTCTGCCTTACGTCTTGGAATTTTGAGTAGTTAACAAGTGTTATCCTTCCCTCGCCTGTCAGCTACATTGTCTACCTGCAACTTAACCCCCCCCCCACACACATACTAACAAAAAAAAGCACAAAACCCCCCACATCCAGCTGCTGCATGTTCACTGATCCTGATTGGTTGGCATTTCAAAATGGAGGGCAGTGCCAGCCTCTTTGTCCATCCCCCCCTCTCTCTCTCTGTACTGGCAGGCAGCTTCATTGCTCAGAAGAGGGACAAATCTGTCTGATTAATTCTGCCCCTTTAGCTCTGAATAAAGGTTGCTATGTTACCCTCCCACTCTGAGGCCTGCCAGTGCATACAACCATCCATAATGCCACAGCAGGCAGCTGGTGAGTGCTCTCGAAATGTGCCTCTCCTGCTGTGTTCTTGCTGTTTGCCAAGGTTACAGGGTGTGTGCATGGGGGTGTTGGGCATGACTTTGGGGGGCAGAGCTATGGATAGTCAGATATTGCAGCGCTAGGATTTTCCTTCATAAAAACGCCAACTTGGGAGGATCTCTCTCAAAGCAGGTTTCATATCGGAATCCTTATAATGAAAAGCTGCTGCTTGACCATGCTCAGTCGTGGACAAGAGCAGGCTGGATGCCCACTGCCACCCTCGCTGATATTGCTAGTTTTTGAAAGCAGGGACCTGTGCGCCCCCAGAAAATCTCTCACCATTGGCTGTGGTGGCTGGGGCTGCCAGTAGAATGGGTGATGCAGTGGTACCTGGGGTTACATACACTTCAGGTTACATACGCTTCAGGTTACAGACTCTGCTAACCCAGAAATAGTGCTTCAGGTTAAGAACTTTGCTTCAGGTTGAGAACAGAAACCGTGCTCCAGCTGCGCGGCGGCAGCGGGAGGCCCCCTTAGCTAAAGTGGTGCTTCAGGTCCTAGATCAAGGGAAGTAATAGTGCCACTGTATTCTGCTCTGGTCAGACCTCACCTGGAGTACTGTGTCCAGTTCTGGGCACCACAGTTCAAGAAGGACACTGACAAACTGGAACGTGTCCAGAGGAGGGCAACCAAAATGGTCAAAGGCCTGGAAACGATGCCTTATGAAGAACGGTTAAGGGAGCTGGGCATGTTTAGCCTGGAGAAGAGGAGGTTAAGGGGTGATATGATAGCCATGTTCAAATATATAAAAGGATGTCACATAGAGGAGGGAGAAAGGTTGTTTTCTGCTGCTCCAGAGAAGCGGACACGGAGCAATGGTTCCAAACTACAAGAAAAAAAATTCCACCTAAACATTAGGAAGAACTTCCTGACAGTAAGAGCTGTTCGACAGTGGAATTTGCTGCCAAGGAGTGTGGTGGAGTCTCCTTCTTTGAAGGTCTTTAAGCAGAGGCTTGACAACCATATGTCAGGAGTGCTCTGATGGTGTTTCCTGCTTGGCAGGGGGTAGGACTCGATGGCCCTTGTGGTCTCTTCCAACTCTATGATTCTATGATTCTAGGTTAAGAACAGTTTCAGGTTAAGTACAGACCTCCGGAACGAATTAAGTACTTAACCCGAGGTGCCACTGTATTGCTTTGGAATGCAGAACGGGATGATGATGATGATGATAAAAAAAGATAAGCTGTACATTAATAGCAGAACAAAAGAAGACCTCGTCACAAGTGAAAAGACAATAGGGAAGTAGCTGAGCCAAAATGGTTATCTTTGTGGTGCTAGATTTTTGCTTGCAGGGAGGTTTCTACGTGGAGGAGTGCTCCAAAAATTGCATCCCACTCCATGCTACCTGAAGTTCTCTTTTCATTCAACCATCTCCTTCTGCTGTATGTGCAAACCTATAGTGATTCTAAAGCTGGAGGAAGATTTCCATTCGTCCATTAACTTACAGGTCAAATTCCCCTGACAATCAGGATTCAAAGACATTTACTACTATGCTTTCAAGTCAGCTAAATTTTTGCAGTCTCTAATAAATCAGGTTTAGTGTAGTTGTAGATTCCTGCTTGGTTGCCAATACTGGAAGCGAACATGAGATGTGATCCATTGGGCCGTGGGCTCCAGATGCCGGACTCCAGACTTAGCTACATTAGTAAAAAAACAGCATTCTGAATGTGTTATAAACATGCAACGGCAGATGGCGCTGTAGAGCACAAAACGTTTCTATGCAATTTTACATAGCGTTTTTTGCCTTTCGTTATAACAATTTAATTTATGACTGATTTATAGCATTTCCCCCCTGTGTGTAGATCTCTCCACCCACCCACTGGCTATTGTGTCAGTGAATGCTAGGATAACATTTGTCGGACTGAATGATGATAGTTGGAGTTGTTATCGTTTGAATTTGGTGTTTGGTCAGAGGTTTTTCAGAGCAGCTGAAGCAAGGCATTCTGCATATAGAGCCTGGATGGGGGGACTTCAGTCCTCCAGACATTGTTGGACTACAGTTCCCATGACCATTGTCCCTACTAGGCTGAGGCTGATGGGAGTTGGAGTCCCACATTTGAAGGGCCTCAGCTTCCCTATCCCTGATAGGGTGTTTGGTGGTGTTTAATCATCAGTGATCTCTGCCAGTTGAATTCTACAGGGGAAATAGTCCATTGTCTTCAGTCATAGCTCTCTGACAATGCTAACCTCAGAGGCCTAAACGTTAGTTAGATGGACCAAGAAGTGTGCAGGGTCACAAGTGATATGGTATTATTCCATTACTGCCCTCCTGATACAGAAATGGGAACATCATTGAATTGGAAATATTTTGGATTGCAAAGCCAGTACTGCTTTCATGGCACCTGTTCAGAGAAGTTTCCTGACGCTTTCACTGTTTAACCCCAGAGGCACCTAGGGTCAGACTTCCTCAAAGTTCAGAGATATTAATAACTTTAACTACTGGCCGCTGTCACAGTAGAGAAGGATTCAAAAGGCTGGTCACTTGAATCTCTGAGTCCACATAACTGCAAAAGAGGAAAAGCTTTTGTTGTTTTTTCAAGCATTGCAGAACTACCTGTCCAACTGGAACTTAGAATAACAGCACCTTTATATGTATGGGCAGATGAATCACATAGAACCTGGGGTAACTTATGCAATGGCTTTCAGATATTGTCGGGCTCCAGCTACCATTCGCCAATGATGTTTGGCAACATCACATTGGTTATGCCTGGTGGGGAGAGAAAAGTTCATTACAACCTTCTATATCTAAGGTTGGTCAGTCTGTCCCATCAGCTTCCCAAATTTTAATTATAGTTGATTATTTGCAAGGCACACAGGTGGCGCTGTGGGTTAAACCACAGAGCCTAGGACTTGCCGATCAGAAGGTCGGCGGTTCGAATCCCTGCGACGGGGTAAGCTCCCGTTGCTCGGTCCCAGTTCCTGCCAACCTAGCAGTTCGAAAGCACGTCAAAGTGCAAGTAGATAAATAGGTACCGCTACGGCGGGAAGGTAAACGTCATTTCCGTGAGCTGCTCTGGTTCACCAGAAGTGGCTTAGTCATGCTGGCCACATGACCTGGAAGCTGTACGCCGGCTCCCTCAGCCAATAAAGCGAGATGAGTGCCGCAACCCCAGAGTCAGTTACGACTGGACCTAATGGTCAGGGGCCCCTTTACCGTTACCTTTTTATTTGCAAATGTTTGTACAACCATAGTAGAGATGAATGGTACAAGAGGAACACCCTCCCACTGGATGTTATTGAATGCTGTAGTACAGGATGAAGGAAATACTTACAACGTCTTTCAACCATCTTGCGATTGCCAGTTTTCGGTGGCTGCAGCTGGTAACTAAAGTGGGGCCCTCCAATTTTTTATTTTTTTACTGCAACTCCCATCAGCCCAAGCCATCATAGCTAAAGGACAGGAATGATTGGAATTGTAGTTCATAACTTTTGAAGGGCGCCATGTTAGCTACCCCTGTGCTACAGAGAAATAGACTAATTCTTAGACTCTGTTTAATAGTTCCCGTTGGATTGCATTGATTGAAAACTTAGACTGAGTTTTAGTTAATGGGGAAATGGGGAGGAAATGCAGCACATCTTTGACTTTTAGAGCAATAGCAGGTTATTTCCACCCCCACAAGTTCTAACAGAGAGAAACGGAGACTGTTACTGTTTAATCAATATATTCAATTTATTTATTTCGTTGTACATATTTTTTTAAAATACCCAAGCGGTGCACAAAAAGAGAAAGTGAGTCATAGTGTAAATCATAAAACAAAGCCAATAAGTATTAAAAGCTGCAGAAATAAAATGGGCCAAGTTGGGAAGACTTGAGGGGAGGGACAAAAAGTTTTCAACAAACAAAAATTTTACAATGTTGGGGCTGACTTCTCTTGTGGTGACCAGAATTCCAAAGACCTATACCACAACACTAAAAGCATATGTGCTCAAGTCACTGTGAGCTTTACTGCAATTGTGCCACGTTCTGGTGCAGTTTCACACACAACCCCCTTTTACTTCAGATTTAATATCCACTGAAAAAGTCTTAATCTGCAGCTATAAACTCCAAGGATTTACTCCCTTGAATCTGTACATTATTTTTACATGCACCAGCTTGAAGGTGACAGATTTCAGAGACCACTTGGAAGAGGAACAGTGAAGAAAAATACAGCAAAATGCCTCTAACTCAACTATCCACACAAACCTGAGGAAACGCTTTAGAAATTGTTTTAATCCTTGTTATACAAACCTCATTATGTTACATAGAATTCACAAGCAGCATAACCTGAAAATGCTGCATAGTGTGTGGATATACGGGCCCTTTTTCATACCTAGTGTGAGTGCCCAATAGCATGAGATTATTGGGATTTCAGATTTTATATAAATGTGGTGAAGATCCAAAGTTTACTCATTGCATCTCATTGAGCAGGATAATTTTCTGAACTCTGGCATGGACCCTCTTCTGTGCTTGTTTCATGCACCAAAATATATGAGAAGAAATGGAAATACAATTAACCGGGTTGCTGAAGATACATTGAGAAAGTACATATTTGGCCTTTCCCCCCTTTGATAGAAAGATGGTTGCTTTGCCCAACTTCGCATAACAACTCTGTCCTGGCAAATTGTTTTTTGCATTATCGAAAATGAATGGATAAAATAGCTATATTGAATCTATAGGAGATGCTGCAGTAGGAGTAGCCAGTGTGGTGCCTTCCCGTTGTTATGGACCACAATTCCCATCATCCCTGGCCATTGACCATGTTGTCTGGAGCTAATGGGAGTTGTAGTCCAAACTATCTGCCAGCCCTGAGCTAGAGAAGGCATCAAAAGCATATAAATGCATGGCTTTGGGATAAACCCCTGTTTTTTCAAAATTGGTGTTGAAAAACCCCCCTGTTTCCCCCCAAAATTGGTATATCGTGCGTGCATCAATGTATAGGTAAGTATACCTAGACATTGCTTCTTACATATATTTTTACTCGCCCCTGCTCTTATACTATGCCAAGATGTTACCTATTTGATGTTGCTTATTAATGTAGTTGGTACAAGTGAAAAAATTAAATGTGATATGGGTCTCATCTAATGTAAGTCATTTTCAAAATGGACCAACTGAAGTAATTTGAGTCCCCTTGGTCTACTCTGAGAATGACTCACATTGGATATTAACCAATCTTCTTTCCTTAAAGGTCCCCCCAAAAGTGTATGCAACAAAATCTGGACTCATAACTCATAACTCTTGTGCCCATGCAGAAATCTGTATGTTTAGATCAGTGAGGCAGAATACAGCAGTGCTGTCAGAAGGCTGAATCTTTGTCTTCCATTGAGCCAACGGCCTCTCCCGTTTCCTATGTTAAGAACCAGGGAATGAACCAGATAATCTAATGGACCCTTTCCCCTGCTGACAAAGGGATTTGACCCTATTGGCAGGGTCAGCAACAGAGAAGACCTTTCTGTCTGTGACCTTTTCACTGTTTGATTGTAAGTCAGAATCCATTAGGGAAGATTCATGGATCAAAGACTGGGGTTCCGGATACAGTGACCACCTCTTGACAGACATGGCCATGAAGTGTCAGAGGTCACTTTGGGATAAAAGACCTGCTAGTTGGTGCTACGGAAAAGGAAAGGAAAATCTCAGTGCTTAGCAAAAGGGCCATCTCTTCAAGTTGGTTGAGTAAACGCTAGCATTTAGGAACACTGGTGTGTGGAAGGGAGAGAGGGAAGCAAGCAGGAAAAGAAACAGCAGGGTGTCTAGAGTCAACAACACGGCACCAAAATTATGGGATAGGTGTTTCCAGTTGCCTCCCCCCCCCTCCATCTTGGAATCCTTATAAGAATCTGTTGCAGGAGAGTGGCTGTGAGCAACATCATGGGAAATGTGTTTCTAGGACCAAGGTGAAACTCAAGCGCTCTTGCTATTTTTGCTGTTGCCAGGAAAGGTGATGATGTTGCATTTATAGTACAGTGGTACCTCGGGTTACATACACTTAAGGTTACATACGCTTCAGGTTACAGACTCTGCTAACCCAGAAATAGTGCTTCAGGTTAAGAACTTTGCTTCAGGATGAGAACAGAAATCGTGCTCCGGCGGTGCGGCAGCAGTAGGAGGCCCCATTAGCTAAAGTGGTGCTTCTGGTTAAGAACAGTTTCAGGTTAAGTACGGACCTCCGGAACGAATTACGTACTTAACCAGAGGTACCACTGTACTGAAATGTTTTCTGCATGCTGCTGTATTTGCTGTTATGTTGTTGTTTTATCACGTTATTATGGAATCGTTCTTGTGACTGATTTGAAGATGTATTTCTTTTTTTCTTCATTGTAAGCTGCTCTAAGCACGATCCTTTTTGTGGAAAGGCAGCATAAAGTTAAGATGAGGATGAAGCTGTGCCTTGCTATATCCCCTACATAGCCCTACGTGTTGTCTTCACTTCCTTTTTCATTTATTTATTTTCCAATTTCCATTTTAAAATATGTATAACCCACCTTTTCTTGGCAGAGCTCATGCCAGCTAATGGCAACACATTTATTTATTTATTTGGTTATTTAGTTTCGTAAGATTTCTTGCCCGCCTTTCACCACAAAAATAAAATATGCAGTTATAAAACAAACGAAACAGTTACTACCAAAGCGCTGCTTCTCTAGAAAAAGAGGTGCCGGAACTCACCATGAACGCCTCCCTTGTTTTCTTAGGATGGAGGTGCCTGAACTGAGTTTTGGTAAGTTCTGGCTGAAAAAAAAAGCTTTGGTAGAAACAATGGAAGACAATGACTTATACTGAAAATAGTACAAACATTTAAGACCCACTCCATATGTAAGAACAGTTTAAAATAATTTCAGTACAGATGCAGACTGGGATGAAGAGCTCCACTTAAAAGGGTTGTTGGAAGAGGAAGGTCTCTGGTAGGCTCTTAAAAAAAAACAGTGAAGATTATGCCTAGATAATATGTGGCAGAAGGGAATCGAAGGAGGGTCAGTGCCTTCTTGGTGGTGGCATTCAGGCTATGGAACTCCTTGCAACAGGAAATACAGCTAAACCCCTGTCTATGCCTATAGACATTTTGTTTAAAGCACCTTGGTTTAGATGTTTTTTTCAGTGGTGCTGCCTGAATATCAGCCAGTTTTATGGCTGGTGTTCAGCACTTCCCTGCTTTTTCATTTTTACTCTTTTATGATTGCTGCCTCTCTGGTTTTCTTTTGTATTATAAAGGGGGCGGGCCACCTTGATTCTTCTGTGCTTGTTTAAATAAATAGGGTGCTCACTGCCAGCTACCCTTGTGCACGCTAATCTCACATGCTCTGATATCTGTCCTTCTCACCTTTATTGTTTCCATGCAGCACATCCATGGGAGCCGACCACCACCTCACTTTGTGTACGACCCCTCGGCCTTCGCCTTCCGATCCCTGAGCACCTTGAAGCCTCTGAGCCCAATAGCTCCAGTTGAAGAACCATCATGTGCCTACTGAAGGAGATAACGCCAAACTCTAAGGAATCCTCATTCCAACCAACTTCCCAGCAGGGACTGGGTGTGGGAGGGCATGTTTTTGTTTGTTTTGCAATAACCACCAAGATTGTTGGTAACAGGAGATGAGTGGCCTTTCTCTTGCCTGTTTTTCATGCCGTCGTAACTTCTGAAGATTTGCAGAAAGGGAATGTCTGTGCATTGAGCAAGCTCGGCTCATAAGCCATAGTGCAATTATCAAGATGGTGTCTGATAACGCAGAAAGCTGTTTTTCTTACAATTAAAAGTTGGCATCTTGCCCTAATGAATGAGCAGTGATCCATGTGGTGGAATGTGAAGAATAAGCAGGGTTCTACCATTTCCCTCCCCAAATCTAATGGGAGTTGTTCTCTGTAGCCCAGTGAACCTTGCCAAGAATTAGAATGCTCTCTGGTCTCATCAACTAAAGGTCAAGGTGGATCTGGCTTAGCTGCCCCTGGAGGGTGGACCAGATCTTCTTTGTGCAACCACATTACAAGGCTGGAACAAGAAGCACATTGAGGTTGTGCAGCCCCAGGGTCACCTTGAGACACAGCACAAACACACACTTCTAGAGAACGTCCCAAAGGATTTTCTCATCTGCCGAGTTCACTAACATCACATGTTCTTGCCCTGTGCAGTCTAGAATATGCCATGGAGCCCCAGGATGTTCTATGTCTGGGCAGATGTTAGCCAGAAGGTACTCAGGAAAGAAGATGGGGCTGGAAGAGGCACAATTTCCTCTCACTTTGGCTAGAAAACCCCTTATTGAGCCATGAGAGCATCACTTCCTTGGGCGCCGTCCCCATCTGGCTGGGGAATATGTATGAAAACCATAAGTGCATGGTTGGGTTCCCAACCATGTGTCTGGCTCCATCCATGTGATCACACTGCTCACATCCTGCAGCTGCATGGGTTAGCACTGCAGGGGATAGAATAATGTGTGCTTGGGTTGCCTTTGATTTATATTCACTGCACTAGTTGAGATATAATAGGCACTGGGAGCAAACATCGGCTCTCAGCCGGCTGTTCAGTTGACTCTTTGTAGATCTGAGTGAGGGAGAAAGAGGAAGACAAAATATATTTTACTAACAGCATCTTTATGGGGGCCGGAATGCTGCTTTAACATGACTGCAGCCCCCTCTGCTCCACATTGATCATCTTTCTTCTTGCTTGTCTGCATTGACATAAGAGGGGCTAGTTTTTGGTGCTGTTAAATGGCCCAGATTTTACAGCAAGGATGGGGAGCCTATGATTCTCCAGGTGATGTTGGACTGCCACCTGTCCCAGCCAGCCTGGCTAATGGTTAGGGATGATGGGAGTTGTAGTCCAGGCAAATCTGGAGGGCCACAGAATTTGCTGCCTCTATTTACAGGGTCCCCTTCAAACCAGATGAAATCTACAGTGTCTCTTGGGCCTACACTGTTTTCTCTAGTTCTGTGATTTCAAAGATGTGTATTCAGACATCAGTCTTATCGGTGTACTATAATAATATGGTGTACAATCGAGCACCCATTTCTGATGTGTAATCACCATTTTTAATTTTGAAAAACATATATGCAAAACAATATTTGGGAAATGTGAGTCTGCCATAGCATGAACAACTTCTCTGAAACTTGGGGAGGAATTAAGTGTTGTGCTGTTCTGATCATTCCATCAGTGCAAGCTTGTCTGCTTGCCAAACAAAATTGCCCCCATCACCCCACACACTGTTCTAGGGGGTTCTCCTCCTGACCCCCCAGAGCAGATTTGGGAGAGATGCGGAGGAGGAGGGGGGAGCCCCATTGCACTGCCTTTGCACTAGCTCCTGCTAGCATGCTGGGTTAATTAAATGTGGGCCTTAGATCTTAATCTTGGCCATAGAACATATTCTGTATAGAAAAAGCCAACCTCAGTTGCTCATCCTTTGGAATCCCAAGTCCAGAATCTTTCAAAGAGTATGAGTTGACTCTGCTGCCTTAAGTCCTCCCTGCCCATAGGTGGCAGTGGATGGAATGTTTGTGATAATAGAGTCAATGCTTTGGGTTGTTTGGTTTTTTTTTACTGCCCCATCCCATGAAAGAAAAATTCGGTGGTGTGCACAGCCTTCTTTTCACCAGCATCAATGAAATAAAAAGCAGGCTGCTTTTTGTCTGCTGGCTTGCTCTGATAAGAACAAAATCAATGAGGAATGAAATAAGGCAGGTCTTTTTTTGAAACATTTCCAGTTGAAAGAGGGGAAATTTGCTCCCTTGTCTTTTATTGCTATTTTTGCAGGCTCTATGGTCAACAATGCATGGTGGGATTTGTAATCTTTATGGGCTTTAGCCTCCCTATATGACAAGGGCAAATGTAACCTAGTTTGCCGTTTCTGCAAGTTAGGTTTGGCCTACAAACAGCCAGCATGAATCGTGGTTAGGAAAGGTTTGGGGTGCTACTTCCCCTGCCTAGAGCCAACTGCTTGTCCCACAGACACTACAGAGCGCTCCCCCCCCCCTTGCTAAGCAGGATGACTATTTCTGATTGGCCCAGAATATGCCGTCCCAAATGATGCTCCAAGATGAAGGAATGGAGGGGAGACAAACCTCTGTTAATGTTGCCTTTCTTTAGTACTTTTGTAACATTTCTCTGTGGTTTTTCAATCAGAACAATAAAGTTACATTTTAACTGCTGCTATATTCACTGCTGGTTTTCTTGTCTCTGAGTTCCGAGGACATGAAAAGCAGGGTTTTAGTTTACTATTTCAAAATAGACAGGGCCCCCGGGACTCCCATGTTTAAAATATTCCTCATCCCACAACAAGGGAGCCCAAGCAGCTTGACTGGAATCAGTCACACAAGTTCAGGGAAGTTGCACAGGCTTGACCTTTGCAGTTTTTGCTGTAATAAAAGAAAAGGTTGCTTTTGCCACATTTTGCTGGTCAGCCTTGATGAGCAACAATTCTGCCCGGCCCCCAGAGGGAGTCATCAACCTTATATGCAACAGCAGTTTTGGTATTTCCACAGTGTTGTGAGGTCAGTGTGAGCAACTAGGTTACACATCTTGCATACATGAAACAAGAGCCTGAAATGACTGTGTGTGTGTGTGTGCGCGCGCAAATGACTGGCCACTGCCCTGCAGTGAGGAATTTTGGGTGTGTGTGTGCAAGGACTGGTTCACACAGCACTAAGAATGTGACTCCCTGCAGCTGATACTTAGAAAAGATTAGCCGTCTGCCAACAGTTTGCTGTTGAAAGTTAGAAGAGACATTGCTGTGAGAATAGAATTATGGTCTATAGGCCAGGGTGGCAACCTGGGCTGTACTCCCTTGGTGAGAGGACAGGAATCGGAGATCATGTACCAGAGTTGGGCAGAAGTGACACTGAGGGTGGGCGTGGCCGAAACCAAAAGTTGGGTGGGCCACCCCTCTTCTCTCTTTCCCTCTCCCCCCTTCATCATCCATCACCAGATCCAACCATTCATACTCCAGAGTCAGTAATCTATCCCGTTCACACAGAAGCAGTCTTGAGGCATGAGAAGTTTGGCCTGAAGTTGATCAGTCCTTGACTACCCAGTAGCTGCAAGCCTCAATTGAGATATTTGGTGAATATCTTTGAACAATTATGAAAGCTCTTCATATACATATATTACTCCCTTTTTCAGGAGAATAGTGCTATCAGTGTTAGCCAAGTCCTTTGTGTCTCGAAGTAGTGCATGCCATCAGCGAGAATTGCACCCATGATCAGCTGTACCCATGATCTGTATCTGAATGCCAAACTATATATTACAGAAGGCATAAGGAAGTTATAGCCCTCTAAATGTTATTGGTCTTCAGTTCCCACCAGCCCCAGCCAGCATGGCTAATGGTCAGGATCTGGGATAATTGGTGTTGTCATCCAGCAGCGTTGGAGAGCACCAGATTCCTGATTTTCCCATCCACCACAAGGATCCCACCAAAAATCCCCCCCAGGAGCTGCTATTTACCCCCCAAGGTGCTGTTTGCAGCTGGAGGGGCATTATCGAAAGGAATAGGAAACTCTTCCCAGACTGGACTGCCAATAACACCATTTTCTTTAAAATAAAAGTGGCCCAGTTAAGCACACTTTCTAAAAAGCATGAATAACATATAGTTCTGTCCGAGTGTCCCAAGTATAGCTGAACGGCTGTTACTGGAGAGAATGCTGGACTACATGAAAATCTGGCCTGAACCAGCATGATCATTTTAATGCCAAGTTAATATGGTAGCTTTTTGGAAAAGGCTAAATAAAAATAAATCAGTATTTATTTTAAAGGCTAGTTGTGCTGGCTGCAGTTTTGGATTAACTTTCCCACTGTGATTCGCTATGATGGCATTTATATTGCTCATCTCCTGACTTGCATCTATGATGGAACTCAAGGTGACATATGTCAGTTTGCCAGGAGGTCTTGTGCAAGGCTGCTGCTTCATATGCCAACACTTTGGGTTGTGATTCAACAAGTCCTCTGTTAATGTTGAACTGCTAGAGGATGAATGAAGTCTGGGTGGTACTAACATAGGAGCTGTAGTTCAGTGAATTTGTGCAGCTGCTCATATGTACGAAATCTACTGCGTGTGCCCAAAGGATGACAGTTGTTTTAAATGCCTTCTCTTTTGTTCAGAGAGGTTGCTTCATGATGTAAACTGAGCACAGCTGGTCGGCGGTTGAGCTTGCGGTTAACAGCCAGAGCAGTTCCAGTAACATTTGAGTCCCAGCCCTCATCCTGTTGCCTCGGCGTGCAGGTGTTTCCCTTCAAAGGTGAAAGCAGCTTATTTAGATTCCAAAAAGGGGATGGATACTCAGAACATAAACAGAGGCCAATGGCCCATCGAGTCCAGCATCCTGTTCTCAGAGGGGTCAACCTACAAGCAGGACCACAGCGTAAGAGCGCTCTCCTCTCCTGTTTCCAGCAACTGGTATTCAGAAGTATTACTGCCTCCTGACTGTTGAGGCAGAACATGGCTATCATGGCTAGTAGACATCAAGGTAAAAGGTAAAAAGGTAAAGGAAGAAGAAGAAGAAGAAGAAGAAGAAGAAGAAGAAGAAGAGGAGGAGGAGGAGTTTGGATTTGATATCCCGCCTTTCACTCCCCTTCAGAAGTCTCAAAGTGGCTAACATTCTCCTTTCCCTTCCTCCCCCACAACAAACACTGTGAGGTGAGTGGGGCTGAGAGACTTCAGAGAAGTGTGACTAGCCCAAGGTCACCCAGCAGCTGCATGTGGAGGAGCGGGGACGCGAACCCAGTTCCCCAGATTATGAGACTACCGCTCTTAACCACTACACCACACTTGCTCTCAGTGGTTAACATCACACTGAGAAGCATCTGTTTTCCCTTAAAAAAAAATCTTCAGCATCCAGCCTGGGGGTGAGTTCTGTATAACTCAGAAGTTTGCACATGGTATTGTGAGCATTAGTTGGTCCCAATAAAGCTATTGGTTTTCCGGGGTGGGGGGAGGTAAAGGACCCCTAGACATCCAGTCAAAGGCGACTATGGGGTGCGGTGCTCATCTTGCTTTCAGGCCTAGGGAGCAGGCGTTTGTCCACAGACAGCTTTCTGGGTCATGTGGCCAGCATGACTAAACCGCTTCTGGCACAACGGCACACCATGATGGAAACCAGAGCTCATGGAAACGCCATTTACCTTTCCGCCACAGCGATACCTATTTATCTACTTGCACTGGCATGCTTTCGAACTGCTATGTTGGCCGGAGCTGGGACAGAGCAATGGGAGCTCACTCCTGGCTGTTGAGGCAGAACACAACTATCATGGCTAGTAGATATCAGTAGCCTTATTTGCCATGTGTTTGTCCAGGCCTCTGTTAAAGCCATGCAAGATGGTGGACTTCACTGCTTCTTGTGCAAGCGAGTCCTATAGTTTATGTGCCATGTGCAGAAGTAATTTATTTCCTCTGCCCTGAATCTTGCAGTCTTGGATGTTTTACCAGTTTTAGTGTTAATGAGAGCAAGAGAAAAACTTTCCTTTATTCCTTTCCTCCATGCTGTGCATAATTTTACAAACTGCTATCATATTGCCTCTTCCTCGTCTTTTCTTTAAACCATAGGTAAGCAAACTAAGGCCTGGAGGCCGGATCTGGCACAATCGCCTTCTAAATCCGGCCCATGGACGGTCCGGGAATCAGCATGTTTTCACATGAGTAGAATGTGTGCTTTTATTTAAAATGCATCTCTGGGTTATTTGTGGGGCATAGGAATTCATTCATTTTTTTTCTCTATTCAAAATATAGTCTAGCCCCTCACAATGTCTGAGGGACAGTGGACTGAAAAAGTTTGATGACTCCTGCTTTAAACTAAAAAGCCCTCGAACGCTGCAACTTGTCTCCATAAGGCTCCACCCACTTAATAAATTCGCTTGTCCTTTTTGGAAGCTTTTCTCGTGGTGTTTCCCTCACCGCTACGAAACGTTCTCCAGCCTCCTTTGATCTCTGTACCTCCTGATCTGCAAAAGTGTAGCACCCTGCTTGTGGTTAACGCTTAGCTGGAATGAAATATTCAACGCAGCAATAGAGAAATTAAAATAGTAATTTATTTGTCAGACAAATAAATAAGAGGCACAGTGGTACATGGTTACCAAGCTCTGGCCTGGCCTCCTGCCATTCTGGCCAGCACTTATATTCCCTTAATCCAGCCCCCTTTGCTCCTCCTGTGGCTGCCTCTGTCCAATCAGCCTGGTTGAAATTCCTATTGGCTGTTTGGTAGAACCAATCACAAAAGATACACCCACAAAAGATACACCCACTTCCTTGCCCTTATAAGGGAGACAAAGAGCTATATATATGACATATAAGTAATAATATATCTTACATGGAATCTTAATTACCAGCTCACCTCTTGCCTTCCTTGCCCTATTGCCTTCTAAAACAAATGTTTAATCTTACATTTTTTATGTTCAACAGATGTCAAGGATCTTGAGTTTCACATCAACATTGAAAGATTTCCTTCATTTAATGTTTCTAAACAAAATGCCTGACAACTATATATCAAGACTGCTTGGATGGCGTCTTCTGTCTGGCAGGGGGGGGGGGCTGGTGGCTGACTTAATTTCAGGATAAATACAACTCTTACAACCATATGAAATAAGAATCTAGCATTCCTTAAATCCTTTGCATAATTACATTTAAGCCAATATATTTAAGCTAATATATTTCATACATTTATCATAGGTAGCCTCTTAAAAGAATAAAGCTTTTCAAAGTAAAAAGGAAGAAACTCAGTAAAACAGCTTTTAAAAGAAGCCTCTTCAGTTTAAGAAAGAATGGCTTTAGAAAAAGACTTCCCCAAAAATGCTCTCTTTCTTCTAGCTAAATGTTTTTTTTTCCATTTGCTCCTGGCCTTTCAACCTTAGAAAGAAGATCTGGCTCATTTTACTGGGAGGCACATTAGTATTATCTTACCCCATTCCTAATGGTGTTTTTTCAGCCTTGGGGCAGCATATGTAATTCTCCCTTTTTATGACTTTGAGAATTGTTTTTCTACTATAAATCAATGGGGCCCTCTTGTCTTAGGAGAATGGCCAAGGTTTTCTCTGCCTGGCATGAAACATTTGAAAATCCTTTTTAAGCTCATTTTTAAATACAAGCCTTGATTGAAATATATAGAAGCTTTGATAAAAATGCAGGCTTATGGTTAGGTGCCTCAAAAGCACAAGGACTTAGCCCACAACATCTTCTCCTAAGCTTTAATTTGAAATGTGGGAAGCCAGGGAGGCTGGCTACCAAGTGGCGTAAGAGTTTGTTTTAAGGCCTCCCCTTAAAAAAACTGGATTAAACACAGCACTATAAACATGATTCTTAACAGGCTTAGGGATAACCCCAGTGAGCCCTGGCTTAAATAATACCTTGAATGGTTTTACAGCTATAGAGTTGCTGAGAATCGACATCTTTTGCGAACGTTTCAAAGGGGCGAGTGCATTTCTATTTCTTTCCTTGTTGTCGTGTTCTCTCTTAATGAGCTCCCTCCTTGCACTTGCTGAACAACTCAACAGCTCCTTGCAGCCACTGTTTTCTCTCTTGCATCCACTGCTGCTAATCAAGCCACTTACGCTCCTAGACTCGACAGCAAATCATTTCAGCAATTACTACCCAAGAACAATAAAATGCTACTGTTTTTTTCCCCTGGTGTCATTAGCGTGTCCCAGACATTGTGTTCTCCTGCTTTGACGTGCAGTAATAGTCCCGTCCAAATGCATTGCCCGCCGCATTGCAGCTTCCCAGCTGTGCCAGCTTCCCAGCCACAATGGCTTCTCCCTCCTCGGAGACGCTGTTAATTTTCAATTGGAGCCCTCCAATCCGCTCCTGCTACTTGGGGAGTTGCTGTTTAGCCTGTGATTTGCCTAATTTAGTATTCTAATTACTGAATTGGCTGGGCAGCCATCTGTCTGCTACGTGAAGTTCCTTGCAACCCCATTCCGAGTATGAGGCCAGTGAAGTTGTAGAGAATACTGAAGACCCATTTAGTCTCTGTAAGGAAAACGAACCTTTGGAGCATTGTCAACAAATCCAGAAAGGGTGGCTTCCTCTTAAGTTTCATGAGCTCTTGACCTTTCTTCTGGGCTCAGGTTGGTCAAATTGTCTCTGTCTTCTGCACAGGGTGACCACCATCACATTGCCAAAAAGAAGAATTTGTTCCTGGTAAAAGAGGACAAAAGAGGGGAAGATTTGCATGTGCTAATATATATGTATACATGCATATTTCAATGTAATTACTGTAATTTAAACATCGAGGTCCAGCACCAAGGGCCTTTTGGTGGTTCTCACACTACTAGAAGTGAAACTACAGGAACCAAGCCGAGGGCTTTCTCAGTAGTGGCACCCACCCTGTGGAACGCCCTCCCACCAGATGCCAAGGAGATTAGTAACTATATAACTTTTAGAAGACATCTGAAGGTAGCCCTGTATAGGGAAGCTTTTTAATATATAATGCTTTATTATGATTATATATATGTTGGAAGGTGCCCAGAGTGGCAGGGGAAACCCAGTCAGATGGGTGGCATAATATTGTAGTTCTTATTCAATAGTAAATAATAATAATAATAATTACAAGTCAAAAGCCAAACCATTGGCACTTTCAAAGTGCTCAGTATTAAAAGCATGTATTTGCCTGGCATTGGAAGGACAACAAAATTGGTGCCAGGTAAGCTTCACTTGAAAGAACAATGGGCAGACACCACAGAATCTACCTGGATCCCACTGACTTCACCAGGTATCCTATATTTGAAGCTGTATATATCAAAGTGCAGTTAGGGCCAGCCTTTGAGATGCCCTGAATGGAGTTCCATTCTGTCTTTGGCTGTTGAGTCTTCATCCCTGAACTCTGTAGTCTTCTTACCACTACTGCAACCATCACTGAAGATCCGTTGGAAGTCCAGATTAGTCTCTTCCAGTTGCCAGGTGCTTCTTGGAAGCAATCCTCATTTGCCTTCTTCAGCCCTCTGCTCAGCCCCTCTGTAGAGCTAGCACTTGGAAGCAAGTGCTCCACTTGCCCAATGGCTGGGCCAGCTGTGGCATTTAGATATTGTAGCAATGGAAACTCGGAATGAGATGTTGGGAAATTAAAATAAAACCTCAGTGTTACGAAAACTAACCAAATGATTCAGGCCTAGGAAACTTGCAACATTACAACAGTTGACATTTGGGCCAAAGAAAGAGTCCCAGCCACCTACACCCTGATTTGGATCACTGAAGGTTCTTTTTCCCCCTTCCAATTCCTCAAAGTTTCTCAAGAGCAGTTCAGACAATTGTGCAACTGAATTATTGTTGACCTGTCTGTTTTTTTCCTTCAGGTTCACATCTGCTTCAAAACATGTGTTGATGGTTATGCAGGAATCAGATTGGGCCAGCAAGGATTCAGTAGGCTTTGCTGCTGCTGGCTGGGTTCAAATCTAGCTTATCAAACATGCATTTGTCAATGTAGACTGTTAAAAGCAGCATTGTGGAAATATTTGATGTATAACACTTATGTAGAAAGTATGGTAAAATATCTAGATTCCCCATAGCCCAAGTTGTGTACATTCCATGCTTTGGAAAAGGATGAAAAGAAACAGGTTCTGTATTTGAATTCTTCATCCAGCTTCTGTAATCTGAATAAATCACTGCTATCAAGGGAAATGTAAAATATTCAGGGCAACTTCCAATTGCCTTGCCGTTTTCCCCAGGAAACAAATGGCAATCGGGTTTTCTGCAGATTGCTGTTTGTTCCAATTTGGTGCTAAAGAGCAGGTTTTCCGGGGGAAAGCGGCAAGACAAAGGCAAAACTGCTTAGAGCCATGCTTTGTAGGCCCAGGACAAGCGGGAGTATGGCTGAGCCCTCAGTGTGCATAATGCCTCCTGCTATTGATAGGAACAATATTGAACTACTCTGACCTCATTCATGACCGACTTCTGATATATCCAGTTACAGATAGGTAGCCGTGTTGGTCTGCCATAGTCAAAACAAAACAAATTCCTTCCAGTAGCACCTTAAAGACCAACTAAGTCAGTTCTTGGTATGAGCTTTCGTGTGCATGCACACTTCTTCAGAAGAAGTATCTGAAGAAGTGTGCATGCACACGAAAGCTCATACCAAGAACTGACTTAGTTGGTCTTTAAGGTGCTACTGGAAGGAATTTGTTCTGATATATCGCCATCCACTGCTCACATGTCTTCAAGCTTATATTTGCAGAAACACATACTTGCTTGAAAGAGCAAAAGCTGGCATTCTTAGCATGCAGAATTTTGTATCCGGCACAGAATTCCGTGCTTGCACAGATCCACAGAACAGACAGATCGCTGGAGCCAGTTGTCTTTGTTAACTGCTGACAGAAATAATAGAAACCTCTTAACAACCACAAAGGAGTATTGGGATTCAGATATATGCATACCAGAGAGTTCTCTAGCTGTCTGTCCTCTTCTTTCCAGTGCTGTGTTCAGTCTGGAACGTTGCTGTGTCTAGCAGTTGCCATTCATACCCCTACAGAGGAATGGATGGCATAAATCAGGGTTGGGCAGCCGGCAGTCCTCAGTGTTGATGGACTCCAACTCCCATCATCCCATATCATTTGCTAGCCTAATTAGGGATGATAGCAGCTGGAGTCCAAGTGCTTCTGGGAGGGCACAAATTTCTTAACCTTGATTTAGATGGATAAATAGGCCATGTGCTAACAATAAGAATAATGATGATGATGACGATTGCTGGAAGGGCCAAAGGTGTATTTCAGGCATAGGCAAACTTGGCCCTCCAGATGTTTTGGGACTGCAACTCCCATCATCCTTAGCTAACAGGACCGGTGGTCAGGGATGAAGGGAGTTGTAGTTCCAAAACATCTGGAGGGCAGAGTTTGTCTATGCCTGGTATATTTGAATGGCCACAAAAATTGCTCATGGAGATGGCCTTAGCTTTCATTCCAGTGGTTGACTACTCATGTGATAGAGAGTTATTTCTTTATGATCCTTGAAAACAGGTATCTCAAGCATGCTCAAATTAACTGCTTCAATCCATCAACAATATAACACAATATATATTACAACTTGAATTAAGCTTGTTTGCTGGGGGTATATGGTAGCCAAATTCAGGACCCCTGTTCATTGCAATCACGGAAGATAGGAATATAAGAGCTGTCTTATATGAAGTCTGATCACCGGTCCATCTAGTTCAGTACTGTCTACTCTGACTGGCAATGGCTCTCCGTGGTTTCAGCCAGGGGACATTCTCAGTTTTAGCTGGAGATGTCCAGGATTGAACCAGGAACCTTCTGCATGCAAGGCAGATGCACTACATCTCCAGATAAAATTGAGACTATCCCCTGGCTGAAACCATTGAGAACCATGGCAATATGATAGCCTCCATATGTAGACAAACACAAGCTTTCAAATTCCACAGGAGTCTCCATCATTCATCTGTGTTCTAGAAAAGTGTGCATTAAAATAGCTGCTTTGTTTCTCTTGCAGGCCCACAGTGCTTAAGAGAAGAATTAAAGCAGCCAGCCTATTTGTTGAAATTTGCAGTTTGCATCACTCAGCTGGCATCGTGCGCAACGTCTGGCTTCGGAAAGCCATAGCAGTGTCTCCCCTTGCATGCTGCCCTTGAACTGCCGCAAGTGTGAGTGGTGACGGCTCAAGCTGGCATTTCACCCACTTGGCTGCGGGAGAGAAGAAAGGGATCATGGGGAAAAACCAGCCTCCAACTGGCTGCTGTCAGATTGGCAGCCTTTTCTCACATTACAGTGAAGGGAGCAATGCTGTAAGCTGCCTTAGGTCCTGCACTGAGAGAAAGGCGGGATATGTAATGTAATGTAATGTAATGTAATGTAATGTAATGTAATGTAATGTAATGTAATGTAATGAAAGCAGCAGCCGGGCTAAGTGCACCCTGTCTTGTCTATGGGATCACTGTGGTAACAGTCTACCCTAAAGGACATTAGAATGATAGATGGGCCATCTACCTTGTGCTCACCTGCTGGAGGTGAGGTTGCAAAATGAATGATGAGAAAATTACAGCTGAGCAAGCCTTGACTCTGCAGGGCATGGGCAGGGCACATTCCTAGCAGACAAGGGAAATAAATCCAGCCCTTTGGTTATCTCCCCGTGCATAACCCCAACACATATTTCTGCTATGCACTCCACTTCTGGGGTTATGATGTGGGCAAACCCATTTCCTTCATGTCATGAGATACACACTGCTTTGACTTCCCCTGCTTGTAGATTGCAATGCCATGATCAGCTCTTGCTCCAAGAACAGTCTGGCATAATGGGGAAAGGTTCCTTTGAGCAAAAGCAGAGTGCCATTCTTCCCTCTGAAGATACTCATTTCTAAAAGCTGAGGATCAGAGCTTTAGCTAGGTTGCTTTAGAACCTAAGTACAAAAAGCACCACTGAGTTGTAGATCTGACACACTTCCAGGTGAGGGCTTAATAATAATAATAATAATAATAATAATAATAATAATAATAATAATAATTATACCCCGTCCATCTGGCTGGGTTTCCCCAGCCACTCTGGGCGGCTTCCAACAAAACACTAAAATACAACAACCTATTAAACATTAAAAGCTTCCCTAAACAGGGCTGCCTAAACAGGGCATTGTAAATTCAGGTATCACACATGGATCATTGGCAGCAGTTTTTAAAAAGCACTTTTTGCGTTTCTCTCAGGTTAAATCTGGATTGGATTTGGAGCGGATTGGAATATAGGCTGGTGTTTTGATGGCAAGGACATCATGTGGGCTCTGCAAAACAAAAAACAAAACACCTTGCGTAGATGAGTAGCACCCACCCCACAATAAACACCTGTCTGAAACTGCCCTTGGTCTTGTAAAAAAGAAAAAGGAGAAAACTGCATCAGCAGGAGATGAAAGAGCAGAGGGGTTTATCAAACAAGAAAAAGCCTACTGGTGCATCAGTGCCTGGGGACAATGATGCAGACACATGTCTGAAGGGCAGGGGTGGGGAGCGCATAAAAGCAAAAACTGAGCAAAGATGGGGGAAGCTATGACCCCCCCCACCCAGGAGACTGGAGGGAGGAGGGGAGTTGGTCACAACAGGAAGAGGAGACTCCTTGAATTCTTTGGCAACCTGCCTCATCTCTGCCTCTTGCCCCCTGCCCAAGCCTCCACTTCTGCCTTTGAGTCTAGACTGCTGTCTGCCACAGCCTCTTCCAGCTCACTAAACCCTGTTGCCTCTTCAGCATCCGACACCTCCTGCTCATAGCTGTCAACTTTTCCCTTTTCTTGTGAGGAATCCTATTCGGAATAAGGGAATTTCCCTTAAAAAAAGGAAAAAGTTGACAGCTGTGCTCCTGCTCCCAGTCTGTCTGCCTCCCCTTCTCCCTCTGACCACTCATCGCCATCCCACCACCAATCCCTGGCTCTGAGCCTTCTTCCCTCGTAGGTTCCCTCAGGGGTTCCCCAACTGCCTCCCTCCACTCCTCTGCATCCAGCCAGTCTATGACACCGGCATCTCCAGGTACGTCTGGGGAAGGCATCCGTCGGAAAACCTGGAGAGCCACAGCCATTTAGTGTAGACAGTACTGAGTCAGATGTAGAGAGCACTGTAGTAACACCCAGCTAACTCAGTGTAAGTCAGCTGCTGGTGTTCCCAGTCTCTCAACAACTGCTTCCGAAAGTGTTAAGTAAGTGTTCTTTTCAAGCTCTTGTTCCGAACAGTTTATATAGCAGACGGTACAAATGAGCAAACATGCTGCCCTAGAGAGGCGACAACTTATCTGGAGGGTGTACATAATCAGGAATTTCAGAAGGAAAAGAATGCAAGCTATTTACCATTAAATCTGTTGCTGCAGGGAAAGATTTCTAAAACCCCTTCGCCAAGCAAGCTCCTTCCCCGCCCCTGGAAGGTTTCTCCAGCTTCAAAACAGCACCAGCTCATTAAAAGGCAGGGCAGCCAGGCTTCCATTGCAGCCTCACACTTTTTCTTTCAGAGTTTGTGGTTTTATATGGGTCTCCCGCAATCCCCACCCCACCCCCCCGTCCCCAAAAGCATCCACTTGACTGCCCAGGAACCTACAGCACCATCGGCTGAGAAAGCTCTGGCGAAGAACAAACTCCCTCGAGTTTGGAGCCCTGGAGGGCAGCCATGTTGAAACTATCATTGTTTCGGCCCATGTCTTTCATTAAAGGCTGCCAGATAAATATTTACAGCTGGTCATGGGAGGAGGCAAGCTGGAGGGACCTTGCCACATTTTTCTTCATTTCACTGCTCATCTGGCGTAGGCTTTTGCATCTATGCAGTATTGCGTTGAATTTGTCGTTGCTGTTGTCATCTTGGTGCATTAAGAATTGTGAGCTTTCATTTCAAAATAAGCCATATCTGAATCCCACTGTATTACCAACATGGCAACATCTTGTAGAGGTTTTAAGGCATATGCCAGAACATAGTCCTTGGTGTTTAATGAATCCCAAATTTCAAGGGAGCTCCTCCCTGCCTGGTTTTGAATTGTGTTACATCTGGTAATCTCCCGCTACCCTGGAAATCTGAGATGCCCTGTGTCAATGTGGCTTCTGGCCTTGTGGTGCTGCTATGGAATGCCAGGTCAGCCTGCAATATGTTCCGTCATACATCTGACAAAGTGGGCCTCAGTCCACAAAAGCTTATTCTACAATCTGTGAGTCTTTAAGGTGCTTTTGGTGTAATGGACTATCATGGCTGCTGCTCTGGAAATTGCACTTGGCCCTAGTGGGACAAGTTGGGAATACTGTTGGTGTTGTGCCCATCCCACCCCACCGAACTGTCTCCCTGAGATCACTAAGCTGGCCTTGGATCAGGTGCTGAGGACCCGCTGGATGATCGTCCTGGGTGTCGTCAACTTCCATGCAAAGGCTGCCTCATCAGAAATAGCTCAGGACTTGAAAGTGTGCACTTAAGAATGCGCCCCAGAGTTTTTCTTTTGAAGATGGGTTACCTGACATCAAGGTAGTGTCCGGTGATCACAGTCTCACCGGAATGGCTTCAAGGCTGTGCACCCATGTTAATGGGAGAACCTGAGGTGGACTCCATGCCAGGACACAGCCTTCATTGAGTCCCTGAGAGTCCTGACCACTGAAATTGAATGCAGTCTAACCTATTGGTTTAAGCCCAGTTTAACCTACTTTGCCTCTCTATGGATGACATCCTTAGGATGATATATTTATATATTTTTGCATGGCAACAAGTGAATCTGATCAAGCTGCATTAAAAAAAAATGGTATTTTGATGTGACTCTGAAGGGAAAGGTTACGTGATGGGATGCAGCAGTTTTGGCTTCCTGGCATGGCTATTACCACAATTTTCAATCCACGCAGCTTTCAGCGAGTCAAAGTGTTCATTGAGCATCAACTGGAATAAAAGAGCTTTGGAGATGTTTAAAAGGAACCTGAAAAACTGTCATGGAGAATGGGGGAGGTAAAAACAATCCATAATAGACAGCTGGGGATTCAGCATACTGTTTAGGTCTCCTGTCTGTGATATACAACCTACATCTGTCCAAACACAGACCCCCTTCCTTTGCTTGCCGAGATGAATCAACAACAGCTCGGCAATGATCGTTTCCAGCTCACACTGAGGCCTACAGATTAGAACACTCCGGATTCCACTTGTCAAACTGTCTCACTAGGACTTGGCCTGCGTTGGGTTTCATGGTTTGTTTTTAAAACTCCCTCAGAGATATTCGTATGAAATTGACTTGTGTTAGAAAGTTTATTTGGTTTTGGGATCCAGTAGGCCAAGACAGGGAAACTGGGAGGAAGGCATGTAGGGATCTCTGTCCCACAGCCTTAGGGGAAGGGTAGCTCAGTGGTTGAGCATCTGTTTTGCTGAGATGCTGAGTTCAGTCCCAGCAGCATCTCCAGAGAGCCCTTTCTGAAATCCTGGAGAGCCTCTGCCAGTCAGTGATGGGGGAACCATATACAGCACCTTGAGCTTCTTGGAAGAAAAGGTAGGATAAAAAAGTAATAAGAAATTAAAAAGCAAGCAAGGCAATACAGCACCTCTTTTTCCATTCATGCTTCTGCAGGCAATATTAACCCAAAGCAACCCCTGACACAGCAATTCTTCTGGGATTTAATTACTGGATTGTTTTATTTGTGTGAGAAATTCTTCATTCAGTGGATAGGGAGGAGGATGAATCAAAGAACAGGGTTAAAAGTTGTATAAATATGGGCATTTTGCAACTCCCAAGTGCTTGACATTCCAAGTGAAATAATGTTTACCAGGCCTACTATTTGGTATGTGGTTAGATATTTACCTGTGCCATACCAGAACTGTGCCATACCAGAACTCCTCCATGGGTCAGCAGGTTGTATTGTGTTAATTAAAGTGTGTGATGGTGGCAAGGAAGGAAGAATTTCTTGGGAGAAAGGGTTCATGCCACATATGAAAGGAAGAATGATGCTTTGATCTGTTTATTTTAGGAAATATATTGCTTGCTTCACCAGCGCCCATTCTCTTCAAAAGGCCTCAGACTCATTGTCTCAGCAGAAATCTGGAGTTGTTTGTAGTGGATTAACAAAGGATGGATTAAGAAAGACAGAAAGCCACACAGTGGACTAAATATCTAAGGATGCAGTCAACGGCTGGGTATATGTGTTGTGTTTTTATTTCCCCTGATTCAGAAATGCTGTGGTTTCTTTCCTTGCCTCTCCGTTGAAATCCAGCACCTGTTTTGCCACCTTATGGAGAAGCCAAAATTTTCCGGTTTACTTGGAAAGAAATTCACTTGGTGCAATGGGTCTTAGCACATAGTACTAATCTTTGCAACCTTCTTCGAAGGGAGACTTGGCCTGCTGGCCAAATCCAGCCCTCCAGGCCATTCTCTCTGGACCCCAGGATGCTCTCCACGCCATGCCCCTCACTAGCCTTGATCCACAATTCCCTCATTTTCTCCAATTGGAATGTTTCTTTGAACTGTGATGATGCTTCTTGCTGAACTTGATTGAGAGATTGATGGGTGGCAGCAACGTAGAAACCACTGGCTTTTGCACAGCTGCAATGGAGCCCACTGGACAAACACAAGAGCGACATGTGCTGCTCCTCTCCCCTTTGCCTCTGACTGCTACCTTGCACTAGCCCCTGGCAGGTTCCCTGCAAGGAAATGCAGCCCTTGTGCTGGAAAGGTCCCCTACCACAGTTTTATGGGTTGGTCCCCCTTGGTATCAGTACAGATGGAGAGTGAGCTATAATAAATATTTTCAAGAATAAGCAAGCGCGCAAATAAATCGCTGCTGAGGTACATCCACAATTGTGAGGTGTCACAAACTGTTACCATTGTTGAAGTAAGGGCAGCGCAATCGCAGCTAAGAAGCTCAAATGATATACAGTGGACCCTCTAGTTACGTACCACTCTGGATACGTAACTTTCGGGTTACGAACACGGCAAACCCGGAAGTGTATACTGCACATGTGCAGAAGCGGCGCCTCCGCCTACGGACTTTTCGGATTGCGAACGGACTCCCAGAACAAATTTAATTTGTATTCGGAGGGTCCACTGTATATGACTGAAACCCTTCTTTGGAAATTAAACCAATGTCCAGACTTTAACATTCAAAAACTTTACTTACAGAAACATATAGTTATAGATGAATCAAAACATATTTACAGTCAAGCACGGGCTCACAGTCTCTTTTTCTAACTTCCAAACAACTGTATCTTCCTCTTTTTCCAGAGCTCAGCAGTGAGCCTTCTGTATCACAATTAGGCCATGCCTTGCAGCTCATTTGAGAGATAACCACTTTTACCTTCTCCTGCAGCTTTGCTCTCTTTCAAGCAAAGAAGCACTCCAACACTCTATGGAACTTAGCAGTGTTTACAGTGGATTCTAAAACACAGTCATCTTGCTTCACATAGAATGGAGTCTCTCTTTCACTAGATACTTCCCATGTGACCAATGTTAGCCAACCACTTGAGAACTACTGGAGAGAACTTTCTAGAATTCAGTGGCCAGCCAATCAGATTTAAACACATAGTAATGCATAGAATTTCAGTGAACTTAATTACTAAACTTAGCAATCATTGGCTAGGGACTACCTCTGATGTCACAATAGGTAATGGCAGATGAGTGGATATAAAAGAGCCTTTTCCTCTTCCCTAACAATGTAGAGTGGGCAACAGCTGTGATATCCTGCATTGCCCAGTCTTCCATCTGTAGGAGGCCCATTCGCAGATGAATGGAGGCTACCATCTGGTTGTGGGATTGCAGCCTGAATGCAGCTGATATCCATGGTCAGAAGCTGGATGATATCTAGAGATGGACCTAGTGGAAGATGGAAGATGCTGGTAGGTGGAATTTGTATTTGAAAATCAGTGAATGCAACAAGGCTGAAGCAGGCTGATATTTGTTTTTTAAAAAAAATATTTTTATTGAATTTTTCAAAGAAAAACAAAAGAAAATTTAACAATCCAACATAAAAATCCACAAATATTACAAAGGAAAAAAACAAAGAAGAAGAAGAAGAAAAACACATAAAGAACAAATTCAGCATAAAAAACTCTCTTTCAAATTTGTAACCTTCAAAACCTTATTTCCCTTACTTCCACCCGCCTCCTTTCTTGATATTTGTGGCTGATATTTGTGGATGTAAAATGACTGAAGCTGGTCGACATCAGCTGGTGGGTATTTGTGGGTTGAAGCCGAGGCCCAAATGTTTATGAATGGAGAGTGAATTATCAGTGAATATGTATGTTGGCGTTCTTCATGGATATTGGCTGGCATATGCTTGTGGGGGGTGGGTTTCAAATGTGGTCACTGTGAATGGTGTATGCATATGCATGACTGTGATGTCTGAAAGGAAACTGGTGGATATTCATGAACAGATGAAACCTGAAAGCTGTGCTGATGCCTCTCCAGCTATTACCTTTGGCTGCAGATGTCAGGAGTCCAGGTTCCCAGCTTGATAACACGGTAAGCGTAGGTAATTAAAAAGGAGGATTTATTGCAAAAACAAACAGATAGCTTTGGGCAGCCCTAACGAAGCCACTGACATTATCATTCAAGATGACCCTTCTGAAGACTGCTTCCGGTTCCTACAGAATATATTGAACCGTCGCCCCTTATGTCTCTTGTTTTGCTTCCTGTCTAGCAGCCCTCCCATTCATTGACTCTTTGGACTTATTGGATCAGTTCTAGCCTCTCTCTGTTCTGAAAAACTGTCTTGGTGTCTGTTCACCCCTGTTGGAGCTTTCTGAGAGCTTTGGCTGTGTTCCAGCCCGCTCTCAGTCGTTCCCTTAGCAACCGGCATTCCAGTGTCTGAGGAAGTCGCCCTGGGCACTGGCCGCTGTTCTGTCTGCGTCAGATCTAACCCTCTCTGTTCTGCAGCTGGCTGTAAAGTTCCACTAGGAGCTAGCTCATTCCTGACAGCAGACCACCTATGAGGTCACAAAGGGGCATGATGACTGGATGTGGAGGGGAAGAGACCATACTTGTATATCACAGGGCTGGGGGACCTCTGGCCTTCCAGGTGTTGTTGGACTCCAAATCTCATCAGCCCCAGTCATCATGGCTAATACCAGGAAAGATGGAAGTTGAAGTCTAGCAACGCTGTAGGACTACAGGTTTCCCATCCCTGCAAACCCATTCTCTGAGTACAAATCCATATGTAGCCGTGGGACAGTCAGCCAAAAAAGACTGCTATTGTAGTCAAGGCTGACTGATCAATAAGATGAAGAGTTGCAGTTCATTTTCTAGGAACCAGTAACCAGCTGCACCATCTTGCTTCCTGTGCCTTGGAACATTCCATAGTTTTGAATGGGGGAATTGCTGAGCCGAGTGATTGTGCATGTATGGGAGGGAGAGACAGCAGAAATTGAGAGTGAAGAGGTCTAGCCTTCAACATCTTTTGCTACTGTGCAAATAGTCATGCACTTTTTAGTATAGCTGGCATCCCTTTTGAATATAATTTTAAATCCAATACTGGAGAGCCTTGAGTCTCCCCTACTCTACCTTATAAACACTTTGAGGGGAGGGCCTGGCTAACAAACATTGATCTTCCAACTCTGCAGCTTCTTACGCTGGTTCCCGTGTGGGTCAAAATGATGTTCAGTGAAACCAAAAGTGATTTGTTTGAGAAGTGCACTTCTCCATTGCAACTGCTCTTTCTTGCTCTGCCTCGACCTTCCTATTTCTATCAAGGTAATCGCTTCGTGTGGAATGACCGTTCCAAATGAGGTATTCTTTGTTTCTTTTTCATCTTAAATTTAACACCACAGTAATAGCTTGTAAATGAAATGCTGCTCATTTATTGAAACCATATTCATCAAGGCTGAACTCCCACGTGGGGGAGGCATGTGTGTCCAATTGCTGCAAAACCTTGGCAAATATGCTTTTAATAAAGCCCTGGTATTATTTAATGCTTGGGGAGCAACAACTACTGAAACCCGGAGCCAAGACCAAAGACTGAGAAGATCAAGTTTTGAAAAGTACACCAAGCGGTTTATTTCTTTGCAGCTGAAAGGGACTCCACCCAGGTTTTAATTTGCGTCCTGCGGATCATCAGAGCTTAGCCTGGGATCAACCTTGGAATATGTGAAGCAAGAATATTGGCGAGTGCTTCTAAACTTGGGCTCCTGGATACCCAAGTGGCATTTGTTAACCAGAGCGCACTGCATGGCCCAACATGATACATTCCTTGGTGACCTCTAGATGAGATTAGTGGAAGCAGAGCTGCTTTTCAAAAGGAACTGCAACAGGCACAAAATACAACTGCTTTCAACAAGACCTGGCAGACAATGGAATGCAGTGGAACACAGGAAGCTGAATCAGACCATTGGTCAGTATTGCCTACACTGGCTGGCAGCAGCTCTCTAGGTTTTCAGGCAGGATCTCTTTAACCTCTATCATGAGATGCTGAAGACTGAACCTGAGACGGCCCACATGCAGAGCAGATACTCTTCTCTGATCTCTGGTCATTTAAAAAAATAATCACTGATTCTTTAAAGTTCACAGTAGTGGTCTTCTTGACCTTTAATATCTCATATGGTCTGGTGCAGACAAAAGCACCTCCTTGGACTTTGAGCTCGTTGGAGGAACCTCTGCTATGGGTTCTTTTAAGATGCAGGATGAGAGGGGATTTATGGAGGAGAAAGCTATTGACAGCTACTAACCACAATCTACTTTTTGATTTGGTATACTTATGGAGCACACTTCTTCCAAAGGAGCACAGACAACAAACACAAAGCAAAACACATCAGCCACCAATACACGTATGCAATATAAAAATCATATACATTCATACCTCCGGTTACAGAAGCTTCAGGTTGCGTTTTTTCGGGTTACGGACCACTGAAACCTGGAAGTACCAGAACTGGTTTCGGTGGTCGTGCATGCTCAGAAGCACTAAATGGTGCTTTGCGCATGCACAGAAGCACCAAATAGCAACCCGTGCCTGTGCAGATGCGGGTTGCGAACACTGCAGGTTGCGAACGTGCATCCCGCACAGATCATGTTCGCAAACCGAGCGTCCATTGTATTGGTTTAAAACAACACACAGCATGGCTGCTAAATATTTACCATTTCCTTCTAAAGCAGTAATGATGGTTATAATCCACCTTCAAAGTACTATGCTTCTGAACACCAGTTGCTGGAAAACACAGCAGGAGAGAGCGCAGTTGCATTCAGGTCCTGCTTGCAAGCTTCACATAGACATCTGATTGGCCCCTGTGAGAAAAGGATGCTAGTCGAGATGGTGTTTGGCTCTGATCCAGCAGTGTTCTTCTTTTGGATTCTTCTTCCACTTCCTGCTTTAGAAATTCAGGCATTCTATATCTCCCACCTACCAATCCCATCAGCAGTGTACCTATATATAAGTAAAACATGCCAAACTTCATCTCCCTATCTTGTCTTGAAAGTAGTTACAATTTAGTTATAACCACAAGGATGTGTTGGTTCTATTACAGTAGTACCTCGGGTTACATATGCTTCAGGTTACATACGCTTCAAGTTACAGACTCCGCTAACCCAGAAATAGTCATCAGGTTAAGAACTTTGCTTCAGGATGAGAACACAAATCGTGCTCTGGCGGTGCGGCGGCAGCAAGAGGCCCCATTAGCTAAAGTGGTGCTTCAGGTTAAGAACAGTTTCAGGTTAAATACGGACCTCCGGAACGAATTAAGTACTTAACATGAGGTACCACTGTACTTACATCTTTCAGGCTTCATGTATCTTAGGCTTAGTTTAAACATACCATTATGACCACTTTCCATTCTGCTCCAAAGAATCTCACCACCCCCTGCAGCAGATTTTTTGGGTCTGCAAGAGGCTGCAGAAGGAGGGACTTGGCAAACGTCACTCCCCCCCCCCCCAGTGCTTATGGAAGTCTCTGGTGGATCACAGAGCTTTCCAACAGCAGCGGGAGACAATTGGATTCATTGCTTTTCTTTCCCAGGCTTCAGAAAAACTCCCCCCATTCCATACCTAGATAATTGCCCGTGGGATGACCCTCATGGAGGAAAGAGGGAGGGAGAGGAGGTGATTTTTGCCTATTGCTCCTTCCTTCTGCAGGTCCCTGCAAAGTTCCTCCAGAGAGTTGGAGGAACCCTCTTGAACAACATGGGAAGCAGCCCAAGGAGAAAGGGGAATCAGTAAAATAAAAATAATCTCCCCCTTCCTCTGCTAGAAGTCAGTCCCTCCTGCAAACTGAAGGGTGATTCTGGATCCAACTCATAAACCTTAGTCTGTGAGGGGCCTTGTAATTGGATGAAGACTGGGCACCACTATATGTGTTTGTGAAGAAAATAGAGGAAACTTCCTCTCTGGCCAGAGATATGAGAGATGCAAACGATAAACCCAGGCAACCTAGCGGAGACATGTTTCTTTAGCCAACTCCCCTTTGAAATATTTCAGTCAAAGTTGCATTAACATTCCCTTCTTGGGGCTATCTTGAGATCTGCCAGGATTCCTGCAGGCAGAGGTTCTGAACCCAGCTACAAGGCTCCAGGAAGTCTTCGGATGAACTCACTTGGCATCTTGAATATACAAGTGACAACAAGGGAGTTCCCGAAGAATTATGTGGCCCTTTTCAAAGTGCTGAGACCTTCCTCTTTCTTGTTAAGGCTCCTCTGAGCTCTTATTGAGCCCTACCTTTCAAACCTTGGGGGGCTTTTGTTGAATTGTATGCATGCAAACCTTACAGGCATGGAGACAATCTGGAACTTTCATAAGCTTGAACCACACCATCTAGGCTGACATCAGAAATTCAGTCAACACATCTGTATCCTACAGCTCCTGAAAGGAGTTCTTGGGTAGCATATGTGGGACCATTCAATTTTATTCTCACAACATCTTTAAGGTAGATTAATTTGAGAATAAAAGGTAAATGACCTCTGAATGGTCCAGTCAAAGGCAACTATGGGGTTGTGGTGCTCATCTCGCTTCCAGGACAAGGGACCCGGCATTTGTCCACAGACAGCTTTCTGGGTCATGTGGCCAGCATGACTAAACCGCTTCTGGAGCAACAGGACACCGTGATGACTACCTAGTGAACTTCATGGCTGAGACTAGGCTTCAAATTAAGTCCCCTCAGACCAGGAGTGAGGAAAAGGTAGATCAGGAACTACAGGTAGATCAGAACCCACCAAATATCTCTAGATAGCATTGAGAGCAAGGCCACTGACATGGATCTTTACACATGAGCTCCCCTGTATGGGAGCAAATGGCTCTTTCTGCAGCAGCAAAACCTGTGTCTGGACTGTACCACATCAGACTGCCGGGGGGGGGGTTCAGAGAAGGGAATGTTCCTTCATAATCAACTCTAATCGTGCAAATCAAAACTTCTGGTATGCTCTTGAACCCCTCTCACAAAATACTGGCAGATTGGAGGCACTCAGTTACACGTGTAGAGTTTTGAGCAGTACGACACAGGTTTGCTACCTCTCTAAGAACTCGGCCTCTGACATAGCAACCAGGGCGTGGAGAAGGCTTAGACGATGAGCATGTGCTGTCAGATGGGGCCAGCCATTGTTCCAAAGAATGTATTTCACACAGGCCAGATGTTAAAATAATCTCCTCTGCTTGTGCCCTCTCCCCAGTTTTTAATTGATCTCCGCATTTGTCTGTGCTTTCCGTGAAAGGACTGGAGGCCTTTCCTCATATTAATGAATCCCAGAGCAGCCCTTTCATTCCTGCAGCTGGAGATCGTTACAAACTGTTATGGTTTCTTAATCAGCAAAACTCTCTTGTCCCATCTCCCCCCACATCTAAAGGGGGACTCACTGTTGCCTTTATCTCTTGCCTCCTCAAACTCCCTTCATTTCTACTCTGCCTGACCTTTGATTGCATGAGATTAACTCCCCCCAACCCTTCTTCTTGTACACCTTGTGTATCACCTTAGCCATTGTGTGCTAAGTGGGCAGGAATGGGAGAGAGAAACAGCAAATACGCTTGGAGCAATATGCCCCGATTGCTACCTTGACCACCTCTATTTTTATTCCTTGATTAGCAGGTTTTATTTGGGTCTGTTCATAGATTCCCAACAACCCCACTAACCTTGCTCCAACCTCTGCATTTGTTTACACACCTAAGGAACGATTAGAGGCTTAAAAGGTTCAAGCTTTCAATCCAAAACAGTGTATCTATTCTGGCAAGGAGTATGGGCAAAAAGACTATGAAAGGAATATGTTTGCCTGAGTACAATAAACCTGAAAACTTTAACACAGAGTAGATTCTAAGATGGAATCTGCACACATATTAAAAACGCTGTGAAAATGCTTTTTTAAGGAATATTTTTTTTTGAAAAATACATTGAATTTGGCATAGCTCACTATCGCCATCTAGTGTCACACTTTCCAACACATTTAAAACGTTTTATTTGCAGCTGTATAGCTGAGTCCTAAGTACTTTATAGGCCCACCAGAAGAGATTTTGTTCATCTTGTCTATGAGTGTTATGTTGTGGAACCAGCTGGTTTACAACAAGCTACTCCTTTTGGGGCTTTTGCAAAATGCTAACAGTCTTGCAGCTCCAACAGCTTCTGCTTGTTGTAGAAGCCTACTGAATTTCCCCTTTCTTTAACACATTCTGAACTTGACATTGGGCTGACATGGAGGACTCAGGATTCCTTCATTGCTCCCCTGATTGGCAGGAAATGTTCAGTGCCCTATTTCTGTCCCAGTTGCTGGCCAAATAAGCTTCTTGCCAGGCCAGGAATCCCTAAACAGTGCGCCAACAGAGAACGGGCAGTGAGCTGTAAGAAATAAATCTCAGTGTAGACAGGAATGGATGGTTAGGATTTCTAGCTGTGAGGGTTTGTGGTCGAGGGGTTCAGTATCATCCCTTATGACTTGTCTCTTTCTAACTGGACAACAGCAACAAAACAGATGATGAAGGGTTAACATAGGGGAAGGTCTCAGTGGTAGAGGAAGAGCTCATGTTTTGCATGGGAGAAGGTTTCCAGTTCTAGCCCTGCCATCCCAGTGAAAAGGGTCTCAGGCCAGGAGGACTAATAAATCCCTCCTCTGCCTGAGACCTTGGAGAGTTCTCTGCAGGATTTAACATGAGGGTTAAATAGGTTTCCTAGGCTTACAAACATGCAAGATACACATGCTGCAAAATTCTGCCATTTTGGATGCAAAATTTGATATCCATCTCTCCATCGTGAAAAATAACAGACCCTGCAGTGTAAGTTTACAACGAAGTTTCCCACAACCCAGTATTATACAGACATTCTAAGTCTCAGCTACTCTTTTTGGTTTTCTCTACCAAAGATCTCAAAGCCCAGGAAATTAGCAGTCAGATGAAATTTATATCCACAGCTGGACAGGATGTTGCCTACTAGTCTTTTCCATCAACTGGTCATCCAGTTGTTCTCGCAGAGGTAACTTGCATCCCTTCTATTCATCAGCTATACAAACCCATTATTTATTTCTCATTAAATTCATTTATGAGGAAAACCCCCACATTCCTGGCTCACCAGGTTTTCCTTTCTGCAACGCCTATCCTCAACTGTCTCCTTAACTGCCCAACTGCCACCTCTCACTCTCTCAACAAACTCTAAATTCTTTTCCTTACTCAGACTTCACTGCTTCATGAAGGTATTTTGCACAAACCAGTGGGACACTGTGTGCTTCTGGTAGACGGCTCTTTGCTCTTTTGGAATCCATGGAACTTATTCTCAGTAAGCATGTTCAGAATCCAGATATAAATACCCTGTGCGAATCATTGGCTTTGTAATTCATGCCTTTTTAAAACCAGCCTTTTGAAAATTTCTTGTCATGTCACATTGACATGGTTATTTATTTGTGGCAGCCTTCAGACACAGGGCAGATTATCTCGAGGTAGCAAGAACGTGCTCTCCTAAGAGAAGCAAGCCACGTGTTGAACTTTATAAAGGAAAAACCGAAAGTTGTTGAGCAATCGTGATTTTTTGATTGACTTGCCTAAGATCCAGGACAAAATGCTGCCTTTTGGAAATTCCCCCCTGCCTTTGAAATACCAGTAATGTCTGGGAAAATCCAGACATATGGCAGTCCTATCCTGCGGTCTCTAACGGCTCATTTTTCAGCCCATAGCTTGGCACCCTGATCCTTGTCAACTGACTTTAGCTACTTCAGGGACAATCAGTTTCGTCTGTGCTGTAGTAACAAAAGCAGGCCACTCTGCTTGCAGAATGCAGGCAAAGGTATCCAGTTCAGGCCCATATATTCCCTCTACACAGTTGCACTGGGACCCCTAGCTACAGGGTTAACCAACAGGATGCCATATGGATATGCCACCATTAGCTTTCTGCTGGAAAAGTTCTTTGTGCAGTTCATCAGCAGAACCACACATGATCTGGGATGCAGATGAAGTAGCACCAACGGTTGCTCTGGAGTGGCCAGATGTCAGATTCTACACAGGAGGACAACTTGGGCTCCATATATTTGATCCTATGGATTGTTGCTTCAACACAGCAGCTGTGTGTGTTTGTCAGGTTACAGTCTTTCTTCTGCACAGATCTACTGTTGCTTTCTTATTAATTGAAGAACAGCCACCCTTATCAAGAAGTACTGCCATCACATCAATCTCATCGCCCTCCACAGAAAAAATAATACGCTCTCACTATGATGCTGGAGGGACTGTGAGGAGTAGGACCCATTTTCCCCCATGTGGTTGTTGGGATACTCCCGGGGAGACGGGGGCATCAGGCAGGCCGGCAGCCGGGCGATCACCGGTCTCCCTTGGAACAGCATCAAACAGCGACATGAGCCTCAGATATGTTTAGAGACTCGGCACGCTCTATAAGCAGAGTGAATAAATCTTCTCACAATGGAAGTGGCAGACAGAGTCATGTGTAAGCATATTTACAGCATTTTATTCAGCAGCAGGAACAAAGGAAAAAAACATGTCTGCTTCCCTTCGTGTCCAGCAAAACAGCTATACAAAAGCAATATACAAAACAGAAGTTCCTAGCAGAACTGTGCTGGAAGTAAACAGGCATGTGACACACAACAGTCATGCCTGTACCCTTTTAAGGTGGAACGGAACTATATCCTAACAGTGGTCCCCCATGTCTCCATTTTGGATGGATGTCTCCCAAGAAATTGATGAAATGACCTGCCAACTCCTACTCTCTGACCCACAGATGGCACTGTTGCTCATCTTTTATGGGCAGCCTAAATCAGTAATTTATAAAGATCTTGCAGCCTTTCTTTTTGTTGCTCCATGACTTGGGATCACCAAGAACTGGAGATCTCCTGCAGTCAGTCTCTTCCATTGCTGGTATCATGAGGTTTGGAATCTAGCACTGATGGAAAAGCGAACACACAGAATCAAAAAAGGATCTAAAGAAAGGATCTGAATCAGACAAATTCCTGGATTTCCAGGATTCGTGACATGCCTTTATTATAAAGGTAAAGGACCAATGGACGGTTAAATCTAGTCAAAGACGACTATGGGAGTCAGTGCTTATCTTGCTTTCAGGCAGAGGGAGCTGGCGTTTGTTCACAGACAGCTTTCCGGATCATGTGGCCAGCATGACTAAGCCGCTTCTGGTGCAACGAGTGCCAAAGTGCACGGAAACGCCGTTTACCTTCCCACTGCAGTACTTATTTATCTACCTTGCACTGGCATGCTTTTGAACTGCTAGGTTGGAAGGAGCTGGGGCAGAGCAACAGGAGCTCACCCCGTCGACAAGCTCAAGAGGCTCAGTGGTTTACACCACAGCACCACCCACGTTTTACCTTTATTATATACACCACTGAAGAAGGGAATGCTAGAAATCCTCTGGTCACATACAGAGAACTGTGGCTGAGTATTCTGGGTTGAATGAAGGTCAGTTGATGAACTTTCCATACAACTTTGAACCTGATTACATTATGGATAATTATTTTCTCTCCATTGTTGTTATTTATTTTTGAAGTTTTGTACCAAATTTTTATTTTAAGAAAAGGAGTTGTTTGGGTCAATTACAGTGCTTCACTGTTTCACAAGTGTGACTTTGATGGGGAGAGGGGCTATACCCTTAGCATACAGGGAATTGTTGAACTAGTCCGTCAGTCTGTAAAGATGGAAATGCATGCAGCCCTTTCGATTTGGACAAGAGAAGGTAGAACTAGCCTATCAAGACTTACACCAAACATGAGCTTCAGGAGGGCAGGGTTGCTTGTCAGCCATGAGCTCATGCTTCTCCTAGCTGCTCTTCACACTGCTTATTGAAATATGTTTCATACTTTGAACAGCAGAGTTTTAACAGGAAGGGCAGAATTAAACTCAGACGTATAAAAGCCTAATAACACTAAGCTAAACTGAAGATCAGATGCCAGCTGATAAAAGGATTTGTTCAGTATACAATGAAATTCTACCTCTTTTAGTGTTAATTGCACACACATTGCTCTCTGCCTGCTGAACTGGTTCCTATGATTCATGCTATTTGGTTGCCCACTTGACATTTCCAAACCTAGCCTTACAAAAACAGCATTTTAGAAGTTAGCTTCCCTTCTGGGTTGGGGAGATGTGTTTTGAGTCAACGATAAATCCTTCATGGTTTGTGGAAAGGTCAAAGCAGTAAAGCCAAATTGTTTTTAAGAAAAATATATGCTTATTTTATTAACAGAGGGAGATGAAAATTTATGAGGGTGAAATTCACACTGGTTGTTTAAAGGGTTCTGAAATAACAGCTTCCCACCCACTCACATGGGAGGAAAAAGCAGAGCTATGAAACACACACTTTTAAGTTTCAGAAGATTTCAGAAGTTTGTATGCAAAAGGACAAACAAAGCCCATGTGATCAGAGTTTAATGGGTAGCAGTTAGTATGGGCAGCAAAGTACCATTTTACTTACAGCAGAGTATCAATAGGCCTGAAAAGTGTCTGGATGGCAATTTGCCAGTAACAGGCAAGATTACACATTATTGACTTAAGTACCTTCACAAATAAAGGGGTCTGCTACATTTGTCTGTTCCTGCTTGCTCTGCTTTTAATGATCCAACCCTTCTGGCTCGCGACAAGTATCTTCTTTCCTAAACATGAATTTCCCTAGTACTCATTTCAAAAAGAACCCTTCCAAAAGCACAGTTCTAATCTATCATCTTTGGTACGGGATAGTATTTTATAAATATTTAAGTAAACAAAGTCTGGAATGATCAGTGGGTATTATTTGGCCCAGGGACACTGCTGTCTGGATTAATCTCAGTCCTGGTCCTCTTACCCCATGTTAATGTTCAGCCACTAACTTTTTCTCCTCCTCCTCCTTTTCCTCATTTACTGTGGGGCTCCAGGTGGCTTCCATTTCCTTCCTGATGGATGAGGTTGCTGAGTAATATTGTGCAGAGTTGAGCTATAGGTGACCAGGAGCTTCGTCTCCTTTTCATTTAACTCTGTGCTCTCGTTACACAGCTTCCGGCTACAATTGTGGCCTGGAAGTGGGCGAGTTAGCTGAAGCAGAGCTCACAGATGGCAGAAAGACAAAGCTGGCAGCCCCTGTTGTGTAAGAGAGGCAGGAGTATAACAGAATGCTAAGCCATCCAGGAATGGGATGTGTTATTTAGTCATTACATTTGCATCCTACCCTTCCTTCCAAATGAGCCCAAGGCAGCACACAAGAAGCAATCAAACTTCTCAAGAACAATTCCAATACAGACAAAGGCAGGCAAAGATCTCAACTTACAAGGTTGATTGAAAGAACAGGGTCTTCAGGAGGCACTGAAAAGACAGTGTCTGATATTCACTTAGTGCAGAAGTGGGGAATCTTTGGCCTTCCAAATGATGAACTACAACTCCTGTCCAGACTGGCAACTGGTCATGCTGGCTGGGTCAGATGGGAGTTGGATCCCAATGTCTGGATTGCTGCAATTGTCTCACTTCTAACTTAAAGAATTGGGCCGAGAGGACATGCTTCACCTGAAGCCAGTTTCGCCTCACCAAATCACACCTGCACATTGTAACTGCTTCAATACTATGGGTGTCTAATCCGCTAAACCAGTGCTAGAGTATCTTCTGTGAGCCATGTTCGTACCGTGCTTTGACTGGAACTGGGGAGGGAAAGCTAAAGCAACGTATTTTGAATGTTATTTTAACTTAAGATTTCTGACCACATGGAATTCCCAATATTGTGCAAAATTCAGATGCACTGCTGCCAATATATGGGTTGGTCAGGGTCATGTGATATGTATTTACCATTTATGGTGGTTGAAGCATGTTACTATAAACTATGCAAGTGATCTTGTAAATCTTAACTGCTTTGGACTGGTTAGTTGGGGATGGACAAATATGTATTTGTGAAAGCTCCCTTCAGCTCAGTTCCAAATGCTAACAGTACCAAGATTATACCTTTAAGAACTGATAAGGCAACTTTCACAGTCACTCATATGTCACACAGTGCTTTTTTTCTGGGGGTACGCATACCCCTAAACATTTTGTGAATCTAAGTTTGGCCTCATTGAGGGGCAGTATTTCAATATGAGTAGGAAAATGAGAGTACCCCTAAACATACAGATATCTTCCTCATCCCTCCTACACCCAGGTTATCAATATTATTTTACTAGATGTGCTGAAGATTGAAGCTGTGCCATTAAACATTATACAGAAAGGCATATACTCTTTCTGAGCAACACACTCTCAACTTACAGTCTTTCCCTAGGGGAAACGCAAGAGCTCTACAAAAAAGAGTGTGCATTTCCTAGGCAACTAGAAGTTAAAAAGACCATAGATGCATGCGTGTATAAAGTGGACTATACAAAAATTATATACTTCTGAACAAGAAAGAGCATTTTATAAATGGTAAACGATGGGATTGAAATTGTCTAAACTTGTAATGATGAAGGCATTTCTTCCTTGCAGGTTGTGAATATAATAAAGTTACAGTATATGAATGTGTTCGCATTTCACTTGGTGATGAGATGTGAAAGGGAGAAACCTTCACAGAAACCCAACACCAAAGTTATAAAAGGGAGAATAAAACTAAACATAGCTTGGCTTTGAGCAGCTCCATCTGGAGGCTACTGTTCGCAATTGTATTTTTGAGGGAATCTGGAAGCGGAGCAGAGGTCTATGTTGGAATAAATAGGGAGAAACCCTCCTAAAATCAGCTATGTACATGTAACAAAATACACATATGCAGGATTGCCATACACAACAAAATGAGTGTCACTTGACTGCCTTCTGCATAGGAAACCCATAATAAATAAAGCAATCCTATAGTGAGTTTCTTGGCTAAACAGAAGTTTGAGCCTGGATCTCTCCAGTGTATGATTTCCTTCTTCCCACCCCAATACTTGCAATGGAAAGAAAAGCACTTGGAGTCTTAGTTTTTATTGTAAAAAGCCAGCCTTGTTATAGATAAGTTTGCTTTGTAAATACATAGCTTTCACTACTATATACACAGTTTGATGCACAATATACACAAATTCACGTTTGGTGGGGGAAGACACATGTGTGGCGAGGCTCAGGAACTGTTAAAAGGAATTTAAACACAATGAGAAAAAGTTTGTTGCTTGCCATGTAAATGAAGTCTTCTACTCTGTAGTGATTGCGGTACTATAGTCCTTCACTTCTCAAAGCCAACACCTGAAGTTTAATAGCCGTATTTTGCATTCAGATGAGTTCTACCATCACCACTTTGACCTGCATCAAAAGAGGAAGATTAGAGTGTTTCTTTTTCCCTTTTCAAAAAACTCTCTTGTGCCCAGGAGTGAAAACAATATACAGAGAAACAGAAATAGTTGACAAGTCACAGTCACCTAGACCCTACATACTTGGCAGCATGTTAAGTTAATCACAAGCAGTGTAAAACTTTCCTGACATGGGGTTCAGTAGAGGTGCAATATTTTGGCTATGCAACAGGTCAATGTCCATTTCCAGGAGAGGGAGATGGGGAATTAAATTAGACATCATTCAGGTGTGACCTCCACTAATGGTAGATGATTTGTTTTTGTTTTTTTATTCTGTTTTTTATTTTGTTTTTCTTTAATTTTTTTTATTTACAATATTCTGCAGAGGTTGGAAGTAACTAAAGGTGTAGGAATATTCATGGGGACACGGAACAAGTATGTGAGAAGCAAAAGGACATTTCCAAAGCCAAAAAAGGGAGTGAAATGGTTGGCTGGACCTGTGGGAAGCAGGTAAGGAACTGCAAGGGATGCAAAAATATTTGGGCTTATACAATGTTCATAAAGCTGGCTTTTAATCTTGTTCTACAAAAGGCAGAAATTTCAAAAAATAACTCTTAGAATGGAGGCTGCTCACAATAAAAGACTAATCAGAGGAATTCAGCAGCACTGCTACTTTTAAGTACACTTAAGTAATCTTAAGTAGGCAGTGCATCAAACAAGGGTATCTGGGGCAAGAAAATTCTAAGTTGCATTTGTTTACTTCAATTGATGGATGAGCATTCTTGATAACTATGCATTCCAGTTGGAGACCTTGGAACATACAAACTCCCCTACCTTTCTACCTGAACGCTTAAGTCATTCTAAGCACTTATTATTATTATTATTATTATTATTATTATTATTATTATTACCCTGCCCATTTGGCTGGGTTTCCCCAGCCACTCTAGGCAGCTTCCAACAGAATAAAAAAGCAACAAAACATCAACATTAAAAACTTCCCTAAACAAAGCTGCCTTCAGGTGTCTTCTAAAAGTCAGATAGTTGTTTATTTCCTTGACATCTGATGGGCGGGCGTTCCACAGGGTGGGCGCCACAACCGAGAAGGCCCTCTGCCTGGTTCCCTGTAACCTCACTTCTTGCAGTGAGGGAACTGTCAGAAGGCCCTTGGCGCTGGACCTCAGCGTCCGGGCTGAATGATGGAGGTGGAGACACTCCTTCAGGTATACTGGCCCGAGGCCATTTAGGGCTTTAAAGGTCAGCACCAACACTTTGAATTGTGCTCGGAAACGTACTGGGAGCGAATGTAGGTCTTTCAGGACTGGTGTTATGTGGTCTCGGTGGCCACTCCCAGTCACTAGTCTAGCTGCTGCATTCTGGATTAATTGTAGTTTCTGGGTCACCTTCAAAGGTAGCCCCACGTAGAGCAGGAGATAACTAGAGCATGCACCACTCTGGCGAGACAGTCTGCAGGCAGGTAGGGTCCCAGCCTGCATAACAGATGGAGCTGGTAGACAGCCGCCCTGGACACAGAATTAACCTGACTCTATGGACAGCTGTGAGTCCAAAATGACTCCCAGGGGCACAGTTACCACATTCAGGACCATGCGGTCCTCCACACCCGCCCGCCCCCTGTTCCCCCCAAAGCAGTACTTCAAGCTGTGATGGAGGACGTTCTATGCCTGAGGAACATCTACCACCAGCAGGTACATCAGCATGACTTAGGGATAGAACTTTGCAGCACCTATTTGCACAGGGTACTCTGTCTGCACACTGGATACCTTTGTATGCTTGTGTCCACCCTAAACCTCAGGTGCCACCGCTGCTGCCTTTATCTCTGGCTAAGCTGGGCCAAGGGCAAACGCATGACCTGAGTAGGATGGTAGGAAGGCAGGCAGGGAGAAACAGCAATAACGTAGTCAGAAATAAAACAAATTCCTTCCAGTAGCACCTTAAAGACCAACTAAGTCAGTTCTTGGTATGAGCTTTCGTGTGCATGCACACCTCTTCAGATACACTGAAACAGAAGTTTCCAGACCCTTCTATATAGTGAGAAGGTGGGGAGGGGTATTACTCAGAAGGGTGGTGGGAATGGGTGATTGGCAGATAGCTGTGATGAGCCTGTTGACGACTCTTAACGACTGCAATAGGTCTTACAGGAAAAAGCAAGGGGTGAAAAGGTGAAAAATGGCTTTGTCATGTATAATGAGATAAGAATCCAAGGTCTTTGTTCAGATCTCCCAGGACATTCTATACAAGATCTCAAAGTAGCTGTTTTACTACAAAGGAATTTCAGAAATAGACTGGAAAGAGAAGCTGCTGAATTACAACTTATCACCAAACTGAATTACAACTTATCACCAAACTTAAAACCATGGAGAAACCTGGTCTGAACAAAGACCTTGGATTCTTATCTCATTCCCACCACCCTTCTGAGTAATACCCCTCCCCACCTTCTCACTATATAGAAGGGTCTGGAAACTTCTGTTTCAGTGTATCTGAAGAAGTGTGCATGCACACGAAAGCTCATACCAAGAACTGACTTACTTGGTCTTTAAGGTGCTACTGGAAGGAATTTGTTTTGTTTTGACTATGGCAGACCAACACGGCTACCTATCTGTAGTCAGAAATGTTCTGGGATCTGGAGGACTGAGGTCCAGTGTCAGTCTTCCTTCAGACAGAGCAAGCTTAGATCCTCTATTTGCTTGTGCTTGCTCTTCCACACCCTCATTACATAGGATAGCAAAGAAACTGTAGTATCAGTGTACAGGACTAGTACTGATGTTGTCCTGCTTGCCCCACACTTCAGCAAGACAAAGGTGAGCAGATTTAGAGACTCTGTGGTGCAAAATTATTTAGACTACTCCATACACAAGACATTTCAAGTGGCTGTCTCTATGCTGCCTTCTGCTCAGCTGCACAGCTTCATGCACCCTCTTCCGTTTCTCAGCAACCCAAGTCCCCTATTTTGCATTGTCTTCAAATAGATCAGGTCAAATATGATTTTGGAAAATTATAAATTACCTTCAGGTGGCATCCACACACAGTAGTCTGGGTCATCTTCTGGATATTCTGAGGACAGAGTGCGTTGAGACTGCAGAATAGATAAAAAAAAGATGCTTTGTAATTCTAACATTTCCCCTCCCTCTTTCGGCTGCGCAACTTCATGCACCCCTTTAAAAAGGTTCTACTAGCACTTGTTTGAATAATAAATTATTATTACTACTAGCTTTTAATATTTGATGAATTAATGTATTTTAATATTTTGCCCAGAGTGGCTAGGGAAACCCAGCCAGATGGGTAGGGTAAAAATAATAAATTATTAATTAATTATTATTATTAAACTTGGGGAAATATCTTAGTGTGAATATCTTGAGAACATGATTTCAAATTGCTTTAGACAGATTCTATTTTATGATCGGATTGTAAACTGCTTTGAAGGGCTACTTGGGCCAAAGAATGACGTGTTAAGTTTGAAACCATTTCCCCCACTTTCTTTATGCAAACAGGGTTTTCTTAGACTTTCTAAAGAGGATAGTTTGTGACAAAAGACAAACAAGAGTTTAACAAACACAAACATTATATGGTTATACTTGATGCTATAGTGGAGAATCTAATGTTACTTACAATAAAACAGAACAATACTGTTGGCACAAAGTAATGGAAGGTATAAGCTGCTGGAAAAAAAGCATTATTGCAGCCTTGCAAATTGGGATTGACAAGCCTGCTTCCCCTACAACAGTTGTTGCCCGGCTGCATATAGTTTTGTTGGCGGCAATGCCCTGCCAATGATTTCTATTAGATGAGAAAGTTAAAGCACTGCCAGGTTAGCATTAAGAAAACTCAAAATTATTTGCATTATAATTAAGTGGCGTAGCTTCCTGCAACTTGAGTTCTGCTACCATTCCAAAATAATCAGCAGCTATATCTTTTCACAACTGTGTCTTATCTAGCAGTAATACTAGCACAGGATGTCCAACCGGTTGACTGCGATTGACTGGTTGATCTCCAGCAGCTAGCGGTTGAATGTGGGCTCTATTTCCTTCGCGTGGGGGGAAGAGAACATCTGGCCCCGCCTCCCCCTTCATTCTCACACGATCGCAAAAGCTTCTGGTGAGAGACTTTTTGACGTGCCTCCCCCCAAAAAGCTAAACAATTTCGAACTGCCCCCCCCAAAAAAGCTCAACAACTCTGACTTGCCCCCCTAAAAAAAAAAAAAAGGTCAACAAATTTATTCCCCCTCCCCAAAAAGGGTAGATCACTGTCAGCTTTTTATTCTGGGAGATTGCAGTCTCTTGGGAGCTGGATGTCCCTGTACTAGAACAGTATCTATCAGCCTGACATGAGACACAACGCAGAGTACTAACCACTATACGATCACGGCCTCACCAGCGAACTGAACCGCTGCTGCACATGGCCAGTGAGAATAGAGAACGGTCCTCCAAGCTGCATTTGACTTGGCGGTTGACCCCCCCCCCCCGTCCAGCAATAGCACAAGAAGGCAACAGTGTCCCACCCCACTACTAGCAGCCTGAATACTTATGCCACACAAGGACCAGGCACCGTGCACAAGAAGACAGCAATTCCTTCTGCCAAGTCAGGAGGACTGCACGGGTGCCAGAGAACACAGCACTCTAGCACTGTCTTATCTTTTCCTTATCCTCTTATGGACACCATCTCCCATAAATGCCGGCATCAAGCAATTCTGTGAATGCACCAGGTAGGGAATGCAGTATGTTACAGTGCACTTCATCATATTTATATGCTTTAGTTCCTCCAACTCACCATATTTGCAATGTTCGTTTTCTTATTCTTGGACTCTCCTGCAGATGTCTCAGGTGCTAGGAAAAAAATAAGAAAAACTATATTAATGCTGCCAACTCTATTTAGAGAAATTATTCAAAACAAATTTCAGACAAATAAATCCCCTATGTAAAAATAAAAATAAAAATAAAAATGGCCAGGGAGCTGTTAAAATTAAGCACTGCAGCTCCTTAGGCCCCACCAACAAAATGCACACAAGCCAGAGCCAGGACAGCAAAACTGCCTTTGGGGTGTATCTCACAAAGTAAAGGTTAGCAATTTTGATACCTGTAGCAGTGCTATATTAAACCAAGTATTGCTTGCTATTTCCCACCTTTCTCCAGAAAATCTTGAATATTTTAGTTATGTGCCTAGCACTACAAAGGAGACATTCCAAATGCGCTGTTCCTCCATTCTCCTTCTACTCTTTTAAAATATATTAATTTTTATTAGTTTTCCAAATTTTAACAAATCCATCCTACTTATTTAAATTTAATACATTTTAATCCTTCTAAATTTTGTTGTTACTTGTTTTTGAATGAAAAGTATTCATCCTTTAAAAATATGATTACTATTAAAAAAAACCTTTTTCTCAACTTTTTTTAACACACTAGGAAACTTCACACAGTGATCATTTAAATAATTTCTTTATGCATTTTGCCAAAAAGAAAGTATCTCATCAGGATTATTATTTTATTTAAGCATTGTGGTTTTATTTGTTACAACAGATTAGATGTTCAGAAAACAAGCTGAAGGAACTGCTATCTTATATTGCAAGATGTTCCAAGTATTAAAATATATTTTCCCACTCCAACTGTACAAACCAACAGAATATGATTGTATCTACCAGTGCTGTCATCCATTTTTCTCTCGTACTCACCTGGCTCACCTTGTGGCTTCTTCTGTGATTTATTCAGTGGGGAGCTGCACTCTGGCACCACTGTATCTTTGCTCAAAGGCTCTGATTGTGGCTGAGCTCCTGTAAAAGAAAAATGGAACCCCACAGACTTAGCCAACCAGATTCTTTAATGAACACAGATTAAATCTTAACAAATTCTGACAGCTTACAATTAAACTGCCTTTATTTCTTTTAAAAAGCTGACCAATCCTATACTATAATAGCTTTTATCCAATGAAATTAGTTTTCATATCTATCTGTCTATCTATCTATCTATCTATCTATCTATCTATCTATCTATCTATCTAAAAACAGGCTTACACAGCAACGAGGCTGCAAAATGCCAGAGGATCAGAAATGTTCAGAGTCCTGCTACTTCACTTGCTTTGAGCTATCAAAGCAGGTACACTGTGCTACACACAAACACAGAAGGTCTGAGCCAGTCAAGTAAAAACACAGTACCCACAGCAACCCTGCTACCTTCTGAGCACAGGCACTGTATCAGGCCATTAAGCAAAATGGAAGATCTGTCCATGTTTCTCATCCTTTCTCCCAAAATCAACTAATGCAGGATCTGTGCATTCCCCAAAGGGTGAGGGATTAAGGCGGGAACGTAAGGGCTCTGTAAAGCCTCATAACTATATTTTGGTGTGTGATGGTGCTGTGCCCACTAGACTGAACCTAAAATCCCCATTACCTAAGAAAATTTACCTTGAAATTTATGCAATAATTATTCCTGTTGCTTCACTGGTCTTTGGAGATGCCTGTGAAATTTGGTACTTTGAATTTAAAAAGAGACCCTTGCAAGGAAAATATCCCTATTAAAAATGAACCTAACACTTATAAAATAGTAATGCTGCTAATATGCTAATCTGAGTTCTTCATAGCCTACACCAGGCTTCATCAAACTCGGCCCTCCAGATGTTTTTGGCCTACAACTCCCATGATCCCTTGCTAGCAGGAGCAGTGGTCAGGGACGATGGGAATTGTAGTCTCAAAACATCTGGAGGGCCGAGGTTGAGGAAGCCTGGCCTACACTTACCATTAGCAACTTGAACTGTTTGAGAGATTGATTAGAGCAGCCTATGGTTTCTATCATCACTAGAGACCTTTGAAATGGTCTGAAATGTTGCGATGGGAGCAACCATTTTTGCAACCAGCCGCACAGATATGTGCACTAGATGCAAGTCACAGGGGACAGTCCCAACAGCAGTGGTTAGCATACAAAAGCTAGCTCCTGGCCAGCTGAGGAGGAAGGGAGCTGGTCTGAAAGACTTGCACCCAACACTCCTCTCTCCACAGGAGTGTCCCACAGGTTCTCTAGAACAATTTATCCCAAGGCCTTAAGACCATTTAGCCCAAAGGAAGAAATTTACCCCATCAATGTGCACTTCTGTACTAAGCTCTTGACGTCCATACTTCTCCAAAAGAATTCAGGGCAGGGTTTTCAGAGGCACTTAAGGAAATGAACATAGCTGAACCTAACTGTTGTTGGCAGGAGTACCATATTTTTTGCTCTATAAGACTCACTTTTTCCCTCCTAAAAAGTAAGGGGAAATGTGTGTGCGTCTTATGGAGCGAATGCAAGCGGCGCAGCTATCCCAGAAGCCAGAACAGCAAGAGGGATCACTGCTTTCGCTGTGCAGCGATCCCTCTTGTTGTTCTGGCTTCTGAGATTCAGAATATTTTTTTTCTTGTTTTCCTCCTCCAAAAACTAGGTGTGTCTTATGGTCTGGTGCATGTTATAGAGTGAAAAATATGGTACATATCAAGCATTCCAACAGTCCCCGCTACTGCTTTTAAGAGCCTCATAATGAAGGGGAACAGAACTAGACTAACCTCTATGAACAAATTCCATTTCCTTGTTGCTGCAATCATAAGAACTGGTAGGCCGTTTATGCTGTCTAACTGTTTCTTGTGCTGGCATCTGCGTCATTGGGTTTTGTGTTCCTTGATTTACAGCTTTCATTTCTTCTTCTTCCTCCTCCTCCTCCTCCTCCTCCTCCTCTGGCCCCTCATCCTTCATCTTTAATAGGTTTACAGGTATATCTGGACGCTTGACAGGCAACTTCTGTGGGGCAAACAAAAATTGCTATGAATGTAGTTGTTATATCATCTGCCACTGATATATGGAACAGAATATGCCATGCTTTGAGGCAATGTGCCTTTGAACAGCAGTTATTAAGTACTTACTGAGATTTGTAGAAACATAAACAGGCTCACTAAGTAAGCCCAAAGCTGAACTGTTTCTACAATAGTTCCTCCTAGTGCCCACAGAAGTGATGTGATCCAACTATCTTTGAATGCCCATCCTAATGGATCCAACTTCTAAATAGAGCCTATCTTTTGCAATGGCTTTGACTAGACAAAATAAATTAAATCAGCAAAATGGGGAGGGAAGCAATATCCAGCTATTTCCCATTTCCCCTGACCCCCTCCCCTGCTCTCAACACTCCAAAATGTTGGGGGGCAGCAGGGGAGATGGGACATGGTCAAAATGGCTTCCCTTCCCGTTCTGCTAAGAAGCCTTACTGTCAGCTGAATGACACGTTTTGATACAACCCATAGCTTTTGCTTTCTTTACTTACCCCCACAGTACCAGTTTTCAGTCTGAATTTGCTTCCTCCTTTCATGGCACCAAACATGGGTAAAGTCAGCTTTTTGGGTTTGTTCTGAGTTTCCGAATCTTGACTCCCAAGCCTACAGAACATTTGGGGAGGGAGGGGAAGAGCATAAGTAAAACACACACAGCTTTAGTATCAAATTCTGAAGGACCAGCACTAGAACTATTGCTGTGTGCACTTTCTCTCTCTCATGTGGAGATTTCATATTAAAAAGTTCTTTCTCATTGCAAACCTCAAGGTGTGGCCTTGGGCTCGTGCAGAGACAATGAAGCCCATCAGGGACAGATAACAGAATTGCAGGCTCCCTTCTCAAACAAGAATTCCTTTCTCCCCTGCCGTTATCCATGGGGACTGAGGGTTATGTGTTGGCACTGCCATTAATCACAATTAATGCTCACCAGGGTTGTACATAGAATCATAGAGTTGGAAGAGAGACCACAAGGGCCATCGAGTCCAACCCCCTGCCAAGCAGGAAACACCATCAGAGCACTCCTGACATATGGTTGTCAAGCCTCTGCTTAAAGACCTCCAAAGAAAGAGACTCCACCACACTCCTTGGCAGCAAATTCCACTGTTGAACAGCTCTTACTGTCAGGAAGTTCTTCCTAATGTTTAGGTGGAATCTTCTTTCTTGTAGTTTGGAACCATTGCTCCGTGTCCGCTTCTCTGGAGCAGCAGAAAACAACCTTTCTCCCTCCTCTATGTGACATCCTTTTATATATTTGAACATGGCTATCATATCACCCCTTAACCTCCTCTTCTCCAGGCTAAACATGCCCAGCTCCCTTAGCCGTTCCTCATAAGGCATCATTTCCAGGCCTTTGACCATTTTGGTTGCCCTCCTCTGGATACGTTCCAGTTTGTCAGTGTCCTTCTTGAACTGTGGTGCCCAGAACTGGACACAGTACTCCAGGTGAGGTCCGATCAGAGCAGAATACAGTGGCACTATTACTTCCCTTGATCTAGATGCTATACTCCTATTGATGCAGCCCAGAATTGCATTGGCTTTTTTAGCTGCCGCGTCACACTGTTGGCTCATGTCAAGTCAAAATAGACTTGGAAACCAGTTCTTTGGGAAGTTCCAGTGCCAAAACCTGCCTCCCACCATCCCCATACTCCTCTGCATGTACATTTGGGTAGTCATCAAGAGAACTATAGCTCAACAAGGAAAGTATAAAATGATTACCACTCCATAAAATGAAGACTCACTCGGATTTCAGCTCCGGCAATGAAGCCGGTGTAACAATCTTAATCAATCCTTTCAATCGCTGCTGCTCTTTCCTCAGCTCAAAAGTCCGCAAATGAAGCTTTCTACGTGTCACACTGTCTAAAGCACATCCTGATTTTATTTCTGTCATGAATTCATCCAAAGAATCTTGCGCTGCTGAATGAGATTGTGCTAAAGGAAATACAAATACAGAAAAAATCATGCCATCCCAATTTAGTTATGGGTAGTAGTGGTCCAAATTTTAGTAGCTGACACAGAACAGATGCCCAATACAACTTTCTGAGATGAATACAATTAAGACTACAGATGTGCTTGAATTCTTTAATCTAGTAACTGTATTTGGGAAAATGCAGGGTTTATCTGTGCAAAAATTGACTTAGTATTAAACAAAGAAATGAAGGGCCTGATAAAGTTGGTTCCTTTGGCATTCTGCTGGGCATGTATAACTAACTTTCAAGGACATCTCGAGGGCTGCTGATCGGAAAAGGACTTGCAAGAAGGAAGTTGAAGGTTATGCCAAAAGTGTGTTATCACTTGCCCATATTGAAACTCCTTATCCCAGAATGAAATTTGTTTTCCTTCCACTAAATGTAACATGCTTTCCACAGAACTGAATTTGAGAGTTTTAACTTGATCAGCTTCTTTAGAAAGGCAAGTATTAGGCATTTTAAATAATTTTAATCATGATGTTACACTTGGCTTAGTCTTTCATTTGTGGAAGACAGAAACAAAATACCCTTAATATTACAAATTAATTATGCCTTATTCTCACGCAGACAACCCCAACATTTGAATAAAGTATGTGGCCTTACTTGTCTTTGAAGATTTCAGCTTCTCTGCTATCTCAGAGAGCTCCCTTTCAGTTGCGGCTAATTTTGCACTCTACAGAGAGAGACAATTGAAAAGTGATGAGCATCTGTAATAGCTTTACAAAACTTTAAAATAAAAATGTAGCAACCTTTTGGGTTCCCAAATGCTGGCAAAGTGAAAAGCCTAGAAATACAAGGAAGTGTAGCAACAACCCAATTGTGGAATGCTCTCCCAAGGGAGGTTGACCCGGCTGCAACTTTCTTGTCTTATGGAAGTCAGGCAAAACCTTTAAAAGAAATTTAACCAGACATTCAAAATATCTTGAAAATTTTAACTCAGTCTTTTAACTTCGCTTTTTATCTGTCACTTTTCCACCTGCAATTGTGTGTGTGTGTGTGTGTGTGTGTGTGTGTGGGTGGGTGTGTGTGTGTGTGTGTGAGAGAGAGAGAGAGAGAGAGAGAGAGAGAGAACTTACGTAAAATGCCTAAAAATCTTTGGCTATACAGTGGTATGAAAGCATTTTAAATAATCGCCACTGGCTCGTTATTAAGTTTTTTTGCCACACTGAATCAAGTGTTTTCCTTCTGTGTTATTTCAGTTTAGAAGACCAAAAAATGATTCTTTCTGGACAAATGAACATGCCAACATGGCTACCCCTCTGAAATTTGATACCAGACAAGTAACGTGATAGTGGAAAGAGGTTTATATTCCTCTGCAGCAGCACTCTTAGCAATGATTATTTATGAGAGCATAATTCAGGTGACAGCATTTTTAAAATTCTGGCAAGATACTTTGGGTTCTATCCAACTAAATCACTGTACACACCAGACGATTTCTGAAAGTGCAATGGGACTTACCCTTGCACTCCTCCAAATCTGCACTGGGGATTCCCCATATCCTTTGGAGCAGATCTTAGGTAAGTGCAGGGGAGAGGTCAAATGCCATTGTGCTCATGGAAGTCATTCTGCGTGAACAGTGGTCAAGTTGGCTACCATCCCTTCTCCTGAGCCTGGGAAAATGCTGAGGAATCTATTAGACTTTGCACCGACTTTGGAAAGAACCAGAAAGCAAAAAGCTGTCTTCCAAGTATCTGCATGAGGTCTTCTCTACTCCAGAGTCAGGTAGGGACTCTAGGTGGCCTTCCACTGGGATTTAAGAGATATTAGAGAAACAGCAAGATGGCCCTCTGATTTCTCAGCTCCACCTTCCCTGCCACCAGCTCAGAATTGAGGTGGAGGGGGGAAGCTTGTCCCTGCAGTTGTTCTGAACCCTGAAGATGCTCAGTGAACCTCCAAAACTCAACAGTAACATCAATCAATACCCTGTATCTTGGCCTAGAGGGACAGGGTCAGCAGCAGGCACAAATTTTGACTAACTACCACGAATCCCTGGCTGAAGTTGTTCCTACCAATGAATCAAAGGTTTCTGGCTTCTCATCGATCTTTCCTGCTTTCTTCATTCTGCTCAGACGTTTCTGTTCAATAACTCCTGTCCGATCAAGGAATGTGTCATCATCACTATCATAAAAGTCTTCCTCTTCCCAATTCTTTGCTTTTCTTTTTCGGGATACTAAGAAAGAATGAAGACAAAAATACATGAAGAAAACTGGAAAAGCTTGAAGCCAGTTACACACCTGTACTTCTGATTTAGTGACAGGTGATCTAATGCACATTTCAAAAAACAAGCAAGTATGCAAATGGACACAAAGATGTGAAGTCACCACATCCGATAGTTGTGAAAATAAAATGCAAACAGCTCATGCCAGCAATCCTTGTAGGTGAGCAAGATACAAGCACAATAGTAAGAGGTATAATAAGTTAATAAGATAAAAATGCTTAGGGTTACACCACATTTTACAGATTTAAATTCTTTCAAAGCTCTTGTCAATAAGACTATTTCCAAAAAGAATTCTGCGTGGCCAGAGCCTCTGGCTAGTCCACCTACCTGCCTCTTGCCGCAGCACACCCCTCGCATCCAGTATCCTGCAGGCTTCCAATGAACACTGGATCATTGCTTCCTTTTTCTTCCCTGTATGAATCGCCTCTGCCACAAGTTGCTTCCCCGAAGCATCATCTATAGGCAGCCTATTGAATTCAGAAGGTTACAGTTCAAGGAAAGATCAACAAATGGCCTGACATGTCTGCTCAGTGTCAGCTTGTGTACTGCTCAAAACTGTTCTTTCAAATAACCTTGGCCTCTTTGGTTATAAAGCATCTCAACATTAATTATACAAGGTTTAGAATCAGAGTTGGAGGTGGACTTCCACCCACGACCACTTATTTTGTCTCGGCCTGGATGGAGAATTTTCAAAAGTTGGACGCATTCTGTTTCAGTGCTTTAGGCCTTAAACTTTCAGCTTGAGAAGGCCAAGCACGCAGGTTCCGGTGGAGACTTTCCCATAGTAAAATAGGATATAGACTATGTCAGGGAACTGCCATCGGTTCAGGAGGGAGAGAGGAAAAGCTGAATGGATTATAGAGAACCTCCAGGGATCGTGGGGAGCAGTTCCTCTTCAACGGAGGAGAGTAAACACACCTCCAGTGGAGAGGAGCCGCAGGAGTCGGAAGTGGCGAGGCGGTCCCAGGACTCCGTGCCTGGGAAGAGCGGGGAGGAGAGGGGTCCTCCGCCACCCACGCCCTCCCTGCGCAGAAAGCATCCGCGCAGAGAGGGGAAGCGCAGACTGGGTGTCAAGAAGCTGCTTTGCTGGGGAAAGTTTAAGAACCGCCCACTGACGGATTCTGCCAGCGATTGAGCCAGCCATGGGAGAATGGGGCTCTGGTCAGATCAGGTTTATTTTGGCAGCAAAAGCAAGGCTTCACAGCCAAGCAGGGAAATATTTGCTTGCTTACACTCGAGCAACCCGTTGGAAACACTACAGAATATATAATCAACTGAGCACTCGCGGGAAAATAGGTAACAATTTCTATTAATCTCAACTGAAATCTCATTGCCTCATCTCTTTTCCTTAATAACAGTAACAATAATAATTTTATTATTTATACCCTGTCCCAGCCATGCTGGGCAGCTTACAGCATATATAAAACAGTTAGTTGTAGCTGGGTTTCCCCATCCACCTTTTTTATTGGATCTGTTTTCTACACCACTGACAGCCTTTGCTGCCCTTTGCAATTTGCCTGCATCCTTTCTAAGTATGGTGCACAGAACTGGAAAGGGTACTCCAGTTGAGGGCATGGACCTCTTCAGCCAACCCTTGTGTGACTATTACCATCCTTGTTTCCCAATACAACCAAGTGAACATTTGAAAAAAAGGCATTTGAGTATTTGTGGGGTTGACACCTGAACTCTATCACCACAATCAAATATTTTAGTGAAAATACAGTGGTGCCTCGCAAGACGAAAATAATCCGTTCCGCGAGTCTCTTCGTCAAGCGTTTTTTTCGTCTTGCGAAGCATCCCTATTAGCGGCTTAGCGCTAATAGCCGGCTTAGCGGCTTAGCGGCTATTAGCGGCTTAGAAAAAGGGGGGAAAAAGGGGGAAAACTCTTGCGAAGCAAGCCCATAGGGAAATTCGTCTTGCGAAGCGCCTCGAAAAACGGAAAACCCTTTCGTCTAGCGGGTTTTTCGTCTTGCGGGGCACCACTGTAGTATGACAAATCCCTTCTATGCTTATTTGAAAGACAAAGCACTCACTTCTTTCAGAGTTATTTCCCCCATTCTAGCACACTCAGTACAGAGACAACCTAAGAGCTATTGCAATCAACAGGCATTTGGCAAACCTCCAACATTAGTCATAGAGTAGATCCATTGCGTTAAGTCACTTAAATCCATTCATTTCAATAGGTCTACTCTAGGTATGACTGATGTTGGACACCACTCATCATTTGACAAGAATACAGTATAGACCAGAGCTTTCCATACTTTTCATGTTGGTGATGCACTTTTTAGACATGCATCATTTTGTGACACAGTAAGTCAGTTTTACTAGCAAACCAAAGGTTAAACTAACCCCTTTCCAGGCCCAAAAGGAGCTTGGGGTGCATTTGTGCAATATACCGTATTTTTCGCCCTATAGGACACACTTTTTCCCCTCCAAAAATGAAGGGGAAATGTGTGTGCGTCCTACGGGGCGAATGCAGGCTTTCGGTGAAGCCTGGAGAGTGAGAGGGGTCGGTGCACACCGACCCCTTTCGCTCTCCAGGCTTCGAGGACCTCTCCCCAAGCAGCGGGAGCGCTCCCGCTGCTTGCGGAGAGTTGCCTGCGTGCTGAAGCCTGCGCGCGCTGAGCTCAGCGCGTCCAGGCTTCGCGGACCTCTCCGCAAGCAGCGGGAGCCAGCGGTGGGCTCCCACAGCTTGCAGAGAGCTGCCTGTTTGGGGGCTGGGGTCGGGGGAAGCTCGGGCGGGCCTCCCCCGCCCCAGCCCCGCGCCTAGGGGGGGAAATAATTTTTTTCCCTTTATTTCCCCCCCAAAAAACTAGGTGCGCCTTATGGGACGGTGCGTCCTATAGGGCGAAAAATACGGTACCTACACATTGCAGCCAACACACTAACATGTGGCGGCACACAGTTTGGAAAGCTCTGGTGTAGACAATAAATGAGATTGGAATTAATATTCTTACATTTCCATTTAACTGCTCTAAACCAATTCTAGATGTACAAGACATAACAGCTTTCTCTCCCTCTCTGACTTACAGAAAGACATAACTATACAAAATTATTACATAGAATACATACATACTTCACCCTACAGAGCCAAGTGCCAGTTCCTTGTGCATCAAATTCATACTCTAACTCTTCACCTAGGAAGAAAAGAGAGGGAGAGGAGCTGATTTACTTGCATACATTATCAGCAGCTTTGTTTTGTAGTGAAATAGATAGCCTGCATTACATTTAACATAAATTCTTGCTCTTTACTCCTTTGTAAATTATTTTAATTTTTTATGAATGGTAACAGTATTAAACTATTAACTGGTTAAGTATTTGGAATCATTGTTATTTCAGCAATTGGAGCAGTTTAATTACATGGATTAAAATTTAACTGCACAGTATCTGTAAAAATCCTTCCTAAGGCAATGCTATATTTAATATTGATTCATTTATCAATTAGCAATAAAGTCTTAAAATGATCCATCACTCTAACTCCACAGATATTCCTGCATCTGTAAGTGGTTCAGACACATCTATAGTCAGACACATTTAGAGAAATCTAGACCGGTGAATATATCACTGCTAGATCAAAGCTTTAACAAACTTCTCAGACATTTCTTTGTACAGATCAAAGATAATGCTGCAGTTAAGCTTCGTTTCCATAAAGGAGCTTAAGCTGACAAAGTAATTTAAACGTTGGAAATTAGTGGTCTCCCCACCAATGTCGAAGATGAATTGGCACACAATTTTTTATGAGCTGCAGTAGCTCATAGAATAAGTAGAATTTCATTAAAGTATAATATCCCATGCTTAGTCTAAAACCAAATAGCCAGCACAATCCTATGCATTTTTACTCAGAAATAAGGTCCACTGTGTTTCATGGGGCTTATTCCTAATAAGTTTGTTTGGGACTGCAGCCATCCTCTTCTGCACTCTGAAGTTCTTAAACACAAAAGGTTGATAACTTCAATTTGTTTCTAGTACTGTACCACTCTAGGTTACAAAGGTGTGTGTGGAAAAAACCCAAGGGCAGAATTGCCATGGAGGGACTAATACTTTCAAGTTAAACCAGGATATAGCTATACAGATCTGTCCAATCTGCTTCTTTCTTATTTCTCCTGCAGAAAGCAGGATGACTGTAAGCAACACAGGAGAGGTTAAAAGATCAAGAAGCACAGTAAAGCTCTATTCAGATGTTCAGATGAACTGTGTAGAGGGTGCAGGAGTGAGTGTGCCAGCCCTCCCCCCCTCTATTCCTGAATTTAATGCCTAAAGGTCTGTACTGCTTTGCCTGTGGCCTAACTCCTGCCATCCAAGCATGGACATTTGAGAGCGGCACCCTTTTGGTTGTAGACCTCTATATGCATAGCCTACCCTGAACCCTGAGTTGTGCATGGTTCTTGGATGCACAGAGGGATTTGGCAAAAGGCTTCTCTATCTCAAATGTCCATGCTAATGTGCAGATGGCAGGAACTTTGTGTTGGCAAAGGCAGGTCCAGAGGGATGGGCCCACAGCTGCTTTGTACACACCTTTCCCTCAGGTGAGGAACATATAATGGGGCTTGTAACTCCATCTGATTCCAGAGAGGAAATGGAACACCTGAACCAGAGTCTAGGATATGTAACTGACTGGGCAAACAAACTGAGACAAAAGTACTTTTAGACGGTAGGAATGCTGTTTGGGGGAATGTAGTTCTCCATCTGAAGAATCAGGTTAGCAGTCTGGGTCCCAGTCTTTTTCTTGGTTGGTCAGGTGGTAGCGGTGGACAGGGCTATCTTTGCACAGCTTTTGACCTGTGAACCAGCTGTGACCTTTACTTGAAAGTATTGTCACCATCAAATGACTTAGTTGTATTCTAATCAGACTACTGCAACATGTTCAGAGTAGCCTGCCTTTGAAGAGTGCCTGGAAACTGCAGCTGCTGCAGAAGGTTGTAGCCAGGCTGCTGACTGGGGCCTCTCATTTGAAATATTTTACACCACAGCTGGCCTATCTACATTGGCTCCCCCGTTTGTTTCTGGGACCAATTTAAACTGCTGGTCTGGGGCGAGGGCATTTAAAGGACCACCTGCTTGCCCATTCGGATCACCCAGAAATTACTTACTCCCTCATTTCTTTATCTGAAGTACAGTATTTTTGCCACTCTTCCACTCCTCTATATGCTGTGGCTTTAATGGTTTTGTTGATAGCCGATTTGAAGGCTTTTATGCTAAAAGCAGTGCATTATATGTATATACACTAACTTCTTGAGTGGCTCTGCTAAGCAGCACTACCATGGTGGACAAGCATGACAGGTAACACACATACCTTCTCTGTCAAAAAAACCTTGCAATGCCTTCTTGGGATCTTTCAAATAAAAGGCTTCTTGATCCTCCTGAAACTCGATGGCGATAGGGTTTTCTTCACCCTCCTCTTCCTCTGCATCTTCCCCTGAAAAACAAATGCAAATAAAATTATAAATGAGAGTAGATATAGAAGAGAATAAAATGCAGCCTCATTTTATGATCTAGGAGTGTGGAGTACCTTGCCCAGATACCTACAGGTGGAAGAAAGCCACATGTACAAAGCCTTTGAACAGCCTTTTTGGTAGGAAATAATCCCAGTCCTCAGTAAACATGGAATTCACATATAATTTTATTGCAATGAAAACAGAAGACAGAAACAAGCTCCATGAACTAACACCACACAAGTTTCAATGGTTGAAGATAAGTGTTAAGAGTCTACCAGTAATATACTGTAACTTACCCAGTCCCCAGGAACAAGTGAAATCAGTACTCCGGCTATTTTCATTTCTATGTTCATCCTTTTCCTTTTGATCTTCATCAGAATCATCGCCCAGCATGGTCTTCTCTAACTTGGCCTGCTGCTGCTTACGGAGTTCTTTCAACTGGGTTACAGTCAGCTCTGATTCTGGTTCTTGATCCTCCTCTGGGCCCTGCGGATTAAGTTACAACATACAAAACTGAATGCCAGTTAAAAAGTTATGATAGCTATAACCTTAGTTTATTTACCAGAAATAAGTCCCATTGAGTTCAGTGGGATTTACTCTCTAACAAATGTAGTTAGGATTAAAGTTCAAGTTTCTTAACTATTATAGAATGGTGTTGTTGTTTAGTCATGTCTGACTCTTCGTGACCCCATGGACCACAGCATGCCAGGCACTCCTGTCTTCCACTGCCTCCCGCAGTTTGGTCAAACTCATGCTGGTAGCTTCGAGAACACTGTCCAACCATCTCATCTTCCGTCATCCCCTTCTCCTTGTGCCCTCCATCTTTCCCAACATTTCCCAACAGGGTCTTTTCCAGGGAGTCTTCTCTTCTCATGAGGTGGCCAAAGTATTGGAGCCTCAGCTTCACGATCTGTCCTTCCAGTGAGCACTCAGGGCTGATTTCCTTAAGAATGGATAGGTTTGATCTTCTTGCAGTCCATGGGACTCTCAAGAGTCTCCTCCAGCACCATAACTCAAAAGCATCATCAGCATAACTCAAAAACACCATCGCTTACAACAAAATCTAAACCATGCTGAAAGGAGAGCCATAGATAATCTCAGAAACAACCCAGACATTATAATTAAAGAAGCGGACAAAGGTGGAGCTGTCGTCATCATGAACAAAACTGACTACATTCAGGAGGCTCACAGACAACTTTCCAATACCGCCTTTTACATAAAATTGGACTCAGACCCCACACAAGAATACAAAAAAGAACTGAACAAGATTGTTAAGGAGCTACCCCCACACATCCAAGAACAGATCCTCACTAACACACCAACAGAACCTCGACCAGGAACTTTCTATCTTCTACCTAAAATACACAAACCAGGAAATCCAGGACGCCCCATCATTTCAGGTATTGGCACTATTACAGTGGGTGTCTCCGGTTATATGGACTCTGTTCTGAAACCATATGCCATCAGTGCTCCCAGCTATGTACGTGACACCACAGATTTTCTGAGGAAAATACAATCTTTAAATAATCTTCCCAACAATACTATACTAGCTACTATGGATGTGGAATCTCTGTATACCAACATCCCACACAACGATGGTTTACAAGCTATAAGGAACACCATTTCAGATAAAACCACAGCGGACTTTGCCACCAAACTCTGCCAATTTGTCCTTACCCACAACAACTTCAAATTCGGTGATGACCTGTTCCTTCAGATCAGCGGCACAGCAATGGGCACCCGCATGGCCCCACAGTATGCCAACATCTTCATGGCAGATTTAGAACAACGTTTCCTAAACTCCTACCCACTCAAACCTCTCTTGTACCTGCGATACATTGACGATATTTTTATCATCTGGCCACATGGTCAACAGACCCTGGACACCTTCCACCAGAAATTCAATGATTTTCACCCCACAATCAACCTAACAATGAATCAATCTATGCAAGAAATACATTTTTTGGACACTACTATAAAAATACAGGATGGGCACATAGACACCACCTTATACCGTAAACCAACTGACCGACAAACATATCTACATGCCTCTAGCTACCATCCCAAACATACCAAACAGTCCATTGTATATAGCCAGGCACTACGTTACAGCCGCATCTGTTCCAATTCTACAGACAGAGACTCTCACCTAAGAGATCTACAGCAAACCTTTTTAGAACTAAAATACCCAACAGATGAAGTTAGACAACAGATCAACAGAGCCAGACTGATACCCAGAGAGAACTTGCTGCAAGACAGACCCAAAAAAGAAAATAACAGAACACCTCTAGTCATCACATACAGCTCCCAAGTTAAAACAGTACAACGCATCATCAGAGATCTACAACCTCTCCTGGACAATGACAGTTCTCTTTCTCAAGCTCTGGGAGGAAGACCTTTCATTGCCTACAGACAGCCACCCAGTCTTAAACAACTCCTAACCCACAATAATACTACAACCAGACCTAACACGGACACTGGCACCAGAGCCTGCAATAAACCCAGATGCCAACTTTGCTGCCACATACACCCGGACAACACCATTACTGGCCCCAACAACATCACACATACCATCTCGGGACTATTTAATTGCTCATCGTCTAACATTGTGTATGCCATAAAATGCCAACAGTGTCCTTCAGCTCTCTATATTGGACAAACAGGCCAGACCTTACGCCAAAGAATAAACGGACATAAATCGGACATCAGGAATCACAAGACAGAGAAACCAGTAGGAGAACATTTCAATCTCCCAGGACATTCTATACAAGATCTCAAAGTAGCTGTTTTACTACAAAGGAATTTCAGAAATAGACTGGAAAGAGAAGCTGCTGAATTACAACTTATCACCAAACTCAAAACCATGGAAAAACCTGGTCTGAACAAAGACCTTGGATTCTTATCTCATTATACATGACAAAGCCATTTTTCACCTTTTCACCCCTTGCTTTTTCCTGTAAGACCTATTGCAGTTGTTAAGAGTCGTCAACAGGCTCATCACAGCTATCTGCCAATCACCCATTCCCACCACCCTTCTGAGTAATACCCCTCCCCACCTTCTCACTATATAGAAGGGTCTGGAAACTTCTGTTTCAGTGTATCTGAAGAAGTGTGCATGCACACGAAAGCTCATACCAAGAACTGACTTAGTTGGTCTTTAAGGTGCTACTGGAAGGAATTTGTTTTGTTTTGTCAAAAGCATCAGTTCTTCGGCGATATGTATAAATGAGCTGCTAGGTAGATTCTTAATTCATCTTTAAATTGGATGCTGTGAAACAAAGAGCCTCTTCCTTCGCTAAAATGAAAAACCAAGAATATTTCTACACCATAAGGTGAAACAGCTAGAAAATACGAGTCTCTCTGGGGAGAGCATTTCACATAAGACGAGCCCCAGACAAAAGACCCATTCTCATGTTGCCACCTTCTAGACCTCTCATGAAGGAGGCACATAAAGAAGGGCCTCCATAATTATCACAGGTCTGGGTCAGGTCATATGGGAAGAGGTGGTCCTTGAGGTATTGTGGTCCTGAGCCATTTAAGGTTTTATAGGTCAAAAGCATCACTTTGAATTGGGACATCTGCAAGTACAGTTCAGCATCATTAACTGTTACAGGATAACAGACAGTGAACAGCATTGCTCTTTGAACATGCAGCCACTTGTTCAATTATTACATTTATATCCTGCCTTTTGTCCAAAATGAGCCCAGGGTGGCAAACATCAAGTGATAAAACAAGAAATACATCTTAAAAACAACTCCAAATTCCAAATACAAACCAAAACAGCAAATACATTTGATCTAGAGAGACACTCCTATTTTCTGTGTTAGATGATCAGAGAACTCTCTTGTTATATCCAGCCTTCAATAATTCTGCTTGCCATAGCAAGCTGAGGCAGTGTGTGTGTTACTTGTCCATGTCTGAAGGTGCTCCACCAGTCATTCTTTCCCTTGAGAAGGACGACGACAGGCAAGAATTAGGTGTTGGATGCCCTGCTTGAAGGTGCTCACAGACTTTCCCTTATGAAAGGCTGTCCAGGCAGTGGCAGACTCAGTTGGTAGAGCATGGGTCTCTTAATCTCAGGGTTGTGGGTAAGTGCCCCATGTTGGGCAAAAGATGGGGTTGGACTAGATGACCCTTGTGGGCTCTTCCAGCTCTACGATTCTTCCTGAATGCAGTCAGGACTTCTGGGTAAAAGTGTGTAGGATTGCACTGCAGACACCTCCTTGGCCAGTACAGAAACTAACACCACAGCCTGCACCCAAAGGTACAGGTGGGCGTAGAAAGCCTTCTTGGTAGTGGCCCCGCTTTGTGGAATGCCCTCCCATCAGATGCCAAGGAAATACTTATCGGACTTTTAAAGACATCTGAAGGCAGCCCTGTTTAGGGAAGTTTTTCATGTTTGATGTTTTATTGTTATTTTTAATATTTTGATGGAAGCCGCCCAGAGTGGCTGGGGAAACCAGGCGGAGTACAAATAATGAATTATTCTTATAAATTATCAGGATTACCCTCTCCTTACCTGCAAGACGAAGAGGCGGCTGCTGCCCCCGAAGCGCAGGACGTGGCCCACCCGAACCCGGCAGTAGGTGCGGGGCGGGATCCGAGCTTTGTTGAGGAAGGTGCCGTGCGCGCTGTCTAGGTCGTAGACGTAGAGCCCGGGCTCGGGGCCCTGCTCTTCCCCTTCCTCCCCGACCTGGCCTCGCTCCTCCTCCTCCTCCTCCCCGGCGGGCGGCGGGCGGCGCTGGAGCACGGCGTGGTGGCGGGACACACACGGGTGAGCCAGGGAGAGGTCGCAGCCCGGCGCGCGGCCCACCAGCAGCCAGCTGCGGCCTGCCAAGCGGACGCTTTCCAGCACGGAGCCGCCTTTCACCACCTCCAGGCTGTAGCCGGACGAGGCCTCCTCTTCCTTGGCAGGGCATCCTCCCCACGGAGGCTCCTGGTACTGCGGGAGGTCGGGAGGGGGGCAAGGGCGAGGCGCGGGGCCTCGCGGGGGCTTGGCAACCGCTGCTTTCTTGGGGTCTTCTGCCCCAGTTGGAGGCGGCGGCGGCGGAGGCGGCGGCGGCAGAGTCGGCTTCTTGAAATCCCCCATTCCTTCGCAGCCCTCCTTCGCGGGATCCGCCATTTTAGCGCGTCCGGTTCTCAAACCGTCCCCCCGCGGAAACCACCGCCCTGGCGCTTTGGTTCCGGGAAGGGAGTCACTGTCTTCGAGGGCTCGGCCTTTGTACGCGCCCTCCGGCGGGGGTAAGTGGGTCCCGAGTTTGCATGTTCGCGCGTGTGCCTGCGCGCGCGCTCTGCTACCTAAAGGCTGGAAAGCCATGTGGCAATTTTGTTATTGCAAGCGAGGGGGAGAGAAGGATGGAGGGTCGGAAGCGATATGCCTCTGGATGCCAGCTGCTGGGAGAGAGCTCCGCCGCCGCCGCCGCCGCTTCACCCTTGTGGACTACCCTCGGGGGCATCCAGCTCGCCGCTGGCCTTTGACTTGATTCAACAGGGCTCCTTACTGCTCTTGCGGAGGGCTCTAGGTGGTGGGCATCCCGGTCAAAGCCGTTTCCTTGCATAGCAGGGGTCAGACTAGATGGCCCCTCCGTTAGGACCGTTTCCAACTCTGCAGTTCTATGATTTGGAGGGTGGTCATCCGAGAGACTGAGAAGGGGGCAGAAGGCTTTCCTGACTGCCTTTGAAAGACCGACCGACCGTCCATGTCCGCCTCGCGCTCTCTCTCTCTCTCTCTGTGTGTGTACAGGAAACCTGTGCACCCTTTACCTGAGTGGAAATTTATTGGGCACGCTCAAACGACCTCTCCTTTTCACCTGGAGTAACTCCCACCACGGGGCAGGGTTGCTTCACTTTGCACGTGTTGTTCATTTTGTTTGAACCCTCAACGTTCTTGCAGCCTGCCTCTATACTAGAAAGTCAGCCCACTTTCCCTCTGAGCCTCCTTTAGTATGTGTTGTTCAGCTGTCCCTAAAATGAGGACACGACTTATGCAATATAGGGACACGGTGAATACTTGAAGTGTGCAGATACCTACTTACCGGCTCTCATATTTGAAGCAGTTCTTAAAACGACTTGCCTTTAGCACATATGTATCTGAATAAAGAAGCACCCTGCACAGCAACATTTTCAAATGTAAATGTGTCAGTGAGGAGAATCTGTGCCCCCACCTACTCTTTTTGTCTGGTGTTCCCCAAGCAAACAATCTAAACCAGGGGTCCCCACCATTTTGGGGCCTGGGGACACATTTGGAAATCTAAGAAATGGCAATGAGCATGTTATAAGAGTTTAAGGTCTCAAATATATAAATTAAATGTACAAGGCAAACACGTACATAAATATATAAACCACATGTCTGAAACAGTACAGGAAGACAGTCCTGAAACCATTTTGACTTTCTCCAAACTGACCAAATGTTTCCCTGCAAGGAGGGAGGAAATGGGAAAACATCCCCATTGTCTCTGTGCTCACAAATCCTGCCTTAAGGGCACATTAAAGATATTAATAGGGTGAGACTGTGACCTGGACTCAGGAATGAAGTATTTATCATCACAAAAGAATGGCTAGGATGCCCAGGTAATCCAATCAGTGACCATTAACAGGTTTCCTGCCAGACAGGATTCTGCTCTAGACCACCCCCCCATGTATTTCTGCTGGGGACCACCTCTTTCTGTGATGTATGCATGATGTTTTGGGGGTGGTCTTGGGCTACAGGCTGGCACTTTCAAAAGTCTATATAAGGGCTTGCACACCATTGTTCTAGGTTCCTCCTCCCTGCATCTGGTGAGTGAGGACCCTGTTGCAACAGTTTAATAAAGATCAGGCTTACTAGTTGCTTTGCTTCTCAACATTCTCTGGTTGGCTTCTGTTATTTACTCCTACCAATAGAGAACCCACTTAAGGACTCCATACGGGCTCTTGGAAAAGGGGAAAAGGGCAGCTTTTGTTTACATCAAGCACAATGAAATGTCAGTTTCACAGGGGGGGAAAGTGATGCTCAAAAATGCATCCAACTCCCCCCCCCCCCCCAAAAAAAAACACCTTGGCAAAACACACATTCCAAACCAATGAAACATAGAAATAGCGTCCTCTCAGCTATTTAGCATGGCTTTAGCAGTGGCTGCATTGACTAGCAGATGCTTGTGAGCATTTATTAAAGCTAGGAACATAGGAAGCTGGCTTATGCCGAGTCTGACTACTGGTCCAGCCAACTCAGTATTGTATTGGCTTTGGTTTTTCAGGGTTTCCGGCAGGAGTCTCCCTTAGCCCTATTTGGATATGCAGGAGATTGAAGTTTGCTTTGATGGAATTGAATCAATAGAATCCTGCAGTTATCCACAAAAACTACTTGCAAATCTTGAGACAACCCTTAGAAGTTACTTCTGCCTTGTTTGAGCTGTTTGATACCAACCTCTGTATGATAGCATAACGGTGAAATCCTATGCCTTGTAATTCAGATGTAAGTCCTACTGTATTCCATTGGGGCTTACATGCAGGGAAGTGTGCACAGCATTGAGCTGGAAGGCGTTTTGCAATGTGTTTGGCCAGGAAACCACAGGGTATGGCAAAAAAAAAAAAACCTGTAAGGGGAATTGGCAAAGGGACTCAGTAACTACACCCAAGGAATGATTTACGCACAATCAAATTCCTCTTCTGTTCTTTTCTGCCTTAACCTAAATAACAGAAGCTGTTTGTGGGACTTAATCTTGGAGCTGTCTTGAATTGAATAGTTTACATAGAGCGTGAATAAATTGAAATCTACTGTCATATCAATTGTTTTGAGACTTTTTTTTAGTCTGTGAGCCATGGATGGTGTAACCTGAATCCAATTTGCACTCTGTTGAGAAACAAGAGATTTGCAGTATTTAATTTGCACAATAGATTTGGAAGCTGCTGAGTCTGTAATCCTCTTCCCCCCCCCCCTCCTCTCCATCTTGCAAGCACCTCAGTGTCTTGGGGAAACTCAGCTCAGCATTTTGGACAATGGGGGGAAATCCCACTTCCAAGCTTTTAGCCTGCCACCCCTTCCCCCAATCCCATGCTTTTAACAGGCATATGTTAGGATTTTACTTAACTGATGCTGGTTAGTGTGATTAGTATAAATCACATGAGATGTCTGAGAAGAGTGTGGGAATGGAAGACTGTCTTATCTCTTCTGTCTGAGAGTGTTATTGGACTGTACTTTCGCTTTTGCTGATTGCTTTCTGTTTTCTGCCAGAGTTTGGAGGGCACAGACGTGATTATGGACTCTGTATATATTGTGAATAAAACGGAGTTTAGATCTACGAATGTCTCTATCTTCTTGCTGCGTGATGCCAGAAGACTTGGGTGCACTTTTCATAAGAGAAGTGTTTCAGATGGGCACTTTGGAGTGAAGAGACATGCCATTCCAGAAACGTGCCTATTGGGAGACTCTCAGAGGTACTGGGGGTCTGCCGGCCCCCCCCGGAGCATTTTCCCAATTTCTGCAGTCATTTGATAGCTATTTTGTTTCAGGGCCAAACCAGATTTGATGGGTGAGCTACATTTGTTCTCTTGTCTACTTTGCATATCTCATGAAGCAATGAGTGTATGGTTTTACTGTCAAAATAGGTGGGTGGAGGAAGCCATGGTGTCTAAAACAGCAGTGTGTAGAGAGGGTTTAGGCTTCTTACCCAAAACCTTCTTAATGTTAAAAGCAGGCACCCCATTAGAGGGGGCCCCCCGCTGGAGTTTTAAATGTGACCAGAGTCATGGCTTTTTCAGTTATGGTTTGGTTCTCATACAATATCACACTAGTATTGGGGAGCCTGAGCTCATCCCAGCCTTTTCCACCAACTCCGTCTCTAGCGCTAATTGGAATCTATAGATCCTCTGTAAGGCCACCTTCACAGCAATTTCTGTTTTTCTAGGGTATGTATATAACTTCCTAAAGAGGATGTTGCTCAGCTTCTGATGAAGGCTGCATTATTACTCAGTTGAGCTTTTGGATGGTGAAGGAGAACTTTTGATGACACACCTTTGGATTTTTCTTCCTGTCTTTCGAACCAGGTTAAAATGCCCACCCTGTTTCTGCAAAGGACCTGCTGAGTAGCTGCTCTTCCGGTGAGAGTCCCTTAAGTGATCTCAACAGCTTTCGTGCTAACAAGCAAGCAAGATGCTGCGCTACTGGGGCGAGATCCCCGTCTCGTCCAGCCAAGCCAACCGCAGCTCCTTTGATTTGCTCCAGCGAGAGTTCCGCACTGTGGAGGTCCAGGATCCCCTGCTGCACCAGCCTTCTGCCAACAAGCCCAAGCCCACCACCATGCTGGACATCCCCTCGGAGCCATGCAGCCTCACCATTCACACCATCCAGCTGATGCAGCACAACCGACGGCTGCGCAGCCTCATTGCCCTGGCTCAGAGTCAGAGCCAGCAGCAAGCGGAGGGCATCAAGATGGAAGAAAGCGAGCCTTTGCCCACCTGCCCTGGCTCCCCACCTCTCCCTGATGACTTGCTTCCTCTCGACAGCAAGATTCCCAAGATGCCGTTTCAGTTGCGGCACAGCGATCCAGAAAGCGACTTTTACAGGTGTGTGATGTGGGGTCTTTTGGGGGCTGGTGGTTGGCCATGTGAGCTTTGGCTTTGAGCCACACAAATGTGAGGTTTTTTTTTCTTGTTACTGTGTTCTACACTGCTCAATATTTTTTTCTTTTAAACTGCTGAGTGAGCCCTCTGTTTAGTGGAATAGGCCCTTGGTGTTTCCACATTTTAAACCAGGAATGGCCAACCTGTGACTCTTTAGATGTTGTCAGAGCCTAGCTCCCATCATGCACACATGCCAATGGTTATGGGTAATGGGCATTGCAGCTAAAAAATATATGGAACGCGACAGCTTTCCCATCGTGGTTTAAACAATTAACAGTAATCCTGGGCATTTATTCAGAAGTATCTAGCCTTAGTTATTTTCTGTATGGGCAATCAAGGGTTGGGTTAAGATTTTCTGCCAAGGGTTCCATTCCTACCTAGAGCCTCAGGGCCTCAGATATGGAGGTGGTTAGTTATATCCTGTGACCACCCCTCCCGTTTTGCACGTGATAGCCGCCTGCCCCTGAACTGCTGTGCCCTGACCCGCCCCTATTTGAGGCCATCTTGGCAATCTGCATATGCAGCGTTCAGGAAGGCAGTTAAACTTTTGCTTGGAAATCAGGCTTTGGAACCCTCATGGTTATTTGGACTCTCACGAGTTCTGTTGTTTTCTAGTGCCTCTGTGTGTTTTCTTTTTTACTGTATGCTCCTCTGAGCTCCTTAGGGAGGAGTAGCAGCCTATGAATGACTTTAAATGAAGAAACAAGCAGGACTCCAGGACTGCTACACCCCATGTGAAGGAAAGGGTAGTTGGCTGGGTGTCTGGGGGTGAGGTGGGGGAACAGGCAGGAGGAGTACAACTACTTTGTCTTCAGATTTCACCATCCCTGTCTGGTGATGGAGCTGCAGATTGGCAATGCTAAAGGCAAGGCTTGTTGACCACTTGCTCATAGGGGCTGTCAATTTTACACTAGTGCTGATGGTTAAGGTCCAGCTGACAACTGCTGCTGTTTTACACTGGCAGGCCAAGGAAGGGAGGCACAACGCAGAGAAGAATTCAGGCGTTATTAGGAGGGAATTTGGCACAGCTGAGCCAACATCAGAAAAGGGAAATAAGGAAAAAGCTCCCCATCTTTTTGAATCATTGGAGGTCACCCGTCACCACCAGGATCAGTAACTAATTCAATCTTGCTTTAAATCCACAAACATCCACCTTTTATTTTACCTGGAAGGACACTTTGGTCATATAACAGAATTCTGCAGTAATTCACTGGTTAGAAAATGCAGCTCAGCAGTGTAATGTTTCATAAAATTGAAGCAATTGCAAGAAGGCAACCTTTGCCTTCTAAAGTTGAGCATTCTACTCATCTTTGGAAAGGCCTATCACTTCAGCCCATTATTTTATGTGCGTCAACCTCCACCGCTTCCAGATGCACCAAATTCTTTTACCTTGACATGCTGGTTAAACAGGAAATGGGCCACAGGATCTCTCTACTTAGAAAAGGGAAGGCCTTGCCTCATGTTAAATAACGCTTCTCATCACTTCAGCTGGGGGCATTTGACAGATAGCCTGCCTGTCATGTTCAGCGATCGAAACAGAAAATGACCCAGTTTATGATGCCTGAAACTTCATTAACCTGAACTCTGATTTATAAGGCTTGGCAGATTTGTCACTGTACTCTATTGAGGGGGGTAGTCTATACATCTTAGAACCAGATGAGAATGAGAAGATGGCGGAATTCCATTATCCAGTAATGTCCCCAGCCAGCCAAAACTTGATCAGCGATAGAGCACATGCTTTACATGGAATTCAAATGGCAAAACCGTAAAATACAGTGTATGAAATAAGAGAAGCAAAAGCTATACAGTGGTACCTCGGGTTAAGTACTTAATTCGTTCCGGAGGTACGTTCTTAACCTGAAACTGTTCTTAACCTGAAGCACCACTTTAGCTAATGGGGCCTGCTGCTGCCGCCGCGCCACCGGAGCACGATTTCTGTTCTCATCCTGAAGCAAAGTTCTTAACCCGAGGTATTATTTCTGGGTTAGCAGAGTCTGTAACCTGAAGCATATGTAACCCGAGGTACCATTGTACTATAAAAATATGAATATGGACATGTTGCAGACCACCTGAATGAAGCTCACGGACCACTGGTGGTCCATGGACCACAGTTTGGGAGCCCCCTGGTCTACCCAGACTTTGCAGTGGCTCTCCAGGGTCTCGGGCGGGATTCTTTGCCAGCCTTACCTGGAGATGCCGGGGATTGAACTTTGGACCTTCTGCATGTAAAGGAGATGCTCTACCACTGAGCTACAGCACTCCCCCAATATACTGATGTGGGATGGTACAGTTCAGTTGGCAGAACAAGGGGGATCCAGTCCATGCCAATCATATACCATCTTCCCCAAGCCCTTGCTGCAGATACTGTGTCCCGTAGTAAGAACTGGAGGGTTGGCGTGGTGGCAGGCCTGATCTGGAATTATGGGCTGTGTGCCCAATTACCCAGCCCCATTGTTTTTTGAAATTGGCTATTTCAGGAGCATGGAATGCAGCTCCCATCAGCACACTTCCTGTCCCCCATAATGGGTAGGCCCTGCCATGAACTCCAGTATGTCATGTGTTAGTGCCAGACCTGGATGATGCCCAACTCATTTCAGATCATGAGTTTGCATGGTACAGAATTTTTAAAAAAAATACTTGAGTAGGTAATAGTCTGTACCCGACTTCAGCCAGGCAGGAAGGCTTCCTCGGCCACGCCATAAATGTCAAAAAATCCGGACCTGGCGTCATAATCATTAGCAACACTAGTGTGGAAACATGGAGGAATGCATAAATACTGGGCCAGATTGAAGGTTATTGTGTTGATATGCAAAGCTCTGAGCAACTTGGGTCCAGGATACCTTAAGGACCACATGAGCCCTTACATCCCACCTCGATCGCTGAGATCATCCAGAGGAGTGCTGTTAGTTGTCCCATGTGTTACAGAGGTCCAGCTGGTCTCCACTAGAAGCCAGGTATTTAGTGTTGCCGGTTCCATGCTGTGGTTCAGTCTTCCTGCAGAGATTTGGCAGGTATCCTCACTTCTGACTTTCAGACGTCTCTTTGAAGATTTTTTAGAAAAAAATCCCGACTGGCCTTTGCTGGTGTTTAAATGGATGAACCAGCCACTTTAAGGATTGCATGTATTGTTTTGATGGTGTTTAAGGCTTTACTGCTTTGCATTGCCCTGCTGTTTTATGATATAGCAGTATAGAAATACTTCTATAAATAGATAAAATAAATAAATAGTTAAGATACTAGAGCTGAAAGTCTAAAATGGGTTTGGTCTAGAAATACTTCAGATTAAGTTGGGGGGACCAACTGGCCTTCTAACAGCATTTGTTTCTGGCTTCCCAAGACCACTGTTATTTTGGGTAGCAGTTGCTAATAATAATAATAATAATAATAATAATAATAATAATAATAAGCAGACACTGTTCAAACTTCTGCCCATCCCAACACTCTACTGGGGATGCAGATCATCCCATCCCTAGTCATAAAATTGATCACTTGATGAACTGGGTGTGTTTTCATGGTGGCTTGTTTTTGTGTGTGTGTGTGTGTGTTTCTCTGTATCCTGTGTGTGCTTGGTGCGTGTTGTCTGTGGGTGTGTGATTGCATGTAAGAGTGTGGGGTGGCTGTGGCACTCCTGTCAAACAGCTCATGGGTGAATGCAGCCCTTGCCCCCAAAACATTTAGTCATCCATGGATTAAAATGTCACAAAGAATTCAGCTCTAGATTCTTAAGCTGTGTAGACCCCCTTAAAAAGTAGGGTGTTTTGAACCTCACTGTAATTAATATGAATGTGTCGCCATGAGGTAAAGTTGCAGGAGTTACATATCGTACCTCAAAGCAAACACTTTACTTTGAACTCGTGAGAAATTGGCAGCCGTGTTCTCTTTTTTATACACACACACACACACACACACACACACACACACACACATATATATATATTTACTTCAAAGAATCTAACTTTGAAGTAGCACCAAACCATTTTTCTCAGGGGAGTAAAGTTTCCTTTGTCTTATGCCAGCCATCTCAAGCTAGCTAGAACTTTAAGCATGCTTGAAATTTTTGTCCCAGGCGACGCTAGCCAGAAGAGCCCCATTTTCACCAAGTCTTTTGGGTGCTGCCTTGTCTGCTTTCAGAGGCAAAGGAGAGCCAGTGATGGAGCTGAGTTGGACCTCTTGCCGCCAGCTTCTCTACCAGTCCATTGCCACCATTTTGGCCCACGCGGGCTTCGAGTGTGCCAACGAGAGTGTCTTGGAAACCTTAACAGACATCGCCCATGAATACTGCCTGAAGTTCACTAAGCTCCTGCGCTTTGCTGTGGACCGAGAAGCCCGGCTTGGGCAGAGCCCTTTCCCAGATGTCATGGAGCAGGTCTTCCACGAAGTGGGCATTGGCAGTGTGCTCTCTCTGCAGAAGTTCTGGCAACACCGGATCAAGGATTATCATAGCTATATGCTGCAGGTGAGAAGAGAAGGAAGCAGTATGCTCACAGCAAGGCAAGAGAGCTAATTCCCATGGTTCTCATAGTACAGGGAAATCGTGAATGTGTTTTCTCTATCGATAAAGGCGAAGTTGTTCCTTGCTCCGGGAGCTTGGGGGATAGATTGCACTGCACACCTGCAAGAATTGCTCTCTGTTGGGGAAAATGTCTAGCCTGGAGGGGCTTCCCATTGCTTTATCTCAAATGGGTACGTTCCTGCAGATTGCAATATATCTGTTTGCAGAGATTCCTGGAGTTCTCCTAAAGAGGTGTAGATTTATGAAGCCAATGGGAGAGTGAAAATAACAGCTGCTTGAAAGCTGCTTCTTATAATTCTCCAGGGTTACAGGAGTCATGGCAATATTGCTAATAATAATAATAATAATAATAATAATAATAATAATAATAATTTTATTATTTATATGCTGCCCATCTGGCTGGGTTGCCCCAGCCACGCTGTGCGGCTCCCAACAAAATATTAAGAATACAAACAACCTCAACCATTAAAAACTTCCCTATACAGGGCTGCCTTCAGATGTCTTCTAAAAGTCAAATAGTTTATCTGTTTGACATCTGATGGGAGGGCGTTCCATGGGGCGGGCACCATTACCGAGTAAGCCCTCTGCCTGGTTTCCTGTAGCATCACGTCTCACAGTGAGGAAACCTCCAGAAGGTCCTCAGAGCTGGACCTTGGTGTCTGGGCTGGATGATGGAGGTAGAGACGCTCCTTCAAGTATACAGGGCCAAGGCTCCTTCCTCACTGTAAGAACCTCAAGGTCACAGTTTTGGAGCTCCTTACCATTCCAGTCAGCACCAGTGAACCTCTGGTGTGACCTTGGTGTTATTATATTACTGGTAAACGGTAAAGCTAAAGGACCCCTGGACGGTTAAGTCCAGTCAAAGGTGACTATGGGGTTGCGGCGCTCATCTCACTTTCAGGTCAAGGGAGCCGGTGTTTGTCCACAGACAGCTTTCCGGGTCATGTGGCCAGCATGACTAAACTGCTTCTGGGGTAATGGAACACCGTGACAGAAACCAGAACGCACAGAAACACCGTTTACCTTCCCACCGCAGTGGTACCTATTTATCTACTTGTACTGGTATGCTTTCGAACTGCTAGGTTAGCAGGAGCTGGGACAGAGCAATGGGAGCTCACTCCCTCATGGTGATTCGAACCACTGACCTTCCGATCAGCAAGCCCAAGAGACTCAGTGGTTTAGACCACAGCGCTACCAGAGTGGAAGATAGCTATTCTTCACATGTTCTTTTCTACTGAGATAATGCTGGGACACAGACTTAAGACATTTGCCTTGCCTCTCAGATGTGATTCCTGCAAGGGTATTCCTCAAAGAATTTTGGGATCTGATTGTTTTTAAGGGGCTGAGTGTTCTTCAGAGACCTACTCACAGGGCAACAATTTTCAGAATAGTTTAACAGTCAATCCTTTTCCCCAGGGAAGCCTGGGTATTTTAGGTCTCAGACAGGAATAGGGGTCTCCGAGCAACTCAGCACCCTTAACAAACCACAGTTCTGTGGATTTTTTGAGGGAAGTTATGACTATTAAAAGTGGCATGTGGCATGAGGCATGAGCCTGCTTTGAATGTATAGTGTAGATGCAGCCAAACACGCCTCCCGACTCTGCACAATCCAAGCCAGTCAGGCAGAAGCGTAGATGGAGGCAAGCCCATGCTGGGAGAAAGATGGCGGCCTTCACCATAGCCCAGCCCAGGCTCCATCTTCCATCATAGACAACTTGCCTTGGTAGGGGTGAGCTGGTCATGAAGGAGATGGATGCCAAGCCCCTCTGTCACAAACCACACCTCCTTATCTCTGCCATGTGGTTACCAACAGGTAAGCAAGCAACTTTCTGAAGAGTATGAGAAGCTTGTGAACCCTGAGAAGGCAGCAGAAGACATGAAACCTGTGAAGATCAAAGAGGAGCCAGTTAGTGACATCACGTTTCCCATGAGTGAGGAGCTGGAGGGGGATTTGGCATCTGGGGACCAGTCTTTGCCTGTGGGAGTGCTTGGAGCTCAGAGTGAGCGCTTCTCAGCTAACCTGGAAGCAGAAGTGTCTCCGCAGACCTCAGGTACATAGTTCCTTTGCGTGGTAGACCCTTGACTCATAAAAGAGGAAACCGAGATGCTTTTCAGTGCTGTGTTGATCTTTGTTTTGAAATGGAAAATGCTACAAAGTGTGGCTCATTTGAAGGCAGTGCCTTTGTAATAGTGCTAGTAGAAGGGAGATACTTGGATATTAGTTTAGAAGTTCCATCATTTTTCACATTTTTGGTTGTCTATTGAGCCTCTTGATTTTTAAAAAGTGGTGAATAAAGCTAGGGGGGAAATGTTGCTACAATCAAGGGAACTGTTGGTGATGAACTGGACCCTACCCTTCTGCCTTCAAATTTGCAATAAAATTTAGTAAAGTTCCTAGCAGTAGTTAAAATAAAGTTTGAAAATGGAATGTTAATCCATTCTAAAGGCTAAGCAAACAAAGGGCAATAGTCTTTATAATTTTTCATCTTTGATGGTTGTAAAGCCTACTTAATTTCATTGGTGTGAATCCATTGTGCCATGCAATTAAGAAACCCAATTAAACCCACTCAAAACATTTCATGTCTTTTCTCCTATTAACTTTAATCTTAGCTGCATATGTAGCTAAAGGAGTCTAGATATCCCGCTCTGTTTTAACCGGGCTTTGAAAACACAAGTCTGTTTGTTCTGCTGGGGCTCATTGCTCTTGTGTATGGCCTCTGAAATGTGAAATGTAGCGAGGGATCCCTAAGTCATTTGGGGATGCAAATGATTCCACTGAAAAGTTCAACGTTAGTGCTTTACTGCTTGAGGGAAGAGGCTAACATTCTATAAGTATACAAAATGCCTTGTGATTCTCTGATGGTGGATTGTTGCTTATAATGAAAAATGCCATTGTTCTGCTCTTTCCATGACAAGCTCTGTAGGCTGTTCACCAAGTTGCTGAAGAGTGTCCCACCAGGCATCCAGTGGGTACTGTTGCCGAGCACATTAAAGCTACACTGTCTTAGGATGATAAAATGGCTTTTTAACACATTGTCCTTTGTTGTTGGACGTTTCCTTGTCTCCAGGATTAGCAGTCCAGTCTCCATTGAGTACATTGGTTCAGCACAGTTCATTCTTCTCTTTACTTAGTTCACTTTCTCCTCAAAATTCACCAAAACTTCTGAAACCTTCCATATATACTAGCCCTGGGGAACTGATGACCCTCCAGAGGTTGTGGGGCTTCAACTCCCACCGGCCTCAGCCAGCATGGCCAATGGAAGATGGGATTTGCAGTCCAACCACACGTTGCCTAATCCTGATATAAAAATAAGACTTCATGAGTTAAGTGTCAGCAGTTTTTATATGCCAACTCTCTATTCCTTAACATGTTATTTATGCAGACTAGCTAGTCTACCTGGTCTCTTGTTTTCATCATATCTATGTTTTGTATCTTTTGCTCATCTGATGAGTAAAGTCTCTCTCTTTCTCTACCCCGCCCCCAACTGCCTTTTAGGTGGCGAAGTGAACACTTCCCCTCTCTGGAACCTTCCGGTGAAAATAGAGCCACAAGAGAGTGAGGAAGGCCACGTCCATGGGCACCATGGGGTCCTGGGCAGTGACGTGTTTGAGGAGCCCATGTCAGGCATGAGTGAAGCTGGCATGCCACAGAGCCCAGACGGTTCTGAAAGCAGCTATGCTTCTCCTTCCCCTGACAGCCTGATGGGATCATCACCGGTCTTTAACCAACGCAGCAAGAAAAAGATGAAGAAGATGTGAATTTTCGCTTGAAAGCGATGGCAGCACAACCTGCTGAATCAGAACCAGGAGCCACATAGGACTCTGAGCAGCCTCAGCCTGAACTCAATTGTGGTATCATTGGATGGTTTGGCAGAAGAAGGTTGGATGGCAGATGCGGAGAACAGGGCAGCTGGTTTTTTTATCGTGTCAGTACAATAACATTTGGTTCATTCCATAGTGAATTCTAATGGAATCGAGCTAGTGTCTTTTAAAAACAAAACAAAATAAAACAAAGCAAGACAGCTGTTTGGTGCTTGCATTTATTTGTGATGTAACCTGAATAGTGTTGACAAAACATTGACAGAATGTTTAAACTGAATCTGTGAGATGGACTTTTTTAAGAAATGGAAAATTTGGAAGAAACTTGAGTTCAGTATGAATCTGTGTGGAAACCATAATCGGTAAGACAACCTAAGTGAAATTTATGGAGTTCTTTGGACTACCATAACTTTATCTTTTGGAAGAACAAGTTCCAGATGTTGTATTTCTGTTAATATTTTTGTTATTCCTAATTGTGGTTCAATTTCATTGTGCCGAAGCTGGATAAATAAGATGTACATACATGCTGGCCTTTGTATACTTTCCCCTTTAAAAGAGTACCAGCATAACCTAAATTCTGCATCAGAAATAGCTGAATTCTGTGACCTCTATTAATTATGCAGGTTAAGTAAATCCCCCCCCCCCTTTTTAAAATATTTATTTGTCTTCTGCTAGTCATATGGAGGAACAATAAATCTCTGAGGCCTGGAGCCCTGCCCTAACCTTTGGGCCCCATGCAGTTGTATAGAATTGCAGAATTCACAAAGTCCTGCACATACCTCTGCTACAACTGAATGGAACCTGAACTTTTTTTGCCAATTTGGATGGTACCCTGCAGATTTAAAAGCTTCGTTCATGGCTTTGTAAGATGAAACACTTGGAGGACTTCAGAAATTGGCATGCTATGTTCAGGTGTAATTGGCCTTACTTAAATCAGATCTTTCTCTGAAACATTTACATATATTACCATCAGATTTCCTTTAAATAAGAGGTGTGATTATAGGGTTCTCTAGAAAACTTCCTTTGGACTGTAGAAAGCTACCTTAAAGATTTCACATGACCCATCATTTACCTACTCATGTTTTAAAATGTGGTTAGTGTTAAAAAACAGAATTGAAAAATGGTAATCATGTTCTCTAGCTGTGCATTTTTAAAAAAATGAACTGGAAAACTTAGTTTATAAAAATAATAAATATTCCCTGTGATACCAGGAGTGCAGTGTTAATGTCCTTACTGAATTTGAAATCTTAGAATAAAAACATAATGTGGTCCGCTAGCTGGGGTAGGTAGAATTTAAGGTGCAGACATAGAGAGCGAGTCCATAGGAACTTTATAATGATGATGTTGCACGGCTTCAATCTTTGGTTGTTTCCAGAATTCCTGAACCATGGGGTGCATCACTTGGCTTTTGAAAAATAGGGGGTCCTCAGTAATTAGCTAATTGGGAACCACTGTGCTAAACCATGTTTAGTTATATCTTTGCTTTGATTTTGCTAACTCTCCTCCATATTCTCTTAAATTTACTTTGACCATTCTGCATTACTCTCTCTTACATCTGGTCAATCAGCTCCATGGGGCCCACTTGGCTGGATTATAAAGCTCTAGTGTCCCAAGCACTTCTTCTGCAAGGATAGGCTATCGAGAACTTGCTCATTGAATGTTGAGTTCCAAGGCTTGTGAATGTGGGAACCAAAAGATGAGTTTTCTCTTCTTACCTAGCACTTGCTATGCTCCACACTACTAACTTAGATCTGTTTTATGCCACTTAATTGTCATAGTGTCCTCCAAATAACTCTGGGAATTAGTTTTATAAGATATATCACTGGCTGAGAATTCGTTTAGTCATTCCCAGGCTCTGCTCACAGAACTCACAGTTCTCTGAATGGAAAGATGAAGAAATCAGAAGCCCCCCAGGATAGGTATTGGGACCTCGGCTTTTTAACTTATTCATAACTGATCTAGAGTTAAAGGTAAGGTAAAGGGACCCCTGACCATTAGGTCCAGTCGTGACTGACTCTGGTGTTGCGGCGCTCATCTCGCTTTATTGGCCGAGGGAGCCGGCGTACAGCTTCTGGGTCATGTGGCCAGCATGACTAAGCCACTTCTGGTGAACCAGAGCAGTGCATGGAAACACCGTTTACCTTCCCGCCGGAGTGGTACCTATTTATCTACTTGTACTTAGACGTGCTTTTGAACTGCTAGGTTGGGAGGAGCTGGGACCGAGCAAGGGGAGCTCACCCCGTCACGGGGATTCGAACCGCCGACCTTCTGATCGGCAAGTCCTAGCTTAGCAGTAAGCAATGAAGTGGTGAAATTTGCTATCAATACTAAATTGTTCAGTGTTGTTAGAGAGAGAGAGAGAGAGAGAGAGGGAGAGATTGAGATTAAGAGCAGCTCCAAAGGGGCCTCTCCAAACTGAGTGAATGGGTTGTAAATGGCAAATGCAATTCAAGGCAAACAAAGTGATGCATGTTGGGGCAGAACCCCTTAATTTCATTTCATTCAGCGTCTGAACTGGTGGTGACTGATGAGGAACAAGGCCTTGGGTTTGTAGTGGGTAGCTTAATGAAGTGTGCGGCAGCGGTGGAAAAAGGCAAATCTCATGCTAGGGATCATTAGGAAAGGAGCTGAAAATAAAACTGCCGATATTATAATGCCATTATACAAATCTATGGTGTGAAAGCATTAGGAATACTGTGTGCAGTTCCGGATGTTTCATCTCAAACGGGATATTGTAGAGTTGGAAAAGGTTCAGAAAAGGGCAACCTAAATGAGCAACTCCCCTTATACGCAACTTCCCTTATAAGGAAAGGTTGCTGTATCTGGGACTTTTAGGTTAAAGACAAGGTGAGCAAGAGGTTCCAAGTGTATAGAATTAGGTATGGCATAGAGAAAGTGGGTAGAGGAAAGTTTTTCTTCTTCGCTCATAACGCCAGAAGTTGTGGACGTTCAATGAAGCTGAATGGTGGAAGATTCAGAACAGATGAAAGAAAGACTTGTTCAGGCAGTACACAGTTAAACTATGGAACTCGCTGCCATAGGAGGAAATGATGGCCACCAACTTGGATGGCTTTAGAAGAGAATTAGACAAATTCATGGAAGATAAGGCTATCAATGGCTTTCAGCCATGATGGAGGTTATACAACTGCATCCAGACTTGGAGGCAGTATGGTTCTGAATACCATTTGCGTGTCTAGACCCCACAACCATCCCTTGTTGAGAAATAGAACACACCAGGACACAGATATTAGGTTAATGTTATTGGGCAAATTTGGCCACAACTTTATTGATTACAGACTGTGAGTGGTATTGGCTTAGGCATTGAGTGGACCTGACTCTGGCCCGTAGTGCAGGGAGTCCGGTGAGTGTAAACCACCAGAAGGGGGAGCCCTGTTGATGCAGACCAACTCGAGCTTCCCCAGGTGTTCCTGATGGAGTTGTGCCCCAGCCCAGGTTTTGGACAAGATCCACACCCCCGGATTCCTTTAACGGAATACCCTTAAGCTTGGAGGGGCAGGTGATGGCCGCACCTCCCCTCCCCATCAAAAGGTCAAACAATGCCTAACTGCAAAACCTTACAAAGTTGTGACGAGTACTACGAGGTAGGTGAAAAGCAAATGGCCCATGCCAATTTTGCCAAATAGAAAAATTCCTACCAGGCCCCTCAACGGCGACCAACCAAGGTCCATAGCAAGGCCAATGAAAACCTGCAAAAAAGGGAGGGAGGGCGGGTGACTGAGGGAGCGAGCCAAGAGGAACCCCTCTGGCTTGCGCCTCCGATTAAAAGGTCCCGGCCACGCCCCCACCAGCCAGCGGATTGGTTGGCAGAGTGCTGATGCAGCCGGGATCCCCAGGCAATGCGGGACTTTGTCCCCCACCTCTGGGGGAGAGTGGGTGGCCACATGGTCCACCGCAACTCCTCCCCACAATGTAGTGGAGTGGACTTACTGAAAACCACAGGAGGGAAGAGAGTTCTTGCACTCCGGTTCTGCTTGTAGGTTTCCCACAGGTATCTGAATAGCCAGTCTGAGAACGGGATGCTGTGTCTGGGAGGCTCTTATGTTCTTAACTACAATTCCATTAGTTCCCTAGGAACTAGGAAATGATGGTCACACTGGTTTCAGGCTGCAGTGTGGATATAACCTAGGGCAAGTTCTTTTGCATGTGTTTCCTCCCACCATACAATACTCTGCAAATGCTTTAAAGTTTACATTTAAATAAAGTAGGAAATTCAACCTCTATTGATCCCACAATGTAGCAGAAGTGTAAGTGGGAGATGCAATATCGATTCTCTTTTTCAGAGGGCTGTTTATGCAGAGAGAGTGGAAATGCATCAACTGTGCATGTATGTTGTTTAAAATACTGGCAAAGTAAAAATCTCCCTCCCACTCTGCTAAGTGCTGCTTTGTGTTGCTTCTGTGTTTGGACAGGGAAGCTTTCAAACATTCCTTGTAGTGTTCCATACATTTCCAAGCAGAAGTCACATTTCAAGCCTGATTTAGTAGGTCACAGGGGGATGAATTTTCAAACCAAACTAGAGTTCACTTAGTAGACCCTATAAAATCTCATGGATCAAAATGAAATCTTTCTCCTTCATAAACTGGCCAGGGCAGCTGGCTTTATATAGGTAATTCAAATGGTGGTACATTGCATTCTTCCAAGTGTTCCATCTTCACAAGCTGTTCTGGAACAACCACCCTCTGTCAGTTTTGGTGGTGGGGCTGGTTAGGTGAATGCTGCCGAAAATTTTAGACACCTACCATTTTTGTGAAAGAGCTGAAAACCCATGAATGAACTGGAAGATGTGGGATCTGCAAACCATCATGGACTGCTTGGACGCAGAGGAATGGTGAGAGGAACCAGCTGATGAACCATCAAGGGAAGAAGGCTCAAAGCCTGGGGAGTGGTGGTGGGAAGAAGGTCAGAAGGAGAAGAGGGAGAAGGCTGAAGAGGGGGTGTCAGATGCTGAAGAGAGAACAGGGCTTAGTAAGCTGGGAGAGTCTGTGGCAGAGAGAAGTCCGGAATCAGAAGCTGAAGCAGGAGAGTGGAAGGAGGGAGGCGAAGGTGGAATCTATACACATATAAAAAAACGCTGTGAAAATGTTTTTTTTTTAAAAAAGTTTTGAAAAATGTATTGAATTTGCCAGAACTCACCTTCATCATCAAGTGTCACATTTGTATATTGCACTTTACAACACACTTAAAACGTTTTATTTGCAGCTGTATAGCTGAATCCTTGGAAGAAATGAGTCAGTGAAAAGTCACAGGTGTCTTCGCCTTTTCTCTGTCCTTCATTTTCTGTTGATCAGTTTCACTGAATGCCATTAAAGTCTAGATTTAACAAAGGAGACAAATTATCTCTATTTACTTTCTCCACACTGCCTAAATTTATACACGTCTGATTTTACTTTCTTGGGCTCCATGATCACTGCAGATGATGACAGCAGTCACGAAATTAAAAAACACCTGCTTCTTGGGAGAAAAGCAATGACAAACCTAGACAACATCTTAAAAAGCAGAGACATCACCTTGCCAACAAAGGTCCGTATAGTTAAAGCTATGGTTTTCCCAGTAGTGATGTATGGGAAGTGAGAGCTGGACCATAAAGAAGGCTGATCGCCGAAGAATTGATGCTTTTGAACTATGGTGCTGGAGGAGACTCTTGAGAGTCCCATGGACTGCAAGAAGATCAAACCTCTCCATTCTTAAGGAAATCAGCCCTGAGTGCTCACTGGAAGGAGAGATCCTGAAGCTTAGGCTCCAATACTTTGGCCACCCCATGAGAAGAGAAGACTCCCCGGAAAAGACCCTGATGTTGGGAAAGATTGAGGGTACAAGGAGAAGGGGACGGCAGAGGACGAGATGGTTGGACAGTGTTGTCAAAGCTACCAGCATGAGTTTGACCAAACTGCGGGAGGCAGTGGAAGACAGGAGTGCCTGGCGTGCTCTGGTCCATGGGGTCACAAAGAGTCGGACACGACTAAACAACAAATTGTACCTCCCCTTACCTTTCTAAAATAATTTTTAAAAATCACAAATGTAAACTGTCTTCATAGGTGGAAGTGCTCCAGCTCCCTGATCATTTGGGTTTGTTATTCCTTATCATTTACTAGATTTTAAAGATTTGTTTTTATATTGTTTTAATTCTGGTATCATTTAAGGACCTTTTTTTTTTTTTACTATCATCTTTTATATGTTTGTAGCTTTCTGTGTTTTATCCATGTTTGTTTTCATATTTGTGAGCAGCCTTGAGTCTTGGTTCAGGAGGGAAAAGGCAGGAGATAGATAGACAGATACGGGTGGCGCTGTGGTCTAAACCACTGAGCCTCCTGGGCTTGCTGATCGGAAGGTTGGTGGTTCGAATCCTTGCAATGGAGTGAGGCCAGTAGCGGTTTAGTCATGCTGGCCACATGACCCGGAAAACTGTCTTTGCGGATGTGCCAAAAAGCCACACTATGGCTTAGCTCCCAACAGCATCAGGTGCAGGGAAAAACAAAATGCTGGCGATTTTGGCAGTGTGCAACAGCATACTGCCATGTTCACCTTCAAACCATAGCTTAAACTATCGTTTAAAGCAGACCAGAGGAACCTGAGGCCCAAGGGGTGAAATGTTGCCCTCCAGGTCTCTCTCTATGGCCTTCTGTACTTTCCTTGGGTCATATCTCTCCCTGGACCTGCTCCACTTTATTTTACTTTTGGCCTGGCTGGAATGTATCCTTGAACTGCAATCATACCTCCAGCTTGTCTGTATGGAGAGATGTACATGTAGAAACCAGTGACTTTTGCGTTGTTGGGCTGCGGCCTACTGTGCAAATGTAAGTGTCCCATCTGGTGACACACCGGCCACTGTCACGTGGCCCCCATAAGGTTGTGCATGAGGCAATGTGGCCTTTGGGCTGAAAAAAATATCCCTACTGGTTTAAACTGACACCCGAATGAGGCCGCTGTCAAGAAATCTGTTTATATGTCCTGCAATAAATAATGAAGCCAATGGACATCATAATAATAAGTTATTTGGACATGCTCACGAGCTCTTCAGTTTCCTGAAAACGAACCTTAATATATTAACATCTATTTAAATGCAAGGAATGTCTACTTTTAAGAGCTATTATTTGTGAAGCTGGAGTGAAATTATCTGCTATGGCCACACCGTGGTGCTGGTTGCACAGATTTAAACAAATGGAAACCAGTGTTTGTAACAGGTATTTCTCACACGTCTTTTTTTTTTTAATTACAAAAAAAGAAGAAGTGATTTTCGATGGGGTTTTTAAAACTGGAGATTAGAAGTGGTGCCATTTGTTGCTATGGAAACTCCCCATAGAATGAGAAAACTGCCCTGTTATTATTATTCATATTGATGAGGCCCCTTCAATAGCTGCTCAGCACTCGATTGCTATCATTACCATTGATGAGGAGAAAGTGCAATCTGCCAGAGGAATCATTTTGGGATCACTTCACAGTGGAGTTGTACAGCAAGGCCACCATGAGAAGGCCTTTTTTTTTTTTGGCACGGTGACCAATCGAATCGGGCAGGCGGCAGCAGAAGGAGGTACGTTGAAAGGAGGCGGCTATCTGGAAGAGGAGAGGTGCTGATTAATATCAGGCCCCTGCCCGCCTTGTGAAAAGCAGCTGCCTCTAAGAGCTGCAGCTGTACAGGGCACTCCCCAAACCAGCTCACCTTGCATTGGTGCTGGGGAAGGGAAGATGTAAGGCCAGCCTGCTGCGAGAACTGAGCTTACAGGGAACAAGGCAGTTACGCCCGCCCTGTGGAATGCCCACCCGTCAGATGTCAAGGAAATAAACAACCACCTGACTTTGAGAAGGCATCTGAAGGCAGCCCTGTATAGGGAGGTTTCTGATGTTTGTTGCTTTCCTGTGGTTTTATAATTTGTTGGAAGCTGCCCAGAGTGGCTGGGGCAACCCAGTCAGATGGGTGGCATATAAACAAACAAACAACAACAACACAAGGGTCTTGCATCTTTGGGTTGCAATGACGGTAAGGGCTCACCCCCTCTTTCATTGTTATGTTGGTCAGAACTGGCCTGGGGCATTTTACTGCCTGTGGCAAAACCCCTGGCAGTTCCACTCCCTCGTGCTCCTTACCACATGCCTACTGATCACTGCCAGACACTCACTGCTCAGTGCCCGCTGCTTGCCACTACTGGACGGTTACCTCCTCTTGTTTCTCCACTGCTGCAGCCATGCCCTCTGCCACTGTAATCCACCCATGGCCACACTTACAGAGCCCCGGTCTGCTCCACACACACCCCCTCCACCACCAACAGTGTACTGGGGTACCTGGGCCGCTGCTAGGTGTCAGTGGAGGAGGCATGATGGCGTTCAGGCCACGGCGGAGGGGCATGGCCTTGATGGTGTGTGTGCCCACAGCAGCAGAGGGGCAGGAGGTGGTGACAAGCACTTGGCAGTACTGAGCAGTGGGCATGCAACAGGGTCAATGCGGTGGTGGCCCCCTTGGGAGCTTGCTGCCCAGATGCAACCTCATTGCACCTCATGGGCAGGACAGCCCTACTGTTGGTGCTACTTTGAGTGTTTGAAATCGCCTCCTCCCCTTTTATAATATGATGGTACTGTACCTTTCAGGCAAGCAAATCCTACCCCTACCACTGAGGTCATTATTCACCTCAGTGACAATTTGCAAAGTGGGGGTCACAAATTTAGTAAAACACAGAATGATGCATGCCGAATCTGGGGTTCCCAGACTCCGGTCTGTGGACCACCAGTGCTCCATGACCACCATAACTGAAGTGATGAAAATGGGACCCATCACATCCATTACATTAAATATTCTTATTGATACTGTATTTAATTGTATTTTTATTGCTTCTTTTATTTCTTGTTTATTATTGTATTGCATTCTGAATTCTATGGAATACGACAAAGTGCAATCTATTAAAAAAATACAAGAAGCAATAAAAATATAATTAAAAATCATGCGGCATCTAGCATAGCACATTATAATTGCTACAACAGGTAGGGGAGGGGGCAATTCTTCAAGTGGTCCATGGGGGGGGAGGGTTTGAGAACCACTATGCTAAGGGATCTGAAACAAGGCTTGCATTAAGAGATTTGCCAAAGTTGATTGATGGAGCAAGAGACGATGTCAGAAAAAGAAATAATGGGAAACGACAGTCCAGAAACGGAAAGAAAACGCAGAACTGCTCAGCAACAAGGATGGCTGAGATTATTGTTTTTCAACATTACTGCGTATTGGGATTCCCCAAGTCCAACTAGGCGCACAGCATGAAGCCTATTGGCAAATCCTTTAGGAAAGAAGAGGTCACGACTGCAGTCCTTGAAATTTCATTGCCTGGGCCCGAGGACAATTGTTCACACTATAATGGAAGAAAACAAACAAATTGCCTCCTCAATTGGATAAGCAGGATCCCAAACAGTGTCTCTGAACTCAAGGTTAGTCAGAATCCCAGAGGGAGTGGGAAGAGGGGACAGGATTATTTTATTTGCTTTTGCTCTGATTAGTAAATGCTTCTTTTGAGGGATTCTTCCTGTGGAGGAAAGGCTTCACAATTGCTTTGGTCTTCCTTAGGATAGCTGTGAAAACAAGCCTTGGGAGTCACTTACCGGGTTTTGCTTTGATATCAAATAAATGCTTGTAGGGTGAGGTGGGAGGAAAAAGCTATTACTTGTGACTGCAAATGAACTTCTCCATCCCGCCTTTGAGTTAATGTGCATTTTTAGTTACCTCGGAAATGTGTACTCTGGCATCATTGCCTCAGATGATTCACCGCATCTTACCCACTCCTCCCCACCTCTGGTGCCTTATTTTTCTCCGACTGAGCGAAAGGTTTTCCAGGACGGGTGGGTGGAATTCGCAATGAAACACACGCATATTGTGAACACAGAGTCATTTCTAAAAATTAATCTCTCCGTGACATGTTTTAGCTCCCGACATTCATCTTAAAAGTGAAGTGGGTACAAAGGAGTAGAATGTCATACCCCGAGGGCATGCCCTCACTGCCGAAGCAAACCCATAGAGTGTTATCAAGTGTTTTCATTTCAAAATAAGCAAATTAAAAATATCAGAGGTAAGATTAAGCTCTGGGTAGCGCTAGTGTTGTTTAATAAAAAGAAAGAATGAAGAGTGGCTTAGAAGGGCCTTTTACCAACTTTGTCTGGTACGACCATTCCTGGGCAGGGATAGCCTGTCCACTGCAGTCTATGTGTTGGTAAAAAAAAAAGTAGTATAAACACCGACAACTGGGAAACGCTGGCCTGTGAACACTCCAATTGGAGAACAGCCTTTACCAAAGGTGACATGGGTTTTGAAGACACACACAGGACGAAAGGGAGAAATGCGCTAAGAGGAAGGCACGCTTGGCAAACCCTCACCGTGATCAACTCCTACCCAGAAACCTATGTCTCCACTGTGGAAGGACGTGTGGATCCAGAATTGGCCTCCGCAGTCACTTATGGACTCACTTTTAAATACCGTATTTTTTGCTCTATAAGACTCACTTCCCCCTCCTAAAAGGTAAGGGGAAATGTGTGTGCATCTTATGGAGTGAATGCATGCGGGAGGCTCTGCTCAGCACTCCCTTTAAAGAGCTGCGTGGAGCGTGTGTGCGGCTCTTGGGGGCTTTTCCTCGAGGAGGGAGAAGGGCTGCCCCTCTCCCTCCTTGGGGAAAAGCCCTCAAGAGCCGCACACACGCTCTGCACGCTTTTTAAAGGGAGCGTGGCTCTTAGGGGAGCCTTCTGCCTTAGTGCACGAAGCCTCTTCCGGACAGGGGGAGCCTTCATCCCCCTACCCGAGAGAAGCTGCGCGCGGCTATCCCATAAGCCAGGACAGCAAAAGGCTATCCCAGAAGCCAGATCCCTCTTGCTGTTTTGGCTTCTGGGATTCAGAATATTTTTTTTTCTTGTTTTCCTCCTCCAAAAACTAGGTGTATCTTATGGTCTGGTGCGTCTTATAGAGCGAAAATACGGTACCATGTTCATGGAAGACAATCTTACTTGGCTACGAGTGATCGCCAAAGAAAGAGTGTTGGTAACCTCAAGGCTGGATTACTGTAATGCACTTTATGTGGGGCTGTCCTTGGGTCTGGTTTGGAAGCTCAAGCTAGTGCAGATTGCAGCGGCCAGACTGCTGATGGGGGAATCTGGCCAACAACATGCAATACCATTGTTAAAACAGCTGCTTGCATGAATTTACAGAGCCCTGAACAACTCAAGTCCAGAGTACCTCAGGGATCACCTGAACCCCTATATTCCACTTCAGTCACTGAGACCCTCAGTGCATTGTGGGTTGTTCCCCAAGTTGACGAGGTTCCCTTGAAAATGAGAAATAGAGCCTTTAGTGTCATCGGTCTAGTATTGTGAATTACTCTGTTACCACTTCACATGTGGTCTTGGTATTGACAAAAGGATTCTAGGGCTGAGCACCTTTGAATTAACGCCTGGTTGCTCCTCAGTTCTGAGCAAGAAATCTGGAGGCTTTAGATGTTACAAGCAGGTGGCAACAGAGTCCCAAAAGCCTATTGTCACTAAACCTAAGTACATGTACCGTAACTGAAAGAGACAAATATTCTTCCTCTGTTTAATCTGCCTCTCTTCCCCTCCTCTCCCACTTTTGCCTCCCTTGTCAAACCCTCAGAACAGGGACCTGCATGCTAATTCTTTGTAAAGTGATATTTATATGGCTTAATAAATAAGAACTGAGGACATGCGTCACATATCTCTCATACTGAAAAGGTAAGTGGTGCTTCTCTTCAGATGTCTCATGATGGACAATTTTTGGCCGTTCTTGCTTTGCACATTACACAGCAAGGCATTCACTATTGTCAATTTGTGTTCAGCCCAAAGCTGTCCATAGAGGTGCCACCCACCCAGTGGTGTAGCATGGGGGAGGGGCCACAGGGACTGCTGCCCCAGGTGCAAAATTGTTAGGGGTGCAAAATTTCAACACTGGGTGCTGCCTCAATACAGCTGCGCACTTCTGTCACTGGACTCTGTTGAAAACATATTCTCCATGCAGACCAGGAAGTGCCCTCTACAGATAACAGAATGACTATTTTTTTTCTTATCTCTGGTGCTGCCGTCTCCTGGGTGACATGGATGCTGTTAGGTAGTTGAATGCACATGCATACTCCATCCATTTCCCACCAACCCCCTCCGTGCAACCCTGGGTGCTGGCAACCCACGGTACGCCACTGCACCCACCAGCTAAGATTCAGCCTTTTGCCTCTCTTGTTCCAGAAATATACACCACCCTTGAATCTATTAGTTTTTATACTGGGTAACTAATAAATCTATCCATCATCATATATAAAATGTAACTTTAATAATCTATGTAAATAAATGTCCTGTCACATATCTTCAGCCAGAGACACCAAAGCAGCCTTAAAACTAGGCCTGAAGCCTGGTTGAGCGTCAAGCTAGTCATGATGTCTGGTGTGTCACCTGCTGTTGCAGCTTTTGTTTGTTTTCATTTGTTCGTAGGTGCAACCCCCCTGATTTTCAGTAAGACTGTGACACGTGAGGTTTTTAAATTCTCCCCACCCCCCACTCTGGTGCTAACAAAAATCCCATTCCCTAACCCTTCATTAGCTCCAGGATGGCTTCCCATTGGCAGCATGTGCCATGCAAAGCCTATAAAGGGAAAACACTTTAAACATCCTCTTTTATTAAACATGATAAACAAAAATAAACATGTTGTTTTTAAATGCAAAATTCACCTCTGATTAACAACTTTTGTGCAATCCTATGCATGCACATGCAGCTAGTGTGGTGCTTAGAGTGTTGGACTAGGACCCGGAAGACCAGCGTTTAAATCCCCACTTTGGGGTGACTTTGGTGCAGTTGCCAACTCTTGGCCTAACTTTCCCTACAGGGCAATTGTGAAGACAGTACAGTGGTACCTCGGGTTACATACGCTTCAGGTTACATACGCTTCAGGTTAAGAATTTTGCTTCAGGATGAGAACAGAAATTGTGCAGTGGCGGCGTGGCGGCGGTGGGAGGCCCCATTAGCTAAAGTCGTGCTTCAGGTTATGAACAGTTTCAGGTTAAGAACGGACCAGAGGTACCACTGTATAGAGAGAGGCAGAGCCATGTATAGCATATTGAGGCTCCTTGGAGAAAAGGTGGGATAAAAATGCAATGATAAATAATAACTAAAGAAATAAGCCCGACTGAGTTCAATGGGACTTGGTCCCATGTAAGTGTGCAGAGGTTTGCAGCTTTACACACAGCTACATTTGCTGGCTAAGATTTCATCATTTCCTCCAACAGCCTAATTTGCATCCACTTCTAAAATTGGTCTACTTTATGGCTTGGCAGATACAAAAGGGTTCCATTGTGCATATGTAAATTTCTTTAAAAAGATAATGCTAATGTATTTCAGCAACAATAAACATAATAACAATGTATTCATAGTAATGGTGATGACTTACATTTCTGCTCAAATACGCTACTTCCCTCTTTGACATGTTGGCATTTTTTATGCAGATAGGAACCAATTAACTCTTTTGCTAGACTTTTCAACACCCAAGTTTGATTCTGCCATCATTCCTTGTTTTTTTTAAAAAAGCATTATATTACTCAGGTTGGAGTAATATAAAAAATTAAGTTACTGGTTGGAGTAACTTAAAAATTGGAAAAACAAAATAAAAAAAATCCTTCCAGTAGCACCTTAAAGACCAACTAAGTTAGTTCTTGGTATGAGCTTTCGTGTGCATGCACACTTCTTCAGATACACTGAAACAGAAGTCACCAGAAGGATACATCCAATAAGCATGCCAATAGCTTGGGCAGCATTCTGAGCAGAATGCTGTTATATTTACTGTATTTTTTGCTCTATAAGACGCACCAGACCACAAGACGCACCTAGTTTTTGGAGGAGGAAAACAAGAAAAAAAATATTCTGAATCCCAGAAGCCAGAACAGCAAGAGGGATCGCTGCGCAGTGAAAGCAGCAATCCCTCTTGCTGTTCTGGCTTCTGGGATAGCTGCGCAGCCTGCATTCTCTCCATAAGACGCACACACATTTTCCCTTACTTTTTAGGAGGGAAAAAGTGAGTCTTATAGAGCAAAAAATACAGTATTTGCAGGAAGAGGGAAAATGGGGAGATGGAAGCAAGGGAAGCTTTGTATGTGGATGTGAGATTTTGGCTTCGCCCTGCCTTCTAGGGCCATGTTCACACCATACATTTAAAGCAGTGTGATATGACTTTAATCAGTCATGGTAGCCCCAAAGAATTCTGGGAGCTGTAGTTTGTTAAGAGTGTTCAGAGTTTTTAGCCCCCCTTAGCATTGCCCCCTCAGAGCTACAATTCCCAGAGTGGTTTAGCTATCCAGGCACCCCCTGCAGAGATCCCCATTGCACCCTGGTGGCGGCAGGGGCTGGAGAGCACAGAAACTAAAGATCACACTCTGTGCCCCACCCGTGCCCGGTGCGCCAGCGGTGCGGGATGGGGAATGTGGAGGGCGTGTTTGCAGATGGGAGGCTGATCTGTTTGGGGCCCCCTCAATATTGTGGGGGCTTGCCCCCCTCCCCACAAATATTGAGGATGCCAAAGCCCCTTCTGCCCCCTATAGTTGGTGCCACTGTTTGAGAATGGGCCCTTTTTTCTTTCTAAGAATATAAGAGTGTGCTGGATCAGGCCAATGGCCCATCTAGTCCAGCATCCTCTTCTCACAGTGGCCAACCAAACGCCTGTGGGTAAGAAGCAAGCAAGATTTGAACACAAGAGTACTTCTCTGCCTGTGGTTTCCAGTAAGTGGCATTCAGGATGCTTAGCCTGCTGTTTGGACTAGCGAGAATCTTTGCAGAGACCCAGTGTAGCTTTTGGCTTTCCATTTTATTACATTAGCACAGCAGAATGGTGGGGGTGAGGTAGCAACCTTCTGGAAGCCCCCTAAGCAGATGCTCTTCCTTCTGGTGGCCTTGATTGATACAAAGAGCCCCACAACAAGTATAGTGTGAGATTATTTGTGTGTTACTGAAGCAGGAACAGCTTGCCTGAGAACGGCATCTTGGAGTTCACAGTGTGAAGCTGGTTGATGAACACAGTACCTGCCTGTTCCTGGTCACGGACTTTTACACACTCAGAAAGGAATCTGAGAGTTACTGAAAGGTGACTATCCACAAAAGCACTGAAAAGTTTAATGTATGTCCAGAACCTGGCTGCAGCAGAAGGGGTTAGTGAATGAGAATTAGGAAGGATGGAGCTTCTTGCATGAGTACCTTGGGGTTTGTCGCTTAAAGGTATAATAATGAGAAGAGGGTCTGAGAGCTGCCACTCTTTCATGTTAGCCCAACACACACAAATTTGTTTTTTAATGTATAACCCCCATTTTTGTTGATTAGGAAAATCACAACAAATAATATATTTCTTTCCATTGAAAGCTGGATGGGCGCTCCAGAGCTTGCATTACCAGAAAAGGAGGAGGACACACAAACTTCTCATTCTTCAGATTGGCCTGGTCTGCTGCCTGGATGTGCGCTGGTGAGAGGTGGGGGTGAAAGGGGCCACATGGAGTTCCCTCCCCATGCAGGTGCTGTGCACACCTGAGAAGGGAGCAGGTGGCACTGTGGTCTAAACCACTGAGCCTCTTGGGCTGGTGGTTGAAATCCACATGACTGGGTGAGCTCTCGTTGCTCTGTCCCAGCTCCTGCTAACCTATTATTATTATTATTATTATTATTATTATTATTATTATTATTAAAACTAGCAGTTCCAAAGCACGCCACTGCAAGTAGATAAATAGGTACCGCTGCAGCGGGAAGATAAACGGTGTTTCTGTGCACTCTGGTTTCCATCACAGTGTCCCTTTCCGCCAGAAGTGGTTTAGTCATGGTGGCCACATGACCTGGAAAGCTGTCTATGGACAAACACCAGCTCCTTTGGTCTTAAGTGAGATGAGCGCTGCAACTCCATATTCACCTTTGACTGGACTGGTCCAGGGGTCCTTTACCTTTTGCCTTACACCTGAGAAAGACCATATCCATTATCTGAAAAAGCCCCATAAGATCATGTTGGATTAGACTCAACGTCTATCTATTCCAGCTTCCTCTTCTCCATAGTGGCCAACAAGATGCCTGTGGGAAGCCCAAAATCTAGAAATTGTAAATGGTAAATGGACCCCTGACCATTAGGTCCAGTCGTGGTCGACTCTGGGGTTGCGGCGCTCATCTTGGTTTATTGGCCGAGGGAGCCGGTGTACAGCTTCCGGGTCATGTGGCCAGCATGACTAAGCCACTTCTGGCGAACCAGAGCAGCACACGGAAATGCCGTTTACCTTCCCGCCGGAGCGGTACCTATTTATCTACTTGCACTTTGACATGCTTTCGGACTGCTAGGTTGGCAGGAGCAGGGACCGAGCAACGGGAGCTCATCCCGTCGCGGGGATTCGAACCGACGACCTTCTGATCAGCAAGTCCTAGGCTCTGTGGTTTAACCCACAATGCCACCCGTGTCCCTCCAAAAGCTAGACATGAGGGTAAAAGCACTGTACCACTATTGCCCCCCCCAACCTGGTCATCCTTCTCTGTAATGTCTTCTACCTCACACACAGGCTCTCCAAGTTAGAATAATAGCCTTATATTAGCTATTAAACTTGAATTCAGACCAGGTTGATCCAGGGCTACAGTAGTGAGGCAGCCGCCACAGGTGCTGAGGGCAGGGAGTTGTGCATGCCCAGTGATTTGACCTGGCCTTCTAAGCTCGCCTGCTGCCCTCAGGTGCAATGGAGGATGTGGGCCTGCCACCAGCATTGAAGTAAGATCCTCTCCTGAATTGTCTCCTGTATGTGGAATGGTTGGAGGGGCGTCATCTTGTCTTTCACCTCAGGTAGCAAAGCATCCTGGGGGGGGGGGGACATGGACCGACCTCTACATTACCCCATGTTACATAGTCCAATGCATCTCACTTTAAAGATCCTTGACGAGACCACCGTATAGGGAAAAGCCAAGAACAATAATGAAAAATAGAGAGGGGCGAATCTGTAAATTTCGGTTTCTCTCCAGCATTTTAGTATGAATTTTTATTATACGTACACTTTCTATACAAATTTGCCTATTGTACACATTTTTTGCAAGGCAACTTTCCCTAATATAATGCATTTCCCTATCGTATGCATTTTTGCATATTTCACCCTAGTATACACATCTTTGTGCACGTTACTTGACTGGATAACTGCATTGCAAAATTTGGAGGAGTGCAAATTTCAAAGGGTGCTTATGTTTTGATTCACGTCCTGTTTCGGAAGGTGCCAGTTAGGTGGGTTCTCCTTTAAATGCAAACTGAATCGAACTTCTTCCCCCATTCCTTTTTAGGAAGCCACCTGTAACTATATTACTCCTGGAAAGTACAGGTAGTTTCATTAACAAATCTAAGCCCCTTAAACTCTGGTCCTGATCTGCCTGTCAGTGCCCCGTGAACCCAAGCTTAGTCATTGTTATTCCCGTCTTTCTGTTATATTGCTTTTTCACACAGGCATGAGCTGTGACTTTTATCTTAATAAGTTCATCAGCTGGGGGCCAAATTAAATGAAGATCTCCGAGATTGGCAGAGAGGGTGCAGCTCCCCCGCTTAAACCCATCTGTCAGCTCCCATTGTACGCAAAGGGCCCTTGCGAAGGCGGCAGCCCCCAACTTTCTCCTTTTCCAAATTATAGCTTCCCTTTCTGGAGTTTAAATGAAAAGAGACATCTAATTTGTGAGTGAAAAGGTTTGTCATTTCTTAGGGGGATCCAGGCATGCAAAATACAATTAACGTCTCCCAAGAACATTTTGCAGAAGTGCAGCAGCGGCTGACAGGGAAAATGAAATGAAAATAAATAAAAATCGGTTGTTCTAATGCCGTAACTCGAGTGGCAAGTGTAATCTTCTTTTTTTTATCTGGGGCTGGAATTGCTTTCCTACAACAGCTTATATTATGAAAATGTCGCGCTTCTCGGCACCAGGATATTAAGGAAACAGATGCCCACAGGGGCCTGGATCATCTTAACAAGGAGCAAACAATGCCAAACCTGGCTTTTATGCGTGTGTATTTTTTTGCGCCAAGTTAACACCTGCTTTTACAGCAAATAAACCGCCGTAATGAAAAGAACCACGTGCTCTTGCCTGTTGGAATGGGGATTCGTTTTTTCTGGCATCTTTCCTCTTGGAGAAGCAGATTGCCTATAATGACTTTCAGAAGCTACCAGAAGGAGCAGAAAACATACAGTTTTGTGTAATATTTGCAGATGCTAATTTATATCAGCATATATTTTAGCATATCATATTAGCATTATATTAGCATGACCTTCCTCTCCTTCCTTAGAGGTTTTTTAAGCAGAGGTTGGATGGCCAACTTTCATGGATGCTTTAGCTGAGATGCCTGTATTGCCGGGGGTTGAACTCGATGAACCTTGGGAGCTCTATGACGCTATGATTCTATGATATATTCTATGATATATAGAAATAATGACTATAGTTTCACTCAGGGGTTCTCAGACTTCTTACTACCAGTCACAGCAACAGGGTGAGAGCCAGTCACAAAATGGGGGCTTTTCCTTTAATTAATTGATGGATGATGATGATGATGATGATGATGATAATAATAATAATAATAATAATAATAATAATAATAATCCCTTTATCTCACTTTCTAATTTCTTTCAACTCCTTCTCTGGCTCTTTCAGCCTGATCTTTTATTTCCCTTCCCTTCTCTTCCCTCCCCCTCGCCTTTTATGAAGAGACTCCACTCCGAGACTCCACAACTAATTCTCCCCTGGCCTCCTCGCTGGCCCAAGTAGGACTAATTCAGCCAACTAGCCCTGGTGATTATCTAATGCTTATTAGATGGATTTTCCCTAAACTTATTTCTGAACTTTGAATTTTATAGTTATTCATGTTTTTATACTGTATTTTATGATGCTTTTACAATTAAGTGTTTTAAATTTGTTGTTAGCCGCCCTGAGCCCGGTTTTTGAACTGGGAAGGGCGGGGTATAAAAAAAATATTATTATTATTATTTATTATTTCCCTGTAGATGAGGAAGACTCCCTTTTCTCTCTCCCTCTCGTTCCCTCCCTCCTCTCTTTCTTTATCTCCCAGCCACCTTCACTCTGCATGTAAGGAATTACTAGTGCTGGCATTGATCCAGCTAAAGGGATATATGGCACAGCTAGAAGGTGGAGCAGGCAAGGATACGAAGACCCATCTGGAAGTGACCAAGGCCCACTGGCGCTCCCAGGCCACCGCTTGAGAAACACTGATTTAAAGAGATATATCACACACTTCTGTTGTGCTTTCAGCATCTGTTGAAGGTGTTCCCCTCTCAACAAACCTTGGAAGTGGAGAGTTTTACCTCAGCTGGTATCTGTACTGGATTTATTTTTTGTTTTTAATGCTTTATTGAGATTAAAACGAGATAACAAACAAAGGGGTTAACCAGAAGAAAGAAAAGAGTAATATTTGTTACATCACATCACATTGCGTTCTTCTTGGATTTCTAACAACTTCCGGCCACCCCATCATGCATCTACCACATAGTCTGTCTAGCGCATTATTTAAGATGTCTTCTGAATGTCAGGTAGTTGTTTATTTCTTTGACATCTGATGGGAGGGTGTTCCACAGGGCGGACGCCACTACCAAGAAGGCCCTCTGCCTGGTTCCCTGTAACTTGGCTTCTCACAATGAGGGAACCGCCAGAAGGCCCTCGGCGCTGGACCTCAGCGTCCGGGCAGAACGATGGGGGTGGAGACGCTCCTTCAGGTATACTGGACTGAGGCCGTTTAGGGCTTTAAAGGTCAGCACCAACACTTTGAATTGTGCTTGGAAATGTACTGGGAGCCAATGTAGGTCTTTCAAGACCGGTGTTATATGGTCTCGGCGGCCGCTCCCAGTCACCAGTCTAGCTGCCGCATTCTGGATTAACCACCTTCTTTATACTTTAAGGGTACAGTGCATTAAAAGACACCCACCCTTCTTTTTGGTTTCATAACTTATTGCACCAGAGTCTTAACATCTAGGCCATCTAATTCAACCCCTTTAGCCAGCATTTCAATTTATTTTAAAGATTTAGAGAAAGGAGGAAAAACCCATTTTCCTTTGTGACTATAACTTCTTTTCTTTCGTTGAAGTTTGAGTCTGACACTGAAGTTTCTATTGTTGGTTGTATCTGGAGGGGGTGGGAGGAGGGGGAAATGGTGAGGTTTCCAATTACAAATATAATGACCTCCATAGAACAGAAAGCAATATCTGTCTGTAATGCAGACAGGTTGAAATAGAAGATGTAGAGGAGGAATAATAGAAAAAAAGAGGACGACACACGCAGACACAGAAGCATCTGACATCTATCCCCCAAAGATGCTCTGTCATTATTTGCTGGAAAACTCAATTTACGTGTTTGGAAGGGGAAAAAAAAATGAAATGATGAAAAGAATAGAGAAAAATCCTTGGAGGGTGGGTGTGGGAAAATATTCTGCCCAGATGCCATTCTTCACTAGTGCTGGTAACTGTAGACAACAGAGCACCTTGTAAAGTTTAGGATTTTTGCAAAATCAATTTTCTAGCATGGGTAATACTGAAGAGAGAATGAATTCCGATTTCAGTCTCTGTGGGCGAATAAAAGTGAGTAATTTCTCTCCTCAGAAAGGGCGTGAGATCATAACAGGGGGCTTCACTTGAGCCCCCTGCATGTCTTTCATTTACAGATGGAAGTACTACACGTGTGAATCTGTACGCAAATATGGCACTGTGACGCTGACACCAAACTCGTGGCCAGTGAAAAGCAGGTCTAAATCATAAGGAGATACACCTAGACCCTAGAATGGACACACTGATGGGAATTTCTACTGTTTACATGCAAATTCCAAAGGAAAGGTGCCCAAAGGTACTTCCTGGGAGGCTGTGATTTTGCTAGACAGGTAGCTTGTGACACTAACCTTAACCCTCAAATCAAGTTGTGTATTACCAGGTGGTTCTTCTTGACAGCTGCTAAGGCCCACCATTGGTGATACCAGTTCACTGAATACCTTTTTCTGGTGTTTTAGTGTATGCTCAGTGGTTGCCATTGTGATCAGATGTAATATCTTGGAGCAATACTATTATAACGGCACCCCTCAGACTGGTCCCATTCTTTCGACTGCCCTCCTGTTCTGGAAAGCCTGCCCACCTACCTTCTTCCAATAACTAGGATGAGAAGGGGAGGGGCTGCCCACCTATATGGGAGACACTGATATGAGTGGACCTCCAGAAGACCCCATGCCAAGGGTTCCATCAGCATGCTTTCAGCGGCTCCTGGCTGGTTGCTCAGGAAAGTATAAAGACGAGGTAAAGTTTCTTACAGTCCTTTTTTATTTCAGACTTTACAGAGAGAGGCTATAGAACCCAGCATAATGGCATCCTGAGTGAATCTCCACCTCCCGTCTCTCCTACTTCCTCATTTGTCATCATCACCGCCTTCTTTACAGGTACAGCTAAGTGCCCTCTGTCTTTGAGCTTTGCTCTCCTACTTTTAAGGCTCACCAGGTTCTGGGAGATGGGTGTGGAATGCTTTCTAATGACAATGTCTAGCTAGCTGCTGCTCCGTCTCTCCCATTATTCCCCATCTTTCCCCCTCATCTGCCTCTGAGTTGTGAACTCCCACAAACCCCTGTTGTAAGTCTATACTGTCTTCCTCTTCCACCTCCCTGGAAGGGTCAGTATGGGGAGGTGGCCTCCACCATTCCTTCTCTGCCCAGTCCCTGACATCCCCCTCCCCCTCTCCATTGTCCTTCTCCTCCTCCTCTGCCCAGTCCCTGACAGGCTCCCACAAAACTAGTCAGGATGGCTATGTTCGGCTTCCAGTGTCAGAGACAGTATGGCTCTGTATGCCCATTCCTGGGAATACAGTGGTACCTCGGGTTAAGAACTTAATTTGTTCTGGAGGTCCGTTCTTAACCTGTAACTGTTCTTAACCTGAGGTACCACTTTAGCTAATGGGGCCTCCTGCTGCTGCCGCACGATTTCTGTTCGCATCCTGAAGCAAAGTTCTTAACCCGAGGTACTATTTCTGTGTTAGCAGAGTCTGTAACTTGAAGTGTCTGTAACCTGAAATGTCTGTAACCCGAGGTACCACTGTACACTAAAAATGTAATGTGTGAAGTGGCCCAGACACATGTGTGATAGATACGGTAACACCAGCTTTCAAGAGGATGTGATCCCTTGTCTCTTCATGCTACGTTTCACGAGCAGGAGTATTTGCCCTGCATCCAGCTACCTGCTCAAAAATTAAGAATTAAGTCAACAACAAATGTTGCATGACACACGTCATAACCATATGTTTCCCCACAAAGCTGTAGTTTACCCCTCACAGAGCTACAGGCACTGGTGGAGGAAGAGGGGGTGCGAGGGGAGCGCACCGCCCCCGGCAGCGCAATCCTGGTGGGGTGCCATCGTGGCTGTTCCCCCACCTGTGCTGGGCACCACGTCGCCGCAGGCGGCATACCATGCCCCCAGGATGTGACCATGCCCCTGCGGGTGGCATGCCACACCACCGGGACGCGCACCAGCCATGCCCCCGCCTGCTTTACACCCCCCAGTGCTGGAGCATGAAGCTCCGCCACTGGCTACAGGTCTCAAGATATATTTTTGGGTGTATTTGTGCTTTAAATGCATAGTGTATCTGCAGCCAGAGTGACATATCTTCCCCCATTCTTAATGGCTCAGGTGAACCGAGCATCTATAAACATTTCACTCCTCAGATGCATCTGGGGGCAAGATGTTACTGAGTGAGAGGGGGAGTTAATACAACAAGCAGAGATAACAGTAACATCCTGGCTCTGTCGCACAGCCTTACGCAGAGCTGGTGTCCATTTAAAAGCCATTTCCCCGATGCTGGTGCCTTGAGCCTATTTTACATTCCTCCTGCATCCTCTCTGCACTGTCATGTGTCAATGCTTTGATCCCGTTACTTCAAAAGGGGAGGAATTTGCACGTGCCAGTTGAAGGGTCTGCTTCCATAAGCAATGAGAGTGTCCATCCTGTATCGCCGTGTGCATGGCAGGAAGCAACAGGCAGAGGGAGAAAAATGGCTACAGGCAAAAGACTAGATTTTGCTGACGCAGTCTTAAAAGGGCACCGCTTCATGCAATGAAGTAGCATTTGACCTCATATGCAATTCCGGGTAGTTTTATCTTTTTACAAATAGATTCAGCCAACCTGGACCTACTAAAAGCAGGTCCTAAAGTAAAAAAAACCAAAACAAAACATTTCTATCTGTTTTAGGTCTTGATATAGTGTCACTCTATTATTAAGGTTATTACCTCATCCTGGGCATTCAGCCGATTACTGCTGACCAAGATAAGCTGGTGGCAGCAAAGACTGCACAACCACTGGCAGAGGAAGAGGGGGGTGGGGGGGAGTGCATCGCCTCCGGCAGCGCGATCCTGGTGGGGTGCCATCGTGGCTGCTCCCCCACCCATGCTGGCCGCCATGCCCCCAGGACGTGTGCCAGTCATGCCCCCGCTTGCTCTCCGTCCTCCAGTGCCAGAGCATGAAGCTCTGCCACTGTGCACAACGTCTAGTAGCTGCTGTTAAAATAAGGCCCATGACCATGCTGTCTGAGTTTTACTTCTTATGCTTTTAAATTTGACAATTTTATCTGCTTAGTTGTGTTTATATGTTTGTACTTTGTACACAAATTGCAATGGCCGATTGCTGATGAAAATATCAGTCTATCCATCCATCCATTCTTCTGTTTTGTTTACTCTGTGATTGAGTACTGCCTTGTATTATGAGATAACATCTTGTCCCAAGTTTTGACTGACAGTCATAAAAATGTCCTATTATGAGACTGCTGAACTACATGCGTTCAAAATGTCAGCTTGGGCACAGCTTTAACTCATGAGATAATATTGTATCATTGGCAGGTGTTATTTCTATAGCAAGCTTCATGATACAACCATGAGGTGGTGTACAACATTTCTCTCTCTCTCTCTCTCTCTCTCTCTCTCTCTCTCTCTCTCTCTCTCTCCCTCTCCCTCTCCCTCTCTTTCTTTCTTTCCCACCCTTTCCTCCAAGGAACACAATGTGGCATTCATGGTTCTAGTCCTCATTTAATCTCCACAACAACCCTGAGAGTAAGATGAGGATCAAAGGCAGTGATTGGCCCAAGGTCACCCAGGCAGCTACATGACCAATTTGGAATTTGAACCTTGGCCTTCTAGGTCCTAGTCTGGCACTCCAACCACTATGCCACACATCAGTATATATCAATACATATTCTAAAACTGATTAAAACATCAATAGAAAATAAACACAGTATAAATTAAAACAAACAAAAAAAGCAAACCAAAAATAACAAAACTAACCTTGGCCAGATTACACCTTCTCACACTCATGCAAAATCTAAGCACAACTGATTAAATTCTGATTAAATTTTTAGCTATGTGATGTTGAATACTATCTGTCAGCTTTGTTCTGTCCTCTTTTCCTCTTTTTTTGTTTTGTTTAAACCATTTCATGAACCAAGAACTTATACATTGACCACTAATAATGAACCATATTCTGTAGGTTTTACTGCAAATTTATTATGCTACGTTTGTGATATACAAATGACATGAGAAGACTTGGTCTATTTATTTGTATCATTTATTATTCCTATGACCCTTGTTTATAAAACTCAATAAAAAGTTGTTGGGGGGAAAAGTTTACACCTCCTCACATTCAAAAGTCTTGCAAAGGAGGTACGTATTCACCTTTCCCTTTGTGTGCTCCTTTCTCCCCTCTGCACTTTCCACATCTCTTCTCCCCCTGCATGTTCATCATAATGAATAACTTTCATGTTTGCTGGATCAAACTGTAGTTCACTGTTATAACAAAGTCAGCAAACTATTGTTTCAAGGATCTGTCCAAATCAAAAATTGCAAACTAGGATCGAACTGTGGTTTTGCAATATTGGTTTGGAAGGCTCACTCAAACCACAGTTCACATAATGATAAACTATGGCTTGATCAAACTGGGAAGTGGTTCATTAAGCCAGGCAAGAGAAAAGGGAGCAAACAAGCACAAGGCTCATTTCCAGTCTTTCAGACCATGTTATTTTCAAATGTTGTCAGTGTGTGTTTTTAAAGAAAGAAAAGAAATATTTTGTGCATGCAGCCCCCTCCATCCATTTTTGACTTACACACAAAGCTTTTAGTTATAGCACAACCCACTATTTCAGGAAACACTCTTTTTTTCTGTCTCTGAGGCACCCTTTTAATAAATCAAAGCCCTGAAGCGTTTGTGAAAGGTTTAATTCTTGTTGATATGGTCTTGAGGTGACTGTTATTCCAATCAGCTTTGACATAGAATAAAACAGCATTTATTCTCTAAGTAATCCAAGAGCCTCTTCAGAATTCATGAGGTTTAAGGCCAAATAATTGCATTTATTGATCTTTACTGTGAAGAAAATTTCCAATCTAATGCAGACTTGTTTGGTGCTAGTGCTCAAATTAGGCCATGTCAAGAGTTGCTCTCCAACCTTGTAATTTATTTATTTTTTACTCTAGTGTGACTTGTGAGATGTTTTACTCACTCTTAAAAATCATCATCCCTGTCAGCAATTCTGTGGTATGACTCAAGGTTTTACACCATGTGGATTTGCGTTGTCAAATAGCTCCTCAGTATGTTTGGCTACACACACACACACACACACACACACACACACACACACTTATATAGTCAACCACAAAATAAGTTTGCAACTTAATCTGAAGCATGCTTACTCAGAATTAACTTCCAATGATTTCAGTGAGATTTTTTTTCAAAGTAAGGAATGATTTGTATCATGGCCCGAAATCAGCAGTCATGGATATGCCATAGCTCAGAATCTAAATGAGGAATGGACTCCACACAATAATTTCCTACACAGGGTACAACTGCTAGTGTGCTAGAGCCCTGATGGCCAGTTCTTCTGTTAGGGGGACCTAGAAAGAGCAGCTGAGGTGTGGTGGGGATGGGTGATAGTCATTAATCTTTTCCTCAGCTTGCCTTTCCCTCTGCAACACCCTGCAGTCTGGGGTGGGGTGGGGAGGCTTCCAGACACAATGCATGTGGGCACTGGGCTTTAGGATACACATGTGTAATGCGTAGTTTCACTGCTGTTGTTTAACAGGATGAAATCAGTGAGTGCTGATGCCCATGGCATACATTAGTTGTTGGGACACAGTTTCACTTCATACCCAAGAGCAGGGGTCAGCAACCTTTTTCAGCTGTGGGCTGGTCCACCATCCCTCAGACCATGTGGTAAAGGTAAAGGTAAAGGGACCCCTGACCATTAGGTCCAGTCGTGGCCAACTCTGGGGTTGCGGTGCTCATCTCACTTTATTGGCCGACGGAGCCGGCGTACATCTTCCGGGTCATGTGGTCAGCATGATTAAGCCGCTTCTGGCGAACCAGAGCAGCGCATGGAAACACCGTTTACCTTCCTGCCGCAGCGGTACCTATTTATCTACTTGCACTGGTGTGCTTTCGAACTGCTAGGTTGGCAGGAGCAGGGACCGAGCAACGGGAGCTCACCCCGTCACGGGGATTCGAACTGCCGACCTTCTGATTGGCAAGTCCTAGGCTCTGTGGTTTAACCCACAGCGCCACCTGTGTCCCACCAGACCATGTGGTGGGCCAGACTATATTTTGAAAAAAAATATGAACAAATTCCTATGCCCCACAAATAATCCGGAGATGCATTTTAAATACAAGCACACATTCTACTCAGGTAAAAACACCAGGCAGGCCCCACAAATAACCCAGAGATGCATTTTAAATAAAAGGACACATTCTACTCATGTAGAAACATGCTGCTTCCCGAACCGTCCACGGGCCAGATTTAGAAGGTGATTGGGCTGCATCCGGCCCCTGGGCCTTAAGTTGCCTACCTGTGCCCAAGAGTAACGGCAAAGACTGCAAAGTCAGGTGGGGATATTAAAGAGATACAGAACAAGAAGTGTGATAACCTGCAAGGTCAGGGATAAAGTGCATGTTACAAAGCAGCTCCAGCAACAGAGCTTACAGCCATGTCCTCATGTCTGCTAGATGGAGAGTTCTTCTGTTCATTGCAGCATGTTGCTGGTGCAACGTGATCTCTCCCCTTTTCTTCCACTGTTGGTATTTGGAACTGAAGTTCTGCCAGCTGGGTGCTAGCAAAAAGTGCTTGATACATCTGATAGGTGCTTAATGTATGTTGTTCAGCAAAGCGTTCCTTCCTTCCTTCAGTAATGTACTGCATTCATTTAAGATTAGCAATTCGTCATAATACTGTTTTCCCCTTCATTCTGAAGGATCCCTTTGAGGTCCAGTTCACATGCACCTGCAATGATGCGACTGCTACCAAAACCTGCTTTGGCGATGTGCTGTAAAGGTATAAATGGTTTGCTACATTCCTCCACTGAATCAAGTGGAAGGCTTCACATTTGTCACATATTGCTGGGCAGCTGCTTCCGACGCGGGAATATTTCATGTGATGGTAAATAGTTCCTACAATCCTGCCTGCAGCAGGTGGTACAGACCATGCCGAAAAGGGTTTGGGCAGCAAATATGCTTCTTTATGTATATAACTTAGCTACAGTAATCCATCATCCACTACCGCCATCATTTATACTGCTTAATTTCCAGAGTGGCTTATTTTATTACAAGAATAAAACCACACACACAATTTAAATACACAATAAAGCAATCCCATTGAAACGTTAAAATAAACATCCACAGTGAAAATGTACAATAAGACAACACCATTAAAATAGCATGACAATTAAAACAGTTAAGACAACAATTAAAACAGGAGGTTCAAGTCAGATCAGGGGAATGTTTGTCTAAAGCTGGACTGTCAGATTGCCAATGCTGATGAGGCCTCTCATATTTCAACCGTGAGAGCAGTCCACAACACTGGTTCTACCCGTGAAGCCCACCTCTGTGTTGCCACAAGCCAAAAATTATCAGACCAAGGCAAAACCAACCAGGTTCCATTGCTGATTTATGTCCATACCCGGCATAGGAGGGGAAAATGGTCTTCCAGCTAACTTGGTCCAGAGTTGTTTAGGGATTTATATGTAAGTTAAGCCACAGAGCCTAGGGCTTGCCTATAGGAAGGTTGGTGGTTCAAATCCCCACAATGGGGTGAGCTCCCGTTACTCGGTCCCTGCTCCTGCCAACCTAGCAGTTTGAAAGCACGTCAAAGTGCAAGTAGATAAATAGGTACCGCTCTGGTGGGAAGGTAAACAGCGTTTCCGTGCGCTGCTCTGGTTTGCCAGAAGCGGCTTAGTCATGCTGGCCACATGACTCTCCAAAGCAGCCATAAGGAAAGCCTCATTTGTACTTCACACCAATATACAACCCAACACATAGCTCTCCTTCAAAACCCACAATACTCCAGATTTTATCATACTGTTGTCCTCTAACCAAAAATGTATACCTTATATTAGGATAAGGTTTGCATTAAAAATGCATATATGAATGAAAAATACATTACATTGGAGGGGGATGCTTGCAAACATGTGCATATTAGTCAAAACTGCATACAATAATGTGTTTATCGGGAGAAATTCACACCAAAAGCCTAACAAATTATGACAAGGACCTTAAAATAATTAGATATTGCTGCAGAAATGTGAAAAGCCAAACCGAAGACTGGAAAAATGAGAAACTAATAGAAATGAAAATTGACATGTTTCCCATCCCTAGAGATGAACCATGCAGGTAGGAAAGGAATCGCTGTAAAACAATATCTCCAGCCCCCAACCCACAAAGATGGGGCAGGGCAGAAAGAGAGAAGTGACCAGAGGGCACTTGCTCAAAAAATCAAATATGCCTACTGGCCTAAAGAGGTTGGCAACCCCTGCCCTATATACCCACAGACCAAAGGTCTGGTAACAGTGGGAGAGGTTTTTATGCGTGGAACACATCCTGATGCTCCTTAATTGAAAGCAGTGCTGAGCTATTGGCAGAGAGAAAGCATGCTTCCGCTCTAGGCAGCTATTTATGCCAAGAGGAAGGTTTGTGTGGCATCCTGACATCTGCTTCCTTTTGATTGACAGCCGGCATGTTGGGAACATCTGAGGCTTGTCCATTACATGGGCAGCTGTGTAAGGTACATACAGCGCCTCAGGCTAATGAAAGTGTAGGGAACTTGTTTAAATGTCTCCTGTAACACCCAGTGACAGGCATATCAGCCTATATGTGTCTGCCTTACCTTCTGCATTGTGCTTGGCATTCAGCTGTCGTCTTGACAGGCAGTTCTGCATCCCTGCTCAAGCTGATCAAATGGGAAAAGCAACAAAAACAAGAGGGCTGTATGAATGCTACTTCTCACGTGGCTCTGTCCCAGTAGGCCAGGCTTGATGCTCCCTACGTTTTTGTCTGACATTCAGTTCTGTTAAAGGCGTTGGAGCCCTGTTGGGAAAAGGCGGCAACCCTAAATATGGTGGGCGAGAGCATGGGGTTAGGGAGGGAAAGAAGGGAACCATGTGGGGGGGCTTCGTCCTTCAACTAGCTCTGGAGCAGCATGAGGAACACTTGTGCCCCTCAGCCTAATTTCATGTAGGTGAGGAGAGGCCAGAGGGAAAGAGAAAATGGGAGGGGAAGCAAAAAAGCGGGAAATCAAAATGCACATATGAGGAAGGAGGGTCTGAATACTCAATCCCTTCTCTTGTTGCGAAGAGGGGTAAGTGGCAGGTGTGAGGGAGGCAGAGAAGGCACCAGTCACAGATAATTTTCAAGTTCCTTTAGCCAGCATACATTGGTCTGTCCCTTGACAGACAGTACAGGTTGTACTTCCAACTAAATCTGACCACCGTCTGTTTCTTCATGCAGGGTTCTCTGCTAAGCAGGCACTGAAAGTTGATGAAGACCTTGGATTAGTCTTCTGGAGAGGCTAGGATCTCTCCAGAATCTTCTACCTGGCGCTCTGTCAGGCCCAGTGTGGCTGAATTCAAATTTGTGAGACTCCCGACCCATTGGATTGCCTCCAGTTGGCAGCACAAAGTAAACTAAGTCCTCCGTCTTCAGTGAGCGCTCAGCAAAATCCCCTCTGTGTATCCAAGTGAGCAATCATCTTTTCTTCAAAAGCCAAAACCAAACCCTGAAAACCACAGTTAAGTAGAGCAGAACTCTTTCCTCTTTCAATCTCCCATCACCCTTGTGTGGAGATGGGATGGAATTTTAAGCAGAATGGGAAGAAAGGCCTGCCTTGCCAGCGGTGAAAAGAGTTGGATAAGGCCAGTGCACTTTACAGAGCAATTCCGTACGCTTTGCCTGATGTATATGCACTCGTCCTGAGGGGAGATATTTGGGAAAGGAGAGAGATAGGAGATGGAAAGGAGATGGGAGATGGTTTTGCTCCTTGTTCCCCAAATGGGAGAGGAATGGCTTTAGAGAAGGGGGTATTGGGTCAGTTTTCTTAAATGATTAATGCAGTTATTCATTCTGCTAGGGTCTGGAGCAATGTTACACCCTTCAGTGTCCTTTGTTCATTTATCACATGATAAGAGAGCATTTGTCCAGAGCCCTGTACCCAAAGTTTTCTTTGGAAGTATTTACCCGTGAAGGAATGAAATGGTCCCACCATTTAGTGTTTGGTTTGATTATTGTAAAATGGTTGCTTTTTGTTGTAGAGGCTCTTCTGTACAGGAGGAAAAAAGTTCACAGAAAGGTTAGAGGTAAACAAGGGAAAGTTCTGCACAAGAGGGTCAAAACTACAAGGGGATCGTTGCTCAACAATCTGGCGCGTGTTTACTTGACCCCTTCCCTTCCTCACCTATTGCATTTAAGAGGGGGTGGTTGTGGCCACTACTAAATAAGGCTTTTAAAGCCCTCACAACTTCTCCAGCTTCCAATCAACTGCAAATTTTCCATTTTTGGATGAGGAACTCAAATAGGTCAGGCAACTCAAGCATCATTTGGATGACACTGATTATCTAGATCCATTTCAGACTGGGATTTGGCACACAAAGTTTTGGTCACCCTGATGGCAGGAGAAGGACAGAGGGAGTCTATTTTCATGGACTGCTTATTAGCTTTGCTGTCCTTCTGGGTCAGCTATTTGGGATGGGTACTGGAGACCTCATCCAGTGGTTATTTTCATGAAAGCTATGATATAGCATACCACAGGGATCCAATATCTACGTGACACTGTTGGTTACATTTGACACCTTTTCATCAAATACAGGTGAATCCTCACTACTCAGTGGAAGAGAAAATGCAACCCTCACCAATATGCCAATTAAAATGCCATGATGCAGTTTCGTTCCTATGGGGGTATTCTGTCTCAAATTATTAGGGTGATAATGTAAGGCTACTGAGGGCAACCAAGGCAGTAACAAAACCCCCCAAAGTTCTTCAAATCACCCATCTCTTGGAAGCAGCCCTCATCCATTTTTTCCTATCTTAATGAAAACTCACATAAAGGTCTGAATCAGTTCAGGCCTTAATCTTTGCCAGTTTTTCAGTCTTCTTACTCACAATGCTTGTGAATGTCTTTAGGAGGTACCAGGCCTGAGGATTCATCCCTGCTTAACTTCCAGGGGTAAACTTCAGCATTCTTCCAGCTTGAAAATTAAACATTCGGATGCTGGTGGCTGCTCCTCTGACACTTTCTGTTAATGATGAAGAATTACCTATTACACTAGCAATGGGCTGGTTTGACAATTCCATTACATATTACTAATAGTGCTATTAATGCATGGTAGCTTATCATTACAGTAGGATGTGTGCATGTGTCCAAATGCTTTGGAGTCTGGAGAAAGTGGGCCAAGAGGCAAAAGTACACGTTGGTGTTTGTGGAACATGACAGCCTCTGGATTCAGGACTTCTTACCGTCCAAGAGCAAAATAGATTTAACACAGGATACACCTGGGTAGCGTTAGACTCTGGGATATTGATTTATTTATTTTTTTAGAGTCCTGCATTAGCAGTATAGGAAGAAGCAGACCAAGAACATAGAGGTTGATAATTTTATTTATGAAGTGTCATTTTGGGGGAGTGCTCAACAGAGGTCTCCAAGAGTTCATTGTATCTGAAGATTAGGGAAATTGATTATTATCATCGCTTCTGCCCAATACATCATTTCTGTCCATCTCACCTTCCTTCTTCCATGTTGGTCCTGAGCCAGAAGAAATCACGTAATGTGGATTTATCTACTGGATTCCAGATGTGTTCAGTGGTGCCTGAACTTATCAGCAGGCTTGCTGCTTCTTCCACATAAAATAAATAGCTTGTTTTCAGCATGCGATGTGATGGACTTCCAAGACAACACCTACTCCATTAGGTTTAGGTTCACCAAGTGATAGATGGCCATAGCTGAAAGGAATGTGAAATGTGGGGTTTGGGCTTTTGAGAACTCCAAACAATGAACTTGTGGGAAATTGCAGGCAAAAGCTTAGGTCCAGTTAATGCATGAAGGGGTTAAGACACAGAATTGTATTCCTAGACTTAGTTAGGTCATGTCTCCCAACTCCAATGAAGGAGGAAGTGAAGCTTCTTTTTTCATTCTCTTTCACCATGTGAAAGCTGACCAGGCAACACATCTGGGCTTTGATCAGTTCAAGCTTAGACTGCATGCTCATGGGTTTTTGGAAGAGGCCTGTGCATGAATTTGTTTTATGTGTGTAGATCAGTGCACGCTGACCAACGCACAGTCTTCGCAGTAGGGCTCTGTTCTGATGGCATGAAGTAGTCATGACAAATGGTAGATTCTTATCTGCTGCAGCCTTCATCCACCTTCACAGCCGTTGTAACATACCACTTGTTATCATTCGCCTGTTCTGCCATTGAGGACTTCTTGGATCATTCTTTGTCTGGCTCCTTCCCTTTGACCTTACCACCTTGGGTGACCCTGCTGGGAGCACGAGATTCCCGACGGCTTCGCTCACAAGGGTCATAGGAACATGCAAGCCCACTCACCACGACAAAGTGATGATCCAGCGAGTGGGCCTCCACAGTCACTCACGGACTCATTGTTAAAACCATGTTTATGGAAAACAATTTTACTCGGCTACGAGTGATCGCCAAAGAAGAAAGAAGAAGAGCATGCTCATAAATATTTTTCTGCATTTTGTAAACCCAAGATTTCTTCCTATGTTATTCTTGCTGCTTCATGGAATAATGATTGAATCTGAGCTTTAGAATTTGTAAGTAAAACATTTTAACTTACTGTTTGTAGAGAAGATGTGTGGAATGAATTAAGTTTGTAACCAGAGGTACTTAAAAGAGGCATGCAAAAGGCTGCAATAGAAAACGATCCAATGCAAAATGAACCTTTCAGTATTGCATACCCTTATTTCCTCCTGCATTTGAGCACACAAAACCCATGGCAGCATTAGACGATGACTCTGCTGCTGCTCCTTCAGTTCCTGGTTGAAGTCCTGCAAGTTGTACACAGATTGGGGCACTGAATCAATGCTTCACACCCCCTCTAAAAACCCTGTATTATATCCGGGGAAAAACGAAGATCATGGCCACTGGGCCCATCACCTCCTGGCAAATAGAAGGGGAAGAAATGGAGGCAGTGAGAGATTTTACTTTCTTGGGCTCCATGATCTCTGCAGATGGTGACAGCAGTCACAAAATTAAAAGACGCCTGCTTCTTGGAAGAAAAACAATGACAAACCTAGACAGCATCTTAAAAAGCAGAGACATCACCTTGCCAACAAAGGTCTGTATAGTTAAAGCTATGGTTTTCCCAGTAGTGATGTATGGAAGTTAGAGCTGGACCATAAAGAAAGCTGATCGTTGAAGAATTGATGCTTTTGAATTCTGGTGCTGGAGGAGACTCTTGAGAGTCCCATGGACTGCAAGAAGATCAAACCTCTCCATTCTTTTTTTAATTCTTTTTAAAAAAATATTTATTAGCAGTTTAAAGATTACAAAAGAAAAGAAAAAGAATTAAACAATACAATACAATACAATACAATACAATACAAAAACAAAAACACCAGACCCCAAACCCTAAAACATTTAATCAACCAAACAAAACAAAAACAATTAAAAACAACATCCATTAATTTTGATATCATAACTTTTGTTCACTTGTTTCAGCGACCTCCTCACACCTCCCTTTTTTATTCCACTTCAATTAACTGTTTCAGCAATTCCTTTCCATCTTCCTCTGGTTTTCTGTCCTGTAATTTATCTTAACATATTCTAACCTTGTTTTTTCCCTTTAATACATTTACAATCTGTCTGTACCTAATTCCTTATAACATTTCTGCTAAAGCCATATAACTTCATTCCATCATTTTTCTAACATTCATTAATTTTACAATATTTCTGTAAATAATCTTTAAACTTTTTCCAATCTTCTTCCACCGACTCTTCTCCCTGGTCTCGGATTCTGCCAGTCATTTCTGCCAGTTCCATTATAGTCCATCAGCTTCATCTGCCATTCTTCCCGGGTGGGTAAATCTTGTGTCTTCCAATACTTCGCGATGAGTATTCTTGCTGCTCAAACCTCTCCATTCTTAAGGAAATCAGCCCTGAGTGCTCACTGGAAGGGCAGATCGTGAAGCTGAGGCTCCAATACTTTGGCTACCTCATGAGAAGAGAAGACTCCCTGGAAAAGACCCTGATGTTGGGAAAGATTGAGGGTACAAGGAGAAGGGGACGGCAGAGGACGAGATGGTTGGACAGTGTTGTCAAAGCTACCAGCATGAGTTTGACCAAACTGCGGGAGGCAGTGGAAGACAGGAGTACCTGGTGTGCTCTGGTCCATGGGGTCATGAAGAGTCGGACATGACTAAACGACTAAACAACAACAAATATCCGAAGGGGTGTTTCCTTTAGTCTCCATCATCCTGGCCTTTGCCACTGTCTGAAATTATATGCAGGAGAGAACAACAACAACTGGAAATAGTCTGAGCTAAAAAGAAGACAAAGGGGATTGGCTTTGTCTTGAAAAATGTAACATTGCTTCCTGTACTTCTACTGGCTGTCACAGCACTGCCACCTTGTCTTCCTCACTTCCAATCAATTTGTTTTTTATGAATTCATTTGGTGTCATCCTCCAAAAGATTGTTCACTTTTCTCCCTTTTGTACATTTATATCTGTCCCTTTGTTAAGGCTGCTGAAAATCCCTGTTCTCAGCCTCTTCTTCCCCAGACTTTCCATGCTGCAAAAAGCAATCCATCTAAGCAAAGGCAATTATGAAGCTGTGGGGGTGTGTGGCATTCCTTTAAAACAAGTCCCCCATAGTGATAAATATGAAGAATATTTCCCTGTGTGTTGCAAAAAGTCAAGTGCGAAAGCAATCAAGGGAAGTTTTGCATTTGTATTCTGGAAGTGTTTCCTGTTTGTGAATCTATTTGCAGAACTCCTTCAATGTTACTGAGGGAGGAAAAAATTTAATAATAATCTAAGCAGTCTCCCAAGTGGCAGTTGGCCATGAGAATGAATTGGAAGGACAATTTATCTCCTCAGCCACTTTGAAGCCTTTTAGCCTGGGGGAGATCCCTTGTCTAATGAAATTAATTGAACGCATCTATACTCTGGATACTTCAGCTGAAGTTCAGTTTTTCTTTTATTTAGAAGCTGCAGTGAAACCACTTATCATCCAAACTAGAAAATGCCAATGAATAATAAAACTGCTTTAAATGGTAGACACTCCCATTGAATGGAATCACACCATAACTGCTAAGAAGCATGTTTCATGCTAGGCAGAACATAAATTATTTCTCCTTTTAGAGCTACTGACCCTTGTTCCTCTAGAGTGGTGTATCCCAAACTGAGTCTCTCCTGGGAAGTTGTCCACAAGAGAATTTCGGCCCTCAGGCTCAAACAGGTCCCCTACCCATCCCATACATATATGCTAAAATATCAGGAATTTTGTGTGTGTGTTTCTCTTTCTTGACTTGGAAATGCTCTTAGAACAGCTAGGTGTTGCAGTTTTTCTTCTGTGTTTCCACAGGTGCCAATGGCATCTCTGCAGAACAAGAGTCAGCATGGCTAATAGTATAAACAACCAGTGCCAATTTAGCCCTGTTGGCTCTGTGTTTGCGCAGAGGCGTATTATAGATGCAATTCATTGTCAGTTCCAGGAGCTTGACAGACAGCAGGGGTGAATGCAGTGCAAAGGAAAAGGGCTTGGCAAGAGAGGAGGACACAGCTCTCACTGGATTTGCAGAAGGAGACATTTACCTGTCTCTAACTCATTTGCTGTCTGCTGTGGAACAGTGCAGTAACTGTGACTATGGGCTTATCCACACTTAGCTTTTACCCTGCTACTTCCAGGCGTAGGTCCATGCTTTAAAGCGATGTGCCTGAGCATTTTTATTTATTCTTTGCCCAGGAGCTTTCCCTACAAAACCTCACTCTTTAGAGCTCAGTTGGAGTGAATGGCAATTTGGGTTTCCCACAGATTGCTGTTTGCTCCATTTGAGCTTTAAAGAGTGGGTTTTTCATGAGGAAAGCTCTGGGGCAAAAAAAAAAAAAAAAAAGAACATTTGAACACAGAACTTTAAAGTGCGGACCATGACTTATTTAGTTGCTGACAGTTTTGTATTAAAATGAAATAATATTACTTATAAGTATGATATGAATGATATGATATGAAGATATATGCAGAGAGAAGATTGATAGCAGAGATCTGTGTGAGAGACACAACAGAGTGGTTTTTCTCAGGGTTTGAGGCTGAGAAAGATGGGAACTGTTCCAGGTGGGAGCTGGGAAGACGTGGAGCTCTGTTTGTGAATTGAAGATTAAGATAGAACATTGATAGAATATACAATTTTGTGTTTGTATGAGTGTGTTTCCCCCCATCTATTTCCTTTTCCTTTTTATTATTTTGCTCTAGATATTTGTTTTACTTGGTTTTTATTGTATTATATTTTGAAAGCCTTTAATAAAATTGATTGAAAAGAAAAAGCAGAAGAAAGGTAAGTGTGGATAAGCACTATGCAGATTAAAGCAATTCTTTTTTTCTCTTTCTTGCAGTGACCCTCTCAAAAATTATTCAATATGTACATACCTTTCCTCCACTTTAAAAAAAGTTCTGATGAAATCCACCCACTGCCCCCATTTCTCTTCTCTGACAAACACTACTGCTCCAATCAATTAAAACACAGCTCCACTCCATTTCTGTATTCCAGAGAGCTGGGCTTCTTAATCATACAGCAAATCAATACAGATTTCACTTCAGCCTGCCCTGCTCACCAGGGGTGAAAAGGCCACTGGCAGAGAGAGGGATTAAAGAGGCTTCCTCTCTGTGTATCTTTCGCTGGTAGGTGGGTTGGTAAACTCACTAAGACTAGAGTGAATTAAAGCTTTGCAATACCTAGCAAAGAACTGCCAAAAGTATTTTCCCTCTCTTTCGCCTTAAAACAAATCCAGAAAGTCAGGGAAATTGGGCAGGGGGAGGCAACAGCCACCAAAAACTCTGAACTGGAGTGTTTTCTGCAGCAGTTGATTGATCTCTTTATGAAAAGGCTGGAGAATGTTTTCAGAACAAAGAGCTGCAGTGGAAACTTATCTTCCACAGGGAACCCAAGTTAATTTTTCATATTTAATCCACATGCCCAGGAAGAGTGACACCTAACATTGTTTCCTTTAACAAACAAAGCTGGAGCAGGATTGATGCACGGGACCACCTGATGCCTGCTGCAAATGGGGGTTGCTAGGCTCATTCGTCACAATTTATGCAAGAGGCTGTTCAACTCACTTTAAAAGGGTACGATGCAAAATGACAGTTTCTCCTTCAGGCATTTAGGAACACAGGAAGCAGACTTATACTGAGTTAGACAGTTGGTCCATTTTGCTCAGTATTGTCTGGCTCTCCAAGCTTTCAGGCGGGGAATATTTTCCAGCCATCCCTTGCGGCACCAGGCATTCAGCCTGGGACCTTCCACATGCAAAACGGATGCAGCCCTTCTCTATTTCATTGTGAGACTTCTCACATGAAAGGTAGAGGTGTGTTAGGCTTCGGGGAATCGGATCTCTTCCCCGGTGGCAGTAAATAAGCAGATCAAATGAAAGGAACATTCTTTCCAGTTAGTTTCTTGAATAACCACAGCGAGAGACAAAGGAATGCATATCTCTCTAGAAATGGCGTTGCTCCCAGTAAAGGCTTACCCCTTCAGCCCCCATTAATTTACGTCACTCCTATGCTGGGTAATATGAGCTTGTTGCTGCTGAGCTCTCTGTTCTATCACTCTCAAAGCCTGTCTAATCTTAGGTGAAGGGGGGTCAGGAATGCTTTCCAAGGACTCTGAATCTGCCAGCTGTCTCTCTCCTGGCGTTTTCTCTTCTAGTTGTTCCTCACCCAGTATTTCGCAGCTTTCCCCCTCTGGACTATGCCCCTCTGCAAACCACTGTTCTAAATCAATACTGTCCTCCTGCCCTTGGGAAGGTTCAGGAGAAGAGGAGGGTGGCTCCCAGCATTCCTTCTCAGTCCAGCCCCTGGTAAGGTGTTTGTCCCAACTCTTGGGATTCCTTTCTCCATCTCAGCAGTTACTTAGAAAGTCTTCCTGTGTCTTCACAGCAGCAGCAGCAGCAGCAGTCCAGCCCTCTCTTGGTGAAATCCCATGACAGGAACAATCACTTCACCTGCCCAGTTCTCTAAAGTCCTTATTATTTACCTTACAGGTTGCACAATGCTACTGGTCTACATATAAAACAAGAAACAGAACTATATACAGATCTCTGCTCCCTTCAGCCATCCGGCCAGAGAGACAAGCTCACAGACTTTCACATATTCTGGTAGACCCACTGACCAACAGTGACTGCCTCACACCCCACAGCTTCGCTCCTCCTCCAGACATGCTCTGAGATGGACACCTGTTGCAGGGGAGAATTCCCATTGCTGAGCAGATGTTTTAGGCATGCCTCACCGGTGTGCTTCAAGGCTTGTTTCAGATTTATTTTGGCAATATACCAACATGTCCCACCTTACCATAATTACTGTCTAAAGGTGTGACTATGTGTTTTCTCTTTGCCTTCTAACTCCTATTTTCTCTCTCTCTCCCCCCCCCACACCTTAGGAAGTCTAATACTATATTTCATAGGGAGTAGATCACTAGATGCCACTGCTGTGCTGTCTTGGAGTTGGATGGAATGATACTTCCACATCTTGCCATTTGTGTGGAAGGAAGTTGGATTGTGGCTGCCCTCCCCCCCACCTGGTACTTGCAGGGTTAGAACACCAGACACCATCCATTGTAAAAATCCTATGTGGGCAGGCCAAAGCCACACCGTTAGCTACTTTTCTCTAGCTCACTCCCTAGGATTAACTGTGTAATAGGTTTTATGCGCCTGGACCATATTTAGATCTTGCATCACCACCCCCAGGGCTGGAGGAGGTGGGGGTGAGCAAGACATCTCCATCTTCCCTCCTCATAATGATTAAGACAGGGACAAGGGTATTGTCTGATCTGGCCCTTTGTTTTTTGCCCATTAGGACGAATACTATGCTGTATTTCCCTGCAGAGATATATACTTTTAAAAACAGAACCTACAGATGTAGAGTTCCAAAATACAGGAATATAAACACACATATTGAAGCAAGCCTTGCCTATAAAATTAACTTTCCTTTACCACGATTCCTTGATTGTTGTCACTCCAGCTCTTCAGTATAACAGATCTAAGCCTGGTTTATAATCTGAGAACTTGGCATAGCCACTCTGAACCTACTTAAAAGAGCAGCAATAAAGAAAAGAGAACATTAAATTGAATTCAATGAACCCTCGATATGTGAAATCAATTATTCCCATTAATTTTGCTCTGTGTCCTCCTCAACCCCCGATGTTTCCCTCTTGCCACAAGCCCATTGCCATTGCTCTTCATTTCCTCATCCACGTATCCTCCTTTAGGTCCTTGTGCCATTAGTTCTCTTGAACCTGCTCATCTTCTTGTAGCCTGAGATCCCAGAAAGTTGTCTTCCTCGGGTTGTAAGGAACGCAGCTACTTCAGCTAAGGTCCTTCTTACTTCCAAGTTGTAGCTCAGTGGCAGACCTCATGCTTTGCATGCAGGAGGTCCTGGGTTCAACTGCTGCCATCCCCCCTGACAAGGAACTTTGAATATCGGAATAGGTGGTACTGGATTTAGATAGACCAATTGCCTGATTCAGCATAAGGTGCCTTGCATGGCTTGCCCTACCATTAGGCAGAATCAGGCAGCTGCTTCAGGTGGTAGATGCTGAAGATCAGGTAGGTGTTGGAGCACAGAGGTGTGTGAGTGTGCCAGGTGGCCTGCCCTACACATCCTAACCTAACCTAACCTAACCTAACCTAACCTAACCTAACCTAACCTACTGCCTTCAGGTGTAGTGCAATATGCTGTTCCATCACCAAAGTTAAAGTAAGATTCAACTGCAAGTCCAGTCGGCTTCTGAGCATGGTATGGACTTATCCTTTGCCTTAGGCGGCGAAATGACTTGGGCCAACCCTCATGCCTTCGTACGTATGATTGGAAGGGATGGACACACAAGGAATTCACTGCCATATGGCTTATTCTGTGTATATACAAGCAACTGACTGGTCCACCTCTGGCTTTAACTCCACAGCACCATTCTTCAAGCTGCTGTTAATAACACAGAAGGCAGTGGGGCTGTGGAGTTTTCCTCTTGCATGCTTATTGATTTCACAGGGAAGTTTGACGGGGAATTAGAGGCATTTGTCTGGTAAGAGAAGATTGGGGTTTTTTTTTAAATTGCAATCATTGTAACAAGGGTTGGCCTTGCAAACCTTTCATACCCCATATGCACCCAGAGGTTAACAATATCTAAAATATATATGCAGTTATACATAGAATGTATAAGCTCCTGGATGCTGGTTCATTCTGGCTCCCGCCCCCCTACCTCCAGGGTCATTGAAAGCCTGGCTATTCAGACAGGAGCAATCCTGTTTAAGCTGCTTCCAGTGTCACCATAATGAGCCTGCAGGTAGCTAAAGAACCGGGGCAGACAAAGCAGTCGAGAGACCTATCTCCTTGCAAGCTGTGAGGGGGCGGGGTTGGGGCACACATCATTTCTCCACACTTCCCCTGGTTGCCACCCAGTTTCATGGCAGCTGCAGAAGCAAATTACTGCAGGGCACAGCAAAGGTCAGAGTTGCCATCAGCTAAGTTATAATAGTCAGGCTGGCATTTCCTGCTGCCATATCAGCTGCCAATACAAGGTGCTTTCATTATTAGCAGTGGGCTGGGATTTTGTGAGAACATTTTCGTATATTCTATTTCACGGAAGCCCATCTCATGCCTGCCAGAGCAAAGCTTTTTCCCGGTGAGGTTCTGCTCACCCTGCAGTCAAGAGGCTGCGCTGGGATGTGATTCAGAGGCGGCGACAGCATGGAGTCTGATAACCCATGCAATTTTGGGCGGAGCTTGCTTTTAAGCTCCTGAGAACCCTTCTTGTGAGCAAGCTCACAGCCCACGCTTGGGGGCTGACCTAGGAAATGGATTTCCTGCTTGTTCATCATCCCAAAATTGGGAATTGTATGGTTGTATTCGCAATAGGGTGAGCTCCCATTGTGGTCCCAGCTCCTGCCAACCTAGCAGTTCGAAAGCACGTCAAAGTGCAAGTAGATAAATAGGTATGGCTCTGGTGGGAAGGTAAACGCCGTTTCCGTGTGCTGCTCTGGTTCGCCAGAAGCGGCTTAGTCATGCTGGCCACATGACCCGGAAGCTGTCTGCGGACAAACACCAGCTTCCTTGGTCTATAGAGCGAGATGAGTGTGCAACCCCAGAGTCATCTGCAGCTGGATCTAATGGTCAGGGGTACCTTTACTTGTTGTTGGATGGGCATTTTAGCAGCTAGGTATTGTATGTCCTTTTTCATGTGACTTTTAATCATTTTTCTCTGTATGTGTTTCCTTTCGTTGCTAAGTCAGTTTGAGACTTTTTAATGCAATCATTATTATTAATAATAAATGCACCCCCAAAAGGTAAGAGATCTGCATACATTTTGTATATGCTATTTTTTTTAGGTCTCAGTGCATACTTAGAAATAGTTGCTTTAATCTAAATGATAAAAACCCCAATGTAGCTCAGTGGGGAAGATTGTTATCAGGTGGTTCATGTGTGCCTTGCTAGTCTGCTGTCTAGGTGCTAACTGCTGATGGCAACTTCAAGACCCTTTCTGCTCTCCCTTCCAATAGTTCATAGAATCACAGAATCATAGAGTTGGAAGAGACCACAAGGGCCATCGAGTCCAACCCCCTGCCAAGCAGGAAACACCATCAGAGCACTCCTGACATATGGTTGTCAAGCCTCTGCTTAAAGACCTCCAAAGAAGGAGACTCCACCACACTCCTTGGCAGCAAATTCCACTGTCAAACAGCTCTTACTGTCAGGAAGTTCTTCCTAATGTTTAGGTGGAATTTTTTTTCTTGTAGTTTGGAACCATTACTCCGTGTCCGCTTCTCTGGAGCATTAAACCAGACTTGACTCAAACAACCCTTCAAACAGAGAATATCTTCAAATAGAAAACAGCCCTTTGAAAGCCCTTTGAGCAGAGAATTGCCCTCTGTATGGCAAGACACCCACCCACCCTATCTTGGAAGTCTTTTAGCAATAAAGTGGGCTGTACCCCATCAGGCTGCAGTTGGAGATGCCATTCTTAATGCACTCCCATGTTAAAAATTCTGCCAGTTAAAATTCTACAGCATCCCTAATAGGAGGCTATCAAGTGTTTGCTTAAATAATGAAGGAGAGTCCACCCCCAGCCAAGGCAGGCTGTTCCACTATCAAACACAATGTTCTCCCTCATGTTTAGTCAAAATCCTTAAAAAAAAAGAAAAGCTGCCAGGATTTTTAGCCACAGTACCAACGTGATTGGTTGTTAATTTCTAGCTGGTCATCATCGGGTTTTGATGCTGCATTATTTATTTGCTGTGTTGTTTTCCTTCAGTCTTCTTGCAAGCCACCCTTGGAGGCCATGTGTGGGAAGGCAAGTGTCTAGATGTATCTGTCCTCATGCAGCTCATTGTGCAATAGAGACTCGAAGGCTGGTTGCCCATGTCCAAGTCCATCTTTCCAGCCCCTGGAGCATCAGTGGTCCAGGAGGAGCATCCCTGCTTCAGTGGTGTGTTTTCTACTTGGCGGATTCCTGTAGATCAGACAAGAATAGCTTCGTGTACAATCAGGGGGATAGGTTTACAAGGAATACTTAGCAGTCCTGTCATATGCAATGAGATTTGTTTTACCCCTCCCTTGCTCTTTAACAAAATAGAGCTGTCCCATTACAGCTAAGCTTCCTAAGTGTGTAGCTCCCTTAATGAAAGGCGTACATTCATTGCCCTCTCCTTGGAAGCTGATGAAAAGTGTGCGTGCATTTTGCATCTAATTTGAAGCAATCACAGTGCTCTGGTCCCCTCATTTGCATTTCTCTCTGCACACATACTGGTCTCTTGCTCCCCATGGCCTCCTCCCCATACGTGCCCTGCCTGCTATGCTTCCCTTTCAAGGCGATGCTTCTGATGTCTCCAATAGCTAATTAGGAAAACAACTGAAAGAGATGCCATCAGCCTGTGCTGCAGCTGTGTAAATTTATCCTGACATTCAGACGGCCTTGATCGCTCCCTGATCTGGTGTGTGGGTGAGTCCAGGGAGAAGGAATTATTTGTGTTGTTTGGAAACAACGGCGGACGTGAGCAAACTGGGGAGATGAAAAGGGGGGTGGAGAAATGCCTTGCAAAGCGAACCCTCTAGAGGGAGCACAACCTTATGAAGGAGTTCTGAAACATTTGCATACCGCCCTACTGTTTTATTTTTTAAAACAGAAGGAACATCTTTGGTTGTCGGGCTTGCAGACTGTGCTTCACTGTACGCTGCATCATTGCTGTGGATGCACTGGGACGATCAGATCTTTACCCTTAATAGTTTTGCAGAAAATGGCATTTTTGTTAGTGCTGTATGCTATGCAAGCATAAGAAAAGCACATCACTATGTGCTAGTAACGACTGGGGCCCATTGGGACCGGTAGGGTGTAATGCAGGAAGCCAACAGCAGGTGGAGCCATAGATTATGACAGCTGCATCCGCAGCCAACAACAGCAAGAGCCGATTGATTCTAGCTTTGTCTCCAACTTCCTCTCTGCTGACTACAAGGACAATACTGAGACTAAGGAGGAGGAAGCCAATGTCATCCTCTGGACCACTTGTCAGTAATAAGGCAGGGAGGTGGGGTATGTGCTGAGGGTAAATCAATGTGGGAGGGGCATTATCCCATTTACTCTAATGGACCAACCTCCAGTGCTATGTGCTCACAAGCAGCCTCCCAATGGGATGATTAAATATCAAAATGCAAGGGTCAGTACAAGGAGCAGAAATCCATTGGGTGAGGGCCATGTTAGTTTCTGTTGCCACTGTGCAGTGCTTTTGGAGTGGAAGGACTCTGTTTACATTCCAGGGATTCCAGACTGTTGGAAGTCTCACGGAAGACAGAGGACAGATGTGATGTTACTGGTTTCCTGTTCCTTTGTTGTTTTAGTTGCTCTCTGCTCTCACAGAGAGAGGATGTATTTCTTTTCTGTCTGCGTAGCTTAGTAATAAAACTCTTAGCAATGTAGCTCAAACTTCTCGTCCCTTCCCTGTGCTGGAAACTCTGCTGAATGGGGAATGTGCCTGAGGCTTATCAAAGGCTCAGGTCGTTAATTATTGTTGGAGGCAATTCCGAAGGACTCGACCGGAGGAGGAGTAGCTCGGTCGTAGCGGAGGCTCCAACAGGACATAGCTCAGCAGCAAGGCATCTGCCTTGCAGCCAGAAGGTCCAAAGTTCAATCTCCAGCATCTTCAGGTAGCTCTGGGAATGTCCTCTGCCTGAAACCCTGGAGAATCACTACCAGTCAATGCAGTTGGTACTGAGCTAGATAGAGCAGTGGTCTGACTTGGTACAAAACAGGTTCATGCTCCTGCCAAGTTGTGGAGAGTTTTGCTGTTCAACTCGTCCTCATTTGCACATTGCCGTGTGCCTATGCTCTATTTCTCTCCATGGCTACTGTTTAGTATAGCTGGTATCAGCAAGGGAATCGGCAACAGTCACCCCAGGGCTAAACCCTGACCTATGAATCCATCATATGCCCTGCTCCACATTGCAGAAATGAAATACGCTCTCTCCTGACTCTAAATAGCCTCTTGCAAGACCCAGAGTACGATCTTGTCCCATTGATTGTAGATTCTTTTTTATGTACAGCACTAAGAAATCCAAATAATCAAGCAGCATACAAATGTCTTAAATAAATAAAGGTGCCCTAAGGCTGGCCTTGCTTTGAAAACCCTGTTGGTTTAAAAATCATTAAGTCCTTTTAGTGGCTGAACACACTATGAGGCAGACTACTCTGATCTGAGTCTGTGTAGTTGCATTCTCTACAGGGAATTCTCTAAACACCTGTAGCTTAATGAAGTGGATATTATACTGGATACTAGTCAACTAAATTTTACTCAAATTAGACCCACTGAAATGAATAAGCATGACTAACAGGGCCACTCACTCAAAGTGATTAATTTAATTGGGTCTACTCTGAGTAAAATGTAGTTGAAAACCACTCATTGGCTTCACACAGTGTGTTCTCCCTCATGGAGAGCACGTGTTGCGGTGGGGGCTGACAAGACACCTCACTGTTGCTGGGCAAAAGAGTTTGGCCATCTTTAAGCAGGGACGGGCTGTTACTGGGGAGATTTATATGTTGCCATTTATTGATTGACAGCCCTGTTTGTTAAATACACTGCATGCAGTGACGAGCTTCCTCTTTCGCTGCGTGCTTCGGATCACCCTCCCTCCCTCCCTCCCACCCTCCCTCTCTCCCTCCCTCATGTTAGGCTGTTTGCTTGACCTTGCTATGCCTGTCATGGGGTCATCTGCTTTGGAGCGGGGGCCTGGTAGGAATTTTGTCCATCTGGCTGATTGGCTGGTGCCATTTGTTTTTTGCCTACTGCATAGCAAATTGTCACAACTTGTAAGGTTGCGGTTAGGCATTGGTTTGGGAATTGGTTGGTGGAGGGGTATGGATTTGGCTGTGCCTGCCCCTCCAAAATGCTGCTGCTGCAACGGTTTTCCATTAAAGGAACCCAGGGGCTTGCAATGCTTTTGTCCGAACCCCCTGGCAAGGGGCTAGGGCCATGCAAGAGCCCCTGGGAGCATTCTGGGGAGAGGTGAGGCATGGTTCCCAGTCCCGTCTCTCCCCCCAGGTGACTTACCCTTGCTGACTTCGTGGGGTGTGTGAATGTCAGAGCTGTCCCTGTGCGGGGTCAGTTAGTCGCTACCAATGCCTAAGCAACCACTCACATTGCTATATTTTTAATAAAGTTGTGGCCAAAATTATGCCAAAAACCTTAAACAAAAATCAAGTGTCATTGTGCTCTTATTTGGGGTATTTTGGGGACCTCAACGGTCAACTATAATGGCAGTGGGCTTTAACCCTTGAAGGGGAAGCAGAACTCATGGTGGGGTCATTGGCTGTATTGTCCAAGGTATGCTGGTCATGTAAAAATGCCGTGTCTCATATTGTAACTTGGAAGACAAAAATAAACACCTTGGAGCCTTGCTGTGGTTTCATCTCTTTGCCTTTGGCGTGGCTCATAAGGAAGGATGTGAGCTGACACTTTTACAAGCCCCAAAGTACAGCACTGTTCAATTGTCTGTTCTCATTGCAGCCGTTAAAGTTGTCACAGGGACCGATAAGGGCTGTGTCATTCTCAGTTCCTGTTACTGTCTTTGTCAGCAAAATGAAGTGTCACCGAATCTCCAAGCCTGGTCTCTTCCCATTAAGCACTCTTCTGAATCCAAAAACTGGGGCCATATTTAATGAGAGCAGAAAGCGCTACTGAGTGAGTGCAATTATGCTGAGCAGCTATCTCAGATGCTCTTTGGTTCGGTGCATGTGTTTTACAGCCATTGAGTCCCTGCAAATTTATAGTGAACATTGACAGTTGTGGTGTTCTAGTCTGGGCATCACTAACTCAGGCACATCTGCAGCCAAGAAAAATTGTCATGGGCACGACCTACACACATCACAACTATTCTGCTAGCTACAACAGAAAGCTTCTTTCAAGCCTGAGGCGATATCAGGGAAGACATTTGTGTCCATGGACATCCATGGTGACCTTAGTAAGAGACAAACCTGGGTCTGGGAAGAATGGCAGATGAAGGTGATGGACTATATGGAACTGGCGGAAGTGACTGGAAGAATCCGAGACCAGGGAGAAGAGTCGGTGGAAGAAGATTGAAGGAAATTTAAAGAATATTTACAGAAACATTGTAAAATTAATATCTGTTAGAAGGATGTTGGAATAATATTATACGATTTTAGCAGGAATGATATAAAGGATTTGGGAATAACTGACTGTTAATTGGTGAAAGGAGGAAAAGTAAAGTTACATTATATTAAGACAATTTACAGGACAAAAATTTTAAAAGAGGGAAAGGATTTGCTGAAATGGATAATTGACTTAGAATACAAAAAAGGGAGGTGTGAGGAGGTCAAGGAAATAAGCTAATGAAAGATTAGTAATGAGGAGATCTGATGTATTTTTCTTTGCGTTTTTGTTTTTGTTTAATGGGTTTTATTTCTCTGTTTTTTCTTCTTTATATATATATATTGCGATGTGTTGTTTTGTTTTTGTTTAATGTGGTATTTTTATTTTTTCTTTCTGTAATTTTTGAAACTTTAATAACTATTATTAAAAAAAAAGAGAGACAAACCTGGGGATGTGGGACCATGTTCCTCTTCTAAATGGAATTTTTAAATGGGAGATCTCCAAACTTACTGGGCAACTTGTCATAGGCAGGAATGTTCTAACCCTTTGCAATGCAGAGAGGATTCAAGAAGGCTAAACATGGCTGAAGCGGAAGGTTGGAATCTCCAGGACAGACAGGTATGTCTTTACACAGCATTTTGTGAAATTATAGAATTTGGTCTCACAGGAGGCGATCAACTTAGCTTTAAATGATTGGACAAATACGTGGAGGATAATGCTGTCAATGTGTTAGCAATGATGGTTATGCACTACTACTCCACAGCTGGAGGCAGTAATGTTTCAGAATACCAATTGCTGGAGACCACAGGAGGGTCTTGTGCTAAAATACTCTTTGAGTGTTCCCCATGGGCATCTGATTGGCCACTATGAGAACAGGATGCTGAACTAAATGGGTCATTGGCTCGATTTAGCAGGCTCTTCTTATGCTCTTCAGTTTCTCCTACATCTCCAGTATCTACTACCTCCTTCCCTTTCATCATACTGGTCCTTGCCAAAAGCAATTTGAACCTTATAAACACAAAAACATTGAAATTAAATCCGGTGTGTAATTGAGCGCAGCACAATTTATCCCACAGGCTGAATTTCTCTTTCCTTGCGGCTTACCTGTAATATTTTGGACCATGCCATGCACAAATAACAGGAGTTTTATAATGACTGTGAATTGCTGTTCTTGGAAAAAGGCTGGAGGGGAGTCACTGTCCTCTGGGATAGCTGCACTGATGAGTTTGGAGGTAGGGCCATCTGCCGACTGACTTCTTCTCGTGACTTCTCTGACTACCACAGATCGAACTGGTTAAAGACTCTGGAATTTCATCTATATGAAATAATAGAACTAAAGATTAATCAGTATGCCAGCTGTGCAAGTTGACATCCACCACTGCATCTTGGACAAGGACTAATATGTGTTGAACAATGGTGAGGCCAAAACTTGGGGATTGTGACCATTGAACAGGAGTAGGAAACCTCAGACCCAGGGTGGCGGCAGCAAAATGTATCCATCTATCCTGTTCTCTCTCGCTGGCCCTTGGACCTCTCCTCAGGCCACACCCTCTACTGGTCCTGTTTTGTATGCTTTTTGAGTGTTTTCACCTGGCTGGAATGTATCCTTGACCTTTGATAATGCCTGATAATGAGAAGGGTGCATCAGTGTGCAAAGAAACTAGCCTCCTGTACAAATGTCAACATTTACACCCATTGCTTCACCCACTTTTCACCTCTGGAATTGCATCACCTTGCTCTCCTGATTTCAAAGTTCTGGGGGAGCCATTCACAACAGTACCATAAGGCTTCAGGTAATGAAGTGTGGTGTGTTGACCTGAAGAAGAACAGAGTGCTGCCACTCTCACACAGGGCTAATTGCCACTTGGCTGCAGACGAAGGAGTGAGTAGCTAATTCCATCATTTATCTGAACTGACATTGTGAACCCATTCTCCTGAGCTCCCCCGTATGCATCCATTTCAGGTTTTGAATGGTCTGTTCAATGCAAGAGTCTCTCTGTGAAATGCAAATGCCTGATCTGGTGTGGAGTGGCCCATGGTGAGGTGGTCATCCTTGGCATCCTGCCCAAAGGAAGCTTTTTTGGCTAGGAGCTTACAAGGCCAAGGAGGTCCAATGTGCTAGAGTTTCTTGAATCGTTAGATCTGCTAAGGAATATTAATACAGAGTTCTAAGGAGGAAGGGAACAAGCCAATGCCAGGCATGCAAATCCATCTGATTTATATTCTGACTGATGCAATCAGCCACAATCATGAAATCCATTTAGCCGGGTGAGGACTCCAGCTACTTCGTTTCAATTACGCAATTATCATATTCCATTTAATCCCCAAATCAATTCCTGTATTTAGAATTAAGATGCTATGGCAATTATAGCCAATTAGGTTCTATCAGTAAAGTAAATAAACACCAGGGTGTGCCAGTCAGGGTAATGGGATAGCAAACGAAGCAAAAAAGAAGCCCAGCATCTCCTGCTTGGGTGATGATGTGGTTATTTGGGTACTGCAAAAGGAATATGCATTGCCTTAGTGCAAATGATAAACATTGCCTTGAAGCCATTGTGCTGCAATTGGTTTCAAAGTGATGGTGCTTTGATTTCATACTTGTTGCCAGAGCTGCTTGCATTCCTGTTTACACATGTATGTGAAGTTATTACATGTGTATGCAGGGCAAATCTATTTATTTACTTCAACATGCATCCTACAAAGCATTGGGATTGGAGAGCCCTGGTGAAACCATTCCCTCTATTTACAAACTAAATATTTCAGTCACAATTAAACTCCCCCTCCTCCCCCCTCCCCAACTTCTCTCTCCTATATGGAAAGTGTAGAAACGTTAGTTTCACTTTTAGCAGACACTTGTCTGCAGTATTATTATTTTTTAATGTCTGCATCACCAAGGCACCACGAGACATTTCAGCTTCTCTCTTTTGGTTCAGGGCACTTTGGACAGATCTAGAATCACCTTGAGCAAGCACAGGATTCCTCTGAAACACCCTGATTCGTCAGGGCAAGATTTGTCCCAATCCATCGTGTATCTGCAGCAGTCTCGGTATATGTAGTGAAGTGATAGATTTTATAACAACAACAACAATAACATATTTATTTATACCTTGCCCATCTGGCTGGGTTTTCCCAGCCACTCTGGGCGGCTTCCAACAGAATATTAAAATGCAATAGTCTATTAAACATTAGAAGGGACGCGGGTGGCGCTGTGGGTAAAACCTCAGTGCCTAGGACTTGCCGATCACATGGTTGGCGGTTCGAATCCCCGCGGTGGGGTGCGCTCCTGTCGTTCGGTCCCAGCGCCTGCCAACCTAGCAGTTCAAAAGCACCCCCGGGTGCAAGTAGATAAACAGGGACCGCTTACCAGCGGGAAGGTAAACAGCGTTCCGTGTGCTGCGCTGGCTCGCCAGATGCAGCTTGTCACGCTGGCCACATGACCCGGAAGTGTCTGCGGACAGTGCTGGCTCCCGGCCTATAGAGTGAGATGAGCGCACAACCCTAGAGTCTGGCAAGACTGGCCCGTACGGGCAGGGGTACCTTTACCTTTTTTATTAAACATTAAAAGCTTCCCTAAAGAGGGCTGCCTTCAGATGTCTTCTAAAAGTCTGGTAGTTGTTTTTCTCTTTCACATCTGGTGGGAGGGCGTTTCACAGAGTGGGTGCCACTACCAAGAAGGCCCTCTGCCTGGTTCCCTGTAACTTGGCTTCTCACAGCGAGGGAACCACCAGAAGGCCCTTGGCGCTGGACCTCAGTGTCCGGGCAGAACAATGGGGGTGGAGACGCTCCTTCAGGTATACTGGACCAAGGTCGTTTAGGGCTTTAAAGGTCAGCAACAACACTTGGAATTGTGCTCGGAAACGTACTGAGAGCCAATGTAGGTCTTTTAAGACTGGTGTTATGTGGTCTTGGCAGCCGCTCCCAGTCACCAGTCTAGCTGCTGCATTCTGGATTAGTTGTAGTTTCTGGGTCACCTTCAAAGGTAGCCCCCATAGAGCGCATTGCTGTAGTCCAAGCGGGAGATAACTAGAGCATGCACCACTCTGGCAAGGCAGTCCGTGGGCAGATATGGTCTCAGCCTGCGTACCAGATGGAGCTGATAAACAGCTGCCCTGCACACAGAATTAACCTGCGCCTCCATGGACAGCTGTGATTCCAAAATGACTCCCAGGCTGCACACCTGGTCCTTCAGGGGCACAGTTACCCCATTCAGGACCAGGAAGTCCTTCACACCTGCCTGCCCCCTGTCCCCCCAAAACAGTACTACTGTCTTGTCAGGATTCAACCTCAATCTGTTAGCCGCCATCCATCCTCCGACCACCTCCCGACACTCACACAGGACCTTCACCGCCTTCAATGGTTTAATTTAGACATGTTCCTTTATATATTATGAAGCTGTGTTAAATAATCTGTAATCTGTGGCTAAACTACATGGGCCTAAAGGAGGATGGCTGGGGTCTGTTCTATGAATGGTTCAGTCATTTTTTTGCAGCTAGGAGGGTTTTATGCCAGTCTGTGGTGAGTGGCTTGCAGTTACGCCGCATTCCAAATCAACCAGAAAGTATGAAAAGCAAATAATATGGTTTATTGTGCTTCCCTAGCAAACAGAACAAGACAAAAGCAATATGTGTATTTACAAAGCAGCAAGAGCAACCAAGGGAAAACATACAATTTTGTGTCTTTTCCCTTTGTTTCTCTGACTCTGTGCTTCTGCAAAGCTGAAGCCTTTTATAGAAACATACAAGTCTACTCAAAAGTAAGTTCCACTGAATTCAATGGAGCTTACTCCCAGGTAAGTGGTGATAAGATTGCACCCTTGATATTATTATTATTATTAGTCGCTTAACTCACAAAAGTGACTCAAAGCAATTTACTAGCACAACAGAAATGCTAAAACCTATTACAATAATCACAGCCCTCCCCAACTGCTGCTTCCATTTTGTATAGCACATAAAACTGTGATTTGAGAAAAAACCAATCCCTTTACAGATTTTCTCTCTGAAAATTATTTGTGTGAACTCTTCTATATTACACAGACCTCTTCCTTAAAAACAAACAAACATAGGCACAAAAAAATGCTATATGTACTCTCAAAAAAGGCCTTTCAGTTATTCAGGAACTTTCAGTGCAGATTTTTTAAAAATAGGCTGATTGCAGAATAAGCAAGAGGCAATGGCCAAAAGGGAGGCAAATATATTACAAAGAACTTTAAAAGTGTAATAACGGCTTAGTAGGAATGTGAGATGTGGAATATGCTGTCCTGTTTTTGTTTTTGTTTATGCATCATGGGCATGTATTTATTGCATGTCTATAGGGGATGGGAAATGGGAATAAAATTGGTCCTGCTTTTTGGGAGGGACTGGTTGCATAATATACTAAACCCCTTTCAAAGCAATTTCATGGGCACTGTCTTTTGTAGCTAAAAGGGGAATCTGAATTGCACAGATGAAAGGCACCATTATAGGTGAGAAGTATATGTATTATTTCTGCCTGTGCTCTTCTTGCTAATAGCCCTGTAAAATGTAATTACGATTTTCTTTTTTTAATAAAGGTATTGTTATAAAAAGGAAATATATTATTAACCTGCTACATTGCCAATGACACACTTATTAAAATCCAGCTCAAATGATCTTAAGTGCACAAAAAGAAGAAGAATGCTTAATTATGTTGTCCTATTTAAAAAACATCAATAACGGGCTGGATGGCTTCTTATACACTGAGCAGCCATTGACTGTCAACAAACTAATGAGTTTCATTTATATTGCCATACCATAATATTTAGTGATGACTTTGCGGAAAACAAGAGTGTTTTATGGCGAGGCATTTTATTGAAATTAATTGGTATTTATGAGCTGGGACATCTTCCTATATTATTACATATATTTGCTTTATAGCCTGGTTTTCAATGTGGGAAACTCAGAGGAGTCATCATGAAGCACAACCGGTTTCTGCAGCTCACAGGAGTTCAGAGCAGAGCAGATGCCCTCTTTTCCCCTTAGAAAGGAAGATAGGCAAAAGACTACCTTGCAAGGAAAGAAAGAAATTAGTGAGAATGGTGCTGTGGTCTAAACCAGTGTTTCCCAACCTTTGGTCTCTAGCTGTTTTTGGACTACACTTCCCATCATCCCTAACCACTGGTCTTGCTCGCTAAGTATGATGGGAGTTGTAGTCCAAAAACAGCTGGAGACCCAAGGTTGGGAAACACTGGTCTAAACCACAGACCTAGGGCTTGCCTATCGGAAGGTCGCTGGTTCGAATCCCCACAACGGGGTGAGCTCCCGTTGCTCAGTCCCTGCTCCTGCCAACCAAGCAGTTCAAAAGCACGTCAAAGTGCAAGTAGATAAATACCGTATTTTTCGCCCTATAGGACACACTTTTCCCCCTCCAAAAATGAAGGGGAAATGTGTGTGCATCCTATGGGGTGAATGCAGGCTCTCCAGGCTTCACACAGCTCTCCGCAAGCCGTGGGAGCCCACGCCTGGCTCCTACGGCTTGCGGAGAGTTGCCTGCATGCTGAAGCCTGGGCGCGCTGAGCTCAGCTCAGCACGTCCAGACTTCATGCAGCTCTTCGCGCAGTTTGCACTGCAGCTGCATTTTAAGCAGGGACACAGGGAATGGCCACAAGTCAATTGGGAAGGAAAACAAGACAAAGAAGATTTAACAGGCAGGCAATATCTTGGTCTGGATTGTCCATGCAAAGTGAATGAACAAAGGATGGCAATTCCAGGTTAAGCAGCCAGGGTGGAAATAACCATTATCTGCCTTGTTCAAGATATGTAACAAGGTGGAAGAAATGGGTGAAGAAAAATCTGTAAAGGGTCCTTTCTCTCTAAAGAGGTCACTATTTCTGAAGCACCTTTTCGCCCTCTGGTGATATTTCCTACTGTACCATTGTGTGCTGAAAAGCTTTGCTTCCTGATCGGTATGCGTGCTGCTTGAGAAAGACGAATGAGATACATTTCCCTGCGCTGATATTTGACCTTTATGTCTATGTAAATGACTGGAATATTTATTACTACTTCCTCCCATTCCAAATCCATCCTGATAAAAAGAGAGAGAATCATGGGGCCTCCCTCATCACAGATAGTTTTTATTGTTCTTTGCATCCACAAATGATTAACACCACCAACTCGCTAAATTAAGCATTTTGCCAATGTGGTATTCAGAAATAATTGAAGTTTCTAATGATAGCACCATGATAAATGGAGGAATTAATGCCTTCTGATGGCGCCCAGACAGTGCAGGCAAAAAAAGATCAAACCACATCCTGGATCTCCTCCTCATTGCCTCTAGCATGTCTCAATCTTTAAAAGTGATTAGATCTCTAAGCCAAAATAGCAGAGAGAAGTTTGAATATAGGGAAGCTATCTGAGTAAAGGAGAAAGTGGGACTATTGTGCACTAAAATGGTGCTACTACTTGGGTTTTATATATATTTGGGGTGTGATCAGTAGAGATGAGGGGGAATTATATGATCCTAATGTTCGATGACACTGTTAGAGGGTACCATCGTGTATGTATTGGTAGACAGCCTACCTGTGAAGAGATGTAGAAAAGGGTATGTGAAAGGATATTGTTAGGAGAATGTGCTTCCTCAAACTACCGTATTTTTCTGTGTATAAGACGCCCCTGTGTATAAGATGCCCCCTGTTTTGGGGGGTTCCAAATTAGGAAAATGGGGGTTGAGCCAGAGTTGTTGAGCCAGGACCCCCGGAACCCCAGGGGTGAGCACCAGTCAATATACACTGACGGAGATCCCCCTGCAGGTTGTTACCCTTCCAGGCTTCCTGCAGGGTGGGGCAGGAGCCAGTTATAGTTTTGATACCAATGCCTAAGTCAACACCAGTCACATTTGTGTATTTAATAAAGTTGTGCCCAAAATTTCCCCATTAACATTTAAACTAAATTCTGTCTCCACTGTGTCTTTATTTCCATGAGGGATGGGTTTTGGGGCTTGGAGCACAACAGGGAGCATTTTTCCTCTTGTTTCTTTTTTGGTAAACAACAGACAAAAATTAAAAGACGTAAAACAAAACTATAAAATAGGCCTGTAGAATCAATAGTTGCATATGAGTTAAAACATTTTTTCCCTCTTGTTTCTAATGGAGCCTGATTATGCCTGCAGTGCTGCTAATTCTTTTCCATACATTTAAAAATAAAAAAGGAAGAAAGGAAAGCGACAGGGACATATGGTTCGCACAACTTAAGCAGCAGGAGGGCTTTGTGGCAAGTGTGCTCCTCGCAGTACCATCCTCTATGATTTGCATACCTAACGCCTGAGGTTTGGACAATCAAAGGCAGTCTCCATATAGCATGCGTCTAACGCTGTACCAGTTGGAGGATTAGCCCCAAAGCAACACACAAGGCTATAGCGCTCGAAATCTGCCAAATGGAGAGCATTACTAAAGAGGGTGTGCATCACCCCATCACACATGAAGACAGTTGGTAGGGAGGTTTGTTTGCTTGTTTGTTTTTAAAAATATGTTTACTCTGATAATTCCTGGCCTGCAAAGAACAGAGATGCCCACTCCAAGTTAAAAACAGTGCCCATTTATCCCTGTGAAGAAGAAATATGATTCTGAATGATGAATCTAGTTAGTAAATATTCCTCATTGTGTAATAAACCATCTGCCACAAGATACTTTGGAGGAAGCTGGCAATTAGGCCCCTTCAACATATAGGAATCTTGCTCTCCTTTGCATCTGCTTCCTCTTTTAGCAATAGTTGTCGTTGTTGGTTGTTTCAAATAGATGCAGAAACACGTTTGTGAAAATCGCCATTGACTAAATGAGATGCTGTATAATTGCAGCTGTTCTTTGCTTTCTTATGCCAGTGACTTTGAGTCACTTTTAGAGAGATGTCCACTTTAAAGTAATTTGCCACTTGTAGGACCACTAACGTTTGGCAGTACAGTGGTATTTTGGGTTAAGAACTAAATTCGTTCCAGAGGTCCATTCTTAACCTGAAACTGTTCTTAACTTGAAGCACCACTTTAGCTAATGGGGCCTCCCGCTGCCGCCGGGCCGCTGGAGCACAATTTCTGTTCTCATCCTGAAGCAAAGTTCTTAACCCGAGGTACTATTTCTGGGTTAGCGGAGTCTGTAACCTGAAGCATCTGTAACCTGAAGCATATGTAACCTGAGGTACCACTGTAGAATTTAGCCATGAGGAAAATCGAATATGGAATAGTGGTGGCGACCCCCATCTCTTCCTGCAAGCATTTTCCATTGCTCCAAGCCAAGTCTCAAGAAATAAAACAGTGTTGTGTAGTGCTTGAGATGAATTCATTTCGTTTGCATTTTTATGTGAACCCACCTCAGTTGCATGCCTTGAACAGATATGTGGACTAAAACACAGCTAGGCTTTAAAATTTGCACTTCACATAATTTTGTGATGCAGATCTCCAACCAAAGAATGGATATTAAAATGTGTAGGGAAAAGTGTGCGCAAAAACCCACATATTAGTAAAATCAACATTTTAAAAATTCAGATAAATTGCTTGCAGAAATGCATTTTTTGAGCATGCATTGAAGGCACTGAAAAGACAACAGAGGTAGGGCCTAATATGTAATGGGAAGAAACTAAAGAAAATGTTCAAACAAAATTTTGCCAAGAAAAGGATATTGGATATAGAGATTATGAAGGAAAATAAGAAAATATTTCTTTACCCCATGGTGGCAATGAAAACATTAATTGCCAAAAAATGGGAAAAAGAAGTAACACCGACAAAAAAAGAATGGCAAAATAAATTATTTGATTATATAGAATTGGCCAGAATGACAGATGCAATTAGGGGTCAGACCAAACAAAAATTCCAAAAAGAATGGGGAAAATATAGAGAATACCTTAAAAAGCAATGCCCTCAAATTAATACTTAGACCTGTTTTGATTAACTTTTGCAAAACGAATTATGGTGTAAAAGCTAAAAACAGAAAGAAAAAGGGGTAAAAATCTGTGCTGAGGATCAAGGAAGTCAATTAGAGGAAAAGGAGAATTGGAATATGGTATATACATCTTGTTTAATATTTATTTAGTATAAGTTTTTGTATTTATATTTTGATTATACTTTGATACTGATTTTTCTTTTTCTTTTTTGTGCTTTTTTCTTTTTATTAGTGTGTGTTTGTGCCGCAAAATAAGAAAAAGAGTAACAAAAAAAGAAAAAGAAATTCCCAAGAGTAGGTGCCGCCATACTGAAGGTCTGTTTCCTACATCATACACAATGATCTTCCTGATAAATACCGGTATTTGCAGGAGACCCTCACCTGCAGATTGCAGTGATGGACTAGGTATGTAAGGTGCGAAATGATCTTTTAAGTATCTTGGTCCTGAGCTATATAGGGCTTTGTGCACCAGCTCCAGCACCTTGGACTTAGCTCAGTAGCTAACTGGCAGTCAACAGGCCAGATCATTATTTCCCTTGCCTCCTGCGGATCAAGTTTGACAGGTGAGTGGGGCCACCCACCTGTCAATTTGCCTGACATCACAGTGACATCCAGTGGTGCTTGTTTGTCACATGGATGATCAGGGCTTGCAAACCCTTTGGCTTTTTTACCTGATCCATAAGTAAAGGTAAAGGGACCCCTGACCATTAGGTCCATTCGTGGCCGACTTTGGGGTTGCAGCGCTCATCTTGCTTTATTGGCCGAGGGAGCCGGCGTACAGCTTCCAGGTCATGTGGCCAGCATGACTAAGCCGCTATTGGCGAACCAGAGCAGTGCACAGAAACGCCATTTACCTTCCCACTGGAGTGGTACCTATTTATCTACTTGCACTTTGACATGCTTTCGAACTGCTAGGTTGGCATGAGCTGGGACCGAGCAATGGGAGCTCACCCCGTTGCGGGGATTCAAACCGCTGACCTTCTGATCGGCAAGTCCTAGGCTCTGTGCTTTAACCCACAGCGCCACCCGCTCCCACCTGATCCATACCTGATGTCATATATGATGTTAGGTGTAGGCCAGGTGAATGCATGACAGGTGAGTGTGACTTCACTGAAACAGACCCATGGGTGGAATGGAGAGGCCTGGTGGGCTCAGTTAGGCCTGCAGGGCCAGGCATTCTCCACTGCTTATATAGCAAGATGGAAAGGGCCAATGGGGACAGGTAAGAGGAAAATACAGTGGTGCCCCGCAAGACGAATGCCTCGCAAGACGGAAAACCCGCTAGACGAAAGGGTTTTCCCTTTTGGAGGTGCTTCGCAAAACAAATTTCCTATGGGCTTGCTTCGCAAGACGAAAATGTCTTGCGAGTTCCTGCGGGTTTTTTTCCCTTCCCCCCCTTTTTCTAAGCCGCTAAGCCGCTTATCTGCTTATCCGCTAAGCCGATAAGCCGCTAAAAGGCGCTAATAGTGCTAATAGCGCTAATCCGCTAAGCCGTCAATGGGCTTGCTTCGCAAGACGAAAAAACCGCTAGACGAAGAGACTCGCGGAACGGATTAATTTCGTCTTGCGAGGCACCACTGTAAGTACATTCCAAAAACGTATCAGTAAATGTATAACGGGTGTGTGTGTGGTATCTATGGATATGCATAATAACCAGAACCAGAGGACTGATTTGGAAATCAGTCTAGGTGAAATCCATAATTCCCTGTTTCATATTTTACATCAGAAGGGCTACTCCCAAATCAGCAAAGAGCAGCATCACAGAAAGGGTTAACCCCCTCCCAACCATAGACCAGCCCCCATGGCTGCTATTTAACAACAACAAAACAGAGAAGCGAAACAATCACGTTTCATGCATTGTCTAATGTGACCAAAAAAGAGACACAAATACTGCTTTCCTGTATGGGATCAGGTACCTTAAAAGTACCATTTGACTAGATATTGTTAGGGGAGAAAATAAGAGGTGTTATCCTTTGGTTTTCCTGGTATTTCTACACATTGCTTTCAGCTGCCTGGATTAATTTAGGTCAAAGAGTTTGCTGTGGAGTTTATCTGAGGCCCCAAAGAAACACTTGTTGGACAGGCTCAGAGCACCGGAGGGTGGGTTACTTAAGGTCCCCCATAAGTACATGTTGTGCCAATTCTTTTTTTGAAAAGCAGGTTGTGGGGTGATAGAGCATAAGGGAATATAAGCTGACATGTCTTCAGCATTTGTTTTTTGACTCATGCAACTGTTGGTAATTCCTAGAAATGGGTAGCTGTCGTGACACCAGCTTCTGCTAAAGACTGGATGAAAACTCTCAGGAGGGTCCTAGTAAATTATGCACTAGAACAGAGTGATTCGTAGTGACAGGTCAAAAGATTTGTAATGGAAGCCATTTTGTTGGCCTCTGGTTGCTGTTTGGCTGCATATAGTTAGGAGCTGGCTCTTTGCCCATATTTTGCAGGCTTAAATACTGTGAGGGAGTCAACCAGTAGTTTTCATTGTGAGATACAGTACAGACTGAATGCCTTTGCTCTCTTGGGAGAAGACGTCTTTGCCTTCTGTAACTCATTCTTCCAGATTTCATGCTGCCACTTATGGTTACCCAGACAAATGGCGGTTACCTCATTTTTCTGCAGGATTAAGGGATTCAATTTTATCCTGCACCTTCACCACATGATCACAGATGCAATAAAATGTGTGTGCATCCACACACACACACACACACACAGATTTCTAAGGGGTGGAGGCATAGCTGTCAACTTACAGATTTGAAAATAAGGGACCAGCAGCCTCGAAAATAAGGGATCAGCAGCCAAAATAAGGGATCAACAATTACTTTGATAAAACACATATTTTGTTGCATGCAAGTGGCTTTAGATACATATTAGGTCCATAAATTACCATATAGCATACATTCAACACAAAAAAGCAACAATTTGTTGTTGACAAAGGACAGCTGGACATAGAAAGGGCCCCATTACCTTCAGTAGCTTATTTAAGGGACATCATCAATAAGGGACAGCAGCGGGACATGGCACTGGGATAAGGGACTGTCCCACCAAATAAGGGACGCTTGACAGCTATGGGTGGGGGTGGGGCAGACTCCCCATAATCTCTATGTTCAGTGAGGATGCAAAATAAGGATGCAAAAAACCAACAACAGCAACACCCCAGCTCAAGTTCAGCAGTCACAGCGTTTGTTGCTGGAGTCAGTCAGGACCTGGGTCCCCCATGCCAGGCGGATAAAGGCCTGCAAGGCAGGCAGTACTCACAGCCAACTAATCCTGGGAACTGTCATTTGTTATATGTGCTGGGAATTGTAGTGTTCCCAGTTTCCGAGATTCTTTCGGGATGTGTGTGCTTTTAATGTGTGGCATGCATGCAGCCAAGGTCTTTAAGCATCCATCTCAAAGATGAGAGCCACCATTAGTGTGGCTGAGTTGTTGCACACATTTGATGCTTCTTCCTGAGACACCCCCCAGAGCTTGCTTCTGTTGGGTTTGACTGAGAAACTGGTGCAAGCCCTGAGAAATTGCTCTGCCCATTCCAGCAGGCTGCAATTCCCTTTCTGGCACATTTGCTGGTGCTGCACTTGCTCTGGCTGACACAGGTGCCTTGCAGATGATGGCACAAATCCTCTCAGAAAAGAATGCATTATCTATTTTTGCCAGAGGCACTTGCTTTATAACCCTTCAACCTGCATCTTCAAGCGTGCCCAATCTGATATCTTTCAAAGGGACTCTGTGCCTGAACCATAAGTGGCCACTCATTATATTAATTTCTCATGCCTGTGGTTCACACTTCAGGTGAAGCTCTTTTTCTTTCCTGCAGATGATGGATTCATGAATATGCATGGCTCTGTCAGATAATGTCCAGGTGCAAGCCTATGAATATTCAAAAGCCATTGTTGTGTGTGAGCATAAATCTGCATTATCTCACAGCAAATGTGAAATTGCCCATGTAGCACCTGAATTTAATATTCATCATCTGATAAGATTCTGAATTGCCTTTAAGAAACGGTCTCATTTTTTAGCTACTTGATCTACCAGTTCTTTCACTGGCTTGGAACTTGACAGCCTGGTCAAAGGACAGGCCAGAACTGAAAGCACATTTGCTCACATTCATCCCCTGCTACCCTCCTCTCCTCTCCATCTGTCACCTTACCAACTGTCTAAGTTTAGATGTTAAGTTCTTTGGGGGCAAGATCTCTTCTTTTGTTTTCTTTCCTTTTTTATTATTTTTTATTACATTATACATGAGATCTAAACACAACCAACAACAACAACAACCAACACAGAAATACAGTGGTACCTCGGGTTACAGATGCTTCAGGTTACAGACTCTGCTAACCCAGAAATAGTACCTCGGGTTAAGAACTTTGCTTCAGGATGAGAACAGAAATCATGTAGTGGCGGTGTGGTGGCAGCGGGAGGCCCCATTAGTTAAAGTGGTGCTTCAGGTTAAGAACAGTTTCAGGTTAAGAACAGACCTCCAGAATGAATTAAGTTCTTAACCTGTCAGAAATGACAAAGGGGACTGCATAACCATTCTCTTAATTTGTCATCAAACTTGGAAGGTGTGAGGAGACACCTGTTAGTGGAAATATTATGGGGTCCATAATTCTTGCACTGGTAAGCACCAAAGAGTTTACCAGTTTGGTGCTGAATCTATATATGAAACCAGAGATTGGGGAAATATTTGCATTGTGGTTAGTTGTACTGGTATTTTAATTTTTTTTTTTTAAAAAAAATAGTATACTGCCCTTCATCCATAGATCTCAGAGTGGTTCTCAACATAAAATTACAATATAAAAAACACAAAATAATTGATAACTGATATAAATGATCTAGAGTCCCGCCACACATTATAAAAATGTTTTGGATCTCTGAAGCCTTTCTATTCTGGCTTGCCTTTTCTGCAATTGCCAGACTCTACATTTTTACAACTACAAAGTCTTCCGGTTTTTGTTTTTGTTTTGCTAAGGATAACCCAGCTGCTACCAGCAGTCATATTACCAGTTCTTTGCATAGGACCACCCCATCTATTTAGAAATGAAAGTTACAGAATTATATGTATGGGAGTCTCTAGGATAGGTGACAACACCTGTTTAGGCCAGAAGTGATTTTACCAGTGAGCACTCCCACCATGTTTCAAGTCAGGTTTAAAGATGAAGCCATAGAAAAGGGCACAGGAGGATCTTGAAGTTATCCGCCTAATTCTCCACCAGTTATCAGTAGCACCTGAAAGCAGACTGATCAGGTACACAGGTCAACAGATCACAATCTACAGTGAGATGTATGCCAACTTAAAGAGTAATTTTTTTCTACATTCACATCTCTGTATAAATTAGCATACTACAAAAATCAGCATTCTCTCTCGTTCTGTTTTTTGGTGATGTGCAACTGGGAGACTCTTAGCAATTTTGTCCCGACATCTCTCCCTCTTAGCTGTAGGAGTGAGTGGAGTCCCTTTCAAAACAGTCAAGATCTCTGGCTACCGGAAGCTATCAACTCCTACCTGAGAGAGGTCCGTTGTGCATTCTGGGCTATTTGCCTAATGACACAGTAACAAGCAGCTAGAATAATACCGTATTAGTTAGGACAATTCATCACTGTGGTTGCTGATGTTAGAAACAGGTTTGGCTCTCATCAATGCGAGTAAAATGAACCCAGCATCATCTCTTGAGCATCAAACAGGATGCGGAGACAAGCATGACCCGGTGCAAATTTTGTTTCCAAGGTTTTTATCCTTACGAGATCCCCCCTCCCTTTTGCATGGAGCTCATTTGATCTGGGTCATAGTAACATTTTTCTAACTTGGAATTTGCATATTGGCAGGCTTTTTGTATACCCATTATGTGCACAGTTGATGAATGATTGAAGTCAAGGGTGGCAGATTGTGTGAGACAGCTTCTCAGGGCATAGATAGCCTGTAGTGTATTTATACCTGCCAGGTTTTAAAAATCCATAGGAAGGGATGGAGCCTCCTTCCTCCCTTCCTATCCAACCACGTGACCAGAGATGAAAGCAATGAAAATACAAGAAAACCAAGGTAAATATATTAATTAGTTACAGGCAAACTCCACTCAGCTTGAATTGGTTCAGCAATTATGAGTGTTGTTGGAGAACACTTGCATTCTAATTGACTTGTAATGTTGCGCATTGTTTTTGGATTATATTCCTTCCTTAATATATGCTAAGAGCGAGTACATTACATGGTGCCCCACTGCCATACTACCTCTCTATGCTTCTACTTTGCTAGTCAATTCTAATTTAAGAACCCCATTCAGTTTGCAACGGAGAGAGTGAAGCAAATCTTGCAATAATCGAATGCAAAATTTAAGCCTAAGCAAACACATCTATCAATCTTAATCAAAAATTAATTTGCAAAGGTGCCAAGAACTTTTATGGAAGTCCCGTTTGATCTAGCAGCTCAGGTTTTGCAAAGCCTCTTCTAATTAGCTGCCGAGGGACAGTCGAGCAACGAGTTTTGCTTTGCCGTAGAATGCTCAGCTCACATTGTGGTTCGAGGACCCGACCCCCGCGAAGTGAAATGAAGACACAGGGACACGTGATATAAGGTTAATGGGCTAGAAAAGGCCACAACTTTATTCATTACAGCAATGAAAAGGTATTGGTTTAGGCTCTATGGTTATTTTTGTAATTTGTGTGTAATTTGGTATTTGTGTTTTTGTGTGTGTGTGTTTTCTTGTTTTTTCTTGTTGTATAAATAAATATTTTTTTAAATAAAAAAAAAGAAAAAAAGAAAGAAAAGGTATTGGCTTAGGCATTGGATCGTGAAACAAGTGGGTTTATTCACCAGGGGTTCATCACCTGTTGATGCTAATCCAACTATAGGCTCACCCCTGATGTCACCGAGGGTCGTGCCATGGCCTCCCGCCAAGCAGGCTTCGGACGGAATACACGACCGCCAGATTCCTTTAATGGAATACCCCTAGAAATTGAAGGCATAGGCGATGGCCACACCTAGCACTTTGACACACCACAACACATTATTCCAATGCCTAACGGCCATCCGAGCTAAAGGCTCGCCGCCAATACCTTCAAAGCTGCAACCAATCCCAGATGCTTTTGCTGACACTAGCTAACCAAATGTCGTTCCCCAGATCCGATAAGTGGACGCCGTCATTCCAGTATAAAGCTTGGTCGCCGATCCAGATACGGTCATGATAAATGACTCGGCCATACATAAAGCGCACCCAACGGGCTATTGCCCGATTTACAAGTTTCCTGGTTCTTTCAATGGCCATACAGCTTTGCGCACCGCGCCAAACAGTTCTTTTCAAGAAGGAGGACCAGAACACCGTTGTTCTGGGACACAAGGCTGCAAATGCATTCAAGTCTCTTTTTATGCACCACAACAAGTCCACACTCCTTCTGTTGGCAAGGTCATTCTCCCCCAAATGAATCACAAGAATGTCGGGAGGGCCGAACTTGGCTACTTTCTCCCGAAGCAATGGCATAAGCTCCTCCCAAGGCATGCCTCTTCTCGAAAACCAGGAAACTCGAACACCATGTGGAAGGCCAAGATTGGGTGCGAGGCCGCAGCTCACCGCTCGTACGTGGGCCCAATGAACTATACTGTGGCCGCAAATCCATACGCTTCTCCTGAGCATAGCTGGGGGTAAAAGACAGAAAAGAAAAGGCGGATAAGTAGGGTAAAGCTGCAGGTCGCATACTAGCGAATATAAGACCTATAAGCATTGGATAATGATTGTTCAACTAGCTTAGGCATTCAGTAAAGACATGGCCTTAGAACCAAAGGCTTAGGTGAATCTAACCAGAGCAAAGGCAAATTCGATTAAAACAATTTCAAAGCAGCAACAAAGGAGCTCAGAGTTAAAGTGCCCTTCAAAAGTGAAAGCACTGTTCTGTCTAGACTGGTGCATAGGCGTGATTTGAAACAAGACAGAGCTCAGAACAGGTTGGTGGAGTGTATGCCATTAATTGGTCAGTTCAAGGCATGTGAGAGCGTTGAATGGGATTGCAACAATAGCCATGCCCCAGTTGCCGATTACCTGTCTAGCAGCAAAGTATGGCAACTGTGTGAAAAGGGAAACTTGTGACCACTTATCCCTCACACAAAGGATCAAGGGAAGGATGGGACCCTTTTGGAACAAAACTAAACTTTTATTTACATACACTCACTGAGGGTTATAGCTTAAGGTTACTCTAATAAGGCACAACCCTTTGTTGCCGACATATGCTCTTTAAAGAGATAATTCTCTATTTAAACCTGTCTCTGAATGGCAAATGCTCTTTACACTGCTAGTAAAACACTCCCGGCCATTTCCAGGATCTTTACCTTCCCCTCAGGGAAACAACCTGGCTTGCCTTGCCTTGCCTTGCCTAGCTAACCCTTAATTCAGCTCTAAATTCTAAACTGATCCTTATCTAGATGCTTTCCAAGCTCTAACTAGCGCTCACTGACAGGCCAGCCCCATTTGAGCTCTCACAGTCAAGCCCTATTTGACAGTTAGGATGCCAGGTTCACTCTCTCTCAACAGATTGGAGGACACTCCATCCAGCCTTGATTGGTTTCTGGATGACTGGGAGGCTGGCCTAGGGCCTGTCTATCACAGATGCAACTTTAGAAAGAATTGCTGTAAGTTAAATAGAGATACAATATAGCTCAGCATAGTAGGGAATGCTCATGCCCTCATGCCCTGCTTCTTTTAAACTTTCCCAAAGGCATTTGACCGGCCACTGTAAAGAGTGCCTTCAACCATGAGCTGCTAAGTACAACACAGAGGCTGGGTCTGAACCAAAAAACCAATCTTGCATAGTTGACCCCACATTTGCTACCGCAACAAAATTCCCCACCAGGGTAGAAATCATATATTGAACAGATGGAAAGCTCTTTAACTTGAATAGGCTGAAAGCAAAGAGTAAGGTTACCATAGCTTCCATCACAGAGCTTCAATATACTGATGACAACGTAGTGTGTGCACAATCAGGGGATGACCTCCAAATCATCCTTAATATCTTTGCAGAAGCTTATGGAAAGCTTGGCCTATCGCTCAACATCCAAAAAACCCCAAAGTGCTGCACCAACAAGCACAAAACAACCCTCAGGCAGCGCCGCAAATCCAACTCAATGGTGTAATGTTGGAGAGTGTTGATCACTTCTCCTACCTGGGCAGTTTTATTTCCACAAGGGCTGACATTGATGCCAAAATCCAACATCACTTGAGCTCTGCGAGTGCAGCTTTCTCCCAACTGAAGTGCAGAGTGTTTGAGGACCAGGACATTCGCAGGGAAACCAAAATGCTTGTTTACAAAGCTATTACACTACCAGCCTTACTGTATGTTTGTGAAACATGGACCACTTACAAATGCCATCTCCAACTCCTTGAAATATTCCATCGATGGTGTCTCCGAAAAATGTTACATATCACTTCGAAAGACAGGTGAACTAATGCCAGTGTACTGGAAGAAACAAAGATCACCAGCGTCAAAGCAATCAGCTTCGTTGGACTGGCCATGTTGTTCAGATACCTGATTATCGTCTTCCAAAGCAACTACTCTATTCCGAATTTAAAAATGGAAAGCGTAATGCTGGTGGCCAACAAAAGAGGTTTAAAGTTTCAAGGCAAATCTATAAAAAGTAAGACAAACACTGACAAGTGCGAAACACTGGCCTGGGAGTGTTCCAATTGGAGAACAGCTTTTACCAAAGGTGTCATGGACTTTGAATACGCTCAAACTCAGGACAAAAGGGATAAACACACTAAGAGGAAGGCACATTTGGCAAACCCTCACCATGGTCAACTCCTGCCTGGAAACCCATGCCCCACGGTGGAAGGACGTGTGGATCCAGAATTGGCCTCCACAGTCACTTACTGACTCACTGTTAAGACTGTGTTCATGGAAGACAATTTTACTCAGGTACAAGTGATCGCCAAATAAGAAGAAGCTACTGCAACAAAACACCCACGCCACCGAAGTTGAACTGGTGTGGCTGACATACAATTAAACTTCTCCAGAAACTGAGTACAAGGCAGAGGTGGGATCTGAGCCCCCAAACACCAAACCACTCATTGAAGCCCACATTTTCCTGCTTCAACAGAATAACCAATTAATTTCCTATCCAATCCTCACCAACATCACCTCAAATACATTTTCAGCTGATTTACGCCCTGTCCCAAATTATTACCTTGCCTAGACCACCCCAAATCAGTTTTTCTTAAATAAATTCCCCAAGTCTGCTCTAGATCAAGTTGCCTTCAATTAATTACTCCATTATTACCTCCACCTCAGATAACCTCTAAAGAATTTCCTCGTAATTTCATCAAATTAATGTCCTTCCTTGAATTAATATCCTCCGAAATCACCCCCAAATTATTCCCTAAATCAATTATCCACTGTGTGAGAGAGTGAGTGAGAATATGTGTCTGTATTAGTGTTTACAGGAACGAGAAATGGACAGAACTGAGGATTCCAAAAGGCAATTCTATAAATAGAATAAAAATGCAATTCACATTGCACATGCCAGTCATGGTTCCCTATTACTATACTATTTGTTTTAGATGTTATTGTATGGTCGGCGCCAGCGTTTAATGGCCGTCTTTGCCTCGAGCTCCGAGGCAGGACTGCTCCGCGAGTTCGGGTCTGACCCGCTACGGCAAGCGGGGGACCCCTAAAATCACAGGCGCTAAGCCTGTGAACAAGGAGACTCGGTGGGCACCTTTTGCGCCCCCCCGGTACTGTGAAGGAGCCTTTTTAAAGGCTCCGGAGCGGCATCGGGTGTGAGTGCGGTGCTGAGAGTCGTTACCCAGCCCGTGGAGTGAAGCCGCGTCGCCATGAACGGAGAGCGCCGATTCCTTCCTGAAACTGAAAAACAGCCTGCTGGACCAGGCCAATTGTCTGTCTAGTTCTGTATCCTGTTCTCACAGCAGTCAACCAAATACCTGGCAGAAACCCATAAGCAGGACCTGAGCACAACAGCACTCGCCCCAATTGTGATTACCAGCAACTGGTATATTCAGAAGCATGATGCCTCCGTTAGTGGATTATCACTCACAAATGTGTCCATTCATCTTTTAAAGCCATTTTATGCATTGAAATTTCCTCAGCTCCCTCCCCTTTAAAAAAGGATATTTTAGAATGTTTACATTTGTTATAAAATATATGTGTCTCACCTTTACCAACAGTAAAAGAACAATAACTAGCATTCCTTTGAGGAGGCCAGGCAGTGGAAAAGCAAGAAGGAAACTGGTAGATCAGAGGATATATACCTGCAGTTTGAGATTTTAGTTACTCTCATCCCATAGGCCCCTGGCATATCTCTTTAAAAAGAAAGCTTTGAAATGTCTGCACTTGTTTGCCCAGCAAAAGCATCTGGCTTTACGATCTCCCTGGTAAATGATTTTGATAGAACCTGTTTCTTGCTAGGAGGCTACTGGATGCTTGACAAAGAACTAGGCAATAGGAAATGACGCATTTGGAGTTCAATCGGCTCTTGAGGGCACTCCAGGACACAGGGCTCTCCATATGAGGGAATTAGGCACTCAACGCTTCTGAGAACTTTGGTTCCAAAACAATGCAAGGCCTTATCTTATTATAGCAGCTGTTGACTCTAACCTGCTAGAACCAGGATGACTCTTAGCATCCCTGGAAGATATGTGAATAATAAGTACCCACCTGCTGACCTCTAGGGGCATAACTTACCTGGGCAAGCACACTCTTTATATTGTTATATTCTACCTAGATATGCAATTTAGTTAACAAAATTTGTTTTTAAGTTTTAATGATTTTTAAATTTGTTTTTAATGATAATTATTTGATGTATATTTCATTTTTAAAAAAATAGTTTGTGGATCTTAGTTATGTTTTATTTACAATTGTTATTATGCACATCACTGAGAGAGCTTTTTGATTCAATGGTTGATAAATCTTTCTAAAGAAATAAAAACTTAACTACTTTAATAGTCAATGCCAGGCTTCCTCAAACTTGGCCCTCCAGATGTTTTTGGCCTCCAACTCCTATGATCCCTAGCTAGCAGGACCAGTGGTCAGGGATGATGGGAACTGTAGTCTCAAAACATCTGGAGGGCTGAGTTTGAGGAAGCCTGGTCAATGCTATGGACTGGCTGGACACAGAGGAAAGGTGGGAGGCACCAGCTGGGGAACCCCAAAGGGACAAAGGCTCAGATCCCCAGTATTGGTGGTGAGATGACAATGAGCGGTCAGAGAGAGAAGAGCAAGAAGCCTGGGAGGAGGAGGTGTCAGAAGCTGAAGGAGGTAACAGGGTTTAGTGAGCAGGGAGATTCTGTGGCAGAGAGAAGTCTGGAAGCAGACGCAGGAGAGGCAGAGATGAGTCAGGCTGGTGAAGAAGCCAGGGTGTCTCCCCCTCTTGCTGAAATAAGCTCCCCTTCCCCTGATCTCTGAGAACCAGAAGAGGTATGAAGAGGGAGCAGCAAAGACAGGCACACTGGCAGAGACTCAGATTGCTTGGGAAAGGTCCTGGAGAGTTAAGTACCTTTAGGCTCCACAACTGCCTCTTACAGGCAAGATTGGCTGAGAAGAGTTAATGTGCTCATTAGGCCTGGCACAGTTTCTTCTAATAAAGAGTTAACTTCACTTACTCTGTGTGATTTATTCCCGACACCCATTCTTCTGTCTCATTTTTGTTTTCTCAATTTCTCTCCCCCACAGTCCATTTTTCCTAGAATATATGCTAAGTCACTCTCATGCTCATTTCCCCTCACTGTGCTTCTGAACTAGAGATGGAAAATCAAAGACTTTCTCTGCTCCAGCAGTTCTAGAGGTCTGTCAGTCATGTGTAGTCAGTGTTTGTAGACCACTATGCCAAGCACTCTGCTTTGAGCCTTTTTTATTTTTATCAGGATGCATTAGCCACAAAGCTGTAAAAATTCAGCCTGGCTTCGCTTTGGAAAAAGCCTGGTACCGAATGGAGCTGGAAAGAGAGGCAAGCAATTGGGCAGTTGCAAGGAGGGGAGGGGACTGCAGACTTGAGATTGACACTGGCTGCTAACTAACTGAGGTGGTTGTTGATTGTGATGACTTTACCCAGGAAAATAACTATCTTGCTCTTTGTCGTGGGGAAAGTGTAATGATGGAGGATGAAGATCACAGTGGGTTGGATCCAGAGACATCAAAGTGGCTGGAGGCAAGGGCACTTCCTTTCTCATCCTCACCCTGACATCCCCACGCCCCAAGGGGTTAAGGAGACCATGCTAAATGGGATACAATGTGGTGTGGGTGCTCCCTGAGGGGCAAGGGGGAATGGCAGAAATCAGCTGAAGGCATCTTTTATGGGCTCTGCTAACAGAAGGTGCCTGCACTTCAATTTCCACTATCTCCTTCTGGCCCCTCAGCCCCCTCCCGAGCCTGCCCCGTTCAGCAGGGCCCCCAATCTGTTAGGGAGAGTCACACCCCACCGCCTTCCATGGGCAGATATCTAGATCCAGCCATTTAGCCTTGTCCAGAAATTAGCGAACGCGACAAGATGTAGGTCTTTATTCTCCAGTTCCTGTTTTGAATTAATGCCTGCTTTCTGACTTCCGTTTCTTGATGTGTTTTAGGCATATATATGTTGTTGTTTAGTTGTTTAGTCGTGTCCGACTCTTCTTCACCCCATGGACCAGAGCATGTCAGGCCCTCCTGTCTTCCACTGCCTCCCGCAGTTTGGTCAAACTCATGTTTGTAGCTTCGAGAACACTGTCCAACCATCTCGTCCTCTGCCGTCCGCTTCTCCTTGTGCCCTCCATCTTTCCCAACATCAGGGTCTTTTCTAGGGAGTCTTCTCTTCTCATGAGGTGGCCAAAGTATTGGAGCCTCAGCTTCACGATCTGTCCTTCCAGTGAGCACTCAGGGCTGATTTCCTTAAGAATGGAGAGGCTTGATCTTCTTGCAGTCCATGGGACTCTCAAGAGTCTCCTCCAGCACCAAGGCGCATATATATATATATATATATATATATATATATATATATATATATTCTTGCACATTGCCCTGGGTCTCTGAGTGGAGAGGGACTGAGTACATTTTAAAAACAAGAAGTGTTAGGTTTGAAGTGATGCAGGGTGAGAACATAAGCCCTGCCTGGGATGCTTGAGGCTGAGCTGCGTGCAGTAAATATTTCCCATGGGCAAGTCCTCCCTTCATGTTGTGGTCAGCATGTGGTGTGTGTGTGTGTGTGTGTGTGTGAGAGAGAGAGAGAGAGAGAGAGAGAGAGAGAGAGAACTTGCCACCAGGTATCCTAAACTGAGTCAGCTCTTGCTCAATTAAGGACATAACACAAGGAATGCATGAAAGCATCCAGGGATTGGAACTCAAAACAATCTCCTCCTCAGTCTAGCTCTTAAAGCGTCCCCACCTACATGGTAAGAACTGAATGAACAGCATTGTAGCAATTATTTGTGGAAATGCAGTACATCCCTTCGATCTACAAGCACAACACAGTCATGTCTGTTACTGGGATTATAAGTAGTGGCATTATCTTCTGGAAATTGCTTCTACATACTTTTCAGAATACACTACCTGTTTTCTGAATAGTGTGCACTAATTACTGTTGTGTAGCAATTTGTACCTAACACTGGAGTCCATTATCCAGGTGAAGCTACAAGGCTGGTAGATTTCCACAGCTTCTGCTCTGGAGCCAGGTTTAATGATTGTTAAATTTTTACTGACTCTTGTATTTCTTTTCTTTTTAAGGATGCAGAAAATTTGTACAACATACATCTGAAAAAATAGTCCATATAAAAATGTATTTCAACGTGAGAAAAACTAACTATGAAATGAAGACTGAAACTCTGGACAGGCTTGGAAATTGGTTCCACCAAATTTAGCAAGGTTTTCTTCTGTGTAAAATGTGTGCATCATTGATCTGCTTATGTTCTCTGCCTCCCCCTCCCCCCAGTGTTAGATACAGCTGTCTAAGGCTTCCCCATTTATACTACAGCAGTACCTCGGGTTAAATATGCTTCAGGTTACATACACTTCAGGTTACAGACTCCGCTAACCCAGAAATAGTACCTCGGGTTAAGAACTTTGCTTCAGGATGAGAACAGAAATCGTGCTCTGGCGGTGCACCGGCAGCAGGAGGCCCCATTAGCTAAAGCGGTGCTTCAGGTTAAGAACAGTTTCAGGTTAAGAACGGACCTCTGGAACGAATTAAGTACTTAACCCGAGGTACCACTGTAGTCATAAACCAAAGTTTTGTTCACATTTCCCAATTAGAAATGCCAACTGTTTTTTTCTGTTCCCTGCCATTATGTGCAACTTCCATTACCTATCTCTGTGCTAGGCAACATTCACCTGTAATTAGCCTTTTGCAACCTGGTGCCCTCCAGATGTTGTTGGACTACAACTACCATCATCCCTGACCACTGGCTGTGCTTGTTAGGGCTCATGGGACTTGTAGTCCAAAACATTTGGAGGATACCAAGTTGGGGGGAAGGTTGCTGTTGATCAAGCTGTTGGTGGTGGTGCAGGAAGAGACCAGGCTGTTACTCCCTTTGCCCTTGCTCAGGTAGCAATTTCATGTCTAGTGCAAGAACGGTGGAAGCTCACAAGAGTCAGACCATTGGTTCAATTAACACAGTGTTGTCTACACTGGTGCGCAGTGGTTCTCCAAGATTTCAGGCAGGCTTCTCTCCCAGCCCTACCCAGAGATGCTGGGGATTGAACCTGGAACCTTCTTGATGCCAAGCAGATGTTCTGCCATTGAGCTGTGGCCTTGTGCCTATGAGTTCTCCTTTCACACAATGCGAAACAAGTGTCCCGGATTTAACCAAAAGAGGATTGCAGGGTTTGCTTCTGCCTAGGAGAGTATGAGAAGGGAACAAAAATCAGAAATACAACATGATGTTGACAATGTCTTTTGAAACACCTGACTGATGGAGGGCTTGCTTCCTGTCATTCCCTGTGCTGAGGGAGTCAGTGCTGTCATTAATAAAACAAAAAAGGAATGGAAATAAAGCCCATTGTCTTAGGTATTCTCATGTTTTGTGGTGAGATCTTGCACAAAGGGGAGGTGCAGTCATGCATTTTAATCACAGTACAGAGTATTCATTGTGTATGGGCTGATATATAGACAGCATAGGGAAGCTACAAATATGAGATGGGAAACAAGTTTTGGACTACAACTCCCCCATCACCCCTAACCATTAGCCATGCTGGCTAGGTGGCCTGGGACTGAGGGGAGTTGCGCCTCAACAACACCTGGTGGGGTGAGGTCCCTCATTTCTTGTATAGATGCTGGTGTTTTTATTTATTTATTTTGGCATGTGAAGGAATCAACAAAGGCAAATAACTGTTGCCAAGAAGTGGATGTCTCCCAGCTTGGCTGCTATCAGGGATGGAAGGATCTGTTGCTTTTGATTGTCTCATGTTCTCATTCTTTCATACTTAAATTCAGCTCTCCATAATTGGCAGCAACTAGGGTTTCTTCTTCTTTTTAGAAAAACACCTCATGAAAATATGCCACCATTTTAGTGTGAATTTTTGTATGCAGCTTTGACTAAAGTGTGTACACACACACAATTTCCCCTAATATAACGCCATATTGCATACTGAGGCATACTGCCCAGGGCTAACCAGTGAGCTTATGCTATAGGTAAGATTTGAACTGGGCATTGTCTTTACTTGTATGGGACTCTGGGCTCTCAAATAAGCAGTCTCCACAGACTTCTGTCTCCTCAACCCCCACTGCAAGGCCTGATGCTAACTGGTGTTATGTTTCAACTTGGCACCATGGTTTTATTTATACTAGGCACAGGGGACATTTTTCAGCCCATGGGCCACATAGCCTTGTGGTTAACTTTCCAGATTGCTAGCTGGGCATCAGTTTAGATCTCGTATAACTCATAGAAACATCAGTAAGAACTTTCTGATAGTAAGAGCTGGTTATCAGTGGAACAGACTCCCTCATGAAGTTATAGACTCTCCTTTCTTGAAGGTTTCTAAGCAGAGGTGGGATGGCCACTGTCATGGATGCTTTAGCTGAGATTCTAATCCCCATTTAAAATAGCTGTACTGCTTGCTGCTTTGGTTCCAGGTGCTTGCATTAGTGTTCAAAGCCCTAAATGCCTCAAGCCCCAAGACCACAGGTGCTAAAACTGGCAGAGGAGCCCCTCTTGATTGTTCCACTGCCCTCAGAAGCATGGATGGTGGTGACCCAGGAAGGCATTCTCTGCAGCAGCTCCTACATTGGCCTCGGCCCAGTATACCTGAAGAAGCATCTCCACCACCATTGTTCAGCCCAGACACTGAGGTCCAGCGCCGAGGGCCTTCTGGTGGTTCCCTCACTGCCAGAAGTGAAGTTACAGGGAATCAGGCAGAGGGCCTTCTCGGTGGTGGCGCCTGCCCTGTGGAACGCCCTCCCATCAGATGTCAAGGAAACAAACAACTATCTGACTTTTAGAAGACATCTGAAGGCAGCCCTGTTTAGGGAAGTTTTTAATGTTTGATGTTTTATCATGTTTTTAATTTTCTGTTGAGAGCCGTCCAGAGTGGCTGGGGAAACCTGGTTGAGGAAGGCTTTTGACACTTGAGGTTTATATTTTAAGGACCGATTCATCTCTGTAAGTGGCTTTAAATTGTTTTTATTATTATTGTGTTTTAGTTGTTGTATTCTGGCCTGGGACCTTCGGGTGAAGGGCAAGTAACTCATAATAATAAGATGAGATGCAATGCTGAAGGCAGGCCTATTAAAAGGTTTATGCAATGAGGAGAATGTTGGGACATGCTTGCTGGATCTGCTGCCTTAATCACATCCCTGTTAGGTTCTGGGAGACTTCATGAGGACAGCCGGCTTCCCATGTGGAAGGTAGTGAAATCAGGTGATGGAGATTTGACAAAAGAAGTGGAGTGTGGTGATCTAGTGTGTCTCTGGTCTTCCCACGTTGTCAGGGGTTCAGGGAGAGAGGCGCAGATGAGGGAGGAGACAGAGAGTGAGGGGGAAGGATTCCAGAGTGACGAGGAAGAGGATGACAATGACCCAAGATTGTCCATGAGTCCGTCCAGTGAATCGGAGGACTCCCAAAAGGGAGCCCCTCTGGTCAAGCCAAGGGAAGCTAGAGGGGGAAGCAGTCAGGAGCAGGGAAACGAAGGGGGAACCCCCAGTGGGAGTTGGAGAGCGAGACCGGCTGCTCCGCTGGAACGGAGTGAGGGGGGAGGAGTGACCAGTGTGTCAGAAGGAGCAGAACAGGAAGCAGAGAGGGGAAGGAGATCAGGGCAAAACGTCCTGCCGGAAGGGGAGGAAAGTAGTATCGAGGGCAGTGTAACTGTCGAAGGCAAGGTCAGGAGCAACGTACGCGCGCCAAGTTCAAAATGGGAGGCGCGCGGAAATGAAGAGAGTCCTGGGGAGGAGCCTGGTCCCAAAGCCCGAAGGAGGGGGGAGGAGGCGGCAGAGGACTCAGCCTCTGGAGAGTCCCGAAGGGAGAGAACACAGGGGGGCAGAAAGACCCTGCGGAAAAGGAAAGAGAGAAAGAGGTGGACCAGTACAAGCCTCTTAAACTGGTGTAGAGGGGGGACCGACTCAGAGGGTACTTCAGCGGTCTAAGCGTAACAGACGTAGAGTCACGGACCTCGGATGTAAAGCTAATAATGTTCTTCAATAAAAGCTTTTGTACATAAGCTGGAGTGGACTTTGGTCTCTTGTGAGCTGGGACCACGGGTGACTCTGACACACGTGTAATTTTGTTTTTTGAAATAGCAATCATGGGGTTCCACCCTTGAGATGAGACTAATGTTTCTCCCCTGCACTGTTTTCCCCCAAATGTAAATTGCCTCCTTAAAGCTGCTGTGTTTACCAATAGGAAAAACATATATGCAAAAGCATATTTTTCTTTCTGGGAAAATAGCATCTTTGCAGGGGGATGGCATAAGGATTTTTGTCAGGGAATCAGGGTGGAAGAAAAGAGTTAACACCCCCTCCCCTGATGCCGTGGCACTGATCTGAATTGCTTTGTACCTCCACCCGGGGACTGCTTTTTGCCTCATGTTGAACGAGCCCGAGATGCATTCATCCATCTCTGTCGTCCTGTCAAGCCTGGCCCTGAAAACAGAAAAAGCTGGAGGAAAAGAGAAGAACCAAGAAGTCAAATTATTGAGGGAGGAGATCAGAAAATCAAAAGGAGGAGGGAACAAAGTCCTCCAAATGACCCTAAAGGCAGGAATATTTCATACATTGTGAAGCGCCGGGTGATGTTAATGGTGACAGATGCCCACAGCATTCACTAACAGAGTCTCTTTCCGATTTTACAGTTCCCCCAAACACTGCCCTCACCGTTTCATTTTGAAATGACATTTATGCTATTCAAGCTGAAGTAGATTCAAGTTGGGTTTGTGGTTTTTTTTTGCTGACACCAATTCTCCTTTCTTTTTTTTTCCCTGTAGGAAACAAGAACAAAAAACAAGAACAAGAACAAAAACAAAAACCAGCCAAGCTTCTGCTACTGATGGCAAATTTCAGGTTCCTCTTTCTCGGATTGCCACCCCCCCCCCGCCCTGGACCCTTTCTGCAGATAATGTATTGGAATACGGAACAAGGTGCCAGAAGGCAGCTGCCTGCTCTCTGCATGTTTACTTTGCTTGCTGCTGTGGTACCACGCTCAAGAGGACGTTAGCAATTCTGAATGGCTAAATTAAGTTTTCCTCCTGCAATTATTTTCCTGCCTCATTTTCCTCTTTAACACTGAATGAATTTACAGTGCCTAATACATGCCAGACTGACAGCCTTTGAAAATAATCTCTATTATCCAGAGTTACATATGGACAAGGACAGTTCCTAATGTTGCCAATGCTATCTTGCCCTTCAGCATGCTCCTACTCCTCCAGACAATCTGTTTATTGAGTCTTCATCCTGCATTGCAGAGGGTTGGACTAGATGACCCTTTGGGTCCCTTCCAGCTCAACAGTTCTGTGATTCTATTACCCCGCTTTGCTTCCATAAAGCTTACATGGAGGTTAAATTGTATCTGGTCTTTATCTGTTTGAATGTTTTGTTGTCATATAGGCAAAAAACTAAGACAGTTTAAACCAAAGATGCCATATAGTATATCCCCCACACCAGTGCTACAGGTTAATTAATATTACTATATTTGTACTGCCGAGGAAAATGTCCATATTGCAATCTAGCAATGATCTATATAATATCCCCCAAACATGAACTAGTCTCTTTTGTTGAGTCTGGACATCCAAACTTGCTGATTCACTGCTTAAAGCTTGTCTTTCAGTCATGTTTCATTTATATATGTGATAAAATGTGCCAAATGACACACAAAGTGATTAGTTTGACTCTGGTGCCAGAACTAGATTTCATGTTTGAGGTCTGCAAAATCCTGGCAGGGAATAGTATTACACACCAAGTATTGTTGTTCTCTCTCTCTCTCTCTCTCTCTCTCTCTCTCTCCCTCCCCCCCTCTCCCTCTGCTTCTCACACAGGCTATAATGCTGAGCATCTATATTATATCTGTATCCAGTCTTTATTGAGTGGAGAGGTTTTACAATGAGCATCCCCCCTATTTGTGTAGGGCTTTTATATGTCTTTCTGTTAATCATCGGTTCACACCAGACTTTTCAATGCATTTATTCACCACTTTCCTAAGCACGAGTCATCCATTTCTTTTTCTTTTTTTAAATAGTACTGCTGCACTTGGGAGACAGAGTGCTTTATTTCACTTTCATTGTTCAGACCTAAATTTCCCACTTGAATCCCTCCTGCGAAGTGGTGACTGTCAGGAGGTATCCATATTTAGTAAATGCAGCTTTGTATTTTTGCATTCTGTTACAGTCTAGGTTATGTGTACAGTGGTACCTTGGGTTACATACGCTTCAGGTTACATACGCTTCAGGTTACACACTCCGCTAACCCAGAAATAGTGCTTCAGGTTAAGAACTTTGCTTCAGGATAAGAGCAGAAATCGGGCTCCAGCGGTGCGGCAGCAGCAGGAGGCCCCATTAGCTAAAGTGGTGCTTCAGGTTAAGAACAGACCTCTGGAACAAATTAAATACTTAACCTGAGGTACCACTGTATAATAGTGATCAAAATTATTTAGATTTTGTACCTGGACGACAAAAATTCTGCCTGCATGAAGAAAACTTGGATTTTGCAACCGGGATAAATTCTGTAAATTTGCATAGTTCTTATTTAGCTTAATTACTGGTAATGTTTTTTAAAACTGTATTACTCTCTCTCTTTCTCTCTCGCTCTGTAGAAATGTTTTGCTAGTGAGAGGTAGGGGCAGGGAGCTATCCAGGGTACTGAAGCCCTGCACCGAACAATTGGAAATGTTATTAGCAGCTTTAGTAGCCTTTGAGATTACACTATCAAACATATGGTGCTAGTTTTGTGGTTTGATCACTGCAGATAGATCTATTACTGTAGTTTTGCCCTAATGCAATGCCTGATCAGAGTTTGGAGTTCAAGAGAAAAATGTTAGCATCTCTCCAGGGCTTAGCAGGGCCAGCTGATGGTCACATTGCTTTATGATTGCTAATTGTTAGAAGATAGGTTCTCAATTATCAGAGCTTGGGGAAAGTTAAAAGACCACCCCACGAAAACTGTGTGTGTATGTATTTATGAGAGAGAGAGAGAGAGAGAGAGAGAGAAAGTCACACAGAGAGATATCGATGATGGGAGCACCTTGTGGTACAAGGTCTCGCTCTCTAGGGTTCTGATGGGAGACAGTAGACTTGCTTGCTTTTATTTTTGCTCCACTTGCCCATTTGTAAACATATTGCAACAACTGTATATGTTCTCTTCTAAAGGTAGCTGAATCTGGGTTTTGGTTTTTGTTTACAGCATGGGGTAGGGAACCTCAGGTTTTTTTTTTTTTAATAAATATTTATTAAAGTTTTTAAATATAAATGCACAAATAATAAACAATCTTACTTCTATCACAGACATAATTTCATCACTTCTTTGGACTCCCTCGCGTCTCCCGCTCCCATTTACATCGTTAAAAGTTTTTTCCAAACAAATTATCAACTTGTTTACAATCTCATGTCCACACATTCAAATATGATCTAGCACTTCTTCAAAAAAATTTTATATTTTCTTTGGTCTCACTTATCATCAAATTTCAAATCTAATTTAGTGGTGGCCAATTTTTTATAATCTAGCATCCTTCTTAACATTCAACCAAATTACAATGTTTTTGTAGATACTTCTTGAATTTCTCCCAGTCTTCCTCCATCTTCTCTTCTCCCAGGTCACGGATTCTGCCAGTCATCTCGGCCAGTTGCATATAGTCCATCAGTTGCATCTGCCACTCTTCCAGTGTGGGTAGATCTTGAGTTTTCCAGTTTTTTGCGATGAGTATCCTTGCTGCCGTTGTTGCATACATAAAGAATGTTCGGTCCTTCTTTAACACCTTCTGGCCGACAATACCCAGAAGGAAGGCCTCTGGTTTCTTAGTGAAGGTATACTTAAATACCTTTTTCAGCTCATTATATATCATTTCCCAGAAGACCTTCACCTTAGGGCATGTCCACCAGAGGTGAAAGAATGTTCCTTCATTTTCTTTACATTTCCAACATTTATTATCAGACGAATGGTATATTTTGGCAAGTTTAACTGGGGTCATGTACCATCTATATATCATTTTCATTACATTTTCCTTCAGAGCATTACATGCGGTGAAGTTCAGAGGGAACCTCAGGTTTGAGGACCAAATGCCGCCATTTAGGCCTCTTGGTGTGGCCATGGAGAATCTGCCAGGTAGTAGAATGTGAGATGAAATATCGCTGGCTATGATTAAGCACTGGACCTGGTTCTTCCTTGATGTTAGCTGTGAAAGTGTGGCTACACAAACTTAGCTGAAGGACATTTTTTGATACTTGGCTGCAGTGTAGACTTCTCTTCTTTTTTCCCTCCAGTGGGATACCAATAACTGACAACTTAATGCAGGTGCCACAGTACAGAGAATTGGGCTTATTATCTCTGACAAATCTCAACAGCTTCTTAAGGCGAGACTTGGATTGTTAATCAACAAGGCATCTGACACAGGGATGTAGTGGGTAGACTATTTGTAGATGTGTGGGCAGAGTCATTTGAATAATGGAAAAGCATTGTGTGAATATCATGCGGACAATATTGCTGCTGTTTGGAAGCTCTTGATATTTCGTGTGCATTCACAAGTTCAAACAAATGACCACCGGGCACTCATCCTTTTTAAGAATGTGTTCAATAGAGAAATGAGTTACTCGCTGCTTTTCATTAATTAGCTTCCTGTTGATGAGGAAGAATCCAATAAATAAAACCTTTGAAGGAAGGGAAATTTGTTTTCTATCCATTCCCCATCATGACCTGCCCCACCAGGAGCTTCTCTACCCAGATATTTGCAGTAGAATTTTAGCCACTAAATGCTACTGAAGCTAAGTTTTAAAATGTCTCTGTATCAATTCTACCTGTGGTATAACTAGGGCTGAAGAAGGATGTTATCCACTGGTTAATGTAGAACCTTAATAAGTATGTTCTTTCCTCATCTCTTCTGTGTTGCATTTGACATGCCTTTGCACAAGGAGCAATGATTCCTTGCAACATTTTATAGGGCCTTTCTAGGTTCTGAACTTTAAATTATTGGAAAAGTTTACAGATACTTATCTTGAGAAAATGGCTGTGTTTGGACATCATAATACATCATGGTTTATTGTGACTGGAACATGTTGAGTCTCTCTTCCTGAATCATATATTTTTCCTTGCTCTGACACAATCACAAGGATCACTTCATTTTTTTTTAATTAACTGCAGCTTGCTGTGTTCACCTGAACCCAGTGGTTGAAACTGAAACCATGGTTGACATTAACTATGGCTTGTTTGAAACAATCCAACTTCAAATCATGGTTTGTGAAGCTGCCTTGTTTCAACCAATCATAGTGAAGGTTAACCACAGTTTAGGGTCCACATACAATGCTAAACTGTGGTTAACTGAACACATGAGTGAAAGCTTCTGAACTTCTCACATTCAAGCCAGAGGAGAAAATGGGATTCCATGGCCCAGGGGGAAGTTAGGTTCATTCCTGTCATGATAAAAAATAAACCATAATAGACTGTGCTATTTGAACGCAGACTGAACAAGGGGGGTTTACAAATTAGGCTCAGATACTGGTATGAAGGTAATGAAGGCGGAAAACACTCTTAGAGCATTGTGTATGTTTCCTTGTGCTGTCTGGGGAGTCAAGAGAGTCTAAATGTAAGAAATGAAGAAAAAAAGCATACATACAACCAATTAACCTGCACAGAATCAAGGATTTTTAATCACAGAATCCCTGGTTATATGGTTAAGCATCTTTCATTTTACAAAAGATAAATTCTGCTCATTGTGGTGTTTTGGCAATTCGCAACACGGTTGTCTGCCACAGATGATGTAGCTAGACAATTGTCTCTGTTAAAGCTGGCAAGAGGCTGCTTTTGGTTTTGTTTGCAAATCTAGTAGTCCCATTTCAAAATCAATAGGTTTATGTGTATTGATGTTTTTACAGTGTGACAAATACATTTTTCTATTAAGGGAAACATAATTAACAAGTCATTTATATTAATCAGAAGAGGGATAAAATCATGCAAAGCAGGGGTAATTTTGCACCGAAGAAGGCATGCATTTTAATGAATATAGATGATGCTGATTTATGTGTTTACCACAAAATAAAAAGGTTGGGACAGGGGGAGAGGAGGTGGAAAACTACCTAGAAATAATGAAGCAGAATCTGTTGACGCTTGTACATGAACTACTCTGGAATTTTTTTAATCATGGGGGTGGCATTTCCTAGCAAACAGTGGTGTCTGTGGGAGGCTGCCAAGTTTTCTCTAAAAGGGCTGCACTCTCTAGGGGCAGGGGATGCTTTTCGCTGCAAAATAGTTGCTGCTTTCAGAGTCAAACTTGTCAATAGTTAAGCATGCTGAGATTCCCACTGAGATGAAAGGTGCAGGAAAAAAATGATTTCATGCGTAAAATAAATATAAACAAATAACTATGTCGTCAGTGATAGATTTAGGTTTTCTTTTCATGCAGAGTGACTGTCTACCATGTTCTTGAGATTATGGCTTTTGTCCTTCTTTCCCTGATGCAAAATTTTAGCTTCTCACATAAAGGCAATGGTACCAAGATGTTGACTCAGTGAGTGCTGTGCATGGCTGGTGTTTGGAAGGATTGCAGTCACCTCTTGGAACCCATGGAAAGCCAAAAGAGGGGTCGGAATATGTTGTGCACCTTTTTTGGTCTGAGGGCCAGATTCTTTTCTTGTTAACCTCAAGGGGGCCACATACCTGTGGTGGACAGGGCCAGAGGCAAAAGTGGGAAGAGCAATGAAATTAAAAGTTACCTTTGTGATATAGACTGCGTCACACACAGTCCAACTTCTCTCTCTATCCAGGCCAGCAAGAAGCATTATCAGAGTTCAAGGGAACAGCCAGCAACAACATTCAAGAAAGATGCAAAGCAGGACCAGCAAGGGGTGTGGTTTGTGGAAAGGAGGTGTGGCTTCTGGAGAGAGGGTGCGGCTAGGGAGAGTCCCAAGGGCCAAATAGGGAAGCCTAGAGGGCCACTTTTCTTCTTTTTTTATTTATAATATTTTATTAAGTTTTACAAAGAAAAACAGAAGAAAATTTAACAATCCAACATAAAAATCCACAAATATTCCAAAGAAAAAACAAAAGAAAAAGAAAAAGAAAAACACATAATAAAGCAAATTTAGCATAAAAAAACTCTCTTTCAGATTTGTAACCTTCAAAACCTTATTTCCCTTACTTCCACCCGCCTCCTTTCTTGTATTCCACTTAAAAATTAATTCAGCAAGATCATTCGTTATTCATTTTCATCCTTTATCCCTCCCTTTGTACTCTTATATATCTTAATCACTAGAACCCCTTCGTTTCATTTTCAATGTCCTCAGCATTCATATATTTTACAATGGTTTTGTAAGTAGACCTTGAACTTCTTCCAGTCCTCTTCCACCTGCTCTTCACCTTGATCTTGAATTCTGCCGGTCATTTCTGCCAATTCCATATAGTCTATTACTTGCATCTGCCAATCTTCCAGGGTGGGTAAATCTTGCGTCTTCCAGTGCTTTGCGATGAGTATTCTAGCTGCTGCTGTGGCATACATAAAAAAAGTTCTGTCCTTCTTTGGCACCAATTGGCCGACCATACCCAGGAGAAAGGCCTCTGGTTTCTTCAGAAAGGTATACTTAAATACCTTTTTCAGTTCATTATAAATCATTTCCCAGTACGCCTTAATCCTTGGGCACGTCCACCAAAGGTGAAAGAATGTTCCTTCCGTTTCTTTACATTTCCAACATTTATTATCGGGCAGATGATAGATTTTTGCAAGCTTGACTGGGGTCATGTACCACCTATATATCATTTTCATAATATTCTCTCTTAAGGCATTACAAGCCGTAAATTTCATACCGGTGGTCCACAACTGTTCCCAGTCAGCAAACATAATGTTATGACCAACATCTTGTGCCCATTTTATCATAGCAGATTTTACCATTTCATCCTCAGTGTTCCATTTCAACAGCAGATTATACATTCTCGACAATATCTTAGCATTGGGTTCTAGCAATTCTGTTTCCAACTTTGATTTTTCCACCTGGAAACCATTTTTCCTATCCAAATTATAGGCCTCTCTTACTTGAAAATAATGTAACCAGTCTCGCACCTTATCTTTAAGTTTCTCATAACTCTGCAATTTCAATTTGTCCCCCTCCTGCTCCAAGATTTCCCAATATTTAGGCCATTTAGATTCTATATTAAGTTTTTTCAAGGCCTTTGCTTCCATAGGTGAAAGCCACCTTGGGGTTTTATTTTCCAAAAAATCTTTATACTTCATCCAGACATTAAACAATGCTTTCCTGACAATATGGTTTTTAAATGCTTTATAAACTTTAGCCTTACCGTACCACAAGTATGCATGCCACCCAAAAACATTATCATATCCTTCCAAATCTAGAATGTCCGTGTTTTCGAGAAGAAGCCAATCCTTCAACCAGCAAAAAGCTGCTGCTTCATAATATAACTTAAGGTCCGGCAGGGCAAACCCCCCTCTTTTCTTTGCATCGGTAAGAATTTTATATTTTATTCTGGGCTTTTTGCCCTGCCAGACAAATCTAGAAATTTCTTTTTGCCACTTCTCGAAACAGTCCATTTTGTCAATGATTTGTAACGTCTGAAACAAAAACAACATTCTTGGCAATACATTCATTTTGATAACTGCAATTCTACCCAGTAAGGAAAGCTTCAAATTTGTCCAAACAGGGAAGCTTTCCAGGTAGAATGAAAGGTGTCTAAGAGTGTTAAGGGAGCCAAACCGGCTGGGAAAAAAATAAGTTTTAACCAGTAGTGTATCTTTAGAATCCGCAAACGCGCGTTAACGGGTAGTTGTCCAACTTCTAAGCGGACAGCTATATTAGATACACAGGGAGGGATCCTCAATAAACACCGATAGAATTTTGCTTGAAATGCCTCCATAGGCGCAAAATTTTTAAAACTGCAAACCTGGGATCCATAAGTGAGTTGTGGGAGTATTTTTGCAGCAAAAACCTGGGAGGCCGCCGGAACGTATTTTCCCCCTTTCCTGTGAAAGAATCTTGTAAGGCCTTTGTTGGCCCTTCCTGCGTTGGCAATGGCGTTTTTCACCTGGTTTTTTTTTTAATATATTATTTTTTAAAATATTTTTTATTAAGGATTTTCTTGTTTTACAGAAGTGTAGTGCCTCGTATTTTTTTTCCCCTTCTTCTTCCATGTAACGTTTTTACAAGTCCGTTTCATTTGTTGAGGCATTAGGGGGAGAAGAAAACAGAAGGAAAAAAGAAAGGGGGGGTGGGGAGAGGGAGGATGGATGGGGGTGGGGTCGGGTGGCGGTGTTTCTATTATGTTTAATGTGTGTAGAGTTTGGTGTCAGCGTTGCTTGTGTTGTTCACTTGTGTTCCTTTGGTGGTGAGAGAGGTTGGGGTTGGCTTAGGGTGTGATTGTTTGCTTGTGATTGGCTGTGGTGATCTTTGTTTTCGTGTTGGTGGATTGTTGTCATTGTCCTGTTGGGCTGTGTATGTGATAAAGGGGAGTGTATGTGATAAAGGCGTCTTCTTCTGTTTGTCCCCGTGTCAGTTTCAGTTTATTAGTTAATTTTTCTAGTAGGGCTGTTTCCCATACTATTTGGTACCATTGGTCCATGCTTACTCCTGACAGGTCTCTCCAGTGTCTGGTTATGATGTTTCTGGCTGCTGAGAGCAGGTGGGTTATGAGTTCTTTGTGGTGTAAATGGGCATTGTTGTCTTGGAAGATGTTTAGTAGGGCCAATTCTGGGGTGATGTCTATTACTTGCTTAGTTATTTTACATATTTCTTGTATGGCTGTTGCCCAGAATAGTTGAATTTTGGGACACTCCCACCACATGTGGAGGTATGTGCCTGAGGAGGTGACCCTCTCCAGCATTTTGGTGAGGTTCCTGGGTGTATTAGCGCTAGTTTCCTTGGTGTTAGGTACCACCTGTAGGTGAGTTTCAGTGTGAGTTCTTTTCTTTTTGTTGATATGGATTTAAAGGGGGGTTTAGACCACATTCTGGTCCATTGAGTGGGGTTAATCTCATAGCCTATGTCATTCTCCCATTGTTTTTTGATTGTGTCTAGGGGATTTGCAGGATTTTGGAGTAGTATTTTGTATATTGCGGATACCGTCCCTTTACCGTTTCCCTTTGTTGTTAGGAGGAGGTTTTCGAAGGTTGTCAGGGGCCTAGTTGCTGCTGATTTTACTGTTGGGTTGTTTAAGAAGGCATGTAGTTGGTGTTGTGTTAACCAGGTCATTTGGGTGTCTTCTAGTTTGTCTTGTATTTCTTGTGTTGACAAGGGTTTGTTATTTTTATAAAAGTCTATTAGGCGATATAAGCCTTTGGTTCGCCAGGTTTTTGTCTGGAGGTTTTGTGCTGCATGGTAGAATAATGGGTGGTACGCCAGGGGGATTAGTGGGGATGGGGTTGGGGATAGTTTGCCTATTTGTGTTTTCCATGCTTTGAGCATGGTCTGTGTGTACCTGTTAAGTGTTGTGGGAATTTTCTTTAGTTTGTTTGGGAGGAGTGGGTATGTTGTGGTGCAGGTGTTTTCAATTGTGTCCCTCTCTAGGTGTACCCATTGTTTTGTCTCATCTTCTAGTATATATGGGATTATATGGCGTATTTGGTTGGCATTGTAATATGCTTCTATGTTGGGGATTCCCCATCCTCCTTCTGAGGTGGGGAGGTGCAGGTATTTGGGGCTTATTCTTGGTTTTTTATGTGAGAAGATGAAAGAGTGTAGTTTTCTCTGCCAACTGCGAAGTTGGGTTGAGGGGATCCAGATTGGGAGGGTTTGGAATAGGTAGGTTAGTTTTGGGAGTGTGATCATTTTGATCATGGCTATTTTGTCTGAGAGAGTGAAATTCGTGTTATTCCATCTCTTTAGGTCTTTGTTAATTTGTCGCCACAGGGGCTTGTAGTTGTGGAGGTACAATTTATTGAGGTTTCTGGTTATTTGTACCCCTAGGTATCTGAACTTGGTGTGGCAAAGTTTTATTTTGGTGACCTTCGTGAGTTCTTTTTGGGTGTGAGGAGGGGTGTTGAAGCACATAGCTTCTGACTTTGTAAAATTTACCTGTAGGCCCGACACCATTGCAAATGTGTTGAGTTCTCTGATTAGGGAGGTTGCTGTGCTTATGGGGTCTGGTGTTGTGACCATTAGGTCATCTGCAAAGAGCCCTAATTTATAGGTTTTGCCTTTTATTTACACTCCCTTGATGTCTGTGGCTGCTCGGATGCGGATTGCTAAGGGTTCCAGAGCCAGGATAAATAAGAAGGGAGACAGTGGGCATCCTTGTTTCGTGCCTCTTTGGATAGCTATAGTATTAGAATCCATATTGTTAGTTCTGCATTTTGCTGAGGCTTGGGAGTATATTTGTTTGAGGATTTGTAGGAAGTTGGGGCCAAATTTCATGTTAGTTAGTACTGCTAATATGTATTTCCACTCTAAGCAATCAAAGGCTTTGAGGATGTCTAGGGACATAATTGTCAATGGGAGTTTGGTTGCCTTGCTGTGTTCGATCAGGTTCAGTAGTTTCCTGATGGGGTCTGTTATATTGCGGCCAGGGACAAAACCAGTCTGGTCTGGGGCTATTAACTTGTGTAGGAAGATTTTTAGGCTGTTGGCCAAGATTGATGTGAATATCTTGTAGTCTTGGTTTATTAATGAGATTGGGCGGTATGATTCTACTTTGAGGCTGTCTTTTAGTGGTTTTGGGATGGAGACTATTTTGGAGTGGGTCCAGGTTTTGGGGATGGGGCCCCCTTTTATGATGTCATTGAATAAGCGGGTCATGTAGGGCATCAAGGGTTCTTTGAATTTCCTATAGAATTCTGCTGTGAAGCCATCTGGGCCTGGGGCTTTGTGTGGTTTCAGGTTTTTGAGGACCGCATCTATTTCCTCTGGGGTGATAGGGCTGTCCATGAATTCCTGTTCCTCATCAGTTAGGGTAGGCATGGTCAGTCCTGCTAGAAATGTTCTGATTTCCTTCTCTGGTGGGTTATGGGAGGTGTATAGGTTGGAGTAGAATTCTGCAAATTCTGAGGTTATTTCTTCGGGGGAGAATGTTATGTTGCCGTCTTTTTTGGTGATGCAGTGTATTCTTGTTTTGAGTGCTTTTTTGCTAGTAATCTGGAGTTTTTCCCTCCATATTCGTAGAAACGTTGTTTAGAGTATAGAATGTTGATCATTGTTTTGTTAATTTCTAGGGAGTCTAGTTCTCTCCTTTTTTGTTCTATAAGTTTGAGGAGTTTTTTAGATCCTGTTTGTTTGTAGCGTGATGAGAGGGCTGTGATGTCTTGTTCTATTTTGCTAATTTTTGAGGAGGTTTGTTTTTTAAGGAATGTTTTCTCTTTTATGCAAGCTCCTCTGGTGACCGCTTTCATTGCGTCCCATAGGAGGGGGGTTGTTATATTGTTTACATCGTTTTCCTTGAAGTAGTTTTGGAGGGTTTTTGTGAGACTCTCTCTAATTTGTTTGTTTGTAGTTAGGATGGGACTGAAGGACCATGATGGGGTGGTTTGTGTTCCTTCTCCTATTTTAACGATGACTTCTACTGGGGCGTGATCTGTGATTTTAATGTTACCTATGTTTGTTGATTCCACTGAGGGGATCAGACCCTGTGTGAGTAGAATGCTGTCCAGTCTGGACACAGTATCATGGCGTCCTGATTGGAATGTATGGCTGATGTCTCCCGGGTTTTGCTCACCCCAAATGTCGTAGAGACCCCTGTTTTTTAGCATTTTTAGTAACTTGTAAGAGTTCCTAGTTGTTGGGGGTACGTTTTTCACCTGTTGGTGCCACGAGACCCTTTCCTGAAAAGTTATTCCCAGGTATTTGAAAGTTGCTACCTGGTCAATAGGTTGACCATTAATTCTCCATTTGTGTTTCCTTCTTTTTTTTGAAAACACCATAATTTTAGATTTGCTGTAATTTATTGATAGTTGTTCCGCTTGACAATAATCAGCAAGTGATCTCAAAAGCTTCCTCAAGCCAACGCAGGAAAAGGAGAGTAGGACTGCGTCGTCCGCATACAGAAGCACCGGGAGGGGCATACCTGCCAGTTTGGGAGGGTGGGCATTTTCTTTCGCCATATTTACTGCTAGAGAGTTGATATAAAAATTAAATAGCATTGGCATCCTTGTTTAACCCCATAGTGTGTTTGAATTTCTTTAGTTAGATGGCCTGACCGATCGCATCTTACCCTCACCCTGGTGTTTTCGTATAGACCACGGATAAGGCGTAATAAGCGTTTATCTATGTTTGTAGCGCCAAGCTTTTCCCAGAGTCTATCCCTTGGTATTAGATCAAAGGCCGATTTGAAATCCACAAAAGCTGCATATAAAGACCCCCCCCCTTTTCTAGAGTATTTGTCTGCCAGGTGTTGAAGGATAAGGGCCTGGTCTATAGTTGAACGCTTTGCTCTGAAACCAGCTTGAGCTTCTGATAGAATATGCTCTCTTTCCATCCACTCCACTAATTTGTCACATAAATGAGCAGCGTATAGTTTGCTGATAATACTTAATAGACTGATTGGTCTATAGTTAGCTGGCTCAGATCTGTTTCTTTTCTTGAATATTGGAATGATGATGGCTAAACCCCAGTCCTCGGGGATAATAGCTGCTTGATTTATACTAGTGAATAAGGCGGCTAGCACAGGGGCCCACCAGTCAACATTTGCCTTAAGAATTTCTGGTGAGATATTGTCAGCACCCGGGGCTTTCCCTGATTTAAGAGATTGAATAAGGCCAGTAATTTCTTCTGTGGTTACAGGGGGGCATTCCTTGCCAAATTCACTTGAAGCGGGAAGCAGAACTGGGACCAGTTGATTTGATGAATATAATGAGAGGAAAAAGGCCTCCCATGCTCCAGCAGGTATAGAGTATTCGATTTCAATCGGGGAGTCTCTCCAGCTTTTTGCGATTGTTTTCCAGAACGTGGCAGAATCTTTCCTTCGGGAGGCCTCCACTAGGCACTGCCATTCCTCCCTTTGTGCCTGGAGCTTTTTCTTGTTAATCAAAGCTTTATAACTGCATTTTAACTCAAACCAGTCTAATGGAAGCGAAGGTAGGTTCGCTGCTCTATAGTAACGAATCTAACCAGCAAAGTCATCATAACAAAGTTCTCTTTTATTCTCCAACTTTGACAGCTACTTTGACAGCTGTCAAAATTTCTATATCTCTTCACCAGGTTCTCTCACGGATCACTCCCGGTTCCCGGGGGGTTGCACTTTAGTTCTCGCAAACCACTCTCCTCCTCCAGCGCAATTACTTGTAATTTCCCATCGTGAAATTAATAACTTTTATTAAAAAACGGACTCTTCTCTCGACCTTAGTTGTCAGATCCTTGCTTTAAATCATCTACAACAGGGGGGAGACGGACTTCCTTTTTGCACCTCCCCCGCTCGATCCAAATCCAAAAAACAAATTTTCCCTTTTAGGTCCGATTTCCAAATTACTCACGGGTTATTATTTTTAGTCCAAATTTTCAATAGAAGAAGTCAGCGCTCTCCGTCGAATGGCATGCGGCTTCGCTCGGCAGGGGAAGCAGAGGACTCATAGCACCACACCACCCCCCGTCCCCCGCTCCACAGCCTTTAAAAAGGCTCCTTCGCGGGTCTTTGTACTTGCTCCCAACTTTTGCTCAAGGTTCTATTGAATAAAAGTTTGGATTTGAAATCCCGCTTTATCACTACCTGAAGGAGTCTCAAAGCGGCTAACATTCTCCTTTCCCTTCCTCCCCCACAACAAACACTCTGTGAGATGAGTGAGGCTGAGAGACTTCAGAGAAGTGTGACTGGCCCAAGGTCACCCAGCAGCTGCATGTGGAGGAGCGGAGACGCGAACCCGGTTCCCCAGATTACGAGACTACCGCTCTTAACCACTACACCACACTTGCTCTCTAGCTAACATCTCCCTAAACAACTTAGGACAAGATACCTAGCAGACTGCCTCCCTGATTGATTTCTGAGATCTTCCAGCTAGGCCTTGCTGATCATACCACGACTGGTGGAATGCCAGCTTATGACATCTTGAAAGCAGGCCTTTTCAGTAGTAGTGTCCCCTGTGTCTCTGTGCAATTGGTCCTGCATGCCCTGATGGTATGATCTTCTTAGGGTAAGATTGAATTCCTCCCTTAATGTACATCTTATACCCCCACTTGAACCATAAAACAGAGGAATTGCCCTGGCAAGCCATATAATAGCACACAAGAAAATATGGTGCTTGGGCAGAAAACCCTTTCCCATTCTAGCCAGACACTATTTTTTAATCCTTTTTGTCTTCACATTGAGGGTGGTGGGTGCATAGGCTGAAGCTGAGAAAGGACAGCTTGTGTAAAGTTGGTGGCAGAGCAGAGATCTTGAATGAGGGGCATCCTGGCTCATAGCTCAGCTGCTACCTACCTTCCACCTGTACATATGGCTGTCACAACAGCCAGTAGTACAACGGTTCTTTGAAGCCTGAAACCTGGGGTATCTCTTGAAACTACCCAGCAGACAGTTTGGCTTTTGTCTGCTCAATGTAATTGTCAACTGCAGACCTGCCCGTTTCTTAGGAAATTGAGCCTTGCAGTTCTCAGAAGTGACAGTGGCTTATCTCTCCCAGCTAATGCCCGGTGATGGATGCTTCAGAGAGTAGCTGGAAAACATAATGCACCCCGGCAACTCTGTAGTATTATATCACCGAGATGGACGGAAATACTTTTTAACTGCAGATGATGCCTTTAAGCTCCAGAGCTTTAGGTGCGCTGGAAGAGCATATGTTCTTCATACGCCCACAGATGTCCGAATCTCTTTGGAAATCTATCTAAGCAAGAAGTGGCACGAACAGGAGATTTGCCATCACAAATCAGCTTGCATGTCCATTGGGTTTGAAATCCTGCACCAGACAGTGGCACCTGCTACGTGAAAGACCGGAGTTTCCAGGTACCCAGTGCTCATGGCCAATTGTGGAATGAGCCTCTACATTTTCTTGACTGACACACAAGCCTTGTTCACATTAATGAACTTGCATCTCTGGAAGAAAAAATAACAAATGCCTTTTCTTGGCTTCCGCTTACTCTGCAATGCCTCTTGGGGGAGCCAAGCCCCAGCTCCACAGATTCAGGTCTCTTCTAGTATTTTTGAGCTTGAAGATTCAGTTGCAAATGAATAAGCTGCCTTGTCAATAAAAAGGCCAACATTTTATTTGTAAAGCACCCTTCAGTTTGCTAGGCCTGTAAATAGAGACATGTTCTCCAGGGACTTCTGCATTTTTATTTTTATTTAAATGATACTTCACCCATCTTGAATAGTTGCCTTTTGTTGCAAAAGAGGAACCCTGCAATAATTATTCTCAGCACATTGTTTTCTTCTATCACCCTCCCCATCTTAAATTCAGCCCTCCACATTTCCACACCATTTTGTGATTTTTTAAAATTAAAAACATCCTCATTATACATTATTATATGCAATTTCCCCTAATATACACATTTTTGCAAAGCGATTCACCCTGATATAATTCAGGTTTGTGTCAGTCATTGCTAATGTACTCATTTATATGCTTGGCTGAAAAACTGCCTTGCAAAATTCAGAGAGAATTGCAAGGTTGGCCGTGTTTTGGTTGGCAGATTGGTTTGTAAAGTGCAAATTAGATAGGGCTACCTTTGAATAGGAATGGGTTTGGGTTTCTCTCCCCTTTTGGCAGGGTGCTGGCCCCCCTCAAAGTCGAGGAGGCAGAGTATGGAGCCGAGCATGGCGCAGGCTCCTCCTGAGTGTGAGAGAGGAGGAGCCGCCGGCCTCTGAAGCCACGCCACGCTAGGCTCCCTGCTTTATCTTCTCCCAATGATGCAATGTCACACACATGTGCCACTTGCTGGGCCCCCTCAGTCTTGGGTGCGAGGCAGCTCCTCTGTCCTCTGTTAGCTGACACCTCCATCAGCTGGCAGATCCACCCTTTGATGGAAATTCTGAAGATAAAAATAGAGTAAACATTGGCTGCATTTTACTACGTAGATAATAATCTTTAGGGGGCGGAATAAAAGAAGAAGAAGAAGAGGAGGAGGAGGAGAATGGAGCATTGTTCACATCTTAACACAGAACCATCTGCTTTTGTTCACCCATTCTTCTTCTGTTGTGATGGTGGCCGTGGCCTCTCCTCTCTCCCACCTCCAGGTTTCTTGGTATTTCAAGGCTATTTTGAGAATTGTTTCACCCTGCTGGCTGTTCTCTTTCCAGCACTTGCCTTTGCTCTTTCCTTTCATGATAAGCTCCTTCTGTATTTGCATATGAAACATTATGTTCTTCTGTGTCAAGGATGCTGCAGAAATTCATATTGATTTGGCTGGCCTCTTTGTTTCCCATCTCAATCATGTGTATTGCAAATTCCACATTTGTCAAGAGGCTTTATCTCATCTTGTCTCACAGCAGCCATAGAAAGGTTGCCATTATATTCCTCATTTTATCAATTAGGAAACAGGGTTGAGAGCGAGTTGTCCCATGCCAGCTGAGACATTGATAGCAGCAACACTGAGGCTGATTTCTCCTGTTCTATTCCTTCATTATTCCCTGACTTTACTCTACCCTGCTTTCCATTTTATCTTGAATTCTAGTTCCATTAGGAGAATTTCTAAACATTAATTCCACAACTGAAGTGGGCTCGACTCACTCCGTTGCAGCTTTTGCTTCTGTCTGCAACTCATTTGTTTCTTTCCTCTGTTTTTATAGCAGTGACACACACTTGATTTGGACCCCACACATTTAAAGCAGTATTTAAAAGTATGGAAGTGTGAAAGTGGCCTTGATCAAACGTATGGATGTATTGCCAGTCAGAAATAGTTCAGCCAGAATTGTTTGGGATGTTTACTAATGTATCTTACTTATTTGTTTCATAAAACTTATACACCACTTGATTGGAAAAGCAACAACAACCAAACACCCTCAAAGCAGGTTGATAAACTAAACCATCTTATAAACAATGGTGTGATGGAGTGAGAACATGGAGAAGCACAGATCAGGGAATGCCCCCCCCCTCCTCTGAGCAGGAGCAATGATGATCAGCTGGAATGCTAAGCTAATGGATGGACTGACTCCCTTTGTTTTGTCAAATAAATGATGACATCCCAAAGGGCAAACTGGTGTATAGGGCTTTGATTGTTTTCTTAGCTGGAGCTAGATTGGAGGTGGCTTGTCATTGGAAAACAACCAGTTTCTGGAAGGATGGATGGTTCAAGTTTGGCAGCTTGATCCGCGTTAGAAGCTTACTCAATGTGATGAGACCAGAAGAGCCCCCCAAATCAAATACAAGATTGCCATTACTTGGATGCCCTTGATCCTCCACGTTGGTAAAAGATTGCCTTTTTGGTGCCACCACAAGCCCACAAGCTCCAGCTCGGGATTTGGGAGAATTCTATAGGGTACTCTTTCACAAATGGCTCCTCAGGACCAGAGCTTCCCTGCCTCTGCCTCAAATGAATTTATTCTAGCCAGCAAACACTGGCAACTGGAAAAGTTAGTAAGTCAAAATTACACAAATTTAATAAACACTTTAAAAAACCTACCCACCAAGGCAGTGTTTTCTCATGTTTTCTTTTCTTCACATGTCTCCCTTGAGCCACTTTTGATTTGCCATCATGTGCCCTCAATTAGGTATTGTACAGAGGAGCCATTTGCTACCTAGGCCTTAGATGAGAAAGCTTTCCTATTACTTTATCACCGCTCAGATATTCTCAGACAATTAAGCATGGGAAATGAATTTGAAATTGAATATTCTTCGGTACAGTTTCCTGAAATTACTTTTATTAATCAACATTGATTTTTTGGGGGGGAGGAGGGGGGAATCATATAATGGTGTCATAATTTTTCCTGCTAAAAAGGGGAGCCAGGAACCCACTTGAAGCTTGGGAACTAATGAATCTAATTTTGTATTACCTGTGTCATGGTCCAAAAGCTGGATGCTGACAAGTTTCTTTATTATTGCACCTCCCACCATGCTTTCTTCTTTTTTTTTTTGAAAGAGAGAGAGAGCGACAGAGCTAGAGAGAGCGCTGGCTGATAACATAATGGTTTGCAAATCTTAGTCATGAAAAGGCTTTCTTGTCAATAGTACTGGAGATTTCAGGAAACTGCATAATGTGAAAAAACCACCACCACCCACACCTTGGCTTATCACCCTAAGTGTAGCACAACTGGAAAGCATCTACATCATAAGCCTATGCATGTTTACTCAGAAGTAGGCCCCACAGTTTAAAAGATGTACCCTATATAATCATAAGGTATATTATGCACTTTATTATAATTGTGAACTCCATCAAATTTAAGTGGTAAAATGTAATGACTGCTGAGAAGAGAAGACTCCCTGGAAAAGACCCTGATGTTGGGAAAGATTGAGGGCACAAGGAGAAGGGGATGACAGAGGACAAGATGGTTGGACAGTGTTCTCGAAGCTACCAACATGAGTTTGACCAAACTGTGGGAGGCAGTGGAAGTCAGGGCTGCCTGGTGTGCTCTGGTCCATGGGGTCACGAAGAGTCGGACAGGACTAAACGACTAAACAACACCACCACCACAGAAGAAGCTGTCTTATACTAGTTCTGCGTAAACATTCCAATAAGTGGGTCTGCCGCTTTCCATATGAACCTACTCAGACCCAGAGATCATCTTCTGAGGTCCTTCTTTGTGTGCTTCTTCCTCATGAGGTTCGGAGGGTGGCAACATGAGAACGGGACTTCTCTGCAGTGGCTCCCCGTCTGTGGAATGCTATCCCCAGGGAAGTTCGCCTGGCGCCTTCATTATACAACTGTAGGTGTCAGGCAAAAACAGTTCTTTTTAACCAGGCTTTTGGTTGATCCGATTTACATCATATGCCCTTTAAAATGTGTTTTTTTGGGGGGCTATTGGGTTGTTTTTATTTTTATTAGGTATTTTGTGGTTTTATATCTTGATTTTATACCCACGTATAGGGGGGTATATAAATTCTAATTCTAATTCTAATAATACATGTGAGAGCAGGATACTAGATTAGATGGGCCACTTGCCTGATGCAGCAGGTTCTTCTTATGTCCTTAAGCCAGGCTTCCTCAAACTCAGCCCTCCAGATGTTTTGAGACTACAGTTCCCATCATCCCTGACCACTGGTCCTGCTAGGGATCATGGGAGTTGTAGGCCAAAAACATCTGGAGGGCCGAGGTTGAGGAAGCCTGCCTTAAGCTATGTTTGGAGGCCCCCCTGTTCACCCTGATGAGTGATGCCCTTGACATATGCCCCAAAGTCTGGTCCTGATGGCACCACTGCCTGCTTGCCTCAGAGACATCCTGTTAGCTACTGTGGGAAGCAGGATGCTGAGCTAGATGGGTCGTTTGTATGCACTCTTCATATTGTTATAGGTTTGGGGTGGGGTCAGTCTGTGGGCTCCTTGCACTCCTGTGATTCTGTATCCAGTAAGGATACAGACTAGTAGAAGGTGTTGAACTAGTCAGATCAGTGGCTCTGGAAGATAATGGCCTTAGCCATCCAGTTATGTACTGCCATTTACATGGGCAAAGTGGTTTCCCTGTTGCCGTAGAGACAAGTGGGGGTAAACCACTTCACCTCTCACTCACCTGCAGACCCTCCAAGTGTCTGAGTTTTCCAGGGACCATCCTGGATTTACGGTTTCTGATTTGATCCCGGAATGTCCCAATTTTCCTTAGGACATCTCTGTTTTCATCGGAGAAATGTTGGAAAGGACATCTCTATTTTAATCAGAGAAATGTTGGAGGGTATGGAATAGGCTGTCCCTATTTTCATTGGAGAAATGTTGGAGAGCGTGCACCAAGTTGGAAGTGGCATCATCTTGTAAGGTAGAAGAAGTCAGGGTGTGTATGTGAGTTTTGACTCATGCTGAAACCTGGAGACATAGAGGGTTGCCATGCTCAGTGCTCGACCACAAAGCTATGGCTTGGGGATTGCCCTGGGAACCCAATGGGGAAGGAAGTGTTAAAGCTGTGAGGTTCTCAATCCTAGGCTCAGTTTGTATATATGTGTAAATAAAACCACAGTGAGGGCCAGCGCTGAGGGCCTTCTGGCGGTTCCCTAACTGCGAGAAGTGAAGTTACAGGGAACCAGGCAGAGGGCCTTCTCAGTAGTGGCACCTGCCTTGTGGAATGCCCTCCCATCAGATGTCAAACAACTGTATGACATTTAGAAGACATCTGAAGGCAGCCCTGTTTAGGGAAGTTTTTAATGATTGATGTTTTAATGTATTTTTAACCTTCTGTTGGAAGCCACCTAGAGTGGCTCGGGAAACCCAGCCAGATGGGCGGGGTAGAAATAATAATAATAATAATAATAATAATAAGAAGAAGAAGAAGAAGAAGAAGTAAGGTTACTGTAACTTCGGTCATAGAGCTTCAGTATGCTGATGACAATGTGGTGTGCCTGCTCAAAGGATGACCCGCAAACAATCCTAAATATCTTTGCAGAAGCTTATGAAAAGCTTGGCCTATCACTCAACATCTAAAAAACCAAAGTGCTGCACCAACAAGTACAAAATAATAATAATAATAATAATAATAATAATAATAATAATAATAATAATAATAATATTTATTTATATCCCGCCCTCCCCAGCCGAAGCTGGCTCAGGGCGGCTAACAACACTAAAACAGTGCAACATTATAAAAACATTATAAAAATTAATTAAAATCAAAATTGATGGCAACCATAAACTAAAGTTTTGTAAAGATTGTCAAAGGAGGGAGTCAGGCTGCGCCCTGACCAAAGGCCTGGTGGAACAGCTCTGTCTTGCAGGCCCTGTGGAAGGAGGTCAAGTCCTGCAGGGCCCTAGTCTCTTGTGACAGAGCGTTCCACCAGGTTGGAGCCGCAGCCAAAAAAGCCCTGGCTCTAGTTGAGGCTAGCCTAACCTCTCTGTGGCCTGGGACCTTCAAGATGTTTTTATTTGAAGACCGTAAGTTCCTCTGTGGGGCATACCAGGAGAGGCGGTCCCGTAGGTACGAGGGTCCTAGGCCGTATAGGGCTTTGAAGGTTAAAACCAGCACCTTAAACCTGATCCTGTACTCCACCGGGAGCCAGTGCAGCTGGTATAGTACCGGGTGAATGTGATCTCGCAGCGAAGACCCCGTAAGGAGTCTCGCTGCAGCATTCTGCACCCGCTGGAGTTTCTGGGTCAGTCTCAAGGGCAGCCCCACGTAGAGCGAGTTACAATAATCCAGTCTGGAGGTGACCGTCGCATGGATCACAGTGCCTAGGTCAGGACGAGAGAGGTAAGGAGCCAACTGCTTAGCTTGGCGGAGATGAAAAAATGCCGCCTTTGTTATAGCTGCAATCTGCGCCTCCATGGAGAGGGAGGTATCGAAGATTACACCCAAACTCTTAACGGGCGGTGCTGGCACTAATTGCACCCCCACAAGAGATGGGAGTTGCCCCCTCAATCCCATATCGTCCTGTCCCAGCCAGAGGACCTCTGTCTTCGAAGGATTTAACTTCAACCGGCTCCCACGTAACCATCCAGCCACAGCTTCCAAGCATCTGATCAGTGTGTCTGGGGCCAAGTCAGGATGGCCATCCATCAAGAAATAGTTGGGTGTCATCAGCATACTGATGGCAGCCCAGCCCAAAACTCTGGACAAGCTGGGCAAGGGGGCACATAAAGATGTTAAAAACCATCGGGGAGAGTATCGCACCCTGGGGCACTCCACACACCAAGGAGTGGCGGGATGACAATCCCCCCCCAAGCGCCACCCTCTGTCCCCGACCAGAGAGAAACGAGCGCAGCCATTGATGGATTGTTCCCTGAATCCCAACGTCGGCAAGGCGGTGGTCCAGGAGTTCATGATCGACCATGTCGAAGGCTGCTGACAGGTCTAGAAGAATCAGCAGCCCCGACCCGCCTTGATCCAGCTGCCTGCGGAGATCATCTGTTAGGGCGACCAGAGCCGTCTCGGTCCCATGACCAGTGCGGAAGCCGGACTGGAATGGTTCCAGAGCCAATGCTTCATCCAGAAACCTACCAAGCTGTTCAGCAACCGCTCTCTCAATCACCTTACCCAGGAATGGAAGATTCGAAACCGGGCGGTAATTGGATAGATCTAAGGGATCTATGATGTTTTCTTTAAAAGCGGGCGCACCACTGCCTCCTTCAGTTCCCCTGGGAATGTCCCGGTGCCAAGGGACAAATTGATGATATCCCCCAGGGGGGCCCGCACCTCGTCTGGACACACTTTAATCAGCCAGTACTAGCACGGGTTGAGAGGACAAGTGGTGGGCTTTCCAGCTCGGAGGAGTCTGTCCACATCGGCTGGGGATATCCGGTCAAAGTGGTCCAATACTGGACCCGAGGACAGTCAAGGGGCCTCCAGTTCCTTTATTGTATCCAAATTGGCAGGGAGCTCATGGCGGAGCAACAGGACCTTCTCCGCAAAAAAGCTCGCAAATGCCTCACAGCTGTGTGTCAAATTGTTATTTAAATTTGGCTGTCCTTCGAGGGACGTTAAAGACCGAATTATACTAAATAATTGCGCCGTGTGAGAGCTAGCGGATGCAATGGAGGCCGAGAAGTAGGACTTCTTAGAGGCCTTCACTGCCATCTCGTAGGTTTTCATAAAAACCCTATAAGATGTTCTTGAAGCTCCGTCACGGGCACCCCGCCATACTCGCTCTAGCCGTCTGAGGTCCCGCTTCATTTTCCGGAGCTCCTCAGTAAACCAGGGAGCCCGGTTTCTGCGGGGTCGCAGAGGGCGCTTAGGTGCAATCTCATTGATGGCTGCCAGGAGGTGGGTATTCCAGCCCTCAACAAGCTCAGTCAATGAGTCGCCAGGGGGAGAAAGGTCCCGCAAGGCTTGACGGAATCTATCAGGGTTCATCAGCCTCTGCGGGCGAGCCCCTCGGCAGCACCACAAATCCAACTGAATGGTGTAACATTGGAAAATGTCAGTCACTTCTCCTACCTAGGCAGTTATCTTTCCACAAGGGCCAACACTGATGCCGAAATCCAGCATCGCCTGAGCTCTGCGAGTGCAGCTTTCTCCCAACTGAAGTGCAGAGTGTTTGAGGACCAGGACATTCTCAGGGAAACCAAAATGCTTTTTACAAAGCTACTGTACTACCAGTCTTACTGTATGTTTGTGAAACATGGACCACTTACAAACGCCATCTCCAACTCCTTGAAATATTCCATCAATGATGTCTCTGAAAAATGTTACATATCACTTGGGAAGACAGGTGAACTAATGCCAGTGTACTGGAAGAAATAAAGATCACCAGTGTCAAAGTACTGTAATGATTCTTCAACATCAACTTCGTTGGACTGGCCATGTTGTTCAGATACCTAATTATTGTCTTCCAAAGCAAGTACTCTCTTCTGAACTTAAAAATGGAAAGCGTAATGCTGGTGGCCAACAAAAGAGGTTTGAAGATTCAAGGCAAATCTTTAAAAAGTAGGATAAACACTGACAACTGGAAAACACTGGCCTGGGAGTGCTCCAATTGGAAAACAGCTTTTACCAAAGGTGTCATGGACTTTGAAGACGCTCAAACTCAGGCCAAAAGGGATAAACACACTAAGAGGAAGGCACATTTGGCAAACCCTCACCATGGTCAGCTCCTGCCTGGAAACCCATGTCCCCACTGCGGAAGGACGTGTGGATCCAGAATTGGCCTTCACAGTCACTTACGGACCCACTGTTAGGACTGTGTTCATGGAAGACAATTTTACTTGGGTACAAGTGATCACCAAAGAAGAAGATTCTTATTATTATATCCAAAAGACACCACATTCTCCACTGACAACCATTCCAAGGAAACAAAACCCTGGGAAACTGCAGGCATCCTTGGAGTCTCTTGCCAGTTAGAGATTGGGATTCACACAACAGTACGTTCTTGTGAGGTGGGAAAATCCAAACCAACCTTCTCCTCCTTCCATAGCAAACCATATACTTTTACACTAGTCCTTTTACCTGACAGACCATATACTTATCAGCAGGGGGAAAAGAAAAAAGCCCTTTTCTTTACACTGCCCTGCTTTTATTTTTTGCACCTCTAAATGCCTTCATCACCAGTGGACAGACCTGAGCTCCTTGGAGAGTGTGATTAGCTAAACTTTGGGAAAGGTAAAAAACCTGACAGCATTTGATGAAGTGGCCCAGTGGGAGATGGCTGGTGAGAGAAACACAGGCTGGTTGTTGCTGACTTGCTGTTGCCTAATCATTCTATTAATCACAAAATCAGAAGCGGTGCTAATTAATTTGGTTGCATGGTGGGAGGTGGGGGAGGATGAAAGGCTGGGAAAATAAAAGGCCTAGCAGAGGAACCTTAGCTTATTTTATTTTTAACATGGAGAGCAAGGGTTCTGTTGGGAGTTAATGGCCAGATTCTAATCCATGGCACAAGGAACTTCTAGATTTTGGAATCTGTGGTCCTCCAGGTGTTGTTGGACATCAGCCCCAGATAGTATGGCCAATGATCACAAATGATGGGAGTTGTAGTTCAGCAAGATCTAGAAGACCATAAGGCCTCAACCTTCATTCTACAGGCACAGCAGGGGTTTAGAAACCCCTGTCTGCCAACCACACTGTCCTTTATCAGCCACCCCAGTGCCTCTGTGATCAAAACAGTCAACAGAAAGTTGAATCAAATTTCTTCTTTCTGAGCCACATAGTGGAATGCTGTCTTTGTTTTGCTTTTTAAAAAATAAAATAAAATAATTATTTTTTTCCTGTATCACCAACAGCCATAAACAGTTCAAACTGAGCATAGAGTACAGTTATGATTGTTGACTGTAGAATGTAAACTTGTTCCAGTTACACATTTTGTTATATTTTCTTGGTTTCTGATTGTCTCTTTATGATGGACATTTTAGTTTATTCCTTTATTAAGAAAAATACTTTCATACTCCAATTTCATAATAAAATCCAAAAGCTGTTTACGACCATTATATATGTACAATAAAAAAGACATAAAATTACAGAGGACATCAGCTAACTATTACAGAAAATGGCATAGAAAAGTTTTTAGCAAATATTTAAAAGTTAATATAGAAGATGTCAGCTGAATCTCTGTTGGGAGAGCATTCCAAAGGACTGAGCTGATGGCACTAAAAGCTCAGTTGTTGTCAAATGAGCCTCACCAATTCAGGGATGATCAGCAACATTCCTACAGAGGACCTCAATGATCAACCTGGGATATAAGGGTTCAGATCAGGTCGGTCCAACTCTCCATAACAAGTGATACACAAGAGTACTTTGACACGGAACCTGTGATCCTCATGGAGGGGATAGAGTGAGGCCAGAATAGAATTGTAATAAATTGAATAACATTGCACAGCCTTAATAGATTTTTGTTACTGTTAGGCTGACTGGCAAAGGCCCCCAAATGCTGCCCTAGTCTAGGTGTGGGGAATGTTAGGTTCTCCAGTTGTGGCATAACTACAATTCCCATCAGCCCTAGCAAGTAAGGCCAATGGCCAGGAATAAGGGAAGCTGTAGTTCAGCAACATCTGAAGGACCAACAGTTCTCCACATCTGCCTAAATCCTAATTCCCAGGCACTTCTACAATTTCTGATTTGGGACCTGTGCTCTCTGGGCAGCCTCAGACACTCTTTTGTCCTGGGCCTGAGCTCTGACATTCCAAATAAGTTTTGTAGCTGATCTCTGTGTGAAACGTAAGCACTGGAAATAATAACAAAACCCATGCTGAATAGCATGTCTCTGACTATCAAGCAGGTTCCTGCGTAGTACCGCCTGCTATGGCAGAGCAATCTCTTTAAACTGAATGCCGAGACTTTTTGCATTTCAAACTCAATTTTGAGAAGAGTTGATATTACTTTTCCAGTGGTTTCAGGTAGAACTTGATTGTGAGGGTTGCTATAGCAATTGTCGAGCTGATCAAATCAAGGTCTGGAATAATGAGAGAGGGGAAGGTTATTTCAAAGATTACTGCAAATAGTCGACACACACAAATTTGGTATTTGGCCAAGAGAGAGGAAGAGGACTAAATGGAAATGAAGTTGCAGATCCAGCAAAAGGTAAACAGATGATGGAATAATAAGAGAGAAGACAGGGGGATGGAATATACAGTACCTTCCCCTGCCCACTTAGATTTGCTTAGTCATTTGAATCTCCATTTCTTGAGAGGAAATTGACTAATACTTCTCCATTCTTTTTAGTTTCGAACACTTTTGATTGCTTAATGTAAACCTTCACGGCCATGAAATCCCCAAGGCTAACATAAAATGACACATGATTGATTGTTCGTGCAACAGAAAAGAAGCCAGACATCTGTAATACTGAATGACAAATGGAAAGACCTATTTTGTTGGAAGTGGTTACTGACATTAGAAATACGATCCAGAGAAGGTAGGTAATTCACTACATGCTTAAATCCCATTGATCCCAACTGGGTTCCCCTGTAACATCAAAGTCTATGCCCCCCTGATCCCAATGAACATGGTGCCTTCTGTCATCAGGAAAGGAATAATTTCTGGCAATATGAAAACAATGCTAGGCCACTGAGTAGTACATACGGAGCAACATGTTGATGCTGAAATGTTATACCTGTGTTACTAGAAATGGCTCTTTTGGACATGCACATGTGTAAGAATATAGCAACATGAGAAGAGCCTGCTGGATCTGTCCCATGGGCCATCTAGCTCAACATCCTATCTTCACAGTGGCCAGCCTGCAAGCAGGACCTGAGTGCCATGGGACTTTCTCCTTCTGCAGTTTCTAGCAACTGGTGTTCTCAAACATACCACTTCCAACAGTGGAGATAGATAATAGCCATTAGCGTTAACTATTGATAGCCTTATCCTTCATGAATTTTGAAGCCATCCAAGTTGGTGGCCATCACTGACACTTGAAAGTCGAATGGAATCCATTCCGGAAGCCCATTAAGCTTCAAAAACATTTGGAAACCAAAGCGTGGCTTCTGATTGGCTGCAGGAAGCTCCCGCCCTGTCAGACGTCCTGTTGGATGTTTGGCTTCCGAAAATCATTTGAAAACCGGAACACGCACTTCCGGGTTTCGATCGTTCGGGAGTCTATTTGTTCAGGAGCTAAGGTGTTCAAAATCCAAGGTATGACTGTACATAGTTTATCTATGCTCTGCATGCAGCAGTACTTTTTTATTATCAGTCCTAGATCTTCCAACATTCAGCTTCATTAGATGAATACAAGTTCTAGTGTTACGAGAGAGACAGAAAAACTTGCAATGCACAATTTTACAAACTTTGCAATGTATAATTTTACAAACTTTTATCTTGTCACTCACCTTTTCTCTAAACTAAAACACACACACAAACCTTTCCTTATAGGGGAGTTGCTCCACCTCCTTGATCATTTTGGATGCCATTTTCTGAACCTTGTCCAGCTCAACCTTTCTAAGGTAAGGCAACCAGAATTGTGCACAGCATTCCAGATGCAGTTGCACTAAAAACTTGTATAACTTGTATAACAGCATTATAATATAAATCATGCAGAAAACCATGCGGGAGGTGGTTCATAGACTTTAGCAGATCAAAGCTGTGTATTTCTACCTGCTGGCACAGAAAACTTCCTCTTCCTTATATTTACAAAACCTAGCATATCAGTCTCTCTTTAAAATGTCAGTATTAATCTCTCATATCAATCAACATGAGAAAATCTTTTTTTTTAAAAAAAAAACACTAATAAGTGGTCTCTGAGGATGTATATCATGTTTGGTGAAAACTCTCCACTATGACCTGTCCATCTTGGGTGGCCCTGGACGGCATAGCTCATAGCTACTCTGAATTATTCAAGCCCCTTCACCACGGCAAGGCAGTGATCCATGAAGGGCGATAGTGCCTGGCGTGCTCTGGTCCATGGGGTTACGAAGAGTTGGACACGACTAAACTACTAAACAACAACAACAACAAGGATGTATATGCATTTCGAGATTTAAATATTCCATTACCCTGTTTACACAGATGAACAAGAAGTAGAAACATAAGACTGTAGAGTTGGAAGGGAGACTCATCTAGTCCAACCTCTGCAATGCAGAAATTTCAACTGAAGCCATCTATCCTCTGCTTAAAACCTTCAATGAAAGAGAGGCCACAACCTTACGAGGAAGTCTGTTCCACTGCTAGACAGCTCTTATTGACAGAAAGTTCTTCCTGATCTTTAGTCGGAATCTCCTTGCTTGTAAAATGATCACTTCATCCTGAGGTCCCCAGTACTTCCACTTAGTTGATCAGTTACTCCCTGTTGGTGAGGACCAGGTCCAATATAAAGTGTCCCATTGTGGCTTCTTTCACCTTTTGTGAAATGAAATTGTCAGTGAGGAAAAGGAGGAATTTGTTGGACCTTACATTCTGGGCAGATTTTGTGTTCCAAAAGGTATCAGGGGAATTGAAGTCTCCCATGACTACCAAATCACTCCTTTTTGTATGTTTGTTAATCAGCTCTAGAAAGGGGTCCCAACCATCTTGCACCAGGCCCCTTAATCCCCCTTAATGGCTCATCACCCAGGCTATCACCTCACCCGGAGGCTAGCCTGGCTATTCCAAGAATTAAAAGCCTTGATTAAATTCTAACACTTGCTGGATCCCGGGATTAGGGGCCCTGGCACCCAACTTAACACCCCAAACTCATAACAATATGCATTTTACAGTTCAGGACTTTCGAGTTGGGAAATCACAGAACTATAATTGTCCTGTGTTATTTATTGTTACGAGTAAGGAGAGACCAATCCTGTGGGAGTGTTCAAATATACATAAGGACATAAATCTTGCATGTGTACTAAATTAATACACTATAACAGAATAAATGATAGGTTTTGCAAGCAGCTGGGCCACATCTTTTGGCCATGCATCTCTCCAAGCTTCTCTGAAAGGGCTTGAACGATGGTAATGGCACCAAAGGTTAATTTCCAAACTAACCAAAGGTCCGGCCTCATTTAGAGTTCATAGAATCTACTGAACCTATTGCTCATGCCTACTTCCTCCACATTTAATTACTGTTTGTCACAGTTACTGTCTGTAGTTATAGCATGGGCGCACTGAACTTACACATTATGTGTTTGAATGCAGTCCTATTCCTTTCCATAAGTATATACCAATAACTGGGAACTGATGTATAAAAGGGAAATATCCATGCAGCCACATATATTTCCACTCCCCTCGTCTGCAATACCAACAGCAATGGTTCTTATTATTACTTTAGCTATATTATCTGTGGCTGGCTTTCTTTTACCCAGAACATTTTCTGATTGTAGAATACAAACTAGTGTAGTTGGCTGTGTCAAGAGGGTCAATAAACAAGATGAATGCACATCATTAAGGCCTTTAAATTGGTGTCTGAACTAGCTGTCAGGGAACTTGTGCTAAAGCTTCGTGTGACTGTAAGAGGTGTGGAGAACAAGGAAAATAGGTCCCCACCTCCTGAAGTGCAAGGACTCTCTTGGCTGAAATAGCACTTATTGGGTCTCTGCAAATAGGGATTGTGTATGTCAATGGTCAACATGCCAGACAAAGAACAGTCTAGAATGCCACTTGTCAGTGTTTCTGCTTCTCAAGTCAGAGCTTCCTTTCCTGACAGTCATTGAATGTTGTCAGTTAAAGAAGGTTACCAAACAGGGACCCTTCTTTGAATCATATGCATTACAGACATGATTGCATTGCTTTATACTATATAAGAAGATCACTATTTGATCAGGCCAAAGACCCATCCAGTTCAGCATCTTGTTTTCACAGTGGCCAACCAAAGGCCTATGGGAAGTCCAACAAGCAGCAGGATATGAGGGCAGTGATAGTTTCTCCACTTTCCATGAGCAGCAACTGATATTTGGAGACATACTGCTTCTGCCACTGAACATTGTCCTCGTGACTGGTAGCTATTGATAGCCTCATCCTCTTTTAAAGTCACCCAAGTTGGTGGTCATCATTGCCTCTTGCAGTTCCAACTGTGCTCTGCATAAAGCTATACAGTGGTACCTCGGTTCTCGAACGTAATCCGTTCCGGAAGACCGTTCGGCTTCCGAAATGTTCAAAAACTGAGGCGCGCCTTCCCTTTGGTTGCAAGAGCTTCTTGCACTCAGTGGAAGCTGCGCCGTGTGTTCGGGTTCCAAAAAAGTTCAAAAACAGAAGCCTTTACTTTTGGGTTTTCGGCGTTTGGCTTCCAAAATGTTTGACAACGGGGGCGTTTGGGAACTGAGGTACAACTATACTTTCTTTTGTCTTTCTGGAATCTTCCAACATTCAGCCTCACTGGATGACTTCAAGTGTTAGTATTAGGAGAGAAGGGGAAAAAACTTCTCCCTGTCCACTTTTCTCTGCACCATGGATAGTGTTATGCACTTCCTTCATGTCCTTGCCTACTTACCATTTTTCTAAACTAAAAAGCCCCAACTGTTGTAACCTTTCCTCATGGTGTGTGTCTCTCTCTCTGTGTGTTGCTCCACCTCCTTCAACATTTTGGCTGCCCTTTTCTGAACCTTTCCCATCTCCACAAGATACGATCTGCTTCCATGTTTACTGGGTAACAACCATTTATTGAGTCAGATTCCTTGCAAGGAGAGAGCCTTGGGCACTTAAAGATGTCAAATTTATAGAGCAGAGAAGAACAAGCAAGTATCTGGATGATCTATGCTACTCTTTAATGTTTCTTCCATCCACTGCCCCAGCACCATCATATTCTTTGAGTTTCAGAAGGTCCCATCTTGTCAGCTAGTTTCAGAACTATTTCTATTTCATGGTCAGTGGTGGACCTACATTTTGGGTTTCCTGAAGCTTGAACTGTTATTGGGGGCCCCTTCACAAGCAGCAATGAGCTCTGGGTAACCACTGTTATCTTCTTCAATGGGATTGTTCCATGGCAGATCACCACATTTTTAAAATAAATAAAAAATAACTTCTATATCTCAGATTTTGATTAGATTGCTGTATTGGATTATCTCATACATCAAAGTCAGTGGTGTGAATAAAAAAAAATCCTATGCTTTTCAGCTTTCAAGTTATGGCGGGTGCATGTTTAAAAATTAGGGAAATGTTATAAACATGCATGGCTAAAGTTGCTTCCTGGGGCCCCTCCAGGATTAGGGACCCTGAAACTAAGCTTCATTAGTTTCATAGTAGATCCACCCTAGCTATGTTCAAAACTGTCGAACTGCTTCCCAACAACAACAGATTGCCAATAAAAGAAAAATAACTCATCTCCAAAAAGTACATCTTGATCCCCAACAAAGACTCCTAAACAATACTCACCCCATATTTTCCGATCATTCTTAGTTATATTTAACCAATTGTTGAGTTTCCATTTTGGGTGTGTGGCAGGGTGGGATACAAATAAACCAATAATCAATTACATATCAAGCAGAAACATTGAAAAGGGTGAGAAGCTGGGGTGGAGTAACTATTATGCTATGAAAGCTAATTATTTTTAACTTGGGACTTCCTGGCTCACATCTCATATTCACAGCCAACATTGGCTCTGAAATGCAAGTAAAAGTTGTAATCCAACAAAGACCATGAATACCTAATTCAGTTTATTGAGTAACCAGATATTTTTCCTGGGAGCTGAGTTCCAGGCAATGTAGCCTTGAAAGGACTTGCCTTGTGGATGAGGAAACACTTCCTTATGGACCTAAGTTTGAGTGGTGGCAGTATTGAGCTATAGTTGAAACCTGGTATGCCTGGTTATTTTTTTAGAAATCCCTAAGCAAAGCCAATGGAAATGTCAAATAATGAATCCGCTGGGGAGCTTCCATACAGGCAGGTAGCACATATTAAGAAAGCCGCTATTGTGTTCTTTTTATTTTATTGAGTCAGAGCTGGATAATCCTTCCACTTCTGTCTTTGTGATGAACAGTGGGAATGTCTTGTTGCTCAATAAATTGGAATAATGTGCCTCAGTCTGCATCGCTGATCCTGCGATCGTCTGCAGGAAATAACTCCTGTTTGAAAGATATTCCCTGCCATAGGGCACCTGTGGCTCACTCAGGTCAATGATGATTACAAAATAGTTGCAGGTATTTAAAAAGCAGTGCATTGTAACTGGGTGGGAATTTGAACTCTGCATTGATTAAAAAGTGTGTGCTATATAATATCTTGGTGACAGATGAAGAGGCTCGCCAATGGTTCAGATCTGGGCATGGCAGGTGTAGTGCACATCTACACTATATGAATCACTCACAGCATTGAACTGAAATCTATCCTACAGCATAAAGCCTATTAGATCTATTTCTGCTCTCTGGGGTGTCCGAGATCAAGCATTCCCCATTCTTCTATGGTGGTGGTGACCATCAACTTGGATGGCTTTAGAACAAGATTGGATAACAATGGCTATGCTCTGCCTCCACTGGTTGAAGCAGTATGCTTCTGAATAGCAATTGCTGCAAACTGCAGGAGGTGAGTGTGCTCTTCTGCTCAGATCCTGCTCATGGGCTTCCTGTGGGCATCTGGTTGGCCACTGTGAAAACAGGATGCTGCATTAGATGGGCCATTGGCCTGAGTCAGCAGGCACTTCTTATGTGACAGCCAGTGTGGTGTAGTGGTTAAGCTCCTCCACCTGCAGCTGCTGGGTGACCTTGGGCCAGTAACACTTCTTTGAAGTCTCTCAGCCCCACTCACCTCACAGTGTTTGTTGTGGGGGAGGAAGGGAAAGGAGAATGTTAGCTGCTTTGAGACTCCTTTGGGTAGTGATAAAGCAGGATATCAAATCCAAACTCCTCCTCCTCCTCCTCCTCCTCCTCCTCCTCCTCCTCCTCCTCCTCCTCCTCCTCTTCTTCTTCTTCTTCTTCTTCTTCTTCTTCTTCTTCTTCTTCTTCTGGTATCTGAAGACACCTTGCCCCCAGTCTTTTCTGCAGGCTAAACATACCTAGTTCATTCAACCATTCCTCATAAGACTTGCGTACGTTCAACCCCCCCGCAAAACTACTAGTTTTTATACTGCTTAATATAAGAAAAATCTCCAAGAGGCTTACATAAAAACAACAACAATGTTCAATAAAAGTTTGGGGGGGGGGAATAGATAAAAGCACAACACATATGTATATTGAAAATAAGACTTGGCAGTGTTTTATGTACAACTCACAGTCTTCATTGACTTCCTCTGAACCTGTTCCACTTTGCCTATATCATTCTTAAAGTGTGGTTCCCAGGTATGGTCTCAGAAATCCAGATGAGGTCTGAGTCTGACTGCTGTGGAATCAAGTGGAATGATTAATTCCCATGACTTAGAAACTTTATTAATGCAGCCTAAAATCAAATTAGCCTTTTTTTTTACAGGCAATTACATGTTTATTTATTTTTTGTTTAAATAATACAGAAAAAACAAAACAACAACAAAAATGAAATAAAAAAAGACTGAAAACAATCCAAAAACATTGAAAACAAATATTACATACTTATCATATAATACTCCCGACCACCCACAGCTTCCCTCCGCCACAATTCGACTTCTTTGAATCTCTATTTCCACCTTTATCTTTGCATATCATTATTTGTACTTCTTTTATCTCTTCTCTTTTCCAATTCATAGATATGCTTTACATTTTTAGAATTAGCCTTTTTTTTAGTTGCATCACACTGTTGACTCAAGTTCAGCAGGTGATTGACAGCCGTCATGAGATCCTTTTCACATGCATAACTGCCAAGCTAGATATCCTCTTTCATTTACTTTTGCATTTGCATCCCCCCCCCCCAATGCAGAACATCACATTTGTGTCTGTTGAATTTCTTTTTGTTAGTTTCACCTCACTTTCCCAATCCATAAAGGTCACTTGGAATTTTGTTCCTGCATTCTGGAGTGCTAGCTATCCCCTCTCCACTCCCCTGTCGGGGTCTTAAGTTGTGCAGCCAGTCACTATATATCACACTATCCAATATGTCCTCGAACCTTCATCTTGTTTCTTGAAGCCTGTGCTAATGGTTGCTCCTGCCATTTCTTTCACATGTCTAGCAATATTTAACCAGTGTGGCTAGTGTCCAGATCCCCACTCAGCCCTGAAGCTCACTGAATGCCCTCAGGCCAGTCACTGCCTCTCAAGCTAACCTACCTCACAGAGTTGTCATTCATCGTTTGCAATGCCTTATATTCGATTTCCAGCTGATGAAGACTTAATTCCGAAACAGTTGAACTATTCCGAATATACTGTCCTTTTGAGATTTCTGAGAGACACCTTGCCCCCAGTCTTCCTTTGAGACTTTTGTGAGACATCTTCCTTTGAGAGACGGCTTGGCGTTCCTTGTGATTCATTGATTTGTTTGATTCTTGTTTGACTCTGATACATATAACAACTTGTAGTCACTTGTATATTTTGTGAAATGTGTTGTATGATATATATATTGTTTTAAAGTGGCTTATTTGTATATTTTGAATGACGTCGTAACTGATTATATATTCATTAACAGTTATTAGCCTGTGTGTTGTGCTTGCATTTTTGTAGATACTACCAGTTTGGCAATTGTACACACTTTGCAAGCTTCTCCCATTCAGCTCTGGCCAACAAAAATAGGGTATCTCTCACCTCTTGGGATATTTTATGTAACACTTGGATGCAATTCCCCTTCTTTGGTTAAGGCTCTTCATTCTTCCACCAGAAGAAGGTTTCATGCAATGGGGATGGGCTGTCTATCACACAGATTTTGAACTTAATTGCAAGGTGAACTTCCTGGTGACAGTTTTGTTGAAAAAGAAAGAAAGAAAGAAAGAAAGAAAGAAAGAAAGAAAGAAAGAAAGAAAGAGAGAAAGAGTCACCGCGAACTACCTTGATATTGGTCTGGGAATGTGGAGCTGTTCACTCACATCAATATTCAGCAGAAAAGCCAAAGATAGTTTATTTGATCATGGCTTTAACTGTAAGAAAATCTGGAGCATTTGAGCAGTCAAAAGGGGCTTTGTAATGTAAACAGCCATTAAGAAAGCAATTACAAGCATTTGCTTGCAGAGTACTGTGTTTATTATGATGCCTGCCTCTGTAGATATTCAGAATGACTGTCAGGCATGTTCCTTGTAGTGGATGACTGTCAGGCCCCCATTTTCTTCTGCACAAGCTGATGCGAATTAAAGAGTCTTTGCCACATTTTCTCTCCATCAGGCAAATCACAGGTGTCTGGGCTTGCCAAGGAGAAATAAAGATGAATGGACCTCTGGTCCTGTTGCTAATAAGAATGGAAGCACTTTGTCAATGCCACCCCAGAAGAGCAAACAGGTGCCTGGAGTTTCCAACAAAACATTCCACAAACACTTCTAAAATGTGATGAGGGGGGATTCTTCCAGGGGGATGGTGGACAGAAGATAAGATCGTTACCTCTGTTGTATGATGCGAATGCTGTTCTTTTAAACACATTTATTTAAAGCATTTGTACCCCACTGTTCAGCCAAAAAGGTTCCCCAAGTGATTTATTCAAATCCCACCAGGGGTGGGGAAAACCCTGCCAAACATATGATAATTATGGTAGCCATGTAGTAAGTGAATATCACGATGGCAATAATTCTGGCGGCAATATGGTGAGTTTGCTTCCTGGTTCATATGGCGCAGGAGGGTATGACTCCAACATCAACAGAGGTCACAGAAATCATTTTCAAAGCACAAAACATTGGCATCTGGCACACCTCTCCTCTAAGCAACCATTTTGCCCAGCAGAAGCAAAAGCCCCTACCAAAAGTTAGTGCAGGATGGCTTCCTTGAAAAGAAGGGATAGCTTAGGCAGCAACAATAACACTGGAATTGCTCTTTTATGCATATTATTGCTAAACATTTTAGGTTGTTTTTGTTCTCGTTCTTACATTTTATTTAAAAATGTTTTGCTTTTGTAAGAAGTTTTGAGTTCACCTTCCTGAAAAAGCGAATAACACTGATAATAGGCTTTGCTATCAAGGCCAGCAAAATCCTTGTAGACCCCTGTAAAAATACATATGTAGCACACATGCTTAACAGATTAAAGGCCATAGAAGCTAAGCTGATATGGAACAATAATTTAGTTTGGGCAAGCTTGCTAAAGTAACTGTGACATATCCTACATTGTGACATGTTTTATTTTGGATGGGCTGCCTGAGGCTTTTAGTAAAAGCAGCTTTTAGAGGCAAGTCAGAGACTTAGTGAGAGGAAGTAACCAAGGGAGGTAGAGTGATCCAATTACCAACTGCGAGGGGGTGGTGTGGTGGTGACCAAGTGCCCAGGCAACCAACCAGGGTTGGCCAACTGGGGTCTGACTGAGCAACCAACCAAATGAGTGGTAGGCTGACAGAACAGCAGAGTGACTAAACAAGCACACTGATTGACAGAATGGCAGAGTGACTGACAGACAGAGTGACCAAACAAGCGATAGAGCAACTTGCCAGGCAGCCAACTGGCATGAGTGACCAACATGCAGAGTAACCAACTGCATGGGCGAATAAACAGTAGAGTGACTGACCAACTGAGGTCCAATTCACCACATACCTGACTAACAACTAAGTTGCAGAGCAAGTGATGGAGTGACTGACCAAGTGAGCCACAGATTGACTGAGCAACAGAGTAGCTGACCAAGTGACTGACCCACTGAGCAGTGGAGCAGTTGACTGAATGGTCCATTGAGCAGTAGAGTGAGCAACTTAGTGGACAACCAAGTAGCGGGAATGGGTGGCTGAGCAGCCAACTGTGTGGGCAACCAATGGGATGTCCAAGTGGCAGAGGGAGCAACCAAGGGGCTGACTTATTGGAGGAGCGGCCAGTTGAGGGAGCAGCAGAGTGAATGTCTGAGTGACTGACAAACTGACTGAGTGAATGGTTGAGGTGCCATCTTCTCAAGATGATTGAGAGGGGTCAATGCAGTGTACTGACATCACACATGCAATGTTACGAGGAGCCAGGAAGTGGAGCCAAATGCCCTTTGAACATTGAGGAGGCTCAGCCCCCTCAAAACAGACTGGGGGGGGGAGTGCCTCAGCCCCCAGGAACGGTGCTTCTGCTGATTAAGTTAATGAATCGGATGAGTATGTGACTGAGAGGATGTCTGAGAGACCAGCAGACTGAATTGGGTAGAAATAATATCACGTAGCTGGGAAAGCTTGTCAAAGCAAAAATGTTTTCAATTGTTTCCAAAAAGTACAGATAAAGGGTGTATGTTACATCTGCATAGATAATACTGTTTCGCAGTATTATCGCATTCGCAATCACATGGAAATCTCTGCTCCGAATTTCTGAGAAGAGGACTTCTGATGTTTTTAGGACTTTAAAGAGAAAATTTCCTGAAGAACACAGAGACCTACCAGGTATATGCATGATAAGGGGTCTCTCAAGTAACCTGGTTCTGAGCTGCATATTTTAGTAGCAAATCCTTGAACTTGACCCAGTAGCTGATGGCAGCCACTGCAAATACTGTAAACAATGTGCTATATGCTGCTGGTGGTGGTTTGCTCACCAAATGCAACCTAGACATCACATCCTGCAAAAGTTGTAGCCTCTGGACTATCCTCAAGCGTATCCCTACATAGAATGCATTGCAGTAAACAAAAATAGAGTTGATCGATGTATGGACAAGTGTGGCCAAGCTATCTTGATCCAGAAATAGCTGCATCTGTCTTATCTGCTGACACTGGTAAAAGACCCTTCTAGTCACCAAGGACAGTTGCACCTCCAGTGACAAAGCTAGATACCCAGACTATGCACCTGTTTCTTTAGGGAGAGTGCAACCCCATCCAGGGAAGCAAGTGGTTGACTTCTTGGAACTGAGAACCAATCACCCACAAGACTTCTGTCTTACTGTGATTCAAGCTTAGTTTATTAGCATACATCCACTGCATCCACTGTTTATTAGCCTCCACTGCATCCAGACACCAGGCCAGGACCTCCACAGCAATTCCCGATTCAGATGCTACAGACAATTAGAGTTGGGTATCATCAGCATTCCTGCTCCTAAAGGCTTCATATGTTAAATAGCATTGGAGAAAAATGAATTATTGAGTGAGGGACTGTGTTAGGCCCCATTTGCACTACACATTTAAAACAGTATCATACAACTTTAAGCAGTCACGGCTTCCCCCAAAGAATCCTGGGAACCCTCCACAATGATTTCCCACCTGTTATTTATTGCTGGATGCTGCATAGCAGCTAAGAGTGTTTGAAGCACTCTATGATCTTGATCTCATTCATTCTTATAAGCCCCCCCCCCTTTAAAAGACAGGCCCATCTTACTTTTGGAGAACAGAGTGGGAAGTATACCTAGGGTCATAGTGTCCATAGCCATTGTTTATCTCCTACAAGTTCCTGTCCATTTACCATCCAACTTAGCAAAGTAAAGTTTCAATTTGGAAGGACATGACCCTAGTGAGAAATGGCTACCTGGTTATCTGTATGTTTCCTGAATCACGAGCTTACTGCTGGAGGAAGATTGTGCGGACTATGTGGAACCCAATTCTTTCTAATAGGAGGTGATGATTAAACTTTGTCAGCAACAGAGGATGAGTGTGCTGATCTTGACATTAAATATTAGGTGACCAGGATACTCATACCTTCAAGGACATGTCTAAGATGAAGACTAGTACCAGGGTCAAGATAATTAATAATGGGGGGGGTGTCTCTTTTTATACCCACTGATGCCAGCTGCACTGATGCCGTGATAAATTGAAATGAACCATGTAAAAAGTCCAGATTGGCACATGCCATTACACAGATAGGGCTAGGAAAAGACTCCTGCCTGAATCCCTGCAGAACTGCTGCCTGCCAGTGTAGGCAATATGGAGCTGGAATGGTCTGTTGGGATTCGCAGGATACTGAATAAGTCTGCAGGCTTCAACAGGATGATGCAATACTCTGCTGGGACAGAGTGACTCAGCAGGAGTGTGATTAGTGTGATTGGCTATCACCTGTTTTAAAAGGAAAGCCTGTTTAACAGTGGTTGCTGTGGTGGTTGTGCTGTGGTGTGGTGTGGTGATGCTGTGGAGAGTATTCGTTGGCCTTAAGGGGCAGGTACTCTGTATGGACTGTTTTTGTAAATACCTGTATATAGCTCACATTAAAAAGACTGCACTGGGAAAAACCTGGGACTCTGAGCATTTCTGCTGAAAGCGCTGCAAGGAATTTCGCGACATGGTCTGCCTTGGTATAAGGCAGCTTCCTAAGTGGTTCTATATTTTCAGACTGACAGCAGTTCTCCAAAGTTTCAGACAGAAGTCTTCACCAGCCCTGTCTGGAGATTGAACCCAGAACTTTTTGCATATAAACATGTGCTCTACAACTGAGCTACAATCTCTCCCCCTTCCCCATATAAGTATACTGTGGTCCATGAACTGCCACTGTCAACGATCTTCATATAATCCCCCTGTTAGTTCAGCAGTAGGAAAGTGTGTCCAAAACAGACTGACCGATCTGTTGGCATAATAGGATGTGATTAGGCTTCTAGTGCCCATTGGCATATGCTCCTTGATAAAGGGTCAGATGTATAACAGCTGCTGTGAAATGTTATTAATCTGTTGTACAATTCACTCCCTTAGCACATTTTTTTTAAATTTACCAAATAATTTTGAATAAGAAAAATAGAAAAACGGTTATACCTAGCTTTGCTTAAAGTACTTCAAACATTTTATTGCTCATACTATGGTACACAGAGAAGTAATTGCATAATTAAGAGATAATGTCAGTGCAATAGAACATGGTTGACAAGATAATAGTCTCCTGCAGCTATATAAATGTCAAGGCAAAGCTGACGGATATGTAGGAAAAGCACACACACAAAATAAAAAACAAAACTTTTGCTTGCATTCTGAACTTGCAATTGGCTTGTACTTAATCACTCTGTTCTCAGTGATTGGCTGATGTATCAGTGAAGAGCAAAAACATCCCATTTTCCCCAGCGGGTGCTAAGATTGCAGAAAAAATCTGTCCAGAGCTGATATGGTGGAAACCGCAGGCAGCTTCATGCTGTTGGTTGGGCGCTGCGTTTAACTGATGACCTGCTTTTAACTTTAAGTGGCTGGCTTCAAGTTACTGATGAAACCACAGCTAAAGTTCAGAAGGAAGGCATGTGGTTTGGGTTCTCCAGGGAAGGTCATGCCTTGCATACTATAGCCGGGCATACTATGCCGGGCATACTATGAGGCGGGCTTCCGAAGTTGCTGGATTCCATCATCCCTGACCATTGGCCTAGATGGGACTGATATGAGTTGTAGTTTCAACAACATTATTATTATATATTTATTTATACCCTGTCTTTTCTGCTGACATGGACTTAAATCAGTTTATGGATAAAATAGAGAAAGCTAAAAACATAGGGGATTATTAAAAAGAATTAAACAGTAATCAAATTAAGTCTATCTATCTACATACATACAGCTAATTACAATAAAAGCAGCATGAAAAGCAATCAATTCCCATAAGCCTGTTGGAATATGAAGGTCTTCACTTGCCAGAGGAAGGCAGCAAGAATGGCCTCCCCTGAAGATCTCAGAACCTGGGCAGGTTTGTATAAGGAAATTGTGTTTCAGATAGCTTGGACATAACAATATCCAGAGGGCACCACATTGTTCTAGGCAGTGCCAGTATTCACCATGACGTTGTTACAGTAAGTGCCACATTTTTAACATGGGGGGGCGCAGGGAGGAGGCGCCCTTGAGTACCCCCAGGAAAAAAGCACTGGTTCTAGGCAAGGAAGCACAACTGTGTCCTGAAACACACTCTCATTGATAATGAAACATGGGGCTACGTCATGAAAGGCTGAATGGATGCAACCACAGCTACCCAGAATGAACTCCTGCAATTGTAACCATTGGATAACATAGGTTTACACCACAGCATGCATGATGGAACCTGCTGCCAATAAATTCCACCTGATAAGCCTGACTCCTAAACTGTTTTGACTCTTCCCATCCTTAAACATTTTATAAAAAAGCTTTTGTGTCTTCTGTTAACTTAAATGTCTCTTCTTCTTAACCAAAATGTTCTAACAACTTAAGAGTACATTGACATGGGTGACATTCTATTTTTTCAATTTTTTAAAATTAATTTTCCAAAAGGTTTTTTAGACACACAAACAAATGAACAAACAAACAAAAGTCTCAGCCTTATTTAAACCAATCTTAGTAACATTGTTAAGTGACTTCCTCTTATCCCCCTGGTTGAATTTCAATGTGTATCATTGTAACAGTTTTCCAAAACCAATATTCTTATAAAATTAACTTAATCACTTAACATCTTTCTTTCTTTCAAATTTGGCATTAAACATATTAATTCATCACATTACATATTTAAATCCTAAGCCTATCTGATATTTGCAAGCTTTGCCATTACCGGGCGACCAACTGGAAGTTGACATGGGTGACATTCTAGTCTATGATAACCAGCCTGGACGTTTACGGATAGCCCTAGTGGACTTTACACTTTGCTAAAAATATGATGCCAACCGATTTCATATGATCTGTTTTCCACCTGTTGTTAACGGTCTGTGCAACCTATATACTTTACACACCCAGGTGATGTCTTAACCCAGTGTTGGGGAACCTGAAGCCCTGCAGGTGTCTCTGGACTGCCAACTATCATCTGCAAGGCTGGTGGTCAGGGATCATAGAATCATAGAATCATAGAATCATAGAATCAGAGTTGGAAGAGACCACAAGGGCCATCGAGTCCAACCCCCTGCCAAGCAGGAAACGCCATCAGAGTACTCCTGACATATGGTCGTCAAGCCTCTGCTTAAAGACCTCCAAAGAAGGAGACTCCACCACACTCCTTGGCAGCAAATTCCACTGTCAAACAGCTCTCACTGTCAGGAAGTTCTTCCTAATGTTTAGGTGGAATCTTCTTTCTTGTAGTTTGGATCCATTGCTCCGTGTCCGCTTCTCTGGAGCAGCAGAAAACAACCTTTCTCCTTCCTCTATGTGACATCCTTTTATATATTTGAACATGGCTATCATATCACCCCTTAACCTCCTCTTCTCCAGGCTAAACATGCCCAGCTCCCTTAGCCATTCCTCATAAGGCATCGTTTCCAGGCCTTTGACCATTTTGGTTGCCCTCCTCTGGACACGTTCCAGTTTGTCAGTGTCCTTCTTGAACTGTGGTGCCCAGAACTGGACACAGTACTCCAGGTGAGGTCTGACCAGAGCAGAATACAGTGGCGCTATTACTTCCCTTGATCTAGATGCTATACTCCTATTGATGCAGCCCAGAATTGCATTGGCTTTTTTAGCTGCCGCGTCACACTGTTGGCTCATGTCAAGTTTGTGGTCAACCAAGACTCCTAGATCCTTTTCACATGTACTGCTCTCAAGCCAGGTGTCACCCATCTTGTATTTGTGCCTCTCATTTTTTTTGCCCAAGTGCAATACTTTACATTTCTCCCTATTAAAATTCATCTTGTTTGTTTTGGCCCAGTTCTCTAATCTGTCAAGGTCGTTTTGAAGTGTGATCCTGTCCTCTGGGGTGTTAGCCACCCCTCCCAGTTTGGTGTCATCTGCAAATTTGATCAGGATGCCCTTGAGTCTATCATCCAAGTCGTTGATAAAGATGTTGAATAAGACCGGGCCCAAGACAGAACCCTGTGTCACCCCACTAGTCACTCTTCTCCAGGATGAAGAGGAACCATTGATGAGCACCCTTTGGGTTCGGTCAGTCAGCCAGTTACAAATCCACTGAGTGGTAGCATAGTCAAGACCGCATTTTACCAGCTTCTTTACAAGAATATCATGGGGCACCTTGTCAAATGCCTTGCTGAAATCAAGGTAGACTACATCCACTGCATTCCCTTCATCTACCAGGCTTGTAATTCTGTCAAAAAACGAGATGACTTATTTTTCAGAAATCCATGCTGACTATTGGTGATCACAGCATTCCTTTCTAGGTGCTCACAGACTGTTTGCTTAATGATCTGCTCCAGAATCTTCCCTGGTATTGATGTCAGACTGACTGGGTGGTAATTATTTGGGTCCTCTCTTTTTCCCTTTTTGAAAATAGGGACAACATTTGCCCTCCTCCAGTCTGCCGGGACTTCGCCTGTTCTCCAGGAATTCTCAAAGATGAGTGCCAGTGGTTCTGAGATCACATCTGCCAGTTCTTTTAATACTCTTGGATGCAGTTCATCTGGCCCTGGAGACTTGAATACATCTAAACTAGCCAAGTATTCTTGTACTATCTCCTTAGTTATTCTCCTTAGTTATTCTGGGCTGTGTTTCCTCTGCTGAATCATTTGCTCCAAATTCTTCAGGTCGGGCATTGTTTTCTTTATCGGAGAAGACTGAGGCAAAGAAGGCATTGAGGAGTTCAGCCCTTTCTGTATCCCCTGTTTGCATTTCACCATCTTCTCCTCTGAGCGACCCCACTGTTTCTTTGTTCTTCCTTTTGCTACGAACATACCCATAAAAGCCTTTTTTGTTGCTTTTAACCTCTCTAGCAAGCCTGAGTTCATTCTGTGCTTTAGCTTTTCTGACTTTGTGTCTACACGTGCTGGCTATTTGTTTGAATTCCTCTTTGGTGGTTTTCCCCCTTTTCCATTTTTTGTACACATCCTTTTTTAATCTTAACTCAGTTAAAAGTTCTTTAGATAGCTACCCTGGCTTCTTTAGGCACCTTCCATGTTTCCGTCTCATTGGTATTGCCTGAAGTTGTGCTTTTACTATCTCCCTCTTAACAAACTCCCAGCCATCATGAACTCCCTTTCCTTTTAGTATTACTGTCCATGGGATCTCACCCAGCACTTCCCTAAGTTTTATGAAGTCGGCTTTCTTAAAGTCAAGAAATTGAGTTCTAGTATGCTTGGCTGCTCCTTTCCGCTGTATAGTAAACTTCAGAAGAGCATGATCACTCGCGCCTAATGATCCTTCCACTTCTACCCCACTAACCAGGTCATCGACATTGGTTAGGACCAGATCTAAAATGGCTGTTCCTCTTGTTGCTTCTCCCACTTTCTGGACAATGAAGTTGTCTGCAAGGCCAGTGAGGAATCTGTTTGACCTTATGCTCTTGGCTGAGTTTGACATCCAGCAAATATCCGGGTAATTGAAGTCCCCCATTACTACTATCTCCCTTCCTTTTGCATGCTTGGCCATCTGTTCCAGGAAGGCATCATCTATGTCCTCCGTTTGGCTTGGGGATCTATAGTAAACTCCCACAATGAGGTCCCTGTTATTCTTCTCTCCCTTAATTTTGACCCAAATGCTCTCACTTTGGCTTTGAGGTTCTAAATCTTGGATCTCTTCACAGGTATACACATCCCTGACATATAACGCCACTCCTCCTCCTTTCTTGTCTGGTCTGTTTCTCTGAAATAGATTGTATCCCTCCATTATTACATTCCAGTCGTCGGACTTATCCCACCAGGTTTCAGTGATGCCTATTATGTCATATTTAGTTTGCTGTACCAAGAGCTCAAGCTCATCTTGTTTATTACCCATGCTTTGCGCATTAGTGTACAGACATTGAAGTCCATTAATCATTCCCCCGTGTCTCTTATTTAAGGATTTTTTCCTCCCATCACTAGGTCTGCGTGCTGTTTGCTCCATTCGGTCGATGGGATGATGGGAGTTGTAGTCCAGCAGCTACAGAGGTTATCATCTCCTATCTTGTTGTTGTTTAGTCGTTTAGTCGTGTCCGACTCTTCGTGACCCCATGGACCAGAGGCACTTCTGTCTTCCACTGCCTCCCGCAGTTTGGTCAGACTCATGCTGCTAGCTTCGAGAACACTGTCCAACCATCTCGTCCTCTGTCGTCCCCTTCTCCTTGTGCCCTCCATCTTTCCCAGCATCAGGGTCTTTTCCAGGGAATCTTCTCTTCTCATGAGGTGGCCAAAGTATTGGAGCCTCAGCTTCACGATCTGTCCTTCCAGGGAGCATCTCCTATCTTAACCCCTAACAAAAGCATTGGAAATGAAGGCATGTTACACGTCATGTAAATATGCAAGCCTCCATGTTAAGGGTGGCAGCAAGGATGAGCACACGAGCTTTTTCACCTCCACCCCCATTTTCATTGCCTTCCATGAGTTTGAAGTTGGCTGCAGCAGGGAATGTCTTCTATCAGTGAGGTTCCCTGTTCATTGGCAGATATCCCTGCTGACCATGTTCCCTTGATGTTGTACACATTCACATAACACCTGAAGAGGACTTCAGTACACTACCGTACTGTTGCACAACATCAATTGGTTTCAGTAAATTATGCACAGGAGAACTTCTTCGATTATGCCCCGGAGGGCCTGTTCCAAGCTGTATTGTACTCAGTGCCAAATTCAGTCAATTCAATCAATTGTAGAAATAAACATGGCACTTGGACCAAACACCCCGGCCTCCCAGCAGCACTATCAATACTAACCCTATGCTGATTTTCCCGCCCCCCCATCTCTGTCTCAGTCTGCCAGAAAACAAAAACTACAGAAAAGCAAGTAAGAGTTAAGTGTTTGCAGAGCTGCGTAGGCATCTTTTATATGGATTTAGTCAGCCCGATAGAGCCTAGCTTGGCTGATGCCTTGAGGCAAAGCAGTCTGCAAATGTACTGAATAATACTTAAAAAGTCCATCTGTTCTTTTGCCACCTTTATGCATTTTTTAAAATGGTCACAGTCTGGGAGTATTTCCAACAGCTTGCTTAGCCTATATTTTTCAGAGGGTGACAGAAAATATATAAGAGTGTTTGCTTAAGTAATAACCAGAGATGGCTGAATTGACAAAGTGAAAATGGCAGGGGCCAATGATAAAGCATCATCTTTTCCATAAGAAAAAGAGAAAAGAGCTAACCTCAGGTAGGCACAATTCCAACTCCATATGCATAGTGAAGAAGGCAGGGGATTCAGTTGCTTACTGGAACTGACCAGTCAACATATGAGCCCAAGACTAAAATATCGCCAGTGGCTCTCTGTTTGTTCCTGAGATCATTTTAAAGTGTCTCAACCTTCTATTTGCCTGTGGCATAATATAATGATGAAAGCCCATTTGTTAGCAATGTAAGAATAATAATTTCACGAATTAAAGGGGCCCTTTAAACATTACTATAATCATATGGGAGATACTTACTGGGTAGAGCCTGATCTTGTGAGTCTTTCTTACATGTGCTGAGATCTCAGTTCCATGGTTTTAGTCACAATGAGCTAGCAACAGAAACCACCATATCCTCAATGAGCTGAAGGTTTCCTCCCAGTAGCTCAAGACCATGTACAGTACTCCATCCCTCCATCCTTTTATCTTTGCAACAGCCGTGTGAGGTAGGCCAGGCTAAATGAAGATAAGTATATAAACAGCAAAACAAATTCCTTCCAGTAGCACCTTAAAGACCAACTAAGTCAGTTCTTGGTATGAGCTTTCGTGTGCATGCACACTTCTTCAGATACACTGAAACAGAAGTTTCCAGACCCTTCTATATAGTGAGAAGGTGGGGAGGGGTATTACTCAGAAGGGTGGTGGGAATGGGTGATTGGCAGATAGCTGTGATGAGCCTGTTGACGACTCTTAACGACTGCAATAGGTCTTACAGGAAAAAGCAAGGGGTGAAAAGGTGAAAAATGGCTTTGTCATGTATAATGAGATAAGAATCCAAGGTCTTTGTTCAGACCAGGTTTCTCCATGGTTTTAAGTTTGGTGATAAGTTGTAATTCAGCAGCTTCTCTTTCCAGTCTATTTCTGAAATTCCTTTGTAGTAAAACAGCTACTTTGAGATCTTGTATAGAATGTCCTGGGAGATTGAAGTGTTCTCCTACTGGTTTCTCTGTCTTGTGATTCCTGATGTCCGATTTATGTCCGTTTATTCTTTGGCGTAAGGTCTGGCCTGTTTGTCCAATATAGAGAGCTGAAGGACACTGTTGGCATTTTATGGCATACACAATGTTAGACGATGAGCAATTAAATAGTCCCGAGATGGTATGTGTGATGTTGTTGGGGCCAGTAATGGTGTTGTCCGGGTGTATGTGGCAGTATGTGGTATCTGCCACATACACCCGGACAACACCATTACTGGCCCCAACAACATCACACATACCATCTCGGGACTATTTAATTGCTCATCGTCTAACATTGTGTATGCCATAAAATGCCAACAGTGTCCTTCAGCTCTCTATATTGGACAAACAGGCCAGACCTTACGCCAAAGAATAAACGGACATAAATCGGACATCAGGAATCACAAGACAGAGAAACCAGTAGGAGAACACTTCAATCTCCCAGGACATTCTATACAAGATCTCAAAGTAGCTGTTTTACTACAAAGGAATTTCAGAAATAGACTGGAAAGAGAAGCTGCTGAATTACAACTTATCACCAAACTTAAAACCATGGAGAAACCTGGTCTGAACAAAGACCTTGGATTCTTATCTCATTATACATGACAAAACCATTTTTCACCTTTTCACCCCTTGCTTTTTCCTGTAAGACCTATTGCAGTCGTTAAGAGTCGTCAACAGGCTCATCACAGCTATCTGCCAATCACCCATTCCCACCACCCTTCTGAGTAATACCCCTCCCCACCTTCTCACTATATAGAAGGGTCTGGAAACTTCTGTTTCAGTGTATCTGAAGAAGTGTGCATGCACACGAAAGCTCATACCAAGAACTGACTTAGTTGGTCTTTAAGGTGCTACTGGAAGGAATTTGTTTTGTTTTGACTATGGCAGACCAACACGGCTACCTATCTGTATATAAACAGCAGTTATAGCCAACAGATTGGGGTGTGCGTGTGTGTAGGGGCTCCAATCCAAATACAGTGTACTGGGCCCAGGAAATCCTGTTGGCACCACTGCCCCCGACCCTTTGCACTTTTCAAGGGCAAGCTACTCTCACATGGCAGAGGTAATGTTTAAATGGGTCTTTGATGATTTCTTGCATGGAGCCTCCTATCTGATTTTCGGCACTAAAGAAATAAAAAAATAAAATGTAAATTCAGTGGCACTGTAACTCAAAGCAAATGCCAAAACAAAGCTGGATGCCTCATCTGTAAAAAGCATGAAAGATAATTTGCATACGTTGCATAATTTATTCAGCCTCTTTGCTCAGTTATTGGAGGGGACCCTGTAGTACCCTGAAGCACTCTGCCCTGGCCACTACATACCGTATTCATTCACAAAAGGCCCCCATAGTTTGCAAAAGCAGAAGAAATTATGTTTAACAGGCAAATATATCAGAAAACTAGCATTGTGGTGGCTCAGAAACAAATGCTATGCAACCCAATCCAGTTAAAGAAACAAGCTTGGCATGGGAATATTTTCCAATAAATGTATCATTAAGGTAGCTAAGGAAACAAATTGTGACATTGCAATCTCTGTCCCAGTTTTCTGGGTCTCCCACACACCCATTACTAGCCTGCCTGTCACCACGGAGCTGTTATTTATTAATATACACTAACCAGAAAACAAAAATATAACCGACAAAATGAAGCACCTTATGTTTTCAGTGTTCCTAAATGGTTAGCTTCAGAGATACGGAACAACTCCTTCTCCATGTTCTTCCTGTGTACCTCCTTCAGAGTGACCCTAGGAGCCAATTCTCAATAGCAGAATCATCTCCATTCACTCTGATTGGCTCTAATCAGCACAAAAGGTAAGAAGACTCCCCCCCCATTGGCTCAAAAGCTCCCCTTTCATGCTGATGGGATGGCTCTAGGATGCTAGAGACAGGCACCATTCTGGGGCGCTGCCGCAGAAATAGTCATGGGTCTGTGACCCCAGACCACTACACCTATGGGCTGAGCCACTTTTTAAGGCATGGGTAGGCAAAGTAAGGCCCAGGGGCAGGATCTGGCCCAATCGCCTTCTAAGTCCGGCCCATGGACGGTCCGGGAATCAGCGTGTTTTTACATGAGTAGAATGTGTCCTTTTATTTAAAATGCATCTCTGGATTATTTGTGGGGCATAGGAATTCATTCATTCCTCCCTCCCCCCCAAAAAAATATAGTTTGGCCCCCACAAGGTCTGAGGGACAGTGGACCGGCCCCCTGCTGAAAAAGCTTGCTGACCCCTATTTCAAGGCATATTCCACCCAGCCCTGAAAACATGCATCATTCTTGGGCAAAGGTATAAGCCTTGAATGTCCTCCTTTCTTTGTGAGTGGAACATACTTACTCCAAGGCAAGTTGAAGGAGTGACTACCCCAGGTTTCCATCAAAGAGAGTTATAAATGAGTGTCACTACAGCTTTCTAATTATTGTCTTTGCAAGTTCAGTCTTAGAGCAAACCCACATTTAAAAAAATATTCTTGTTTATTGTTTTGCTTTATATACCAAATAACAGTCAGGCTTTTTTAGAAGGATCAATGCAGCAAACAAAGCAAGATTGAGACTGGAGCTGTACACATGCCTGGAAAAAGCAATGTATGTTCTTGATCACAACTTGGCCATATGTTCCTTTAACACACTTCATGTGTCTCTTTTGTGTGGACAGGCGGAGTCCCCCCAACCCCAGGCGACCCCCAAGCAGAATAATGACTCAGGACAATGTGCTATGGGATTAAAATTGGCCACAACTTTATTAAGTTTCGGATGTAGGGAGACCTTGGCTCAGGCATTGGGCGTTTATCCTTCCCAGTCCCCAGCCAGGGATCTGGGGGACATCAGGGTTATCCAGAATGTGTGGGGATTGGGCTGGCTCTGGAGAACATATGTTGAAGCAGAGAGCCTGCCCCCCATTTCATCGCCATCGCAGGGGAGAGCTATGACCTCTCAGTGAATGGCCAATGCTTCCCCTCAAGACCCCTTTAACGGGGAACCCTGGGATCACTGCCGCAAGGGGGGCGTGGGTCGCTGCTTCACGCCCCCCCCCCCCATTTAGGGAAGATAGACTAAAGGATTCCGCCCAAGGCCTGAAACCACCAAAGTTGTGACGTTTTGCTACAGGAAAGGCAAAAGCTGCCAATGCAGGAAAATTCCTTTCCGACCCTTCAACAGCAACCCTGATGTAGCAGTGCCTGTGTACCTATGGAGAAGAGGTTAACCTGCAAAAGAAGACTCAACTGGGGGAGGGGAGGGTGGCAGAAGCTCTGGAGCTGACTGCCGCTTCGCAGGTAAGATTCACCTTCAGTTGTGTGGGCAGGACGGTCCCTCCCCTTACCTGGCCAATCCCCTGGCAACCCCTCCCCAGGCGGTATTGGACGATTGGCCAAGGTAGACGGAGACCTCCAGGTACCCAGCCTGGGGAGGATGAAGCCAGCCTGAACTACCAGGAGTCACACTGTGACCATGCAAAAGGCGCCCCCATTTGATGTGGGAGCAGTCATTAGGATTTGGAAATTATGAAACAACTGCTTCCCTAGAGCAGTTTCCTGACAACAGCTATAGGAGCAAAAGCATCATGCTCCTTTTTAAAATATGAACTGAGTTACATTATAAAGGCTAATGCAAGCATTTTCATTCAGTGCTTTGGAGTAGCTAAAGACCTTTTCACGCTATTGTGGGTGCTATTAAAATTACTCATTTGATGTGCAGGATGCAGACATCTTCCTTCAGGGTAGTGTTTCTGTTGTAGGAGTATCACGGTTCTCTCTCCCCCCCCCCGGCACTTACATAGAAATATTTTGTTATTGGGGTGTGTGTACCATACCCCACTTCATCAAGAGCATTCATTATGGTTTTGAATGCTGTGCAGAAATGCTCCAATGAATGCCATTAGTGTGCCTAATGGGTGGCTGCACCCCCTAGCTCAGGAGGAGCGAAGATGGGGAGGGCATGATAGCTGTCTTCAAACATCTGAAAGGTTGTCACACAGATGATGGAGCAGACTTGGTCTCTGTTGCTCCAAAAGGCGGGCCTAGGACTGATGTATGGCAACTTCAGTGAATAAAATTTGGGCTAAAAAATTTGAGAATCTTCCTAACAGTAAGAGCCATTGGCCCCAGAAAGTGGTGATCCAGCCTTGCACATTTTTCCTTCAAAACACTTTTCGGGCAAAGCAATTTCTCCCAATATAATGCAGTTTTGTCTGTTGTTTTCACTATTGAGTGTCGAGACCCTGAGACCACCCCCTCGTTGACGAATAAGACACAAGGACACAGATATTAGGTTAATGTTATTGCCCAACTTAGGACTCAACATTATTGGTAACAGAATGTGAGAGGTATTGGCTTAGGCATTGGAAGTGACCCAACTATATCTGACTCCTGCCCATCACGCAGGGAGTCCAGTAAGGGTCAACCACCAGTAGGGGGAGCCCCATCAATGCAAACCAACTTGAGCTCCCCCTGGGTTCCCGATGGGGTTGTGGCATGGCCCTTGCCCAGCCCTGAACTTTGGACAAGATCCACACCTCCCGATTCCTTTAACGGAATACCCTTAAGCTTGGAGGGGCAGATGATGGCCACACCTCCCCTCCCCCATCATAAGAAGTGAGCCAAGAAGAAGCTCTCTGGCTCGCCCCTCAGATTAAATGGGGCCCGACCACGCCCCCCCAGCCAGTGGATTGGCTGGCAGGTGAATGACATGGCATGGTTTGTAACCTCCTGGGGATGCAGGACTTTGTCACCCACCCAGGGGGGTGGGTGGCCACGTGGTCCACCACAATTCCTCTCCACTGGGAAGTGGAGCATATTTATATGCATTTATATGCACTTTATACCTTAGGGTTTTTAATTGTGCATCTTTGGATCAATTATTTGGCTGGAGAACTGAATTGCAATATTCAGAGAAGTGTGCATTTCAAAAGGCAGCCATGTCCAAAAGTGGATACCATGTAGAAGCTTGCATTGCAATACAGACATCCTATTCCTTCTCTTTCTTGCCTCCTACCGACAGGGCATTCTTTTTGCCTTATGTTACTCTGCAAAGCATGTTGATTGGACAGTGATGATTATAATAACATCACAAAATGGAACATGGGAAGCACTCCTGAAACAGTGAGGAATTTGTTTTCTGACTGACGTGTATACAGAAGAGAACAGTAGCCCCTGTGGAGGAACTGCCCTGTTGCCCCTTAAGCAAGTGTGAATAAAGAATGCGATGCCACACAATTTAAAATGTAATCTTCTAACAGAATGGCTAGGTGGGAACAGTATGGCATTGTGCAATTGGACGCAGAAGTATATCCCTGTTTTGGAACCTTGAAAAGAGAAGGCAAGTGGGTACATTGCAGCCTCTTCTGCAGGAGCCACAGAGCATAGGCAATTTAACTGGTCTATAGAAGTGTTTTCAACAACTACTCCACAACCAATGAGTTCCAGTACACTGGCGCTTGTAAGAAAAGAATTTCAGATTGGAACAGGCGCAAAACTCTCCTCTCAGTTAATAATAACGTGTGTTGTTTTTTTTTTTTTTTTAAAAAAAAAACTAAGCAGGAGAGATTGAAGTCATTAGGAAGTTAGAGATTTACTTAAGCCAAGTACGAAGGCATTTCAGAGGCCTGGAGATAGATTAGTGAAGGGTATGGGGGCAGGGGGAAGTATCTACGTAAATAGGCTTATGATTAAAAGCTGAATTATTGAACATGGTTAAGAGGATTAAAAAAAAATAAACCAAATAGTTGAGATAAGAATATCTCTGCTGCTATTAGCTGCCAGAGGTTTATCTTCCTACAGGAATATTTACAGCATAAAAGAAAGATCACAAAAAGGGAAGCCTGTTGTATTTTGATGTATGGCAAGGTAGGGGAGGGGCAAATGTTAGCCCGTCTCCTCCTTTGCCTCACCTAGATTGGCACCAGAAGATTGTTGCTGCATCCAGGTGAGAGAGATGCAAAACCAGGCTATACTCCAGAAGTAGGGCCAGTGGCGTAGCGTGGGGGGTGCAGGGGGTGCCGGCCGCACCGGGCGCAACATCTGGGGGGGCGCACTCACCGCCTCCAGAGTCGCCGAAGAGCCTCGGGGCTCAGCTCCTTTGGGAGGAGGGGTCGGGCTGGGCGACCAGGGGGAGCAGCAGGCGGCAGCAAGGAGGTCCGGAGCCGGAGCCTGGCCAGGATCGCCCGCGGGACGGGGCGCAAGAGGGAGGGGAGAGTCGAGCCTGTCCCCCCCGCGAGGACTGCTGCGAAGAGGCGGGAGGGAGAGGAGGCCCCTTGGGAGGAGCGGGCAGGTGCTGGGGCGGCAGCGCCGGGCAGGGGCCGAGGGGTGGGCGCCCCCCTGCGCGGGCATCGCCTCGCCGCCGCCGCGGGCTTGGCTGGGCCGCCGGCCGAGGGGAAGCGCCAAACAAGGCCAGGATCCAGGCCCGCCCCGCTCTCCTTATTTGGCGCCCGTTTCCGGCTCCCGGGTGGCCTCCTCCCACCCGCTCTCGCTATCAGTGGAAAGAGAGACGGAGGCGCAGCGGAACCCGCAGCCTTGGCAGGTGCCGCCCGCCCGGCCGGGGGAGGGGAGCGCGGAGGAGCCCCGCGGGGCCTGGGCCCGGCCAGCCGAGCCTCCCGAATTGCGCCCCGCAGCCAGGATCTTGTGGCGAGGAAGGAGCCCAGTCTGCGCCCTCCTTCCCCACAGAGCTGCAGAGGGAAATCCAGGTTCTCCTGCTAGTTTCTCTTCTTCTCTCCCCCCCACTGCGTTGCAACCGTGCCCCCCCTCTCGGTGCACATAGCACGATTGCAATCTCTCTCCCCCCCCCAAGTTAAACTAATGGATCAAGCCAGTGCCAAAGATTTGTAGAACTGTGAATACCCCAGCCCAGGCAGCAGCCAGAAGCTGGCAGCGGCGGCAGGTTAGGGGTTAGGGGCGCAAATTACTTGCCTTGCCCCGGGTTAGGGGGCGCAAATTACTTGCCTTGCCCCGGGTGCTGACAACCCACGCTACGCCGCTGAGTAGGGCATACTAGTTTTTGATGAAGCAAATTCCCACAGCCAAAGAAGCAAGCCAGCAAATTCCCACTGCTGGAAAGACAAACTATGGGGCCAACATAGAAATATTCTTTCTTGTGTGAAGGGAGAAATTGCTGGGATAATGTGTAAAACACTTGGAATGCATGAAATTGGCTACGTAAATGCTTCATCAAACTTTTTCTTTTAAAATTAAAGCAATTGTTTGCATAATTGTTTAAAACCTGTTTGTGAAATGAATCAGAGCAATGTAATTTGTAACTCAATCAAAAGAGCTGCTCTAGTGGTTAGGGGTGTTCATGGCCACAAGATTCGATTGGGACACTGATCCAGCACTTCAGAAAACAGCCAGATTCCAAATCCCAATCCCAAGAAAATTAAGCTTTTTGCTCTCTCCATTCACTGTTGTGGTATAAATAGCAAAATATTTTTCTTATTGACAAATAGGATGGAATTTGCAGGCATAGTGTCCCCCTCCTTCAAGGATAAAGACTGTTAAATTGCAAAGAGTTCAAAGTTTTGTTGTGTGTGTGTGTTGGGCACCTTTGAAGGTGTTTTTTTTTAAAGGGAACTGTCTATAATTTTTTCTTTCTTTTTGAAGAATTGGATGAAATTTGCAGGGTTGTTAGCCCCTCCTTAGATGATGAATATTGCCAAATTCTGCAAGGATAGATTCTATGGCTTTCCTGCAACGGCTGCCTTTACAGTTTTTGTAAACTTGTGTGGACTGACTTCTAAAAGTTATGATGGCACACAAGGACCCGTGAATCAATGCTGTGATGTTTTGCTGCCACTGCAAGCTAATGTGTGGGCACCATCCTTTTTCACATGTGTCATAGAGAAATCGGCCAAACTGTGTGGTACAAAGTTGGATAAACATAGTGTCATGGACTGGTTGGACACAAAGAACTGATGGGAGGAACCAGCTGGAGAACCACCAAGGGAAGAAGGCTCAGAGCCTGGGGGACTGGTGGCGGGATGAAGATGATTGGTTAGAGGGAGAACACTGGGAAGAGAAGGTGTTGGAAGCTGAGGAGGTAACAGAGCTCAGTGAGCTGTGACAGAGAGAAGTCCAGAATCGGAATCTGAAGCAGGAGAGTAGGATGAGGGAAGTCAAGAGGCAGAGATGAGTCAAGGTGGTGAAGAGGCATGAGTATATCCCCCCTCTGGCTTTGATAAGCTCCCTCCTCCTTGTCTCCCAGAACCAGAAGAGGTATGGTGAGGGTGGTGGAGAGGTTGGCTTCATGTAGTCACCATCTCCGACTGCTTAGGGAAAACCCTGGAGAGGAGGTGACTTAGATAGCTAGGGGAGGCAGGGCCTTTCAGTCTTGGCAACTGATCCATGTGGGCATGAGCTGCTGTCCTCATTAGGCCTGACACTCCACCAAGTCTGTGCAGACCATGTTCTTTCTAATAAAGAGTTAACTCCAACTTGCACAGTGTGATTTACTGCTGACTCGCTTCTGACACATAGGTAGGACTGAATCCGACTCAAGGTCCAAGCTCATGAGAGTTGTGGGATCAATTTGACTAAAGGTTATTTTACTTTATTTCTGTAGAAGATTTAACTTTATGTAGAAGATTTAACCAAAGAGCTCTCTAAGGGGTATACAAGTAAGACTGTATAGAAAACACAAAACAGATATACACAAAACCACCATCACTGAAACACAAATGCAATCAGCAAAACTTTAAAAACAAATATAGGTGACTAAATATGATGGAATAGGTTTGCCAAAATAAATAAATAAAAGTTTCCAACAAGTGAGGGCACCTCAATAGGCAAGGGAGCTCCAAAGTTGAGGGGCTGCCACAGTAAAGGACTGACTCCCTGAAAATGTGGAGTGGACATTCTGCAGCAGTGTAAATTTGGACAATTGAAGCAGGCTTATATGGGGTAGGGCACTCACATCAATTTCTTGCAAGCCTCTCACTCATGGAACGGTGTGGTGCTGTTAAAGCAGAAAACAGACTCTTACCTTTCTCCTGGCGCCTTCCACACATAGCCTGAGGCCTTGTTTTAGTTTTGTTGCTGCATTTACTCCAACGCTGTGTACAGATCGTCCTATTGTTGCTGTTTGAATAGGCTATTTGCCTCTCGGTTTCCTTTTACTGTGAATTGCTTTGATGTGATTTCATCAGAATGCGCCTCGAGAGCTATTATGACTGAAAGGCATTATGTAATTACTATTCAGGAGTTGGCTAGTGAATAGTGAGCAAATGACCTTCAGGGGCTGCTGCTCCTCTCTTTCCATCTCTCCCTTGGGAAATATTTCCCATGTGCTCACCCTTTAAAGGGAGTGAAGTCTTATATTCGTTTAGCTGTTTTTCTCCTCCAGCGCTCCAAATCTCTTTCAAGGAAGCCTCTCTGAAAAGCATGAAATACAGCTCTGGGAGCCCATACATTTCCTTCCTCAGGGTTAAATCAAGTTTTGAGTTATTTCACAGCCATTGGACATATTTATGTAGCTCAGGCCAGAAGGGACTTACAGCACTTTCACTGAGAGTTGGGATATGCAGGTCCCAGTTCAGATTTTTTGGGGAGCTGGGAGGAGGGGCAGGACCTGCTATTTGACCGCTGTGCATTGTCTCCCTTCGAGTTACTTTGCATAGGTGTGAGTGCGGAATCAGCCTCAGAGGAGTGAATATAGTAGCCATTATATTTCCCAGTTTCTGCTTCCCTACTGATCCTCTGTGGATAGTACCAGCTATCAATTACCTGGGAAATTGGAACAGGCTGTAGGCATAGCACCTTATCTTTCCATACTGCATACAGCCTTCTTGCTAGGCATACATAAGCCCACCTGGAAGAGATCCATTATTATTATCAGCTGTCCTTGCTTTGCCCTTCATGGAAAGCCCCTGCTGCCTCTCGCTTTCCTGAACATTTCTGCCTGAATGGATTTATTTTCTTAGTAATAATACAAGGTTTTGTGTGTGTGTGTGTGTGTGTGTGTGTGTGTTGTGTGTGTGTGTGTGTATGAGAGAGAGAGAGAGAGAGAGAGAGAGAGAGAGAGAGAGAGAGAGAGTTTGAACTCTCTTCACTTGTGGTATTTTTGTACCCTATAATGTCCAAACATACAATGAATTTCTCATACAGTGCATTATTCCTGTTACACTGATGACAGCCAGACCATTGTTATTTCGGTCAGATATTGCAGGTTTTTTCTGCTGTTATCTGCAACTGCTTTTCTTCCCTTGGTTTTCCTCTTTGCCCTCATAGGATCTGCTTTGGGGGCTTGGGGTGTCTCAAATAATCTATGGGAAGCTGGTGTGGCCTCTAGCAAGTATCTCTTGATGACAACAACAACAACATATATTTTTATACCCCGCCCAGTCACTCTGGACGGCTTCCAACAAAATATTAAAAACATGATAAAACATCAAACATTAAAAACTTATCTAAACAGGGCTGCCTTCAGATGTCTTCTAAAAGTCAGATAGTTGCTTATTTCCTTAACATCTGATGGGACGGTGTTCCACAGGATGGGACAGTCAGCAAGCACGTAGGGTCTCAGCCCACGTACCAGATGGAGCTGGTAGACACAGGATTGACCTGCGCCTCTATGGACAGCTGTGAGTCCAAAATGATTCCCAGGCTGCACACTTGGTCCTTCAGGAGCACAGTTACCCCATTCAGGACCAGGGAGTCCTCCACACCCACCAGCCCCCTGTCCCCCCCAAACAGTACTTCTGTCTTGTCAGGATTCAACCTCAATCTGTTAGCCGCCATCCATCCTCCAACTGCCTCCAGATACCAACACAGGACATACATAAAGGGAAGGCAAAGCCAAATAGAATAATCACATTGAATATACTCATTTCACAGCTACAAACTTTAAAATGGAGCCTTTGATTGAGCTAGGCTCCCCTTACTTGTGAGTAAGTGGATGGATATCATCTGAGTAGGGTTCATTCCAGCTCATGCCATGAAAGAGGAAGACAACATGTTTCTGTGAACAATTAAAAGTGCTGGTGATGAACGTCCAAGTTTCAATTCAGGGCTAGCGGACAGGTGCCTGTGCTGTCTTCAGCTGTTCATGCACAAACTGAGCACAAGCTGATTAGTGGTTAACAACCTTTATTACCCATGAGGCCTGGAAGCCTGCATAGAGGAGTAACTAACCTCAACAGTCAGGCCACATCTCTGAGTCAACTCTCTAGGAGTTGGCCTCCTGGGTCTCAGCTGTTTCTCTTAAAGGTGTCATGTGCCAGATACTTAACTGATAATGTGTACATTACAGTGCCCTCCATATGTTGTGGGACTTCAACTCCCATCAGCTCCTGCCAACGTTGAGAGTTGTAGTCCAGCAATGTCTAGAGAGCATAATCTTGACTACCCCTGTCCTAAAAAGGCTTAAGACCAGAGTATCTGAAGGACTGCCATCTCTTATATGAGCCTGCCCACATACAGAGATCACCTTCAGAGCTGGTACCAGGGAGACAACCTTTTCTGTGGCTTTCCCAAGGCTCTAGAACTCCCTACTCCTCTTTAAAAATCTTCTTTTTAAGAAGGCTTTGCCCTTCTTTTGCTACAGTCTTCAACAGCAATGGCTGTGTCCATGTCCTGGAAGATCACTCAGGACAAGTTTTGTAAATTAATGAAAATAAAATGCAATGTCAGCAGAAACAAACAGGTCAAAGATGCATAGGTAAAACAATCAATTAATGGCAACATGATAACATACTTTTAAAGGGGTTGTAGAATGCTCTCTCCAGGGAAATGTGCCTGGCACCGTCATGGTTGGTTGTTAGGTGCCAGGCAAAGGCATCTTTATTTAGCTGGCCCTTTGGTAGTTAAGTCAGGTTCTGCTGTGCTAATCATTTCTTTGTGGATTAAACCACCTTGGCTGTGAGTCTTGGAAGACCTCCCCCCTGTCTTGTTGGCCTTTCTCTGCCTGCTTGGGAAGGCAGGGCCCTGACTGACTCCAGCTACAAAAGCTGAGGCAGCTGAAGAGGCAAGAGACCATCTTGGCTTTCTCTTAGCACAGAAACAGGTCATTGAGCCTGAGCTCCCACAGCCACTGCCCACTGTGAACCACTATTGGTAGCAACAGCAGCAGATACATTCTATGCTTATTATAATATTTTATTTTCTTGCTAATTATGATGTTTTAAATATGCACTTTATATTAAACTTCCTTTTCTTTTGAAATGTTTAAGATGCTTTTATTTCTGCTAGCTTTGCTGCATTAAATGTGCATTCTGTGGTTGACCTGTAGTTACTTTGAATTTTTTTATATAATATTTTAGTTTCCTGTTAATTATGCTGCTTTGAATGTATACTTTACAGCTGGCTTTCTTCGGTAATGTTTTATTTTGGGTTGTTTTATTTGATGTTTTAATGTAGGTTGTAAACAGCTTTGAGATTCCCCCCCTAAAGATATAAAGCTGTATAGGAATTATTATTATTATTATTTTATTTTTATTATTATTTGATTGAGCTAGGCTCCCCTTACTTGTGAGTAAGTGGATGGATATCATCTGAGTAGGGTTGATTCCAGCTCATGCCATGAAAGAGGAAGACAACATGTTTCTGCGAACAATTAAAAGTGCTGGTGATGAATGTTTGGATCCCTTCCAGTCGGGATTCAGGCCTCATCATGGGACTGAAACTGCCTTGGTTGCACTGGTTGATGATCTCCGGCGGGCTAGGGACAAAGGTGAGAGCTGTTTCCTAGTTCTGCTGGATCTCTCAGCGGCGTTTGATACCATCAACCATAACATCCTTCTGGACCGTCTTGAGGGGCTGGGAGCTGGGGGCACTGTCATACAGTGGTTCCGCTCCTTCCTCCTGGGCCGTGTTCAGAAAGTGGTGGTGGGGGATGAGTGTTCAGACCCCTGGGCTCTCACTTGTGGGGTGCCTCAGGGTTCTGTCCTCTCCCCCATGCTTTTCAACATTTACATGCAGCCGCTGGGAGAGATCATCAGGAGGTTTGGGCTGGGTGTTCATCAGTATGCGGATGATACCCAGCTCTACCTCTCTTTTAAATCAGAACCAGTGGGGGCGGTGAAGGTCCTGTGTGAGTGTCTGGAGGCGGTTGGAGGGTGGATGGCAGCTAACAGATTGAGGTTGAATCCTGACAAGACAGAAGTACTGTTTTTGGGGGACAGGAGGCGGGCAGGTGTGGAGGATTCCCTGGTCCTGAATGGGGTAACTGTGCCCCTGAAGGACCAGGTGCGCAGCCTGGGAGTCATTTTGGACTCACAGCTGTCCATGGAAGCACAGGTCAAATCTGTGTCCAGGGCAGCTGTTTACCAGCTCCATCTGGTACGTAGGCTGAGACCCTATCTGCCTGCGGACTGTCTCGCCAGAGTGGTGCATGCTCTGGTTATCTCCCGCTTGGACTACTGCAATGCACTCTACGTGGGGCTACCTTTGAAGGTGACTCGGAAACTACAACTAATCCAGAATGCGGCAGCTAGACTGGTGACTGGGAGCGGCCGCCGAGAACATATAACACCAGTCTTGAAAGACCTACATTGGCTCCCAGTATGTTTCCGAGCACAATTCAAAGTGTTGGTGCTGACCTTTAAAGCCCTAAACGGCCTCGGTCCAGTATACCTGAAGGAGCGTCTCCACCCCCATCATTCTGCCCGGACGCTGAGGTCCAGCGCCGAGGGCCTTCTGGCGGTTCCCTCATTGCGAGAAGCAAAGCTACAGGGAACCAGGCAGAGGGCCTTCTCGGTAGTGGCGCCCGCCCTGTGGAACGCCCTTCCAGCAGATGTCAAAGTGATAAACAACTACCTGACATTCAGAAGACATCTTAAGGCAGCCCTGTTCAGGGAAGTTTTTAACGTGTGATATTTTACTGTATTTTTGCTTTCTATGGAAGCCGCCCAGAGTGGCTGGGGAGGCCCAGCCAGATGGGCGGTGTATAAATAATAAATTATTATTATTATTATTATTATAAATAATAGAGTAAAACTTGTCCTTCCTATTATTTGGTTGGAAGAGCATTTTAGGAATTTTGTACTGCACATGGTTTGTTAATCATTACTCATTTGGCTTAATCCTCAACATCAGAACTCTATTTCTGATGCATTGTGACTTGAATCCCTACCCAGTATCCAGCTTTGAAAAGATACCGGGGGGGGGGGCGCGGAGAAGGGGGACAGCAGCAGCATTCACAACAGGGCGTTGGTTCACAGTCCTTCCACATTCTTCCAACTTGGTCAAAACTGCAGCAAAGCCCCACGTTGAGACCTCTCTGTAGGGCAACCTGCCTTCTCTTCTGCTCAGAAATGTTCGGCAAGCATGCAGGGAAAAGCATGTGCATTACTGTTGACATGCCACGACAGTGCCTTTATAGGATCAAATATTTGAACAGCTCCATTAATCTTGCACTTAGCTCCCCAGCTCCACAAAATTGCACTGCTATTCTGAGTGGCAGCTGAAGGCACAACTGCCTCGAGGTAGCCCTCCTCATGCCAGCACCATTATTTTCTCTCCCCGTTGTGGAGTCTGTGGCGCTCTAATCCCTCAAATGCTCTTGCGCAGAACATACCACTCCATAAAAACAATCTGGAGTACAATTCTCCTTTGTGCGTTGCTCATCAATAAAACCCAGCCACCCACCAAAGTGCTCATGTTCCATTATTATCCGCTTTTATTTACCTTTTCATAAGCAAAGGCAGCAGTGTGCCTGAAATCTGATTATCCATTTCCTCATGTAATAAACTGCTAGGATAAGAGAGCCGAAGAATGATCAGGTAACAAAGAGACTTCTGTTACCATCTCTTCTCCTTGACATCGGGCTTCTCTCTTTGAAGTGGTTTTTAGAAATTAATTGCATGTATGTAGTTCAGCCAAAGGAACAGTTTATAGAACAGCAAAGAAACAGATTGATCAAAAGCGTAGCCAAATCCCAATACACACATCCAGACAAATCAGCTTAGGATGCCCAGCGTGCTTTGGGGTCACCAGTGTTCCTTCTATAACAAGGGAAGCTATAACAAAACAGCTCTGATTGACAGTTTCTCTGGTACAGATTTAGGATGAGCTGAACTGTGTTGGAGAAACGTCTCAGCTAGCTTTTCAGGCCAGACTCTCTGGATACATCAACAATATGGGTCATTTTACCACCCGCTCCACACATTGCTAACATATTATACTCTGTTCCTTTCATTAAATTGTTCCCTGCTTAATCCTATCTTGTGGTGTCCACCTCTTTAGTTCGTTCCCCTCACCAGCACAAAATCTATTTATATTCTGAAGGCAGCAGTGGGTCGCTTGTGTCCTGAGAACCACATGGAGCCCTCGGCCTTATTTCATGTAGGCGGCAAGAGGGAGGAGCAGCAGGTAAACAGAGAGAATAGGAAGTGCTCTGGCCCCACCCACTACTTCCTCCAGCCCCCACTGACCAGGAGCATGTGGCCCTCAGAAGATTACCTCTGAGGAAATATGGCCTCTGGTGGAAATATGCCCCACCCCTTTGTAAAGGGATTCTCTCTCTCTCTCTCTCTCTCTCTCTCTCTCTCTCTCTCTGTGTGTGTGTGTGGGTATCTGCAACATACAGAATGCCGCTGCTAAAGCCTTGTACATCCAGCACTCAGAGGATGCTTCATGTGTGAGGTGGACTTCTCCATGGAAGTGCAAACCATTACTGAGACCAGTGCAAGTTCCTCCTTGACCCCTTCCAACTGCTACTTGATAAAACTGGGCTAAGAGCAATTAAATGATTCCTCAATGTCAGATTCCATCTCCTGCATGTGGTGCATAGCTCAGAACCCTAATATTGTGAATTTAATGAAGATAGGGATATGTGTGTGTGTGTGTGTATACACCTATATATATTGTACTGAAAAGCAAAACACATCCACAAGAGGGAAATGGGCAGAAATTCCAAAATCTAACCTCATTAGCAATCAAGGATTCCTTTTATATCTTCACGACTTCAGTGTGATTATTCATTTAATGATTACATTAGCAGATCCTAAGATACAGTTTCACAATGCGGTATAGTTATCATATATGATTTCTAAAGTTTCAGAAAGTTGGGGAATATTATTATCTGCTGCTGTATTTTTAAACTGCACTTGCAGTTTACTTTTTGGTCCTAATGTTTTAAATGGTTGCTTTAATGACCGTTTATACTCATGTATCTGCATTTCATTGATTTGTTTGTAAACTAAACTCTGGGATTTGTTTGAATGCAGGGCACTTTAGAAGTGCAATTTTTAAAAAAACATCAAAAATATATAATGAAGTAAAAGTTTCTGGTGACTTGTCTTTTGGGGGCAGCTCTCAAAATGCCTGTTGAGTGAGCATGTTCCAGGCTATGAAGGGGAAACGGAGACGGTTTTTGATGCTAAAACTTGCTTCTGTATTGCTTAGTGGTGACAGCTTGAATAGTGATCATCTGACAGTACGGGACAGCGAAGCTATTTTATTGGTTTGTTTAAGACTAATAGACTGCTTAATCACAATGCTCTCTTGAGTGGCATACAGTACATAATAAAATTAGCAACAAAACAGCTGAAATCTGCAAAACTGCTAATGAAAAGAAGTGTACTGTATATAGAGCTGGTACGCATGTAATGATAAGATGCCATCAAAGGCTCAGTAAGGAAGAACTCCAGGAGGAGGGACTTTCACATGAAAGATGGGACATGCTTGTTTGCTCCTGTTCTGGAGGGAGGGACCCAAAACAATGGATTCAAGTTAAAGGAATGGAGATTCAGACTAAACATCAGGAACAACTTTCTGATGCTAAGAGCTGCTCGACAGTGGAACGGGCTACCTCAGAAAGTGGCAGGCTTGCCTTCCTTGGAGGCGTATAAGCAGAGCTTGGGTGGCCACCTGCCATGGATGCTTAAGTTGAGATTCCTGCATTGCAGGGGACTGGACTAGACGACCCTCAGGGTCCCTTCCAACTCTACAGTTCTATCATTCTATGACAGGTAGGGAGTCAACAGCAAGAAGACTCTTCCCTGGCATCTCCCATTGGCATGAACACAAGCCGGGCCTCCACGACAGATCTCAAAGCCTGGACCAGCAGATAATAGAGAGAGCTGCTGTTTCAAGTATTTGGACTGCTTTTTTTTAGCGCCTTGGGGGATCTTGTGAATGCTTACTGAGGCAATGTTTTGAAAACCTCTTCTGAAAACTAATTACGCAGGAGAGTGATAAGAGGCAAGTAAATTTTTCTCCTTGTTCCACTTGGGTGTTCATGTTCCAATTTATATAGTAGAGAATGGTACTGTCATTCTAATGATGTGGACCATGGGCTGCAAATGCCTTTTCATGAAAACTAGACCAAAAAGTGGCAGGTTGCCTAATGCACCACAGGTTTCTATAATGACCAGCTATTTCCCCCCACCTAGTCCATTAACAGGCAGGATATTTATTATTTATTTATTTATTTATTTATTTATTTATTTATATTTATACCCCGCCCTCCCCAGCCAAGGCCGGGCTCAGAGCGGCTTACAAACAATAATAAAAACAAGAAGAATGATTACAACTTAAAAACAAAAATAAAATACAACATTAAAATAATGGAACATTAAAATATTAAAATGTAGCCTCATCACAGGAGGAGAAGGAAAAGAAAAAAAAGAGAGAGAGAGAGAGGGGGGGGGAGGGAGGGAGGGAATCAAATTGGCTCCAAGCCAAAGGCCAGGCGGAACAAAGGCCAGGATATGTGACCATGTGTAGGAATTGAAAAGATAAAATCCTCTGTCCAACCCCCCCTTCCTTCCTTCCTTCCTTCCTTCCTTCCTTCCTTCCTTCCTTCCTTCCTTCCTTCCACAATGTGTTCTGTCAAAATATAATGCGAATATAACATTTAAAACAAGAACTAAGTAAAACAGCAGACTAAAAGCAGCAACAGGGAAAAGAGTTGTGAAATATACTCAGAGTCCTGCAGTGATTTCATGATCTTTGTTGCAGCTTGTAAAATAGTGATTGAATTTCCCCCCAAACCGCAGGCTTTTATATACATTATTTACACAATGAGTCCTGTCTGATTGGCTGATTCTGCTTCCCTTCTGGAGCCTGACTGGTCTTCTCCTGCAGGCCAATCAGTTGTTGCATTCTATGATCCTACCAGCCTAATAGGCTGATTAACTTCCTCCTGGAGCCTCATTGGTCTTCTTCTGCAAGCCAATCAGTTGTTGCATTCTAGGATCCTACCTGCCTATTGTTTTAGGATCCAAGCTTAGTACATAACAAGTAGCATCCTGTCAGATGCTGTTGGTGGTTGCTTGTGAGTAACCAGGCAGCACTCTGACCTGTCTTTTACAGGTTTTATTGGTGCAAACTATTTACAGTGCAGAACAACAAAGTTCATGTCCGTCTTAGTCACTTGCAGATTCCGGGAGTGGCCCCTTCCGCCCCCCCCAACATAAGAATTTAGACACCCCAAATCTCCACCTCCCCTCCTTACGTTTCACCCCTCTGTGCAAGCTGGGCGACGGAAACAGCGTGTGTGCCTCCTGGCCAGCCGGGCTAGGTGAGGCGCTTAGTCTCTCAGCAGCATCTTCGAGCCCTCTCCTCGCTTGGCTGGCCTCTTCCCTCTTCTCTCCACTGGAGGTGTGGCCTTCCCCACCGCTGGATGAGGAGCTGCTCCTCAGAAGCTTCGGAGGCTCTCTGTATCCCCCCGCCTCCCTCCCCTGTTCCGATGGCAGTCCCCTGACACATCCAATTACTCAAACATATTTTTTAAACTGAAAAGTCTTGGGAAATGATAAACAAAAAGTCATGTTCATCATTCAGCTCTACTTTCCCAATAAAACTGAGTTAGGAGAGACTGTGCATAAGCTGAACCAGTGCCAGGATGCAGTGGTGGACTAGATGGTGGCCAACAGACTGAATCTGAATCCTGTTAAGACAGAGATCTTGTGGGTAAGTAGTTCTTGGGTCTGAGAACTGGGGAGTCTGTTCTAGATAGGGCTACACTCCCTCTGTAAGAACAGGCATACAGTTTAGGGGTATTCTTGGAACTATATTTGTCCATTGAGGCCCAGGTGGCCTCTGTGGCAAAGAGTCCTTGTCATCAGCTTCGGCTCGTGTGTCAACTGGGGCCTTTTCTAGACCGGGATAATATGGCCACAATGACACAACTCCTGTTTGCACTGTTGTAAAGTGGTTTTTGTTGAACTTCCCTTGCAGCTGGTGCAGAAGGGTCAAGGGGAGTGAGTAGTTCTCCTTATTGGGCTCATTTAGACCACTGATGAGGATCTGCTACTTACAAAGCCCAAAATAACTCTGGACCAGGTTACCTGAAAACACCAACCAACCAGCCAACCAACCAACCAACCAACCAACCAACCAACCAACCAACCAACTACCTGTCTTCCTTCTCTTTTTCTGGTATGAGCACTATGATCAGCTAATGGAACCCTGTGAGTTTTGCCACATCCTGATCAGTATCAGCTTGTGGCAACAAAAAGGTAGGCTTTTTCCCTGGTGGCACCAGTCCTATGGAACACCGTCACTGCTGAAATATGATGTTGGCATTCCACCAACTCCTGAAGACGTACCTGTTTAGGCACATATTCTCCTGAACTGAACTTCTGGTTTTACTCTTCTAACAGTTTGAATGGTTATACTTTTTACTGTTGGTTTTATTGTATGTTTTAATTAAGGTTCCATTTTTTAAAGTACGGATTGATTTTATCGTTGTAAACCACTTTGAAGCCATTTTGGCATAGAAGCAGCATATAAATAAACGATCTGAGTAGCCTCTTTGAGAGCTAGTTCCCCCCAAAACCACATATATCAGAATCGCTACCTCTCAGTGCTCCCTATTGCTCATAGCAGATAGCCCATGCTTGTGTTAAACTATTTTGTCCAGCCACGCTCAATCTATTTCAGCACCCATCCTCAAATGGCTGATCTGTACATAGTTGACTTTTCCACAATTCTTCGCAGCCCTTGATGACAAGTGATTTAACAAAATTGCCAAAGATTTGAATTTTTTCTCGCTTGTGGGGATGCATATGAAATCATGACATTTCAACAGTATTTGCATAATGATGTCAATTTGTACAAATGTGGAGTAAGGACGCTGTGTCACTCGTACGGTCAAAAAGAAACGGAGAAGGGTTGGAAGCCTCTGTAGAACTGCCAGTTCTAGCTCCTCAAGTCTTATTAGAAACTTCAGGGCTAAATTCTTCCTCCTCTTTTACAGCAGAAGAAGTCCAGAGGAAATACTTCAAAATTAAAGGTATGGCACTGGTATAAATTCACAGTAGCTGTTAGGATTGCAGCAAGCCTCCCACTTCCCGTGTGTGTGTGTGTGTGTGTGTGTGTGTGTGTGTGTGTGTGTGTTTAAAGCCTAATAGGTCTCTTTCCTGGACTGCATAATGAAGCTGCTTGGAGCTCAAGTACAGGAGTTTGTGTAAAACTCCTGCTGATCAAAATGTTAAGTTCTCCATTCTCCAAGAAGCAACACATGCGCAGGGGGAATATTGCATCACATTAAGGAGCAGGGAGAAATGGCAAGCTGCCTCTGCAATTCACAGGTATGGCAAACACGGCTGGAATCCCTAATAGGCACGTTTTTAATTTGATGGTTTATATTCCATTAGCATGCCTCATCCATCAGGCTGGAAGCGCACAAATGGTGCCACAAGATACACCGCTTTGCATTTGTTGAGAGACTTGAGCTGTGAGATGCATTTAGAAAAAGCATATTGTAGTAGCCAAAATGAAAATTTTAAAAACCCTCCTTTACAAGTTCTACTCACCAAGGCAGAAAAAGAAGAAGTGATAGGAGACAGTTCAGACATTAAGGGCGGGGGAAAGGGGGATGCATACAAATGAATGTACATATGTAGAGGTGGATATTATACATACACGCCAGGAATGGACAGTATATTTGGCATTTCATAGCACTTTAAAAGGTAACTGTCTTCATGCCATCTCCCCCTACAGGTAGGGATGGGCAATCCTGGCCATTTTAGTTCCTCATTTTCCCAGCCTTAAGCACAGCTCTCTGCCTTTCCACATCAGTCTAAAATTCTTTTAAAACACATATACACACATTTCTGTGTGAATTTCCCCTAATACACACCTGTATGCTGTTTTGCCAGATAGAACACATTTTCTATGTCATTCTTATTTCTTCATTATTTCATGATATTTATATACCGGTACCCTTGATTGTAAACCGCCTCAAGACAGTTTGCAAAAAGATAAAACAAAATTAGCATTAAGAAGAATTTGCAATCACAACTTAAAACTTACAAAAAGTTAAAACAACGAGAAACAATAAAAGATTAAAATTTGCACTACCATGTGTAGTTGCTACTCTGTTTGATACTTCGAAAAAGAGGGAGGACAACGGAGGACGAGATGGTTGGACAGTGTTCTCGAGGCTACCAGCATGAGTTTGACTAAACTGCGGAAGGCAGTGGAAGACAGGAGTGCCTGGCATGCTCTGGTCCATGGGGTCACAAGGAGTCCGACACGACTAAACAACAACAGCACCATGTGTAGTTGCTACTCTGTTTGATACTTCGAAAAAGAGGGAGGTGGGCTTTTGATTTATTCTTTACAAGGAATTTAATAAGGTTTTGCTATGTCCCCCCCCCACCTCGACCAAGGGTGAATGGATTTTATTTGCCACTACAGTGGTACCTCGGGTTACATACGCTTCAGGTTACATACGCTTCAGGTTACAGACTCCGCTAACCCAGAAATAGTGCTTCAGGTTAAGAACTTTGCTTCAGGATAAGAACATAAATCGTGCTTTGGCGGCGCAGCGGCAGCGGGAGGCCCCATTAGCTAAAGTTGTGCTTCAGGTTAAGAACAGTTTCAGGTTAAGAACGGACCTCCGGAATGAATTAAGTACTTAACCCGAGGTGCCACTGTACTTCTGGATAGGGGTGTTGTTGGAGAAATGCAGTTGGAAAAAGAAAAAATGGCCTGCAGCTAGACAGTTGTCGAGGAGAGGCTGAATCTGAGAAAATATTTTGTGCTGAGAAAGAATTGCAGAGGGGAATTTAATGGCAGAACTCTGGAAAGTTCGTTCTGTGAGTTATATATGGCTGTGGTTCACAAGTTAGATAACAGCGGGATGGAGTGACATGTGACCTTGTACCACTCAGATAAACACTGCAAAGAATTGAACAGCGAGAGACAGAACTGAACTCTTTTAACACACCAGGTCTGGAACAAAAATGTAAACAAAGGACTACACATGTGACATGGATTATCTATACAAACGATGAAACTGAGGTTGCTGTTTGTAAGGTGACAAGGGGCAGATGAAAGAGTGGTTTAATGGCAAGTGAAGTGATGTCAACTAGAGACTAAATAAGAAATGAGGCAGCTGTGTAGAAATATCTTGGACATATGAAGCAATGGAAGCAGGAAACCTGACTTTAAGAAATTGTATTAAATTAAGGTACAGTAATTTGGTTTGATTTGTAATAATTTGGAATTATTTTTTTTTAAAAAAAACACCCTCGCATAATCTTTTGAAATATCTGGGTAAGCTTATTGAAACAAAAATGCATTGAGTAGGCATCAAAAAGAGTACAGTGAAAACACCTGCCTGATATCCATAGGCAGGGAGCTCCCAAGTGTAGATGCTGCCATACTGAAACACCAATTTCTTACAAAGGCAGAACGAATATTATGTGACGCCTGTAACAGCACTATACTGCCAACTGAAGCAGTTCAGTGGGTGTATATGGAGTAAGGCAATCTTGTAGGTAACATAGCTGTCAACTTTTCCCTTTTCTTGTAAGGAATCCTATTTGGAATAAGGGAATTTCCCTTAAAAAGGGGGAACAGTTGACAGCTATGGTAGGTAAACTAACACACACACACACACTGTTCAGATTTTTTTCCTTGTATATGCATTTTTTCCCTACAAATTACTAGGCTGGGGAAACTGCTCAGCAAAGTGTTTCAGTCTGTGTCTTGTTCTGGCGAGTGCAAATGAGGTACGAGATGGTTCAGCTTTCTGCCCCATCCCTATCTACAGGTTTGCAAATGGAATAAAGATGAACATCTCCTAAGGCAGAGCTCCTGAGCTGACAAGGAACAAGGCAGGCTTGCATTCCAGCAGGTGATGTAACTGCCTTGGGGAAAAAAACAAAACTCCAGAATGCCATTCTTGTTGACTGCCGCTAATGCCCAGACCCCCTCAGCTACTTATTACAGCCTTTGCCATCTCAAAGGTGAGAATTTATGTTTTTTTAAGGCAAGGGAAGGGATTGGACCCTAATGATTTTCTGCACCCCAAGCATGTGCTTTGCAATGCAGCTCTAATATCCTCCACACATGCTCCAAAGTGTTTTTGTGTCTCCCGTGATCTCTAATAGATTCTCAATAATGAAATCACCAACACTTTAAGAACCAAACACCAAGGAGTTGAACAACCCGTATTTCATTGTGAGCCAAGGTGGGCTCTTTATTTCTCCACGGCAAAGAGAACCCCCTCCCCGCCACTCCTCCTGCAGGCTGCTTGTAGTTAATAATTTGAAGGCCTTGACAAAACAGTAGATGGGAATAATTGCTTTGCTGTGGATTGCTCGCTCCTCCATTCAATGAGCCACTTAAATCCAAGCACATATGGGCTCCATATTCAGAAAGATGTCCAGCAAGTAAAACAGCTTAACAAAAGGAGATACATCTTTTTCCTCGTTGTCTTCCTTCTCCTCCCCTCAGTCTGTGTTTCAGCAACAACAACCTCCTCCTATGCCACAAAGGGGAGGGAAGGAGAGTCTCAGCCTGAGTAGTGTTTTTTAAATACTGTTTTTCTCCTTTGCCTGTGAACAGCGAGATAAAAACATCAGAAAATAGGAAATATCAGGCTTTCTCTCACTGGTGGGCGAATGTTCCATCAGGCTGGGTTCAGGAACAAAGCTTTCAGCTGTTTTTGCTAATCATCTGTTAGTACCCTGTGTCTCTTAGTTTGTTACATCAATGGCAACGTAATGTCACCATGCTGGAAATGGTCTTCTGGTTTGTAGCAGCCTTTATGCCAGGATCCATTCCTTATGTGTTACGCCATATGGGTAGTTTCTTATGGATATAAACGGGATAGTTGCTGCTTTTAAAATGATGATTAGGCATTTTGTGAATTCTTGCTAAATTAAGAACAGTGTCTTATTGAAACAGCAGAAACAGCAGTATAGGAACACCAGCAAAGAGAGAGGTTTCCCTTGCTTGCTTTGGTGAGATTAGCAGAGGGCTGTGGAATGACTACTAGCAGCTGGCATTTGGTACTTCTTCATGCAGTGCATAGTTGAAACTATGGAACTCACTCCCACAAGAGGCAGTGATGGCCACCAGCCTAGATGGCTCTAAAAGAGGATTTGGTAAAGGGTATTTATAGCTACTATCAAGGATGGCTATGCTGTGCCTCTACAACAGGAGACAGCAGCATTTCTGAATAGTAGTTGCTTGGAACCACAGCAGCAGAGAGTGCTGCTGTGATCGAATCCTGCTTTCAGGTTTCCCACAGGCATGTGGTTGGCTAAGCCAGTCAGATAGATGAGACACGACAACAACAACAACAACAACAACAACAACAACAACAACAACAACAACAACCTTAATAAGAAATGACAGGTGGGACTTGCTGCAGCAATATGCTGGGGTGTAGAACCTTTCATGTCAGAATTCCAGCCAGCCACACCCTTTCCCAAGATACTCTCTTCCGCTCTCCATCCCCTGGTTTTTCATTTCTGCCCCACCCCAACACAGCATCCTGTTGCCACCGAACATGTTCAGTCCTCATGGGATTGTTTTGGATCCTTCCACTACTCTGAGGTTTTTGTACAATTCTTGGCATCTTTAGGTGGAACTGGGAGGGTCCCCAGTGTGGTGTTACAGATGCTCACTTGCAGTTGATGTAGACCAGAGCTTTCTGAACTTTCCATGCTGGTGACACACTTTTTAGAAATACATCATTTTGCAACACAGTAATTCAGCTTTATTAGCAAACCAGAGGTTAAACTAACCCCTTTCCAGCTTCAGGACACACATACACACCGCAGCTGACACACATGCGTGTTGTGACAAACAGTTTGGAAACCTCTGGTGTAGACAATGCTAGATAGAACATTTCAGTATAACGCAGCTTCCTATGTGCCAGTGCTTCCCAGTAGACTGTTTTGGTGCAATCTTGTTGGTACTCAGCCACTCTTTGCTAATAGAGGGAGCAATTCTCCCAGGTTTTGAGGGTTAATCCAGGCACGCTATTGATAGAGCACATTGATTTGACCAAAGAGAGAGAGAGAGAGAGCATAAAGTCCCTGTTATCTATTGAACAACCAGAGATGAGATGCCTAGTCTGATTTAAGAAAGCCAATAAGCAAAGCGATGCTAGGCTATTCTGCTGCTCTTGAATCTTGCTGTTTCTCTACCCTGCAATGCTATTTCAATTTGGCTCATGTGCAGGTTCCTCGTTTCAACATATTTTCCACAATCTGTTTAAGGCACTGGACGATAGTTATTTGTTAATAGGGCTCTAGAGCTGCAGCCAGCAGAGAGAGATCTGTAGCAATGTGACTGAGATATCTTGGCCGGGATGAGAGCCGGCTCTTACCATTGTTCTCTCCCCACACCTCCAGTCAAACTCCTTTGCTGCTTCTGCTGCCCATAACCTGTACAATGTGAGATCGGCAGCATGGTGAGTGTAAATCCTCTTTCCTTGAGAAATGTGATAAATGCATTCCAGAGGGGCTTATTTTTGACTGGATTAGCTGGTGGGTTGCCACCAACGCAGTGACTCCAGAGGGACCGTCTCACCCCTTATATTCCTGCTCAGTAACATCACTCCTCAAATGGAGTACTGCTGTGAGGACTGCATGTGCCAGAGGAGTGCCTAGTTTGTACTAGAAACTGGGTTTTTAGTGTTGCAACCTTAGCTCCTGGAATCAGTTACCGGATGAATTTAGACAGATGCCCAGCAACATGATGTCTAGGCACTTGCAGAAGGTGTTCTTTGTTTAAGAAGCCTTTCCTGAAGTGTGATCCAGTCAATTTACAGAATGTTGATTGTGGATCTATAGGAATGGCTTAAATGTTTTAGCATTCATAACAATTTTTGTTTTCTTTTTTTTAGGAATCGGAGGATGGATTTTTGGCACAGTACTAACTAGTCTTGAGTAAGGCTTGCTAGCTTGCTCCTGTAATTGTGGGATAGAAGTCATGAGACTGCATATGTATGTATGGAACCAGTGTGCTGTATTGACTAGATTAGAGTGTTGGGAGACCAAAGTTCGAATTCCTAGTCTGTCACGAACATAGGAAGCTACCTTATACTGAGTCTGGGTACCACAATTTAAGAAGGATGTTGACAAGCTGGAATGTGCACAAAGGAGGGCAACCAAGATAATCAAGGGTTTGGAAACCAAGCCTTACGAGGAGCACTTGAAAGAGCTGGGTGTGTTTAGCCTGGAAAAGAGGAAACTGAGAGGAGATATGATAGCCATCTTCAAATATCTTAAGGGCTGTCACAAGGAAGAGGGAACAAGATTGTTTTCTCCTGCTCTAGAGGGTAAGCTTCGAGCCAATGGTTTCAAGTTACAAAAAAGGAGATTCCGACTAAACATTTTGAAAAACTTTCTGACAGTAAGAGCTGTTCGACAGTGGAACAGTCTGTTAGGATTCCTGTTCCATGTTTGCAGTCATGAGATTGTTGTCTATCACATAATGGTGTATGTTTTCATTCCACAGTGTGGGAAGTGACGGAGACAGGATGTTTATGTTACTGTGATCTGTGAAGTGGGACTCTTGTCCTTTGTTCTTTCTCTCTTTGTTGTCTGTTGAGAAAGAGGAAGGAGCTAAGGCAGAATGCTCTGAGTGTATTATATGTAAATAAAGTAGATTAGCCAAAATCCTGTGCTACTGAGTTCTGTTACACGAATCGCCAATGCTCTGCAGGATCCTAAGTGTGCTGATGCTTCTTGATATCAGTCGCTGTGATGTTCGGGCTGAAGAAAGCTTTTGAAGCTCCTGAACGACAGACCAGGAGGATGAGAACTTGCCAGTCGGGCGCGTGTCTCTACCAGGGTGCTACACGATCCTAACACAGTCTCCCTTGGAAGGTTGTGGACTCTTCTTCCTTGGAGGTATTTAAGCAGAGGTTGGATGTCCATCTGTTGTTGATGCTTTAGCTGAGATTCCTGCATTGCAGGGGGTTAGACTAGATGGCCCTCAGGGTCCCTTCCAGCTCTATGATTCTCTGGACCATTAATAATCTAGCTCAGTATTGCCTACACTGACTGGTATCAACTCTCCAAGCCTGCTGGCAGGAGTTCTTCCCAATCATACCTGGACATGCTTGGAATTGAACCTGGGTCCTTCAGCATGTAAAGCAGATGCTCTGCCACAGAGCTAGGGGTTTTCTCCTATGGTTTGTTTGGGTAAAAGGTTGTATAAACTTGCTCTGGTGGTATTCCCATTGGTGCCTAGTTCTACCTTTCTTAAAGCTAGGTCCTAACAATATTCCACTGCTGTTGAATCATACCCAGCAGCAAAGCAAGCATAAAGGCCTAGAGATCAGAAAGTGTGCTATGACTGGAGCAAAACCAATATGGTTTTCTGTGCGTTTTTTCTTCTCTTTGCTTGCATCAATACTCTGAATTTTGTCAACACATTTGCATTTTCAATATCCATTTTTCTTTCTGAGCCTGAGTCACTTCCTATGATTGATTGAATTTACAGATAGGGCAGGTTTTTAAGCCCATCAGCTGCTCCTTACCACTGCCTCCATTCATTCACTAGCACATGCTACATCCTCACACTAAATTGAAAGTGATGAATTTGCACAGACTGCACCGAACAAAGAAGTTTCTTTTTCTTTTTCCTGCCAGGAATGGAAAGACTTTACAGGCAAAGCTCCATGGGTATTTCATTGGCCCGGGATCCTCCTCACTGCAACGCCTTTGGTGCAGCATATATATATATATATATATATATATATATATATATATATATATTTGCTTTCGTAGATTTTCACGGGTACAGGAATGCAGGTTTTGGTGTCCTCGGGTGTCTTCCCGTGTAAAAGTTGGGGTGTCTAGGCGACGTTTCGACGAGGTCTCACTCGTCATCTTCAGGCTGGTGCTTTCGGCTTCTTGTTACTGGAACAGAGCAGGATCTCAGTGTTTGAGTTCCTATAAATACTGTAGAGGGGGTGTGGTGTATAGCCTCCAATGTTCTGGGCAGAGAGGAAGTTCCCAGGCTAGTGTGCCTTTTCTTCTTTTGTTCCTTAATTACTTGAGAGATATCTTGAGTGATTTCTTGAGTGATATCCTGAGTACCACTTAGGTGGGTCATTAGGTGTGGATTAGTTGTTAAAGTCTTTGTGTCTTGACCTCTTGAACTTTGTGAAGAGTTTTCCTGAGAAGATGGCTGTACTGTACTTAGTTGTGCTCTGGCTTGGCTTCGTGTATAGGGGCGAGCTGTGGTTTTGTGGCTTGTGTCAGCCAGATCTGTGTAGGGATTGCAGGGGGGTGCAGCATCCGGAGGTGCCACCATGGATTGGCTACTGGATGGTGTCTGTAATTCATCTGTGGAGAGGGTCTGGGTCTGGGTCTGGTGTGGTTGATTGGTGTTGGCGTTCTGTGTGCCTCTGGATCTGGTGTCAGTTTTTGTGGGGAGGGCTAATTTCCAGATGTCTGGCAAGCGGGATGTGTCGTCACGCTTGTTCATGTTGTGAGGGTGTTTCTCTATCTCACAACATGAACAAGCGTGACGACACATCCCGCTTGCCAGACATCTGGAAATTAGCCCTCCCCACAAAAACTGACACCAGATCCAGAGGCACACAGAACGCCAACACCAATCAACCACACCAGACCCAAACCCAGACCCTCTCCACAGATGAATTACAGACACCATCCAGTAGCCAATCCATGGTGGCACCTCCGGATGCTGCACCCCCCTGCAATCCCTACACAGATCTGGCTGACACAAGCCACAAAACCACAGCTCGCCCCTATACACGAAGCCAAGCCAGAGCACAACTAAGTACAGTACAGCCATCTTCTCAGGAAAACTCTTCACAAAGTTCAAGAGGTCAAGACACAAAGACTTTAACAACTAATCCACACCTAATGACCCACCTAAGTGGTACTCAGGATATCACTCAAGAAATCACTCAAGATATCTCTCAAGTAATTAAGGAACAAAAGAAGAAAAGGCACACTAGCCTGGGAACTTCCTCTCTGCCCAGAACATTGGAGGCTATACACCACACCCCCTCTACAGTATTTATAGGAACTCAAACACTGAGATCCTGCTCTGTTCCAGTAACAAGAAGCCGAAAGCACCAGCCTGAAGATGACGAGTGAGACCTCGTCGAAACGTCGCCTAGACACCCCAACTTTTACACGGGAAGACACCCGAGGACACCAAAACCTGCATATATATATATATATATATATATATATATATATATATATATATCTCGATTTAGCTAGAAGTGAGATTTAAATAGAAATCCCACACAGCATAATATACTGCTAGATTATCCGCTAGTGCTCCACCAGCCAAGTCCTTTTACTCACAGGTAAGGTCTGCTTAACAATGTCATAGACTCATACAACTGTAGAATTGAAAGGGACCCCAAGTGTCATCTAGTCCAACCAATAATAATAATAATAATAATAATAATAATAATAATGTTATTATTTACAGTATACTTCCAGCCACTCTGGTGCCTCACAGCATATATCAGAACATACTAAAACATCAAACATTAAAAACTTCCTGATGTCTTCTAAAAGTCAGATAGTTGTTTATAACCTTGACACTACCGAGAAGGCCCTTTGCCTGCTTCCCTGTAACCTCACTTCTTGTAGAAGGCCCTTGGAGCTGGACCTCAGTGTCTGGGCTAAATGATGGGGGAGGAGACGCTCCTTCAGGTACACGGGGCTGAGGCAATTTAGGGCTTTGAAGGTCAGCACCAACACTTGGAATTGTGCTCAGAAACGTACTGAGAGCCAATGTAGGTCTTTCAAGACCAGTGTTATATGGTTCCAGCGGCCACTCCCAGTTACCAGTCTAGCTGCCGCATTCTGGATTAGTTGTAGTCTCTGGGTCACCTTCAAAGGTAGTCCCACGTAGAGTGCATTGCAGTAGTCCAAGCGGGAGATAACCAGAGCATGCGCCACTCTAGTGAGACAGTCTGCAGGCAGGTAGGGTCTCAGCTGGCATACCAGATGGAGCCCTGGACACAGAATTGACCTGTGCCTCTATGGACAGCTGTGAGTCCAAAATGATTCCCAGGCTGTGCCCCTGGTCCTTCAGGGGCACAGTTACCCCATTCAGGACCAGGGAGTCCCCCACACCTGCCTGCCCCTGTCTCCCCAAAACAGTACTTCTGCCTTGTCAGGATTCAGCCTCAATCTGTTAGCCACTGTCCATTCTCCAACCACCTCCAGACACTCACACAGGTCCTTCACTGCCTTCACTGGTTCCTGCAATGCAGGAATCTCCTTTTCAGATACTAACTGAAAGTATGCTATCAGTCCTATGTATTCCTGTTGATCTGAGTTGTGTGAGCCAGTGTGGTATAGTGGTTAAGAGTGGTGGACTCGTAATCTGGTGAACCGGGTTCGATTCCCCGCTCCTCCACATGCAGCTGCTGGGTGACCTTGGGCCAGTCACACTTCTTTGAAGTCTCTCAGCCCCACTCACCTCACAGAGTGTTTGTTATGGGGGAGGAAGGGAAAGGAGAATGTTAGCCGCTTTGAGACTCCTTTGGGTAGTGATAAAACGGGATATCAAATCCAAACTCTTTTCTCTCTCTCTCTCTTTTGAGTTGAAGGAATAGTTTTGAATAATGGTTCCAGTGTTAGTTTCAGAGTTGGGGGTGAGGAGGGTTTAATGACTGATTTTCCTTCATTGTTTCTTTTTAATGATGAAATAGTGCTAGTTCTTTATTTTTTTAAAAAAAGTGAAAGGAAATATTCATTAATTAAAGGTTCTCTCCCCGATTCTGGGAAGAGAAACTTTCAATGGAGCCATTCAGAGACACAGTTTAAGTCATCTGTAACAAGCTCTCCAAGCCAGATCAACAGATGGCAACCAACAGGCTGGAATTTATAAGCAGAGGCGTTCGTTTTTAAAGTACATGACCCCTGGGAAGCCTTTATAGCACTTTTGGTGACCTCATGGGACAACCTGTTGCTGCCACAGTGAGAACAGGGTGCTGGAATAGAGGGAGTTTTGGCCTTTTCCAGCAGGCCTCTTCTTATGTTCTTATGATTTAGCTTAGCTTGGACAGATGGCTACTTTGATGGATACAGCCCCAATTCTTGAAACCATGCTAACCAACACAATATTTTCAGTTTCCCTGAACGGTTCATCCATGGCTGCCTCACTGCCACAACTGCTGAGTTTCCTGTCACTTGGCTGTGTTCTAGTGAGCCCAGATTTTGCAAGGAGTTCATGAACATGAAGGATGAACTACCTGCCAGTCCTCCAAGGTTCTTTTGTGTGTGTGGCATGTTTAGAATAGACACACCAAAGAGATGATGAGCCGGCAGGGAGTGAGGTTGGGGCGGACAAAAAACCTTCATAGCTGCGGAAGACAACGGCTAATAAGCTATTCATAGTTCCAGTTACAGATAGGTAGCCGTGTTGGTCTGCCATGGTCAAAACAAAATAAAAAAATTTCTTTCAGTAGCACCTTAAAGACCAACTGAGTTAGTTCTAGGTATGAGCTTTCGTGTGCATGCACACTTCAGTGTATCTGAAGAAGTGTGCATGCACACGAAAGCTCATACCTAGAACTAACTCAGTTGGTCTTTAAGGTGCTACTGGAAGAAATTTTTTTTTTTTTTATTTTGTTTTAAGCTATTCATAATCTTTCAGTCTCGGTGACCAAGATTTTCTTTAACAGGAGACAAGTTCATTACCCCTTTCATCTTGCCATCTGCTCTGTCTTGGGGTGCTTCAGTTAAATAATGCAAGATAATATATGCTATCATTTACTGAAAATGGAGGTATTAAAGACATTGTAGGGAGAAGAATGAAAAGCCCTGCTTGGGAGGCCTCTGAAATGGAAGTGAATGAAACAAACTGAGATGCAAAGCCAAGGAAGATTGAATGTCCTCAAATGAGGCTTATCCGAACAAGCAGCTATTATGGTGATGGGAGAAGCGGGTATGAATGAGCATTGTAAGATAGAGTGGTCTCCTGTGTTGAAATAAGTCCTATGTGGTTCTTCAAAAGCACGACTACTTAATATGAGGGGGGACAAGCACAGTAGCTCTGCCCTGCCCCCTGCCTGCTGCTGTTCTGATCATCTTCCAACTTGTGGAAGGCAACTTTCAGGATGATCAAAGCAATTTAGAAGGTAAGTAGAATGTAGATAGACCTGGATCTAGCACATTTGTCCCTCTGAGTCTTTTTGCATGCTAAATACATGCTTTTGAACAGCTGCAAAGGGCTAGGGTAATTATTAATTATTGAAAAATGAGTACGAAACTAGGACTGCAGTGCTAGACACATAAAAAATACCTCTTGCAGCTAATCCATGGCTTAGTTAAAACGTAGTCTCTATTTCTTCACCGAATATTTATTAGCTAGTAGTTTTCTTATGAAGCAAATATGATCTCAGGAGGAGGGTACTGAAAAAGCTGAGGGAACAACAAAAGGACAAGTAAGTGCAAGAAATATAAACAAATGGTGTCTTAAACAGATTATAATTGACTTTTCAAATAATTCTGTTGCGTGTCATTGATGATGGAGGGTTCCTTGCAATAGTAAGTCAATATAATGACCCCAAAAAATCAACAGTACTAAACATTGTTGGAATAGAAGCTATTCATGTTTTAAATTAATCTAAGCTTCTGTAGGAAAAGTTAAGAACCAATAATTGCTAAGTGTGAGGCATATTGTTTGCTGGGATATAATGTAGCAGAACAGTTTTTTGCTGAAGATATGGAAATGGTGGGTGTTTTTGGATTATTCTTAAACAGAGACTGGTAAAAATAAGACATGCAATTATACAGATCTGACTGAATCCATTATAACAGATCAAATAGTCTTTTGGATGAAGGACAATCATATTAAGATGCGATTAGAGGAACCTCAGTTGACTCTGAAAAGAACTCTTGTCAATTTGCCATGGAACTGAAATGAATTAATAAAGATTTCACATACGTGAAGGGAAAAGAGATCGACATTTTCTGTAGATTAACAAGAATAAGGAAAAAATCCGTGAAGAAATTTCAAGTGTCAAATAGTGAGAAATTATTTTGAAGATATAAAAAGTCATGTTTGCAGTATATGTGGAAGAAATGATAGTCCACAGATGCCTTTAAAGGTGATCATTTATGTATTTAAGGTGAAAATGCCAGCAAAACCCCATAATTGTGTAGTTTTTCATAAGGTGCACGCGAGCTTATCTTTCTGTGGACATTTCAGGGCAGGAGTGGTGTCCAGGGCTGTGAGGGCAGTTTTCTCTCTTCTTCTGATACTTCCTCTGGATCCATGACCTCATCTTCCAAAGAAAATGGTTATGAAGACAACAGATTACGGTATCTTTTTGCCTTTGCTCCCCTCAGAGGGAGGTGAGACCTTTGGGCTGATCCGACCTATCCTATGGAGAAGAATGAGAATGCCCCCCATTCTCCTTGTCAATATCACTTCCACTGCAGTGGTGGTTTGTGGGGCAAATGGTGGGGCCCCGATCAACCTTAACATGCCTTCGGTCAGCCTCTTTCTGCCTGCCTTCATACTTATAGCTGGCCCAAGGATCGCACCTTCACTCTTAGTCTCAGTGTTGCCCTTGTAGATCTCGGGGGACAAAACTCGTATTAGATGGCTCTGGTTGCCACTGGCTCCGGCTTCACTTGCTGTTGGCTTCCCTACCTCCCAGTCCCAATTGGTACCCCTGAGGTCCAGCTCCAAGGGCCTTCTGGCAGTTACCTCACTGTGAGAAGTGAAGTTACAGGGAACCAAGCAGAGGGCCTTCTTGGTGGTGGCACCCATCCCATCAGATGTCAAGGAAACAATCTGACTTTGAGAAGACATCTGAAGGCAGCCCTGTTTAGGGAAGTTTTTAATGTCTGATGTTTTATCATGTTTTAATATTCTGTTGGGAACCACCCAGAGTGGCTGGGGAGACCCACCCAGATGGGCGGGGTATAAATAATAATTGATTATTATTATTATAGTCTGTGAAGGAGAGTCACATTCAAGAGATCAACACTTCATTTTGATTTCACATCTGTAAGCTGACTTCATACAGGCCAGTCCTATGTGGATGAGGGAGGGGGGAGTAATTTAGCACAAAGGTACCATCAAAAATAGCCCCAGGATCCTTTGCATGGGATGTTGTTGAATCCAAGGATCCTTTGCATGGGATGTTGTTGAATCCAAGCAGTTGGGTTGTTAGCACCATTAGACTCACAGGAGTGACTATTGCAGCTGAATCTGCCAGAACAGCAATATGCCATAGACATATCAAGATTTGTGCCTTGGCACCAGTGCAGTAATAAAAAGGAAAAGTGGCACTCCTTGGTGAATAATGAACTATTAGACGTAGCTGATGAGCTGGGCTCCCAGATACGAAACAATGGGCTGACATGACATGTTTACTGCAGCGAGCACAGGAGCAATACAGAAAGCTATTGTGAAGTGCAATCAGTAATGAATGATTAATCATTGGCTTCTCAATGAGCCAAGTTCATCATGCAGTGGTGAGAACATGAATGGCACAATTATTAAAAAATTCATATGCTCCTGCCTTCAGAACTTATAAATACTCCATAGTGTCTTTCTGTTACCAAGCCCCAGACACTCTGCTTACACACATCTTTATATTGTTAATTGCCAGGGAAATGGGGGGCAGCGTAGGTTCTTTTCAAAGTGCTTGTGATGGGATTTATTTAATTTAAATTTTTTTTTACCCATAGGTCTTATGGGGACCTATCTGTTGAGGAATAAATCATCTATATATGAATGCACGAGAATAAATCAAATACACACGAAGCAACATTCTGGCTCCGTGATAATTGGTCTGCTGGAAAAGTCACAGGAATAGGAGGAATTAAAATGAAGACCAGCTCTGATGTAGCACAAAAACATTATAATCAATGCCAGCGCCAATCTGTTAGTGCAGGGGTGGCCAAATACACTGGCAAGGAAGAGCATTCTACACATTTGCCCTGGCCTTTGACTATCTACCTATCATCTATCTACAGTATCTATCATCTATCAATCTATCTGACATACCCTCTTAGTCTTCTGATTGTAAATTGTTTTAATGGATTTTAATACAGTCCTTTAAAAAATGGTTTAAACCCACCCTGGGACCTTACAAGGAACAGAGGGTTAGAAATCTGGAGGAGGGCAAATGTTGTCCCTATTTTCAAAAAGGGGGAAAGAGAGGACCCAAATAATTACCGCCCAGTCAGTCTGACATCAATACCAGGGAAGATTCTGGAGCAGATCATTAAGCAAACAGTCTGTGAGCACCTAGAAAGGAATACTGTGATCACCAATAGTAAGCATGGATTTCTGAAAAATAAGTCATGTCAGACTAACCTGATCTCGTTTTTTGACAGAATTACAAGCCTGGTAGATGAAGGGAATGCAGTGGATGTAGCCTACCTTGATTTCAGCAAGGCATTTGACAAGGTGCCCCATGATATTCTTGTAAAGAAGCTGGTAAAATGCGAACTTGACTATGCTACCACTCAGTGGATTTGTAACTGGCTGACTGACCGAACCCAAAGGGTACTCATCAATGGTTCCTCTTCATCCTGGAGAAGAGTGACTAGTGGGGTGCCACAGCGTTCTGTCTTGGGCCCGGTCTTATTCAACATCTTTATCAACGACTTGGATGATGGACTCAAGGGCATCCTGATCAAATTTGCAGATGACACCAAACTGGAAGGGGTGGCTAACACTCCAGAGGACAGGATCACACTTCAAAATGACCTTGACAGATTAGAGAACTGGGCCAAAACAAACAAGATGAATTTTAACAGGGAGAAATGTAAAGTATTGCACTTGGGCAAAAAAATAAATAAAAAAAAATGAGAGGCACAAATACAAGATGGGTGACACCTGGCTTGAGAGCAGTACATGTGAAAAGGATCTAGGAGTCTTGGTTGACCACAAACTTGACATGAGCCAACAGTGTGACGCGGCAGCTAAAAAAGCCAATGCAATTCTGGGCTGCATCAATAGGAGTATAGCATCTAGATCAAGGGAAGTAATAGTGCCACTGTATTTTGCTCTGGTCAGACCTCACCTGGAGTACTGTGTCCAGTTCTGGGCACCACAGTTCAAGAAGGACACTGACAAACTGGAACGTGTCCAGAGGACGGCAACCAAAATAGTCAAAGGCCTGGAAACGATGCCTTATGAAGAATGGCTAAGGGAGCTGGGCATGTTTAGCCTGGAGAAGAGGAGGTTAAGGGGTGATATGATTGCCATGTTCAAATATATAAAAGGATGTCACATAGAGGAGGGAGAAAGGTTGTTTTCTGCTGCTCCAGAGAAGCGGACACGGAGCAATGGTTCCAAACTACAAGAAAGAAGATTCCACCTAAACATTAGGAAGAACTTCCTGACAGTAAGAGCTGTTCAACAGTGGAATTTGCTGCCAAGGAGTGTGGTGGAGTCTCCTTCTTTGGAGGTCTTTAAGCAGAGGCTTGACAACCATATGTCAGGAGTGCTCTGATGGTGTTTCCTGCTTGGCAGGGGGTTGGACTCAATGGCCCTTGTGGTCTCTTCCAACTCTATGATTCTATGATTCTATGAATCTAATCTAACAATAACAACAGCAGCAATTGTTCCTTAAAACAGGGATGGGGACCCTGTGGTCCTTCAGATGTTGTTGAACTACAACTCCCATCATCCCTTGCCACTGCCAACATCACCTGGAGGTCATTGGCTTAGAAAGGTCTGTATCCTGCATTGATGGGATTCACATGTGTTTCTGGTGAGCTAATGTATCTCCTTGCCTTGAAAGAAAGCCCAATGCCAGCTAATAACAACTCCACTTCACAGGCACAATGTATTTATGTGTGCTAGGGAGCACAGTACTTCAATGACAGCCATTTTTGGACCACGTTGGCACTGTACCACACCTGGCCCTGTCATTAGGCAGAGTGAGGCAGCCACCTCAGGCAGTGAGGAGTGGCCCTGCAGTTTTGGAGGACAGAGATGTGGGCCATGGGGCATATCCTGCATCTCTTAAACTGGCTGGATGCCCTCGGGCGTCATTGCAATGTCAAACTAGGATTCAGCTGCCAGTTTGGTCAACTTCTATATAAGGAAGTGTCTGAAAAGGTGCTGTCTTGTCTTCTACCTCAGCCAGCAAAATGTATTGGGCCTGCCGTGGCAGATGTAGCGAAATAGCTAGGAAGAATCTCAGGCTGCATGTACACTTACTCAAAAGTACACTCCACTGAAATTAGGAGTAAAGTTACACCAGATTGCACTGCTAGACATGTCAGGACATGGGTAGGCAAACTAAGGCCCGGGGGCCAGATCCGGCCCAATTGCCTTCTAAATCCGGCCTGCGGACAGTCTGGGAATCAGATTGTTTTTACATGAGTAGAATGTGTGCTTTTATTTAAAATACATCTCTGGGTTATTTGTGGGGCATAGGAATTTGTTCATTTTTTTTTTCAAAATATAGTCTGGCCCCTCACAAGGTCTGAGGGACAGTGGACCGGCCCCCTGCTGAAAAAGTTTGCTAACCCCTGTGTTAGGATCTCCAAAAATTCACTTGCATTTCCGGTGCCTGCTTGATGCTCACCAAGGATGGGGAACCGGACCCAGCTGGTGCACCGCTGCAGGCAAAGTTTGACTGGTGGGCAGGGCAACCCACCTGTCCATCACCTGATGTCACAATGTGCTGTGCATAGTGCTTTGAAGCTCCAATGATCAGCTGATAGTTGGGGCTTCAGAGTGCTGCACACCACTCTCTACCACCTCTGATCTGACTGCTGTGTACAACATTTTGTAAGACAACTGGGATGGTATTCAGCTCATTTGCCATGGCCAGAAATCTGGACTTCTCACAGCACCCCACAAACTTTCTCTCAAATGAAGTGCATGCTACCTTGCAGGCAGAGAAAACAAGCAGCCGGCATGAGTAATGCAGTTATATGCACTGACCCTGACTTGGAGATGAAAAAGACCCAGACTTGTAATGGGTTGCAGTTTGGAGTGGCACTTTATGACTTCAGCTGTGACAAACTAGTGAATGATCCGAAGCAAAAGAGCCTAACTTCTTATAAACTGTGCATGTGCTCTGTAGCCAGAGGCTGACAGGCTCGGGCATCTTATGACCCTTTCTCTGTCCTATAAAGAAGATGAATGCATAGCTTGTCACAATAGAATTGACCATTCCGTCCTCCTTTGGCAGGGAGCAAGTGAGCCACAGGCAGTAAATGTTCTTGATTCCTTTTCTGTGTTCACTCCGGCCGGAGAGACAACAACATCCTGGTTGTGGCAACATCCTTGCAGTATACATTAAATACAGAAGCACGTGTCTCTAAAGGAATAATGCTGCTTTGGTTCATGTGCTCAGGTAAAAGGATTTATTATAAATATTATGGCTTCATGCAAGCAGACTTAGAGAGATTCCCAGAGGAATAAGACACATGAAGAAAAGGAGATATCGGAAGGGAATTATACATAGGGAACCTTTGGCCCTCCAGATGTTTGCTGAACTACAAATCCCATAATCCCTGGCCATTGGCCATGCCTGTTGGGGCTGCTGGAAGTGGTAGTTCTGGAGGGCCAGGTTCCCAATACAGAATGTAAGCCTCTTTGTCATTCCCATTTACTCTGGGGGATGCTTCTAATTCAAGGTCAAGACAAATCAGACTCCTTTTGCATGATTTGACATACCTTTCTTGAACATATATCACAAATATTAAGGAGACTCCAGCACAGGTGTAAACAGACAGCTCGGGTCCAACATTTCCCATGCTTAAGCAGGCCCCATATAACAGGAACAGGGGCAGACTTGGGTCTTTTCTTTCAAATTTCAGTGGTGCCCTGTGCAAGGCCAAAATTCGACACTCCACCTCTCGCCTTCCATTCTGCTCAATTTACTGTGGCGTAGTTGCAATGCCCTGCCATTTGCTGGAAACATTAGGAGAGAAGTTTGCTCTTGTGCATGAATCCTGCTTGCTGGTTTCCCACAGGCATCTGGTTGGCCACAGTGAGAACAGAATGCTGGACTAGATAGGGCATTGGCCCAGTCCAGAAGGCTCTTATAATGTTCTTATGTCCTTCTTCTACTGCATCAGCAACTAACCTCTCTGGTCTGGCCACCATTACATACGCTCCAACATTTCTCCAATGAAAATTGGGATGTCCCATTCCATAATCATAATTTTACTATTTATACCCCACACATCTTATTGGGTTGGCCCAGCACTCTGGGCAGCTTCCAACATATATAAAAGCATAATAAAATATTAAACATTAAAAAAAACCTTTCCTATACAGGATTGCCTTCAAATGGCATGGAGGTTGGATAAATCCATACCCTCCAACATTTCTCCAATGAAAATAGGGACACCCAAAGGAAAAGTGGGACATTCTGAGATCAAATAAGAAACCAGTATGGCTTCCCTAAATCAGGGATGTCCATGAAAAATAGGAACACTTGGAGGGTCTGCCAGTGTGGTGTAGTGGTTAGGAGTGGTAGATTTGTAATCTGGGGAACCGAGTTCGTGTCTCCGCTCCTCCACATGCAGCTGCTGGGTGACCTTGGGCCAGTCACACTTCTCTGAAGTCTCTCAGCCCCACTCACCTCACAGAGTGTTTGTTGTGGGGGAGGAAGGGAAAGGAGAATGTTAGCCGCTTTGAGACTCCTCAGGGTAGTGATAAAGCGGGATATCAAATCCAAACTCTTCTATTCTTACTGCCACCATATCCCCATTTAAATAAACAAATCATCCCTTGACTACAAGGGGACCTTCTGCAATGGCATAGAATCATGCCGTTTGTGGCTTAAGTTGAAGCCAGAGGGGAGAATCAGGGGGAATCAAGAGCCCACCTTCTGCATGATCTCTGCTTGAGCAATAGGCTCTTGGGATTCCCACCGTTGTTGGGAGAAGCAGCATTCACCAAACGTCTTCCTTCTGTGCAGCTACTTAAGGCCAAGAATTCTTGCCTGGATGGAATCTGGGAGCCTGAGAGTGCATGTTACTCTGTCACAGCTAATATAGTTCCATTTCAGGCCTTGTTTAGGCTATTCCCCCCCCACCCCACCCCCTGGTAAAGCAACATAGAAGACAGACTGATGCAACTAAATTGTCAGCTTGGCCGAGGGGAAGTTGTACGGGCTAATGTCTCCCTTGCAACTTGAGCATGCTGCTCGACACAGGTGTATCGCTCCTCTTGAAATGGCTTTTTAATGTCTTTCCTGCAAAACAGAGACTAATAACAATCTCATTCCAAGTTGCCCATCTCACCGACACAGTTGAAAATCAAAATGCTATTAAAGTCAATTCAGCTCTGAACGACAATGGATGGTATAGGCTTCTTGTTTGCAGCAATAATCAGTCAGTGGACTATGGCAAGGGCAGAGGCTGTCTGGATCTTCAAGCTCTAAGGGCAGCATGTGCAGGTGAGGGGGAAGGGGGACAAGGAAAGCAAAATGTCATTTGACACAGAATCACCCGGTCTGCTGATGGGCAAACTCCACCAAGGCTGAGTTGGATCAGGCCCAGCCAAACTGAAGAATGCTTGGGGAAAGGAGTTCCCATCTCCTGACAGTGCTAAATTGACCCATAATCTGTGAGCTCCCCATCGCCTCTCAAGTGAGCCCCTCCAGTCCTCTTACTTGCAGTTTTGCTGATAGAACCAACACACACGTCAGTCTATTTCTGCTGCAGGTCAATTTTGTATATGAAATGCCCACACACGTTTTGTGTTGCGCTCCTTTTTGCATCAATCAGTGATGATGATGATTTTTTAAGTATGCATGCTTTTTTAGAAGTTAAAATAGCATTTTATCTCAGCGTTCACATTTATTTATCCTAGAATGAACATTTTAATGCATTTGGGTATCATGCTTAAGCTTAGAACTGCCTTGCAAGGAACTGTGAGATTCGAAACACGATCTGATCTGTGCATTCATCTGGGAAGCGCCTAGCCGTGATGGCTATGCTCTGCCTCCACAATTGGAGGCAGAAATGGTGCTGAATACCAGTTGCTGGGAACCACAACAGGGGAGACTGCTCCTGTGTTTGCAGGCTTCCCACAGGCATCTGTTTGGCCACTGTAAGAATAGGATGCGAGATGGACTGTTGGCCTGATACAGCAGTCTCTTCACATGTTCAGATTGGTTGCATGCTGAACATCCCATCCCTGGCTGGCAATCTCTCTCTTTCTCTTTGGTGGTGACATGGGACACAATGCCTGAAAAGGACTTGTGAAGCCATGCCTTCTGTACAGGGCTGTCCTAAGCATATGTGGCACCGGGGTGCAAAGATCCACCCAGCGCCCCCCCCGGTTGCCCAGTCCCAGGTGTGCAGGAGGGTGGAGTCAGCCGGCCACCTCAGCGTCTCGCTGGCTCAGTCGCCCCTGAACTTGCCTGCAGAAGAGCCTGCTGCGGCGCTGCGGCCGACAGGCAGGCGGGCTCTTCCCCGGACTCAACACTCGGGCCCCAGACTCTCAGTCTGGCGCCCCTGAGAGCCCGGTGCCCTGCACCCCTAGTGCCTATGGGTAAGACGGCCCTGCTTCTGTACTCACTGAAATTCTGGTCTTAACCTTTCCTGATCACCAGTACCAATTTCAGCTCCTAATCTTAAACACCCAGCCTGAATGACACATTTTCCTCTTTAAGAGGAACACCTTTGATGTATATATGCACAATTGGTACTCTCTCTAGGCTTGCTCACATGCTGCAGTGAACATATGTACAGTGGTACCTAAGCTTAAAAACTTAATTCGTTCTGGAGGTCCGTTCTTAACCTGAAACTGTTCTTAACCTGAGGTACCACTTTAGCTAATGGGGCCTCCCACCGCTGCTGCACTGCCGCCATGCAATTTCTTTTCTAATCCTGAAGCAAAGTTCTTAACCCAAAGTACTATTTCAGGGTTAGCAGAGTCTGTAACCTGAAGCGTCTGTAACCTGAGGTACCACTGTACAAGCTGTCTCTACACATGCACATGAGATTGTGTGGACTTTTTTTTCAGCCAGAACTCACTGGAACTCAGTTCCAGCACCTCTCAGGTGGGCACCATTGCCATTATAAGAGAATGAGGGAGGCATTCATGGTGAGTTCCGGTAAGTCTTTTTCTAGAAAAATAGCCCTGTGAAAGAGTGTACACTTTTTGATATGTACAGTTCAACTAGCTGTGTACACACATTGTACCCTCATTGAATATAATGTGTGAGTACCAATTTTCTCTCTTACACATGCTCCCCTCTCCCTCCTCTCTCCAAAAGCTTTAAGTGCTGTGAATTTCATCACAAGTACAGGGCTCCTCTTCTGAGTAAAACAATTCAAATTTATAAAATAATGAGTGCACATTATCAAACATCAGCTCAGTATGCATAGATATGAACATTAAAGTTCTACCCCTGCTAGAATAACATTTGCAATTAGCCATATAAATATTCTATTTTTAGCAAATTATTACTAGATCAAACACTCAATATTGAACTTGAAAACCAAACATTATAGACATTCAAATTATAATTAAAAAAACTGATTTACAGCTTGTACTTCAAAATGTACCTTCATGCAATTTCCAGAGCTTTTCTCTAGAAATCTGAATAGACAACCAGATCTGCACATCTTCAAGGCTGATAAAGAAGCAGTAGCCAACAGGTGGCAGCATGAGAGCAAAATGCCTTTCACCCACTCAAAAGAAAAAGGCTTTGCTGGCCAAGTCTTTTCTTACTGGCATTGTTTTCAGTGCTCTGACATTTCCTTTTAAAAAAGGCACACGGGATTATGCATTGGGGTGGATGGATATGTCAACTTTTGTTTCCCACTAAAGTTCTCCACATTGGAGGTGCTTTCTTTAGTCTTCATGAAAATTCATCAGTGCCTCAGTGCAAATTTTGCCTAATATGCAAATTTCTATGTGCTATTTTTGGGGGGCAAGGCAATTTCCCTTAATATAGCACATTTTATTTTCACTAAAATAATTTTAATGCACACTTTATATGCAGCTTTGTACGCCGGACAAGAGCATTGCAAAATTCAGCCGTGTGAATATTGAAGGAGGGTTGTGTTTTGGTTCTCGTATTGTTTCAGCATTTGCAAAGTAGGGAAGTTCACTTTTAAATGTGGACGGAATCTACTTCCTTCCTGCCCCTAATTCTGTGCAAACCTTAGAGCAAGTTTGTGACATCACAAGCTTCTGCTGATTGGTTGCGCTCCCAGAGATGACCTATCTACACCCCTTTCAGAGCTTGCGACTTCTTAAGATACTGTGGGAGGCCTGCTAGCTAATATCTGAACTCACCTGCTGGAAAGTAGAATAACGCAACTGCAAAGTTGGAAGGGACCATGAGGGTCATCTAGTACAACCTTCTGCAATGCAGAAATCTTTTGCCCAATGTGGGGGTTGATTCCACAAGCCCTGTTTAACCAGAAATAAAATGCAAACCATGTGTAACCTGAAATGAAGCAGTGAAACAATTTTACTGCAGTTTAGCAGTGGGGCCAAAGAAACGTGTACATCAGGGGTCAACAAACTTCTTCAGCAGCAGGCCGGTCCACTGTCCCTCAGAGCTTGTGGGGGGCTGGACTATATTTTTGTGGGGGAAACATGAACAAATTCCTATGCCCCACAAATAACCCAGAGATGCATTTTAAATAAAAGGACACATTCTACTCATGTAAAAACATGCTGATTCCTTGACTGTCTGTGGGCCGGATTTAGAAGGCGATTGGGCCAGATCCAGCCCCCGGGCCTTAGTTTGTCTACCCATGGTGTACATCATATTCAGCAGTGCCTCTTTTGTACCACTTTCAGCCCCCTTAAATACTATTGTCTGTCTCCATCTAGCTCCAGTCCTTAAAGTTTAAAGGCTTATCTAAACACATCAAAATCAAAGATCAGGTTCAAATATGCAATGATTATATTTCTTCCTTGTAGCTGCCATTTGACAATATGATCTTGACTACTTGACCTTTTCCTTTTTTATATTTGGAGAAAAAGTTACTAGCTACCAGCTACTATAGCAGTATAATTTTAAAAAATAAAAAATAAAAAACTCTTTCTGAAACAAGAAGTCCAGTACAGACTGTAGATGATGCCAGCCACAAACTATGACCTTGCTAAGATGACAGCTCCCCTCCCTCCTCTGCTTGCAGTGGCATTAATGTCATCTTTATCAGCAGTGTCGACCCAGAAACTTAAGCAAAATAACTGTGTTTGCAAAGGCAATAAGGCTCTTCTCTGCTTGGCTCTAGAAAACTTGTTTACGTATGTTGGGGGCCAGGTGGTATTGCAGAGATCTGAATTCCAGGTATTTCAAATAACCCCACTCACATCCTTCTGCTGCTACATCAAGCCTCTCAGATGAAGACTCCACTTGTTCAAGAGAAAGGATTTGCTTTTGTGTGTTTGTGTGAGTGTATGCATGATGGAAACCGAAGACGCCTCAAGCATGCCCAAAGCTGCTCACTGGATGCTCTCATTTACTGAAATTGAGCCAGGGCCCAATCTCTTTTGTCTTTTGCTTCGAGGAAGACGGATGCTGTTAGACACGCACAGACAATCGCGTTCTGCACAGCGTTCCTCCTTCCCGGTATCATGCCCCTGAGGCCCTTCTGAACTAATTCAAAAGGCATTTAATCCCCACAGCATTAGCAGGCCGGCCTAGTGGTGTTGGTTCAGTTCCTCTTGTTCAAGGTACTCTGTGTGGGTCTGGCACTTCATACATTATTCCTTTGCTAGCATTGTTGTCGGCCTGTTGTTTATTTATTTCAAACCTCTTCATAATCCCACCTTCATAGGATTTGCTGAAGACATCATAGATCATTTATAACCCATAGATGGTGACTATGGACTAATGCAATCTTTTCCTAACAGGTGGGCTCCCAATTTCTCTCCTGGTAAGCATTTCCTAAAAAGATTCTCTGCTCTGGCAAACTGAACCTAGCCTGAAAAAGAAAAAGAAAACACCCCAGGCAATTTGATCATTCGGAGAGGGGTGCATTCTGACAAGGATCCCTCCTGTAACCCCAGCTAAAGAAATAGTTTAAAAAGTAAAGGAAAGCAAAGAGCTTTAGATTTCATTTCCTAAAGCCCAGAGGTTGCCAAATCTTATAGAATCTTGTGAACTAGCCTTAGCATAATAACTGTGCTGTAGAAGGCATGGGAAGATTTTTTTTATGAGCAATGCCAAAGAATTGCTTTTTTGAAATTGGTAAAGCCAACTTTCATTATATATAAAGAAGTTAATTTGGGGAAAGGAGTCAGAGGATGAAAAAGGGAAGGCAAGACAACAACAGCCCATGCACAGACCTTTAAATGAAATCGAAAGCTAACCTCTAAGCTAACTTAGAAAGTTACATTTCAACTGCATAACTAGAATCTTGGGTTTCAGAGCATATACAGAGTTTCCTGTGGAAAAGATGATCTTAGAGAGCATCAGTTCCATCACGATCGCCTCTGGTCACCTCGTCACACACACACACACACACACACACACACACACACACACACACCCCTTCATGCATCTGATGAAGAGAACTTAGGTTCATAAAACCTTGTGCCTTCTTTAGTGTCTTGTTAAGATCTGTTTCTTTGATCGGGGCATGTCAAGTGCGTTAACTAGTTGGCTTTATGTCTGCTTTGTGGTGTTTAGCTTGGTTCTGCTTGATGAAGATTTTTTTTTAAAAAAATGGCTTTATCATTGTGTATTACAGTTTATTTATTTATTGATGTATGAGTTGTACCCCACCATTGTATCTGTATAGATGACGAGTGTGTTAGTAATACAGTGGTATCTCGGGTTACAGACACTTCAGGTTACACGTTTTTGGGTTGCGCACCGCACCGGGCCCAGAAGTACCGGAATGGGTTACTTCTGGGTTTCTGCGCTCGTGCTTGTGCAGAAGCGCCAAATCGCAACCTGCACGTGCTCAGACGTGGTGCTGCGGGTTGCGAACGTGCCTCCCACATGGATCATGTTCGCAACCCGAGGTTCCACTGTACTGAAAATAAATTAAATGAATATGCTAGTCTTTTTAGGTGCTATAAGATGCTTTGTTCTTTTTGCTGTGACAGAGTGCAGCAAACTTGCCACAGGTGTACCTTGAGGTGTCCTGGCTAATCTGGGAGAGGCTTACATCTATTCCAGACCTATTTCAGCTCATGTGACCTGCCAACCTGGTGGTTCCTTACGCTAACTAAAAGCATGGTGCAAGTCAAACTCTATTTTAATGGCCCATTACCCCTCTGCCAGGTTTAGTCTGGCTTAGCTGGTAACAGCCCAGCTCCTGAATGGAGTGTGGAATGGGGGTATCTTCTTCTTCTTCTTCTTCTTCTTCTTCTTCTTCTTCTTCTTCTTCTTCTTCTTCTTCATTGAATTTATATACCGCCCTATACAACAAAATACCTAATAAAAATAAAACCAACAATCCAATAGCACCCCCCCATCACATTTTAAAAGAGCATAGGATGTAGATCAGATCAACCAAAGGCCTGGGTAAAAAGGAACGTTTTTGTCTGGCTCCTAAAGGTGTATAATGAAGGTGCCAGGTGAACTTCCCTGGGGAGAGAATTCCAGTTTCCATGAATCTGGTGTAAGTTCCAGTGGTTTCCTGTATTTGGAATTGCTGGGCAAAATGACTACCTCTTTGCAGATTTTGTATTGTGATCTATGCAAAATAAACAAATACATAAATAATCCTTGGACATAGAAAACTTTATATCAGCTGAAAGGCTAGGCTAGAACTCTTCTCCCTAGGATGGTAGCTTTCTGTACACTGGCTTGATTATGATTCGTCAGTACTTGGCCAAAGAGAAATGAGGTTTAGTCTCTTCCTTTGGAGCAGTTTTTGTGATGGATTGAATGAAGCTTCTTAGGCTGTAAACCTATACAAAGTTACCTGAGAGCAAGTCCCATTGATCTCAATTCAAATTAGCTCTAAGTAGACATGATCTGTGTATAGGATTACAGTGCGATCGTGATCTTTTTAAATTTTTTTTTTTTATTACATTTATAAAGCGTCCTTCATCTCAGGATCACAGGGAATTTTACAATACAGTACATTAACGGGTTCATAAAATGAAATTTTAAAGTTTGGATTTGAATTCTAAAAACATGACCCAAATTTTGAACTTGTTAAATTGTGGGTTTGTTCTGGTATGAAAAAGTCTCCAAGTTACCCCTAAGTCAATGGTCTTCAGTTCACAATTAATATTGAAGAGCACCTGTACAGAGTGCTGGTTGTGAAAAGGTTCTCTCCTTCCAGCCATCTGCTGAGGGAGTCAAAGTAATATAGAAGCATTAGAGTCTGCTTCTCAGACCATCCAAGCTTGCTACCGATCTCATTTGGTTCCTGCTAGATGACTTGTCACTACCTGCCTTCACAGCTGGGATTTAGACCCAAATCAATTTGTTGCCCCAAATGCCTGATGACTCACATCACTTATTTTGTATTTGCCATTTTTCTTTTTTTAAAAGTCGATTCCAGTTGAATTAAAGAGCTGAACTGACAGCCCTGGGAAAGGAAACTATTTTTTTAAACTATCCTAGGCTATAGTTATTATTATAGTCAATAACAGTTAAGTGCAAAGTTAACAGTTAAGTGCTTATACTCGAAATACTTACACACAATTACTGATTTAATTAGTTCTACCCACTGTGGTCAACAGGATTGCCTTGACAGTGTTCTGCAATGTGAGATAATAAAAAAGACTTTGCCACAGAGACATTGACTAAGTGGACACCCACCACACTGAAGGCTCATGGTTTCCATTTACACCATTTCTTTTCCATCTTCGTTCTCCACAATAGAAGTGATTTAATTATTTAAGACTAAATAATTAGATTAATAATTAGACTAGAGAGTTCCAGAAAGACATCTACTTTTGCTTCATTGACTATGCAAAACCCTTTGACTGTGTCGACCACAGCAAACTATGGCAAGTTCTTAAAGAAGTGGGAGTGTCTGATCACTTATCTGTCTCCTGAGAAATCTCTATGTGGGACAAGAAGCTACAGTTAGAACTGGATATAGAACAAATGATTGGTTCAAAATTGGGAAAGGAGTACGACAAGGCTGTATATTGTCTCCCTGCTTATTTAACTTATATGCAGAATTCATCATGCGAAAGGCTGGGCTGGATGAATCCCAAGCCAGAATTAAGATTGCTGGAAGAAATATCAACAACCTCAGATATGCAGATGACACAACCTTGAGGGCAGAAAGTGAGGAGGAATTAAAGAACCTTTTAATGAGGGTGAAAGAGGAGAGCGCCAAATATGGTCTGAAGCTCAACATCAAAAAAATGAAGATCATGGCCACTGGGCCCATCATCTCCTGGCAAATAGAAGGGGAAGAAATGGAGGCAGTGAGAAATTTTACTTTCTTGGGCTCCATGATCACTGCAGATGGTGACAGCAGTCACAAAATTAAAAGACGCCTGCTTCTTGGGAGAAAAGCAATTACAAACCTAGACAGCATCTTAAAAAGCAGAGACATCACCTTCCCAACAAAGGTCCATATAGTTAAAGCTATGGTTTTCACAGTAGTGATGTATGGAAGTGAGAGCTGGACCATAAAGAAGGCTGATTGCCGAAGAATTGATGCTTTTGAATTATGGTGCTGGAGGAGACTTTTGAGAGTCCCATGGACTGCAAGAAGATCAAACCGATCCATTCTTAAGGAAATCAGCCCTGAGTGCTCACTGGAATGACAAATCCTGAAGCTGAGGCTCCAATACTTTGGCCACCTCATGGAAAAGAGAAGACTCCCTGGAAAAGACCCTGGCGTTGGGAAAGACTGGGTGCACAAGGAGAAGGGGACGACAGAGAATGAGATGGTTGGACAGTGTTCTTGAAGCTACAAACATGAGTTTGACCAAACTGTGGGAGGCAGTGGAAGACAGGAGTGCCTGGCGTGCTCTGGTCCATGGGGTCACGAAGAATCGGACACGACTACACGACTAAACAACAACAACAAAATATGAATAGCATCCTGAATTTTCATGAGCTTCAGCATCAAATGTCAGCTTCTAAGGAACAAAAACATGAATCATTGAAGGGGCTTCTGATTGGCTGCAGGAAGCTCCTGCAGCCAATCAGAAGAGGTGAAAGCCCTGTCGGATATTTGGCTTCCAAAAATAGTTTGCAAACCGGAACAGTATGGCAACCCTATGATGACATCACCTCATTATGTAGCCAGGCCCTGCTACATCCCCCTCAGAGGGAATGTATTATTTTTACACAGGAACAATACCTTGGTGTTATAATGGCTAGCTCGATGAAGCTGTCAACCCACTATGCAGCAGCCATGAAAAAGGTAAATTCCATACCAGGGATCATTGCAAAAGGAATAGAAAATAAAGCAGCTGATACCATAATACCATTATATAAATCTTGGTTGTGGCCATATTTGGACTACTGTGTATCGTTCTGGTTGCCTCACCTGAACTGTGGAGTTCAGAAAAAGGGTAACTGAACTAATCAAGGAGATAGAGCAACTCCCCTATGAGGAATGGTTACAACTTTTGTGGCTTTTTAGTTTAGAGGAAAGTCAAGTAAGAGGTATAAGGATAGATGCCTATAAAATGAAGCATGGCATGGAGAAAGTGGATAGAGAAATATTGTTCTCCCTCTCCCAGCACTAGAACTTGGAGACATCTAATGAATGTTGGAAAATTCAGGACGGACAAAAAATGTAGTTTTTCACACAGTGCAGAAACTATGGAATTTGCTCACATTTGAGGCAGCGATGGCCACCAACTTGGATGGCTTTAGAAGAGGCTTACACAGATTCATAGAGGACAAGGCTGTTCAGTGGCTACTAGGATGGCTATGTTCCACCTTCATTATCAAAGGGAGCATGCTTCTGAACATCAGTCACTGGACTCCGACTCCCAACAGCTCCAGCCAGTGTGGTCAATGGTCAGGGATGATGGGAGTTGTAGTCCAGCAACACCAGGAGGGCTATAGGTTAACCACCCCTGGTGCAAAGTCTCGACCAGCTCACCAAGAGCTCAAGGAATTGATTTTTTAAAAACTGCTTGAATTTACCTTATTGCTCAGACTCTATATTTTCTTATTGGCAGTATTCCCATATCCCAAGCAAACTCTGTTTCTCTACCATATTGGACATGGATTTTGGAGTTCAGTCAGCCTTGTCTGTTTGTTCAACCTTTAGTTCCTTCTCCTGAGTTTGGCAGTGAACAAACCAGTTAGCACTAATTGTGCTAATGAGAGTAACGATTGTGAGGATTTTGCTGATTACTTGTCCATTTGGAACTGCCCCAAAGCCCTAGTTCCGTCAAACCATTTAGCCTCTACTAATAAATGTCCTGTGTACTGTTATCCATTGCTTTCATACACCTCCCTCCTGCTATAAGTCACCAAGATTGCAGCTAAATGTTAGTATAGAAAGGTGATAGAGCATTTCTCCTGCTACTCCCATCTTGGAGGCAGATTCAAAATGCAACAAACTGAGTATGTATGCAGCAGGTGACAACATCTAGATTTGGGTTGCATGATAGAAGTCCTGCTGCCTAACCACTGCTAACTTGATAGAGCCGGAGTAAGAAGTCCACCAAAATGCAGACAGGTAGCACAAGATGTTATGACTTCTGTTGAATATTAGGATGACGGCAACAATTAGAATGCAATCTAACCAAAATCTCAAACAGAAATGGAAGTGTGTAGACAAATACAGGATCAAAAAATGCTCCAACAAAAAATTATTGATATGCATAGACTGATTTCACAAAGTTAATTTAAACAGATATACAAGAATGTATGTTTAATTATTAAGATACAAGAATACAATCACAATAATAAAGTTATAAAATAAAAACAAGGAAGTCACGGAGGGTGGAGGGAAGACATAGGGCAAGAAACAAGAAGCAAATAAGAAATGACTAAATGTTGGTACATAATGAAATGGAAAAATGTGAATTTACAAATATAATGTATATGTAATACTATGTAAATATTTCATATATGTATTGTGATATCAATCAATCAATCAATCAATCAATCAATCAATCAATATATTAAAAAATAGGATGAGTAAAGAGCCCACCTGAGGAAGAAAAGTATGAGTTTGAGGGATAAAATGCATTTTTGGCCCCTGGTATATCGTCTGAAGAATAGCATGATTCATAAAAATAGAGAGATAGACTCCCCTTGCATATGATATAAGAAACACCTTGCTGGATCAAACTGAAGTCCCATTCGGTCCAGCATTCTACTCACACAGTGGCCAGTAAGATCTTCGAGTGTAGGGGTGTTTGCAATCTAGGCTAAATAAAGAAAGTTTGTTCATGGAAATCAATTGCACGTGGAGTTGAATTTCCTCATGGATTGGAAATGCTTTTGCACTCCTTCCAGCATCTGACTGAAGACTTGCATGCCTGACTGTAGTCCCAACCCACAGAGAGCTCATCCCCCACACTGACCATAAGCAAGCTGTAGTGCAGAATGAAACAAGTGAGACACTATGCGCCCAGGGGTCAGTTGCATTGGTGACCAGGTTTTATGAGATGAATCACAATGATCAATTCCTGTCCCAGAATGGGCACCAAGCTAAGCATGAATAAGAAGCAATCATGCATGGGGATTCACCTCGCAGCGATAGATGCTACTAGATGCATAGGTTTAACCTATGCATATTTTTTCCAGAAGTCTCACTGAATTCAAGAGAGCTCACTCACCAGTATGTATGTAGAGAATGGCAACCTTAACTGGGAGAACTCATTCTGAGAACGACTGAGCCTTGGGACAGCAGAGTGGGCTATTCTGCTTATTGTATTTTCCTGCTATGTGTTAGCTAACCAATGTTAGTCTTTGGGGAGGTGCTTATGCTAGAAAGATTTCTCCACCTGGAACTGAGATGCTTTGGCCCCTAAATTTGAGCTCCGGATAGAAGGGTTTCAATTTATTTCTTGTGGGTAATAAACATGGCAGCTCCTCCCACAGATATGTTGTCGTCGCTGCAATGAATTGAGATGGATGCAGATATTAAAGATGAGAGACAGAACCTCTCCTTTACACTTGCAGCTTTCTTTCTATCCCCTGTGCTTCTTTTAAGAGAGACTGATCATTTCTTTGTTGTTTCCATTTTAGGTTATCCATGTGACTGCCATTCTCCACACACCTCTTCCTTTTTCATTTGACAAATGGCCCAGGGCTTGGAGAATTTGGTGCCAGCAATCTTAACCTCTCATGGGTTCCCAAGATTCCAGCTTGCTTTAGATGGGAGTTTCATCAAAGTGAAGTTTCCATTATTTACTGTGATCAAAGGAAAAAGAATAACAACAACAAACCTATGGAGCGTCCACTTTATCACAAGTCTTGTGACTCAAAGAGGCTTGCAGCTTACAAGAAATAAGATTGCCTGGTTCTTTTCAGAGCTTGCTTTATGAACTCAGGAAAATGAATATTGTATGACTGAGCCTGCCAACTGGGATGAATTTTATTTAGTCTTCATATTAGATTTACATCTGATATTTATGACTGTTCAAAATATTCTTTCTGGCTAAACCAGTGCACTGGTACGCGGCTTTGTAAATGTACCTTTCACTTCTGTTTGTTTATTATAACTTGGCTTTTCTTTATTCTGTGCATGGCATTTTTAACCTCAAGTGAAAAACTGAGTGACAGATCTAATAATGGTTGCGTACCCCTTTCCCCATCATGAGCCCAGCCTCCCATTCTATAGTAAATTACCATTTGCTGTGATAAAGAGGGGAAAGAGGACCAAGATCTCTCAAATGCAAGGACCTGCACTTCATGCAATCTGTCTGATTCTGTACATCTTGAGCTAAACTCAGGTTTTAATGATGCAGTTTTCAAACTTCCCTGCCTATGTTCTTACTGACAACAGCATCTCTTGGATGGGAGACTTTTAATGATTTCAGGAACTAATCCAGAGGCTTGTACATCTTGGTGCTCTTCTAACTTCTGCCACGATGTTGCATTGTGACATGGAAGAAGTCATTGCAACCAGACCTAGGAATCAAGTCCCGAGATGCAGGTAAATGGGTTGAAGCTTACAAATGTATTTGAAACTTACAAATGTACCTACACTGCAAGAAGCTGACTCTTAACCATCTTACAGAATTACCTGTATAAGGTTGGTCTGGGCTTGCCCAGGAAGAGGGGCAGCTGGTCGTGCTGCCCATCTCCCTAAGGGACATCATTTCAGGTGAGTAAGGAGACCTTCCTGAAACGCCCCACCTCAGAGCCCCACAACTCCAGTTGGGTGAAACAAGTCTTAGAATCAAAGAATCAAATAATTGTTGAGTTGGAAGGAACCACAAGGATCATCAGGTTCAACTCCCTCAGTCAAATCTCAGGTCTTACTAATACTCTACTGTTTAGGCTGAAAGTGCTGCAATGTGAAGGCTTTTAATGTGCTTCATGTCATGGCTAAAAATTGGCCACTGTTTCTTTAATGCTAAAAGAACTAAGTCAGCATGAGTCAGTGACCTACAATGACTCATGCAACCTTTCACCAAATTGTACCTGTATATATAGGGTGGTCAATGTTAGTGTTGAGTGTGGGTTGGTTGGATGGTAGAAAGCTGGTTGCGTTTGGTGGGTGTAAAAGCTGTCGGTCATGGTTGGAGAAGAAGACTTTTTAAGAATAAAAGCACAATACTCTGCAAGGTCTCTCTTTCTTAAGGACTCTTTGTGCCAACTAGGGTCTAAGGACCAGGCAAAGGAGGCAAAGGAGGTCAGGACCTTTTCTTTTTCAAACACTGACACTTCATTTTTGCTTTTATGAAATTAGGAGTATGGATGAAGATAGTAAAAGACCAGCTCTGACTTTCTTTGCTTTGAATAGCTTCATGGATCAAAGGCAGGAGGTGGGAATAGGAAGTTGATTCTCCTTGAGGACTGTAATCATTCCTGCTTTTGCATTATCAAACTTGGCAGTCAATGCTTCCTATTTAACACATGTGCACAAGCAACCTGAAACACCAAATTCTAGTGCAGCTTCTTTCATTAGCATGTGATGCATTAAAGTCTTGCAGAATGTTTTCAGACCTCTCTCCTGCCTGCCACCAGGAGGGATGCTCATACGACTCCCCATCCAAGTTATAAGTTCACTGAACAATGGCAAAAGAGGGGAGGAGGCCTGCAGCATGTTTTAGAAACACATTATGATATATAGTTATCCATTCGTTCTAATCGTATTTAGAGAGATGGGAAATCTGAAGGTTAGACACATTCCCTTTGGCTCACAGCCTGGGGTTTGCTGATAATTTAAGGAAATGCTCTTGCTCGGCTTGAAATGCTTCCCAAAGGTGACAGAAGGGGGGATTGCGAGCAACCCAGACTCTGTCACAGCACATTTCTTTCAGCTGACGCGGCTTCATTTGAGCCAAGTGACTGTTATGCATCCCAGTGGAAGCTTGTCTATTAGGGCAAATGGGGCAGTGCTCCACAAACCTCAGCCTGCCCTCAGCCAGCCGCCACATGCCTCCCAGTCCAGGGGAGAGAGCTGCCTGTCAGCTGCTGCCTCCTCCTCAGCCTTAGTAGAACCCAGCGGGGAAGAGGATGGGGTCAAAACAAGAATTAGTGGGCTCTCCCTGCATTTCTCTTTCTCCACTACTGTTTGGCCTCCCTGCCTTTCAAAAGGGGCACCAGCCACCACTGGAGTGTTCAAATACACATCTGAGGAATTGAGCCATTGTCTTGATTGGGAAAATTGTTCGGTGATTCTAAGTTTTGATGATTTATTTACTTTTGTATTGAACTTGACTGTTGTGATGTTTTGCATTGATGGTCACCTCCAGACTACAGTGGTACCTCAGGTTACAGACGCTTTAGGTTACAGGCTCCACTAACCCAGAAATAGTACCTCGGGTTAAGAACTTTGCTTCAGGATGAGAACAGAAATTGCGTGGCAGCGGTGTGGTGACAGTGGGAGGCCCCATTAGCTAAAGTGGTACCTCAGATTAAGAACAGTTTCAGGTTAAGAATGGACCTCCAGAACGAATTAAGTTCTTAACCCAAGGTACCACTGTACCAGTATTTTTCAGAAGCGACCGATGCAGAAAACAGATGCCACAGAATGGCTGAGCTACGGAAGCCTTGGTGTGGATTGGATTCATGTTGGATATGCTCCTTCTAAGCTGACAGGTTTTCTGAATCCACAATGTTCTGTCGCAAGCTTACTTTCCTAAAGAACATAAGGAGAACCCTGCTGGGTTAGACCAAAGATCTACCAGTCCAGCATCCTGTATCTCACAGCTGCCAGCCAGATGTGATCTCCTGCCCACAAGCAGGAGATGAGTACAGTGGTACCTTGGTTCCCGAACAGCTTGGGTCCTGAACAAATTGGCTCCTGAATGCTGCAAACCCGGAAGTGTGTGCTCCGGTTTGTGAACATTTTTTCGGAAGCCGAATGTCCAACGCAGCTTCCAATTGAGTGCAGGAAGCTCCTGCAGCCAACTGGAAGCCATGCCTTGGTTTTTTAACCATTTCAGGAGTCGAATGGACTCCAGGAATGGATTAAGTTCGAGAACCAAGCTATTGAAAGGCAGGCTGCCCTGGATGAAATAAAGATATACTACTACTACTACTACTACTACTACTACTACTAATGATAATGATAATATAATGCCATCCTTCATCCAAAAATCACAGGGTGGGTCACAGCATAAAAATACAAAATAAGAATGCAAAATATATAACACAAAATAAACGAAAACCCCCAATAAGCATCCTCCCCCAAACACATTTAAAGGACCTTAGATTGTTTAATCAGCAAAAGGCCTGGTTATAAAGAAATATTTTTACCTGGCCCTTAAATATATATAATGATGGCACCTGATGAGCCTTCCACAAACAGGAACCACTGCAGAAATAGCCAGTTCTTGTTTCACCACCCTCTGGACCTCTCATGGAGGAGACACTCGAAGAAGGGCATCAGGTTATGATCAGAGTCTGGGGCGGTTCATATGGGGAGAGGCGGTCCTTGTGGTACTGTGGTCCTGAGCCACTGAAAGGCAGAAACTTCTAATATTTTATCCCCTTAGCAGTTACTTTTTGCTCCTCCCAGCTTTGTTTGCAGAATGGTTTTTTTAAAAAACCAAACACGTGAATTCAGCCTGGAGAATTATTATCCTTCATCTTTATTAAAATACTGAAATGATCAGGTTACCTTTTAATGAAAATTGAGGAGGTGATTAGGTGATTTATGAACCGTTGAAATAGCAGCTCAGGTTTCGTGGGCTGATGATATCTCCCCAGATAGCCATCATGGAGTTTGAATAAGAATGGTCCCTTTGTCTGCTATAGTGTCTTTTTATCACTTACATGAGTCCCCAGGTGGGAGAAAGTAATGAAGAAAGGATGCTTTCATTTAAAAACATTTTTTCCCTCCTGCATGTGAAGCCAATAATATCCATGTGCTTAGAATGCTTTTCCAGCCCTGCTCCGCTGAGACAGCTCAGAGGACATGGCAGTTTTAAGAGCTTTAGGACAAGTATGCATGTTTATCTCTTGAACACATGTGATTCAGCCAACTTTCTGAAGCTAAGCAGGTCTCGATCCGGTCAGTGGCTGGATGGGAGACTGCCTGGGAGCCCACTGGATACCGCCTTGACTTATGTAATGGAAAAAGAAAGGACACACATACCCACCCAATATAATATTGTATGAATAGGCCATCACAAATTTCATATGACAAACAGAACTTTCATATTGTCTCAGACACAATGCTTTCCCACACTTTCTGCTGCTGGTCATCAGCAAGACAGTTGTGTGTCTTACAAACCAGGTGTGTGTATTTGTATTAACTAGTACCATGCCAAAAATTAATCTTGCATTCCTCCCACCAACCATTTATTAATTTGAAAAGAGATTGCATTAGAAAATGATCAAAATGTGTCTTTTGGGGAGAGAGAGGAAATTTTGCTTAAAATTCCATTGATGGAATGCGGGTTTTTTGTTAAGCTTTCATGATGGCCCGGGGTAGGGTGTAGGATTTGTTGTGAGTGTCGTTTCTTTCATTCTGCAATTGAAAGCCTGTGCTCTGCAACATTCCTGGATGCCCACATTTCCCCAAAAGCCCCATGACCTCCTCATCTGCGCTTCCCTGTCAGCAAAGGAAGGTAGGGAGGCTGCCTGCTGTGTGACTGACCAGCTGTGTTTTCTTCTAAGTGAATTCTTTTTGTTTGTTTGCTTTAGTTTTCAAGAAATCAGAACAGTGGTTGCTTTCGAAAGCAGAAGGTACAACTTCCTTTAAAGAAAATCAATGACTGTACTAATCTCAGGAGCTCAATTACCAGCCTCCCTAGTTCCCCATCCTTCAATTAAAACTCAAAGGAAGATGTCATGAGGGAACTTCTCCCATGGGGCCTTTTCAGATCAGGAAGCATGTGAAGCCAGCGTACATTTCATGTCCACCATGAAATGATGGGTAGGAGAAGGTCATCAGTGGCTATTTGCCACAATGGTTCTGCTCTGCTTCTGTGGTTCGATCCAGTAATGCTTCTGAATTTCAGTTGCTGGAAGCCACAAGCGGGAAGAGTGTTCCTACCTGAAGGTTTCTCATAGGCATCTGGTTAGCCACTGTGAGAACAGGATGCTGGACTTAGTGGGCCATTGGCCTCATCCAGCAGATACTACTACTACTACTACTACTACTACTACTACTACTACTACTATATTATTTATACCCCTCCCATCTGGCTAGGTTTCCCCAGCCACTCTGGGCAGCTCCCAACAAAATATTAAACAGAATAAAACATCAAACATGAAAAACTTCCCTAAACAGGGCTGCCTTCAGATGTCTTCTAAAAGTCAGATCGTTGTTTATTTCCTTGACATCTGATAGGATGGTGTTTCACAGGGTGGGCGCCACCACCGAGAAGGCCCTCATAAGGGCCCTCCTTTATGTTCTTATGATAAAGGATGCTTAACCCATTCCTGTGAAGAAAACTGAAAGCTCTTTAAGAATGGGGAAGAAAAATAAGCGTCTTCTGCAGGGGAGGAAATGTTTTGAGAAACTGGAGGAATCATGGAATCATTGAATTGTAGAGTTGGGAGGAGCCATGAGGGTATTGTAGTCCAGCGCCCTACAATGCAGGAATCTTTTGCCTAATGTGGGTCTCAAACGCACAACCCTGAGATTATTAGTCTCATGCTCTACCAGTGACAGCACTTTGTGGACATCACTAGAGGCACCTTGCTCTTGGTCTCCATTTCATAGATTTGTATCCAGGATGAGCCTGTCTCTGAGGCAGGCCTGTTTAGCATGCTTCAAGCATCGTTTTGATGCACACAATCACAGGGGTTTGCTTTTGCCTCTCCTTCAGCATATCTTCATGGGCCTTCTCGCCAGAGCATGCTAATCTGTGCGCTTCATTAAGGAGTAATTAGCCTGGAATTTTCTCATGACTGCAAATGTGCTTCCGATTCACCCTTCGTGCTTTTCGAAAGCCCCTTGAAAGGATTCTACCGCCCCGAGAAAACAAAACACTGCGCACAAAGCAGACGCTAAAGAGGAAAGCGAAAAGCGCTTGGGGTATGTGTGTGTTGTTCACTAATACACATTAAGTGGTTTGGGAATGTCCCCCAATAGTCAAATTTGCAAGGCGAATGGAAGAACAGCAAGTAGTGCACAGATGAGGCTATTCCGCATGCCAGAGGGCATTTTTCCAATAGAGGAAAGGTTAAGACTGGAATCCACAAGGATTCTTCAGCTGATCAGGTTCTGATTGTTTATTTCATGCAAGGTTTATAGTCTCTAAGCCTTTGGCTCTTTTGCATACCAAGGAATGGCTCTGATCAGCTCATCCCAGGAGAGAGATTTGCCGCTTGTTCACTACAACTGGCGCTCAGGCAGAGATATTTAAGATGGATGAGGAGTAACGTGAGGCAATGGCATGGGCTTTTCGTTGTGCCGCAAATGAAGCTCACCATTGCACTTTTCTGCTTGGCCGCATGCCTTACCCGATTAAATCCAAATGGGAGTTGTCATTGCTTCTTCCCAGAGGCATCGGTGGGTGACAAAGGTTGTTGCTATTAAAAGATCAACAACTCCCGCCTGGGCACCTGCAATAACTCAATTTATCCCTTGGCAGAGACGGCATTGTGATGGTGACAACTTTATAGAGCACCAGGTGTTTTGAGGAATATGGCACACCCTGGTGTCATCTGCTCTCCTGATGGGTGGCAGTGAGGAAAGGGTTGAAATGATCAAACGGCAGAAAGGAATTGTCCTTCCCTGCTCCTTGCTTTATAGGGCTTTTAAAAATACCTTTCTCTTGCAGTGTGGGAACTGTCTGAACAGTTCACCTAAGTGGTTTCTTTTGTTGGGCAGACACCCGCAGTGTGCAATTCTTGTCTGCTCTTTCTTTGAGATGCACTTTGGGACTGACATGTTTATTTATTTCATTTATTTATTAAATTTATATACCACCAGGGCAGTTCACAGAATAAAATGCAAGATAAAACACAAGTACAGTGGTACCTCTGGATATGCACACCTCTGGTTGCGTATCCTTTGGGTTATGCACGTGGCAAACCCGGAAGTATTTTCCCGGGTTTCGCTGCATGTGCATGTGCAGAAGCACTCTATGCACCACATGCATGCGTGCCATGCGCATGCACAGAACAAGCATCTCTGGGTGCAAATTCCTCAGGATCCGACCGGAGCTCCAGAACAGATCCCATGCACAACCGGAGGTACCATTGTAAATGTTTTGCAACTGAGGGCTGGCACATGCAGAATCCTGTTATAGGACAACAGAAAAGTATTTTCTCTCCCTCCCCATAACATTTTATTAAATATTTTTCATGATACAATAAGATAAAAGAAACTGATCCAAATAAAAACAAAAATAGAAGAAGAAAGAGAAAAGAAAACACAGAGTCCTCTCTCAAAGGTAGCTCTTAACCCTCGTTTCACACAGAAAGTGGTGAACAGTCAGCTGCCTGTCAGCTTGCTGACAGAGGGGGAGAGTGTGGCGAGACAGGAGGTAATTAGGCAGGAATGTGGAACGAGGGAGGAGCAGCCTAGTTGCAGTAGAAGCCGAGAACAAGGAGAAGGAAGGGGGGAGTTCAAGGGGGAAGACACAGACTGACAGTTTAAGCTCAGACTCAGAGGGAGGGCCACCGGAAATAGCCCATCCCATGACGCATAGGTGCGCAAGAATTAATGAGAGGGGTGAACAGGAAAGGAAGCAAAAGTGGGGCTTTAAATGTGCAAAGAGGAAGGGGCATAACGCAGACTCGGCAACAGCTAATTTGGAAGCAGACGCTGAGTGACTGAGCTCCAGAGTGAATTGTGTGTTTTGAGCAATAAACCTGAGTTAAATACTGCCAGAGTTGTCTCGCTTCTGCGGGAGAGACCCAACCATTACATGAACCCTCCCAGCTCTCACTTGGGAGCTTCCCTATCTTCTCCCAGACTCTCACCCTGCAGGTCTTCTTCCCTGCCCAGAAAAGTAGTTTCTGAAATGAGGTGCATTACGTTCACAGCCCGAGTAGACTAGGAACAGGGCCTAGAAACTTCACTTCTTAATCCTGAAGGTGTGAGGAAATACTGTGGTTAGTCAGTGGGGTAGGAAAGGGCAAACTGTGGGAAGACAGTGTGCATTTTTTGGTATTAGTCAGATGGGCGGCATATAAATAATAAAATTATTATTATTATACCGATCTCTTGGGTGATAATCCTTATTGCCTGCAACACAATTCTACAGATGTTTCTGATAAGCAACTTTATCATAGTTTCTTTTAAATTTTCCATGTAATCACCGATGCCAAAAGCGAAATGACTAGACTTAATTGATTTCTATATCGTAGCCTTTATTTCAATAACCATGAAGTTCTCCATTGTAGTATTAATATATCCTCAGGGGTTTTCTTCTCCATCCAGTGCAAAATCTCCAGAGAAGTAGATATTAGATGTTCTTCTGACAAATAATCAATGTCTGTTTTATCCTTAGAAAGGCATAGTTTTACCATGAAATGCTTGCTGCCTCATAATAGGCATATAAATAGGGCAGCGTTAATCCTCCTCCTCAAGGCTGTACCTGCACTGCTAGATGCTTTGCCAAAAATAGTCTGTCTGCCATGCCAAGCCAAGCAGAGCACAATTCTTTATTATATAACTCTGCTTAGTCTTGGTGCTGGACAGAGTTTGGGGAGCAGAACCCTAGTTTAAGATGCACTGGCCTTGATGACATACTGATTTGCGATTCAGTTGTCCTCTGTGAATTGGGGGCTGAAGACAAAGGAGGGAAGGAGGGACAGAAGAGTAGCTAGCATTGTCCCAGAACCACTGGAGTCTGGATACTTTTCCTAGATTGGGCAAGAGAACTCGAGGGGGGGTATATTTCAGCCACTCCTCCTTGTTTCTGCAAGTCCTAATATAGAAAAGTGAGCACCCTTTGTTATACAAGGTGTGACCAGAAAGTAGGGTGAATCGCCCCAGTATGCGATAAAGGGAATTTCCGGATCCGCAGAGACACGTGGGAGGTGTTTGTCCGTATTTCATCTAACATATGTGCACGTTTTCCAGCATTGGTTGTCAGGCCTAAGTTCATGTTCATGTGAATGAGACAGGATAGGATAGCTCCAGCTTCCAAAGTTTTCAAACCCAAGGGCTATAAGCTTCTACCAGGAAGAAGAAAGAAACTAAAATCCAGTGCCAGTCAATTCAATTCAGTTTAATCTAATCTAATCTAATCTAATCTGATCTAATCTAATCTAATCTCATGAGAAGAGAAGACTCCCTGGAAAAGACCCTGATGTTGGGAAAGATTGAGGGCACAAGGAGAAGGGGATGACAGAGGATGAGATGGTTGGACAGCGTTCTCAAAGCTACCAGCATGAGTTTGACCAAACTGCGGGAGGCAGTGGAAGACAGGAGTGCCTGGTGTGCTCTGCTCCATGGGGTCACGAAGAGTCGGACACGACTAAATGACTAAACAACAACAACATTCCTTCATTGCTTTATTTATTTGAGGTATCTGTAGCCTGCCCTTCACTCAAGGGTCCCAGAGCAGAAACAAACTACATTAGAATCCTAATTAATAATACTGTATTAAAACCAAATAAATAAATCAGCACCATAAAAAATGCAGTCCTATATCCACTTACTTGGGATCAAGTCACATTGTACTCCATAGACCTTATGTATAAGTAGGCATGCACAGGTTAACCGCTTAACCTAGTAAATTCTGGTTAATCCCCTATCCTAGGGAATTATGGAAAATGCAGTACCTATTGTTTCCCCTAGGTGAACAGTGAGTGGTAAGCCAAGTACAAACCCTGGTTGCAGCTCATGGTTTCTATGGAGGGGTGCAATGCTAAGCCCAACCATGGTTGAGCCGCAGGCAGCATGGAGGTGAAGAGCAGTGGCTGTGATCTTCACGATGGGAGTCTGCAGGCCTGTTTGTTCAGCTTAGTATTACATATGAACCAGGTCATGCCTAGATAAAACCCATTTAAGACTTCCTTTCTATGCGTTACCTTTTTCATGTTTTAAAGAAGAGCATAGCACTCTGTTTTAGGCAAATGGTATTGAAACAGCATCCGCTGCCATGTGAAGCCACAAGGGGGATCCCACTGCATAGAGCTGAATACAAATGAGGGTTTTGAATGTTGCAGTCAAAATGTGAATGGGGAGGTGGGGTGGGATTCAGCCATCAGCCCCACTTTTTATGCCAAATTTACTGCTTTCCCCAATTGACCAGTATTAGTGGGATCAACTCAGTCTAGGGGCTTAAATAAAATAATTTTCAGCTGTGTGTTCCCTTCCCTGGGAGGTTATTACACAGTTTGAAAGAAGGCTGTTCAATTGAATTGTCAGGGGAAAAAAAATCACATAAACTGTTTATTTTCCTTGAAATCTTCCAAACTTAACTGATCAGCAGAGACAGTGAATGAAATTCAATTCCAGAAATTGCACCTTGCCTGCTCTGCATGAGAAGCAACAAAAAGAAAGATAAAATTTTGAAGATAAAATTGTTCTGTTCAGTAGCTGACATATATATTTTAAAAATATATAAAAAGTCACATATTGCAAAACCGTTTTGGCAACTCCAGGTCCGGAGAGAAGTCTTAAAAGGGGGGGGGGACACCCCAGACCAGTGATATTGTCTAGAAACAACTCAAATAAACAGGCCACAGTCTATTCTGCTTAAATTGTTCAATAGGCCAAAAGAAAAAGAAATGAAAAGGCGTAAATGCTAAAGTTCTGAAATATAGTGTAATTCTAATTCCATCAGGCTGCATTGAGCCATTGGTTCTGCTGAAAGTCCAGCTATATCAAGTGCATTATCATAGACAACTGTTCTATTAGGCCAGGGGTGGCGAAGCTTTTTGGCCTGGTGGACCAGATCTTTATAACATGGACTGACTGTGACGGGTGGGCAGGGCCATCCACCTGTCAATCATCTGACATCATGATAACATCAGGTGAAGTGCCTGATCAGCCTTTGCATGTTACAATCAGAAACAAGCAAGAAAATGGGGAAAAAGAACACACACTCACAACCCAGGAGTGGCACCAGCTCCCCTCCAAAATTCATTAACCCCTTAGCGGTAACCCCGTAGCGGCTTTTTCTTCTCAAAATGGTAAGAATTAATTATAGACTGTTGCCTCTTCTGATAGACAGAACAAGTTAAAAGGATCTGATTGCAGGGGATGTGAAAAAAGCTCTCCCCGAGACCCTGGACAGCTATTGCCAACATTGCCAATGTTCTTCATCCCTGGGTCCACACAGATGTTGTTGGACTACAACTCCCATCACGCCAGCAATACCTTGGAGGCTAAGGTAAGTAAGGTAGACAATACTGGTCTAGGCACTTCCTATGCTCAACCTTTAGCAAATCCAGACAACTTTAAAACTCTGAAACTCTTGAATTGCAGTTTGTAAGGTTCCGGCTTTAGAGAAACCCATTCAAAACAAAACACTTCCCCCACTCCTGAGATGAGCAGGCGGGCTCTTTGAGAGACAAGGTGTTGTATTAGCTAGAATGAAGTTTTCCCAAACACCTCTGAGAGTGATTTGACCCAGGGCATCAGAACATAGAAAGAGGTGCATATCTTCTTTGTGCACATCAAAACCATTGTTCATGAGAAATTTGCACAAATTCACCCTGAAACAATACTCAGAAGCAAGGAAGGGAGATTCCACTATTGTCACTTCTGCATCAATTGCAATGAGCCTCAATTGCTTTCAAGAAAGTCAGCCTATATTAAGGGCTGCTTTTCTTTCCCATGTACAGAAGTAGATGGCAGATTGAGCTCTGTAAGAATGACCGCTCCCCACATTAAGCAGGAGGCGCCCTTTGTGTGGTCGCACACAGCCCCCTGGACCCTATGTGGTTCCCATTAGCACAAGGCTTGGCTTCGCCTTCTCCACTTGGGATACCTGGAGGTCTCCGCCTACCTCAGCCAGTTGTCCAATCCCACCTGGGGAGGCGTTGCCAAGGTGATCAGGCCAGGTGGGGGAGGGACCACCCTGCCAGCACAATAGGGGGAGGATTTTACCTAGGAATATCAGTTGGCTCCAGAGCTTCCCCCATCCTACCCACCCTCTTTTGCAGGTTAACCTTTTCTCCACAGGTACGTGGGCGCTGCTACGGCAAGGTCACTGTTGAAGGGCTGGAAAGGAATTCCCCTGCATTGGCAGGTTTTGCCTTTCCCGTAGCAAAACGTCACAACTTTGGCGGTTCAGGTCTTGGGTGGAATCCTTTAGTCTATCTTCCCTAAATAAGGGTGGGCATGTAGTGGTGACCCACCCCCCCTTCCTCTTTGCGGTGGCGATCACAGGGTTCCCCGTTAAAGGGGTTGTTTTGAGGGGAGGCTTTAGCCGTACGCCTAGATGTCGTCATTGCTCTCCCCTGCGACAGCGGTGTAACGGGGGCGGCTATCTCTGCTTGAACATATGTTCTCCAGAGCCGGCGCATCCCCAATACACTCTGGATAATCCAGATGTTCCCCAGATCCCTGGCGGGGGACTGGGAGGGATAACGCCCAATGCCTGAGCCAAGGTCTACCTACATCTGAAACATAATAAAGTTGTGGCCAATTTAACCCCTTAGCACGTTGACTTGAGTGGTTATTCCATTCGGGGACCGCCTGGGGTTTGGGGGACTCTGCCTGTCCATGCAAAAGGAGTTCTCTTCTTTAACTAAGGGCTCATTTGGATGTGACTTTTCCCTACTTATCTCTGGTCAGGTCACCAAAGTTCATCATTACCCAGCTCCATATGAATTTGTCCAATTTGAAATGGCCAGGCATGTTACCAATTGAGCACCATCTCCCTTAGAAGTTTCTCTCCAGCTCAGAATGTAAAATAAGATTTGGCAGATTTATGAACAACTAAGTATGAGAAACCTCTGAAAGTTGCCATCAGAGGTTAATTCCATCATGCTTTGTATGTTAAACATGAATTGGGAGCTTAGCCATACATGTTGTATGTCTGTTTCAGATATTTTTTCTCCTACCTGCATTTTGCGCAATGGCAGGAGTGGCCGGCAGGATAGGGTGGTACCACAGAGCAGCTCTTTTGACTGGTGTTACTGAAGCTTGCCTGGATGATGTGTGGTTAGGGCAGGGCAGTGTTGAGGTTTGAGCTCTACACAGCCTTGACCTCACTGTCACCCTGATCCAGCCCTGCGGCACCATCCAATCACCCTGGCCGCTTCTGGAATCAAGGCAAGGGAAATTTGTCAATGGCATGTTTTATGTGATATGGGAAGTTGGGAAATATTACCAAAGAATGATGCCCATCAGTGTGCCTTCCTCAAGTCTGACATATGAAAGATACCAACCTGTTTCGAGAGGTCTTTGAGTTTTGCAAATCAGATTCAACTCTTGACTATTCAGACATGATGAAGTATGCCATTAGGCATTTTTATCGCATTCATTCATGCTAACACAATTAAATTACATGGGAAGTAAGGGAAAGGGAAAGGGACCCATGACCATTAGGTCCAGTCGTGGCCAACTCTGGGGTTGTGGTGCTCATCTCGCTTTATTGACCGAGGGAGCCGGCATACAGCTTCTGGGTCATGTGGTCAGCATGACTAAGCCGCTTCTGGCAAACCAGAGCAGCACACAGAAACGCCATTTACCTTCCCACCCGAGCGGTACCTATTTATCTACTGGCACTTTGACGTGCTTTCGAACTGCTAGGTTGGCAGGAGCAGGGACTGAGCAACGGGAGCTCACCCCGTCACGGGGATTCGATCCGCCGACCTTCTGATCGGCAACTCCTAGGCTCTGTGGTTTAACCCACAGCATCACCCGGGAAGTAGCCCTCTGTAAAGGTGTTTGGTTTAGGGTTTCAAATTGCTCTTCCTGCCAGAGGCTCTGCATTTTTGAGAGCTGTATGACAGGTAGAAACACAACTCAGAAACTAAGTTTGTTTTTTGATCAAAATTCTGCACACTTGCCTCGATCTCTGCAACAGGTTCTGGATAGATAGGAATGATGAATATGGAACGCATCCTTCTCCACTGAGCAGCAACCACACACCTGGAGTGAAACCCAACATCTGTTGCAAAGCACTTTAGTAGCACAGTGTGTTAGAACAAGATGTAGAGAAAAACACTGCATATAATTAAATACAATTTTGGGTATTGTAGGGTATGTGGTTTTCTGGTAGAATTTTGAATGTGTCTGCTTTTGCATTGTTTGTTCCTTTCTGTCGCAGAGAGAAGCTTAACAACAGAAAGGTAAATATATACTGGAAGAAAGCAAACAAAGCACAATTTAGACTACAATCCTAGGGTTCTGGCATGTATGTGTATCTAAGGGACCATCGGATAAAGTATATCTCTCCTTCTACCTGCAGAGAGTAATTGGATAGGGGAGCAATTCCTTTCAGTTCACATTTTAATGTGAGTCCACCTAGTTCGGACTTCCTGGAGCAAAACTTAAAGTCAGCTAGCCTTTGAAATTTGCACTTCATTGACTCTTGCAAAGCAGTTCTTCAGCAACAACAATAATTATTACACAAGTGTGTATCTCAGGGCAAAATGTGCATAAATATGCATAGCATTTGTGAAAATGAAATACAAAATGCATTATATTAGGGAGAAATTGATTGCAAAAAGGTGTATATAACACAAAACTGCATAATCAAATGTGTACATTAGGAATCACTCTACAATGCTGATGAATTTTCATGAGGACTTTAAAAAAAACCACAAACTGATGAGGATAAGAGGCAATTATTATTGATAAACTGAAAGGGACAGCTTTGCCCATGCCCTAGGAAAGGGAGTTCTGTGGTGGAGATCTTCCTCCAGAATCACCCGTCATTGTGGCTTAGAAACCTCTGCAGTCAAACCCCACTGCTGCCCAACGCTGGTGCTCAGATAGTGCCAACAAGAACTTAACTAATGGTGCCTGGCATATCCATCAAAGAACACTTTCAAAGGTAACCGTGCCCAGTATAGTAGATCAGCTTGTCATAACTAAAATAGACAAACCTGAACTGTGCTTAACATGCTAAGACCTTTTCACGCCCATTATGAATGTACCAGGATATGTTACATTCAGCTAAATAAAGAAATTGGCTTCTAGGCCTGGTCTGTATGAAAGTTAAGCAGATTTCTGTCACGTCAGCCTGTATCCTAACTAGGCTTCCAGAAAGAGAAGGGCTCCTTTTGTTCACGGGAAGGACCGAGATCCAGCAGAAGATCATACAGACAGAAGGGAAGAGGAGACACTGATTCCTTCCAGGTCCCATCATGACTTCTTATGCTGCTCAGGAGGGTCTCCAACCCTTCAGAGAATATGTGTAGGGGCCATAAGAGATTGCAGAAGGAAAGGAAATTCAGCACCCACCTTCCAATGGTCAGAGCATCATTTAAGCAGAATGCTATTCAAGGGATGTTCCTGCCAGTGGGAACAAACATTATTTGCCCTCTCCCCATGAAAACAAAACAGGTCCAAATCCATTATGATTTTCACCTCCAATTAATGAGAGAGGATATTTACTGTGTAAAATCCCACACACAGGCTGAAATATGCATAGCATGAAGCCCCTTTGGATGCCTGAGAGAGGCTACTTAGTTTGGCAAGGTATGCAGTCTGGCCTCAGCTGTCCATGCTCTAGGGATGCTCTGTCTGGACTACTGGAATGCATTCTATATGGGGCTGCCCTTGAAGACTGTCTGGAAGCTGCACTTAGGGCAGAATGTGACTGCTTGGTTAGTGAGTGGGCCAGCCTGATGAAACTATGTGTCATTAGTCCTGAAAGTGCTGCACTGGCTGCTAGTGAGCTGTAAGACCAAATTCCATGTGTATGAAACCTTGGGACCCAAGTACTTAAGATATCACCTTCCCTAATATCAACCGTCTTGGGCCCTACAATCACCATGCAAGGACGGCCACCAAAAATGTTGTCTCCTTCTGTGATATGTAGTAAGACCTGGATAGCTCTGTTGGTTAGTGTTTGGTGCTGATAATGCCAAGATTGCAGGTGTGATCCCCATATAGGGCAGCTGCATATTCCTGCATTGCAGGGGGTTGGACTAGATGATCCTCAGGGTCCCTTCCAACTCTATGATTCTATGATATCCTGTGCCCTGAGGCTATTGTGTTGTGTGTTTTCCGGGTCATATTTCATATGATTAGCTGTTACTAGTGGAGGTAGGGAAATGCTTAATTTAATAATAACACTGAGAGCCAGTGTGGTGTAGTGGTTAAGAGCGGTAGTCTCGTAATCTGGGGAACCAGGTTCGAGTCTCCGCTCCTCCACATGCAACTGCTGGGTGACCTTGGGCCAGTCACACTTCTCTGAAGTCTCTCAGCCCCACTCACCTCACAGAGTGTTTGTTGTGGGGGAGGAAGGGAAAGGAGAATGTTAGCCGCTTTGAGACTCCTTAAAGGGAGTGAAAGGTGGGATATCAAATCCAAAACTCCTAATATCAGACATTACACATTACACACTACACATTACAGAGAGAAGAACTTAACACAGAGATGCCAATTTTGTTGGCAAACCCATGCTGTTTTCATCATATGTAGTTCTTCTCTGTATGTGGCCTGATTCACAGGTAATGCACAGCTAAACCATGTTTTATAAATCTAGATTTAATGAACCATGGTTTCATTACCTTGATTATCTGAACCCTGTCCAACATCCTAACCATGGCTTACTAACCACAAACAAACTATTCCCATAAGCCATGGTTTGCTGGTTTAGAAACTTTGATTTATGTGAACTGTGGCTGAGCATTAGATATGAACCTGACTTGTGTGTCTTGAATCAACAGCAACCTGACAAGATAAATGATGTTTTCCCCTAAAGAGAACAGTACCCTAGGAAAATAAAAAATAAAACTTGAGAAGTTTTAAATCTGTCTTTTGTTCTTGAACTATTTGGGTATCTAAGCACTTTCATGCAAAACTGCTTCTATTTAAATTTTAGTGCCCAATAAACAGCTTGACCCGCAGCTCAGCTCTTTAATGCAGCAGATGGAAGTCATTCAGAGTGTCAGGCCTTTGAAATTTGTGACTGTGATATCCAGGAGAGTGTGTCCCCTCTTACAGTATCTGGAAGAGGAAAGAGGCCGAGCGACCAAGATTGAGCCATATGAACTTTGTGGGTGAATGATTTCTAGAATCAGGCATATGGTGTGAGTGATTTGTGATTCCAACTCACTGTTGAAGGGATGAATTAGTTTAGAGGGTCTAAATGGGAAAGGGGGGGGGAGTAAGAATTCTACTGATAACCATTTTAAGGAGGGACTGTTAATGCAGAAAAAATGCAACCACCCACCACAGAAAACAATATGCAATTCATTAAAATATTCAGAAATCTCATCAATCTGCATTTGGGCATTAACATGTTGACATATGTTAAAGAATGGGCTCATTCTAAGCAGCTCATTCTGTCTCCCAATGTCCTTGTATGCTTGGATAGTTGTATGAATGAACTCCCCACCCTCCATCTGGAATCTAAATTGTTCCGGGCTCCAGATACTAGGAGAGCCTTTACGCACACAGCAGTACACACCAAGGCCTCCTCCCTAGACATGTGAACATCAGGGAAGAAGCATGTGACATTGGGGGCAGGGCAACTCAGCGCAGCCCATGATCCATTCTCCTATGCTGCTGAAAAAGGAGCTGCTGATTCCTGAATATGGCTTAGGAAACATTTGAAGATGCTGTTTTCTACATTAGTTCCAGTAGCTGCTACCATTTTGCCTCATGCCACTGCATACCTGAGCAAAGGGAAACAAAGACATATTAGCTTTCCAGACTACATAACATTTTCATGCAAGAGTCCTCACATACATACAGTACTGTAATGTTTTTCTAGTTAAATTAGATGGAAATGTGTGGTGTAGATTTCATGCCCGTACTACCATAGGGTGGTGACTTCAAAACAGGAATTTTCTGCTGTCATATGTGAAGCCCAGGCTTTCCTTGGCCCATAAGACTGGTATTGGAATCACCTGATTTCCTCTTGCATTTCACAGAATCATAGAATTGTAGAGTTGGAAGAGACCACTAGGAACACCTAGTCCAGCTACTGTCTGTATATGCTTTTATACAGCTGTTTAATTGGTTTTAGGTTGTACTTTTATTACACACACACACACACACAACGCCCCTTAGATTTTTTTTTTTAAAAAGGAAAATGAAGCATTTATTTATTTATTTATTTATTTATTTAAATAAATAAATAATAGGTCAAGAGGATCTAAAACAGGCAGGAGGGAGAGAGAAGGGGGTTTGGCATGGCGGGCTGTGCTATGTTAATGATCTCTGCTGGTTGTCCCTTTGTCGCCTCTTTCCTGCATAGGTCACCAGTGAAAAACGATCCTTTTCATTAAGTAATGCATGTTAAAAAGATTCTACTTTTCCTTGCTTCATAAATTCCACAATGACTCTTTACGGCCAGCCAGAAAGTTTATCTGCTGAATCACGGCTTTCCACAAAACTTCCAGGCCACGGAGAGCGGTTCCGACTTGTCATCTCTCATTATAATCGCCTGCCAATTTCTAGCAGCCAATTGCAAAGAAAGGGGTGAGGGGAGAGATCAAGCCAAAGCGATGGTGGAGAGCCAAGATTCTCAAAGTCATCCCCTCCCCTTCTAGGATTCTAGCTGAAGTATTTGTGCTTCTTTGGCGTGATGGTCTCCTTCCAGTGCTAACATACATTCAGGCTGAGCAGGTGGACAGAAAAGTTCCCATCCAAAGCATCTCAAAGTGTAGGACAAAGGGAATTAGCAGCATGGTTGCTGACAATGCTAATAGGTGCTTGATGATCACACCAACACCATATATCTAAAGCATGTTTAAGGCACATGGCTCCCCTTCCCCCAGTTTTCTGGGAGCTGCAGTTTGTTAAGTGTGCTGGGAATTGTAGCTCTGTGAGGGGGATATTTTGGGGGAAGCCATGCACTTTAAATTCATGGTGTGGGTGAGCAGGATGAGTTTTCGAACAAAGTTGAACTGGAGATTTCTGTGCTAGCAGGTGGCTCAATACAGACTGCTTCAGAGTGCATAATGCTCTGAGGCAATGCTATCCACTTCACAGATGGGGAATGTTACTGGACTCAAAACTCCTGCCCTACCTGGAACAAACAGGAGTGTAACACTTGAGAAAAGCCAGCTCCCTCTTTGCATTTACTGTCAGAATCCCACATAGTTTACTTACATTAGATATAATTTTCCCATTTCTTATATTAAACGTAATTGCCTCTTCAGAATTTATTCAGAAGAAAATTGGCACTGGGATACTTAAGATTAAATTTAAAAGATTGCAACAGTCAGTCCACCTTTTGTGAGGAACTGCTACATGGCACCGTAAATTATCTCAGTAAATTATCTTCAGGCATGGGCCCAAAGTGGGAATTTACCATCTCCCTCATTGTTCACACACTACATGCACACACACACACCCTCAACTCCAATTGTGCCCCCCATTCTGTCATAGGCTCTATTTAGGAAATTGCTTCAGTGATGGATGAGAGGGCTGGGGAGATTGTAGATTCTTTTCCTCTTTCTCTGCTTTCCTCTCTGTTATTGAAGCTATAGCATTATACACCCATTTTCCTGCTCCCTCCCAAAGCCAGTGCTTTTTCCTATAAAACTGTTTAGGGGTACTCTCATTTTGACTCAAGAAAATCACTGTTTCATGGTTCAAATCAGGAAAAATAAACACAGTAACTGGACAAAAGTACAAAGATTCACAAAATGTTTAGGGGTATGCGTACCCCTGTGTACCCCCAGAAAAAAAGCACTGCCCAAAGCTACTGCCATGATTTGGGGCAGAAGATAGGCTTGTCGAAATTGGAGTTTCTACAATATGTTCTGATTGTGACAGCTCAGAACCTGACAGACAAAATCAATGTGTAGAATAATAGAGGTTAAGGGTAAAGGGCCCCTGGATGGTTAAGTCCAGTCAAAGGCCACTATGTGGTACGGCGCTCATCTCACTTTCAGGCCGAGGGAACTGGCATTTGCCCAAAGACAGCTTTCTGGGTCATGTGGCCAGCATGACTAAACCGCTTCTGGTGCAACGGGACACTGTGGTGGAAACCAGAGTGCACAGAAACACCGTTTACCTTGCCACCGCAGCGGTACCTATTTATCTACTTGCACTGGTGTGCTTTTGAACTGCTAGGTTGGCAAAAACTGGGACAGAGCAATGGGAGCTCACCACCGTCAAGTGGATTCGAACTGCTGACCTTCCGATTGGCAAGCCCAAGAAACTCAGTGGTTTAGACCACAGCACCACCTGCACCCCTTGTGCAGAATACCATACTGTATAGGGTTGTACACGGGGTGGGGGGTGGGTGGGATTGCTTTGGAACTCACTTTGCTGCTTGCGATAAGGGGATGCTTCATTTCTTACCACTTCAGACAAGACCTACTTTGCTTCTGATCCAAGGCAGAACCGTGCTTCAGTTTCACAAATCTTTGGATGTCTCCCCATTAACTATACTTGGAAAAACAATAAAGAGGTATATACAGTTCAATATCTATCTTTAGATAGACTTGGATAAAATTTTCAGGAAATGGTACCACCTTAGAGTGCATGAAGGAAACCACCTTAGAGTGCACAAAGCCTGACAAAATTCAGAAAATAAGTGAAGAGGGTACAAAGACCCTTTAATATATGAGATGTGTGTTTTTTATTATTGTTGTTGTTGTTGTTGTTGTTATTATTATTATTATTATTATTATTATTATTATTATTATTATTGAACTAGCTATGGCTTCCTAGCTTTTGGCCCAATTGGATAAGAAACACACTATAACATAGTGTGTATGTGTAATCTAGTCACACACAAAACAAAAACTCAGAGTCAAGCAGATTACTTTTACTAAGCAACACGCAGATCTGCAAATATGTAACACAAATTAATTGCACATGGGGGGAGGGGAAATGTGTGTTGGATGGATATTATGTACCTAAAAATAACTAACACTCAAGACAGATCAAACGAGAGCAGCAAGAGTAACTAAGAATTACGCAAAATATTGGCATTTAGGACAGGGAAAGGAAAGGATTGGTCTAGGCTGAAATAAGGAGATCACGCAAGCAAAACACAACCACCAACAATTCCACAAGCCTTTCTCCTAGGTGAGTACTTGCCAGTGACAAACTGGCCCTCTCCCTTCCCTCTGCCTGGTACTTTGCTTTCCACAGAGAGCTTGGGAGAGGGGGAGTGTTTCGCAAGTGCATCAGCTGGCCAGAAAAAAGACAGATCCAAAACAGCTTTTCAAAGCATAGTCCAAAACTATGGGAGCAGTCAGCTGTACTTCAGAGGATATTTGAAGATCTCCAAAATGACATTCTTTGGTTCAGTATTTGGGCTTCATCTGAAGCAGAATGTGCACCCTTAAGGTGGTAAGCAGATAGGAAAAATAAATAATCCAGACAAAATGAAGCAGCACATGGAAGGGTACTTCTGCTTAGGGCTGCTGAATGTCCAGAGATTTCTGTGAATAAATATAACAGACCTTTCTAAATCCCATCTGATCCCACTGAACTTTGAAGGTTAACAGGTTCCCATAGACTTGTTAGCTTGAGCTGAGTTGACATGATAATTGAAAAGAGAACAGACACATGTCAGCCTGAATTAGGCAGGTTCCTGCTCCCCCCCCCCTTTTTATCATGCCAGGGGCACATTTTCAAGAAGAAGAAAAGGAAACCATTTCTCATAGCATAGCAATAATGGTTGAGAAACAAGGCCTGAGTCAACCAGTTGATGTGCCTTGCTTTGCTGTCTGCTATTCCAGAGAGACTGGGTAGCATAGAGGGCAAGGGAGATTCTTTGGGGAGAGCATATTTTAAATGAGTATAGTGAGTGATGGCCCCCACATTTCTTTGTTTCTCCTGTTTTCTACTCTGCTCTTTTTATTTTGTTTGTTTGGGTAACCTGTGTCTTATATGGTTTGCACATCCTGAGGTTGGGTGGATGGGAAGAAGAAGAAGAAGAAGAAGAAGAAGAAGAAGAAGAGTAGTAGTAGTAGTAGGAGTTTGGATTTGATATCCCGCTTTATCACTACCTGAAGGAGTCTCAAAGTGGCTAACATTCTCCTTTCCCTTCCTCCCTCACAACAAACACTCTGTGAGGTGAGTGGGGCTGAGAGACTTCAAAGAAGTGTGACTAGCCCAAGGTCACCCAGCAGCTGCATGTGGAGGAGCGGAGATGCTAACCTGGTTCACCAGATTACGAGTCCACCGCTCTTAATCACTACACCATGCTGGAAGACAGAACGTCATGTAAGGGGAACCTCCAGTTCAGTGAGAAAGCATTGTGTGGGTTGGGGAATGGCACCTTAACAGTGCAATCCTGGGCATGCCTGCTCAGAACAGTAAAGTCCCTTTGAGTTTAATGTGGCTCGCTCTCAAGTAAGTGTGTATAAGTGTGTACACTTTGCAGAGCAATGATTTTGGAAATCAAGACCCTTGATTGCACAGGTGTAGACAGAGAGAATTTTTTAAAATAAAAAAATACATAATATATGAGGTATTGTCAGGCTCCGGGGGGCTTGGCTTCTCCCTCCCCCAGCTGTAGATAAGCAGGACAAAGCGAAAAGAGTCCCTTACCATTTAAAGAATCTTTAATGATCACAGCAAAAGAGCAAGGCATCCATTCCTGAAATAAAGGTGCTCCCAATTAAGCTTCTCTCCTACTTCCCTTCGAGTTATCTCCATCAGTTCCCCCTTCTTGCAACCTGATCTTGCAACCATTGAGCCTTCTGCATAGCAACCTTATCAGCTCTCCTTGCCCTTGGAGATATAGGCTGGACACTCTCCAGCGAAGGGGAGTCAGTTATATCTCTCTCTTCCTGTTCTGCTTCTCCTAGCTGTTCCCCACTCAGCTCTGCCCAGCTGTTATTTTCCAAACTATGTCCCTCTGCAAACCAAGTTTCTAAATCCATACTGCTCACTTGTTCCTGGGCAGCTTCAGAATCCTGGTCAGGAGCAGGAAGAGGGGGAGGTTCCCACAATTCCTCCTCAGAGCTGTAATCCTCAGCCTGGTCTCTAACAGATATACATTATATGAATATATGAAAATAAGACCAGTCATATTTGAAAATAAGTCTAACTACATTAGTCACAGTTTGACAGCAAGTTGTTGCATACTAGGGTGATCCTGCAGTAACCGCAGCAGGTGATCAGTGGGGGTGGGGGTGAAATTAAGAGGGCTGTAAAATAAAATGTGTGTGTAGGGATCTTGTAAGCATTGTATAGCAAGATGAGGAGCAGATAATTTCTTTGTGGCTTTAACAGAGTTACTTGGCATGGCTGTTCTGTAACAAAAGAGATAGCTAATCTGGAGAGAGCCTACCCAGCATGGCTCGGTGTGGATATGAGACTTTAAAATTTTACTACTCAAAGTATCATCAGCAAGTAAGGAGAATTTACTGCCTTTGCCTTCCTTGTTCTCACTTAAGAGACTTGAAACTTGAAATATATCTTATCTCCAGGCAAACCACTTCAGACAAGAAGCTGGTGCCTTTATGAAGTTATTGTCCTCCAAGGTAATTAAAACACTGATAGAATTTTGCTGAGGAGCAGAGGTACTGAAAGCAAATGGAGGAAAAATCATAATATTAAAAGAACCTCTTGCCACATCTTCAATTAGCCATGCTGTCTCTCCAGCAAGTTAACTGCATGGTTCATTACTGATGAATAACTGCCATTAAAGTAATGGACTAAAGCCTATGAGATGGGGATCACTCGTTGAAGGAAGGTTTAATCCCAGAACATTTGGCAGATGATGAGGGAAAGGCAAGGAGCTCTTCTGCAGCCAGCCCTGCGAGCGGCCAGTATGTATGCTGAGTGCCCTTGTTCTGAGCTCATAAATGTTCCCCCCCCCTGTGATCACACTATAAATATTTTTAACTGGCTGCACACTTCTAAAGAATGAGTTGTGTCAAAAGGAAAAAAGGAAAATCGACCCTAACAGGCAAGAGGTACATAAAATGCTGCTGCATGGTTTCTCTCCAGGGAAAGCTATTGACGACATGTGACACGTCCGTTGAAAGCCTTGCGCTGGCTGCCAATTTGCTATCCGGCTAGATTTGAGGGTTTACTCCTTGGGCCTCTACATCCTACCTGATCTGAGGATGAAAATGTGTTGACAGTGCCACACAAGCTGCAATAAAGCACACTCAGGCCATATTCACACCGTACATTTAAAGCAGTACGATACAACTTTAAACAGCTGTGTCTCCCCCCTAAGAATTCTGAGAGCCAGGGGCGTAGGAAGGGGTGTGTGGTTCGCCCCAGGTGTTATCCTTGAGAGGGATGTGTGACAAAATGGCACACCGCAGGAGTTGGCACTTACCGTGGGGCCTGGCCTGCAGCGTGCCCGAGCCACGTGTCTCTCCTGGGACTAACGCAGTGGCTCGGGGCCTTGCGCTGCCCAAAATGGCAGTGTGGGGCTTGTGTACACCAGGCAGACTACATGGACAGCTCGGTGTGCCACACCTGTGCGCGGATTGCCGCGGTGCCCCCATCCGCAGATTGCCATGGCACCCCCCTGGGTGGCTCACCCCACCCCTGCCACTCCAGGTGCCGGAGCAGCTAGCTACGCCCCTGCTGAGAGCTGTAGTTTGTTAGGGCTGCTGAGAGTGTTTAGGAGACCCTTCAAAGCTACAGTTCTCAGAGTGGTTTAATGACCAACCTTTTGTCAGGTACCGTGCTGAGGAGGGCTGCTCTGAGGAAGAATGGTGGGAGCCCCCCCTCCCCCTGATCCTGAATCTTCCCAGAAACGGGAGGACAGTATAGATTTCAAACAGCGGTTTGCAGAGGGGCATAGTTCAGAAGGCAGAAGCTGGGAAATACTGGAGGGGAAACAGCTAGCAGAAGAAACACTAGAAGAGAGAGAGCTAACAGATTCACAGTCTCTGAAGAGTAACCACCCCCTTTCCCCAAAGTTCTGGAGAGCTCAGAAGGTGTCAGAACAGAAAGCACAGAGGCTACAAACTCAGTGTACAAGACGTCAAGTGACGTAGATTAATAGGGACAGAGGGCGGAATGACCTTAATTCAGAGCACCACCATTCTGGTTAGATGCTTTCTTTTGTCCTTCGCTGTGTTTATTAAAGAAACTAACTGGTGTTTATTAAAGAAACTAACTGGTAGGAAGACTCATTTTTCTTGCATTTTCCTGTAGGGCTGGGAATGTTCCCAGTCCGAAACTCTGGAGAGCTGCTGCCAGCTGGTGTTAACAGTACTGAGCTATATGAATCAAAAATCTGACTTGGTATAAGGCAACTTCTATGTTTCCCAGCACCACCATTTGGCCATCCTTGACCAAACTATTTGCAAAGAATCATTGACTACAGCTGTTTGTCTCCACATCATTTCCTGCTTCAACACTTACCAGGGCCATCTGAATCTAAAGACTAGCAAAAGTTCCCTGTGAGGTCTCCTGTGGGACTGATTTAAGGCTCTACACATGCTTAGGCCTTGTCCTCCTATTTTAGAATATTTGTTGGAACTTGCAGGGCAGCACAATGGAATTGTTTCGCTTGTGTTAGAGACATTAATCATGCACCGTCTTGGATTTTTATTATCTCTGCTCAGTGCATTTGGTTCATAGTTAAAGGACCTTAGCATTCTTCAGTTTCCTTCTCTTGTCTCCCCCTTCTCTAGACACATGTAACATTTCCACTATGAATATTTGAAAGACAGCTGCATTTATCTGTTCTACTTCCACTAATGTATGCACAGAACAGTTTCCATTTGAGACAAACTCAGCATGTCGCCTTGCATGGCCAGAGGGAATCAGGCTCATTTGGATACAATTGCTCTCTGCAGGATACCCAGAAATAACGTATAGTCACTGGAAGGGGACAATATCATGTAATAATAATAATGTCTTACATTTTTATAATAGCATGAAAGATGCTACAGCATTCTACAAAGCAGTGGTTTCAAACTTTCTGTCTTTAGGGAACCCTTTTCACAACAACTTCTTTGCTGAAGAACCTTTGCACATCTCAGAGGACTCTGGATTACATTCTGAACAGCACTGTAAGGCCACATTCACGCCATACATCTAAAAGCCTATGTTCCTACTTTAAACAGTCCTGTCTCCCCACAAAGAATACTGTGAGATGTAGCTTGTTAAGTCAGTCCACCTTTTCCGGTAGATGATGTATGATGTGGCCAGGCATCATAGAATCATAGAATCATAGAGTTGGAAGAGACCACAAGGGCCATCGAGTCCAACCCCATCGGGGCCCCTGCAGTGATCCTGCGGGGGGGGGGGAGGGGGAGAGAGATTAATGTCCCCCTCGTTGCCGTCCGGGACTTGTCACTGGCACTGGGTGGAGGGGAGATTGTAGCCTCCTCCTGCCCCTCCTCATTAAGGGTATCTTGTTAAAGGGATATGGGGGGGGTAGATTCTGTCTGATGCCTGGACGTGGGCTAGGGCCATGCCACGACCCCAATGGTGACCTCGCGGGGTGCCCCTATTTGTTGTAAGTCATAGGGCTCCCCTTATTGGTGGTTTACCCTTAGATGGCCTCCCTGAAGAAGGGTGGGAGTCGAAATATAGCCTGGCTTCACCCAATGCCTAAGCCAAACCATTCACATCTGTAGCCAATAAAGTTGTGACCTCTTTGAACCCATAAACATAATACTCATGTCCGTTTGTTTATTATCCACTAGGGAACTGCGGGTCACAGGGCCTTAGCATGCAAGGGTGCTGAGAGTCTATACAAGACCCCTATTCGTCTCATAGAGCTTCATTTCCAGGAGTTCACTGTGAAGAGGGATTGATGGGATTCTATATCCCAGTCATGGTTTGGGCTTACTCTGCGTTAGCCTATTTCATGTCCTACAATCTAAAGGAAAGAGGTAAAATGCCCCATTTTCATTTTTTTCATGTACTTTCCTTCTGGAGCCTTGGAATGCTTCCATACCTTGTCTGTATTCTGAAGTTTCATCTTTAACTTCTCCACATCATCTTCTAGAGATTTCATTTGGTCCTGGGACTAAATGAAACATTTCCCACACCCAAAGGACCAGAAATTAGAGCATTAGTGAATTGTAGCTCTGGGAGGAGACTAACAACATGGATCAATATTGCTCCTGATCTGGATGTCAAATTATGATGCTGACTGTTGAATGCTCGTCAAATATCTGCATTGCCAATGCACCTTAAAGAAAACTCAGGAAACACCTTGGTGGAGGAAAGGATTATAGGATCTGCAAATGAAATAAAACTAAATCAAAATACAGTTCCTCAAGACAGGAGGAACCAGGTCACTCCACTCTCCTGAGCATGTTTACAAGTGACGCCTGTAACCTCAGATCGAAAGATAAGAAAGAATACTTCCTCCTTGTTCAGAGAACATTGGTCATGTGACTTGACAAGCACAGAGTAGCCCCACTAATTCACCATTCACCCTAACCTGCTTGCCAAGCCTAAAGGGGCCCCCCAAGGACCCAAAGCAAGATAGCATAAGGTGATCAAAGAGTGTATTTAACTCAATGCTGCCTCCATCATTTGCTTAAGTTGCCTGAACCTAAGAGCCAATTAAACCAATAAAACACACCACCACTTCAAACACAGTACACCCAGCAGCATGAAGGAGGCAAAAAAGAGAAGTCTTAAAGCCAATCAGAGGTTCACCCCCAAAATTGCTCCTCAGCTCCCAAATGGACAGCAACAGAAAGCCCATAGTGTGAAGAGAGAGAGAGAGAGAGAGAGAGAGAGAGAGAGAGAGAAGGAAGGAAAGAAAGAAAGAAAGAAAGAAAGAAAGAAAGGAAGGAAGGAAGGAAGGAAGGAAGGAAGGAAGGAAGGAAGGAAGGAAGGAAGGGTGCTTTAAAGAGAGAACTGGGGCTTTGGGGAAGGATCAAGGCTTATAAGGGCCTGCTCCTCTCCCTCTTTGATTGGCCTATGCTTTTACATGCCCCCCCCAAACCCCTTTCCTGGGAGTAACCCCCTGAGTCTCCTTTTCTGGGGGAATTAGGGTGTGGCAAATTCACCCCCACTAAAGTGTGGGAGCAGCATTTCCAATGAACTGTCACTGTCAGAAATCACAAGGGTAACTTTTTAAGAGTCTTTTGGAGAACTCATGTCCAATGCTTTCAGAGAGGCAATGTAGATTTTAACATAATGCAATTAAAGGAAACTATGGGAAAGGGACATAAGTCAGTGGTAGGGCAATGGTAAGGTCATAAAGCAAGTGTTGCATGCAACAGTTGCCAGGTTAAGCATTTGACGTATCCTGGTAAGACTGAGAAATCTTCTCCCTGTCCCAGGGGGCCGGGGTTGCAGGCTGGCCATGTGCATTCCCTGTGTACAGCATGGGGCGTGCGCGTGGGGATGCCACCTGCATCACTGGCCACGTTATGCCCCACGGCCAGCCAATCCAGTTGGCCGGGGGCGTGGCTTACCTATTTTGGGAAGTAAAAGTAGCCACAAGTGATTTTCAGCAGAAAACTAGTATTGGTACTCTGATTGGGACCCTATATCTCATTTTCTCTAAAATAAAAGCAGCTGGGTTAAGCACATATACTGAAATTTGTGGCTAACATAATGCCTACTTTGGTCCTAAGAGTGACACAGATGATAATTTTAAACAATATTCTTCAATCAGGGTGATCAGATATAAGCATGCTTCCTATAAAAACCTCTATATGTATTTACCACAGCTTACCTCTCTACTCCTGGTTTCTATCCAAAATATACTTCTCTGTAACTAAATGCCTAATTATCTTTCATACTGTACATGAGTTTCAAACTTTTCATAATTCTTTGATGGCTCCTTTTAGCCATCAAAATCCAACCATGGAAAATCAATATTTGCTTTTAGGTCTCCCTATAGCATGAAAGGATATTCTGAAAAACAACACACATGCCATGTCTCCTTATTGATCTGACAGAGTTTGCTTCTTAAACCTCAGCATTTCAAAAGCCATTGCTTTATTTAAAAATCCTTGCCTGTAAAGTCAATAGGAGCATCTGCCCAGCAGGATCTCACATTAAAACTCACATCTCCTGTAACAATGTCCTGCAGTTTTCTGATCAGCCTGCTTTGGCTCCAACCAGAAGAAAACAGAAAAGCAATTTTAATTGTGCAAGGATGTAGCATTAAATATTTGGAGTGGTAGCTTCCGTGTAAGATGTCAGAATAACACAAACAGCTTATGTACACAGGGTGATAGAAATCAGAAATCGCAAAGGTCAGCTCAGTCTCTAGCTGGCTTAACAATTCAAGGCTGACAAACACAGCAACAATCTTTGAAAATGGAAGCTTCAAAAGTTTAGCTCAATCATGCAGTCAATCTTTGTTGTGTTTTCCATCTTCCTTTGTATTGTTTCTGGGTGACATTAATCACTGCTATCAGTTAAAGGTCTGTGTGCTCCTTGCTCATGCATAGACCCCCTGCTTCAGTGCCTTCTGTGCTAAACCATCACTTTAGACCAAGATAGGAAACCTCTTGATCTGGCCCTTGGGACTCTCACCAGGCCACACACACCAGGCCACTCACCAGCCTTGCTTTGCCCATTTTTGGAAAGTTCTTGCCTACTTAGAATATGCCCTTGAACTCTGATCACTCTTATTGTTTGCATGTTTGAGTGTGTGTGTGGAACCAAGCCTACTGTACCCACTTTTGCCTCTGACCCTGCCAACCATTGGCATATGGCCTGGAAAACATTGCCTAGAAGGGAATGTGGCCCTCACACCCTTGGAAATGTCCGGTTCCTAGGTTCCCAGCTTGATAACACAGCAAGCGTAGATAATTAAAAAGGAGGATTTATTGCAAAAACAAACAGATAGGTCTGGACGGCTCTAACAAAGCCTCCAGCATCATTACTTCAGAATTGAACTTATTGAACTTACGAATCTTACGTCTCTTGTTTTGCTTCCTATCTATCAGCCCGCCCATTTGCCGACTCTTAGGACTGAGTGGATCAGCTCCCACATCTTCCTTTTCTGAGAGGCTGTCTCTGAGTTCGTTCACTCCTGTTTGTGCTTCCTGCAAGCTTTGGCTGTGGTCTAGCCTGCTCTCAGCTACTACCTTATCAGCTGGCCCATCTTTTTTTTTTTTAAATAATTTTTATTAAGGTTTTCCAAATTAAAACAAATTAAATCCAATTTAAAAACTTTTTCCAATAACTAGGACTTCCCCTCCCCACCCCCTCATATATTCCAAATCTTCCAAATAAACAATTAGGTTCAACAAATTCTTATCCCCAAATTGCAATCATCCTCCATTACCCAGTTTAGCGTAATTCCCATCCCCCTAAGATCGATCTATTCCCTTCCACGAGTTTCCCCCTTTCAAACATAATACCCAAAAAAAAAACATAGAATTAAATAATAATTTTACAACCTTTGGATTCCAACTTTCCCTCCCCTTTTTCCCTGTTACGTTCCTCCTAACCCTCCATCTCTAATATCTTCCTGGAGTTCCCACATTGCGTTAAACCCACATCCCTCTGATTCTTTGCCAGTCTTATTAATTGCAAATGTCCAATCATTAAATTACGAATGTCCAATCCTAAAAGAAGTCTAACGAGAAGAGGGTCCATTTCTTCTATCCAGATTTTTATATCCAGGAGTAGAAACTCCAATTTTAAAACCATAAGCTTGTCAAATCTGGATATCCCAAATATCCCCTTTCCCATTTCTGTCCAGTTCTTGTTATTTCCTTGTTCTTGTCGGCCATTCTCCTCCTTTTTGTTTCTCTGTTCTCCCACAGAAATGTTCTTTCTCCAAAAGTTTCTAATATCCCTGCAGAGGCTTGTTGTTCAGGAACAAAACATTACATCATGATCCTTTCATTTTCCAACAGATAGTTCCATTGTTTCCTATAGTGTGTAGACCTCTGTAGACAAAATAGTGTTCCATTTCTGCAGTTTCCCAGGAGATTAAAAGTTCTATTCAACTGCACATGTTTCCTGTCAAAAACACATGCAATATCCCTCAGCTCCTCTAGGTGGATTCCCGTAACAAAGTTCCCTTCCAAAGCCCATCCACCAGTCCAAATAGCTTATTTATCCTTATTTGAACAATTTGAAACAATTTATACCCAACTTATATCAAATGTAACCGGCAAAGTCCATAACCAAGTCTCTGTTACATTCTTCCGTTTTGACAGCTCCTTGACAGCTGTCAAAACCTGTCAAAACCTCCGTTACTCTTCTCCAGGCATTTTCACGAATCGCTCCAGGGATTCCGGGGGGGGGGGGGGGTTGCTTTTTAATACAAATTCCACTTTTCTCCTCCGGCTCAATCTTATAAATTTCCCTCGCGAAGTTGCTAATTCGGTGAAATAAGGTTACTCTCGATCTTAGTTATCCATTCCTTTGTTTTGGCTCTTCTACAATTTCGGGGGGGGCTGACTTCCTTTTTTCCACCTCCCCCGTTCGCTCCAAATTTTTAAAAATTTGTCCCCTTTTTTTTTTGTCCATATTCCAATTACTCACGGGTTCTTCTTTTAGATCCAAATTTTCAATAGAAGAAGTCAGCGCTCTCCGCCGGATGGCATGCGGCTGCGCTCGGCAGGGATAGCAGAGAACTCAAGCACCACGCTTCTCCCCGGCACCCGATCCGGAGCCTTTAAAAAGGCTCCTTCACGAGTCGGGAGGGCGCTAACGGTGCCAGCCGAGTCTCCATGTCCACGGCCTCCTCTGGCCGTGGTTTTTAAGGGTCCCCGCATCGCCGGTGCGGTAGGACCCAGCCCCTGCCGAGCAGACTCCCTCCGGAGCTCGGAGGGAGTCCGCCATTCGGCGCTGGCGCCAACCCGGAAGTCCTCATCAGCTGGCCCATCAAGGTCAGGAGGAGCCGAATTCTGCAGCTGCCAGCTCTCTCCTGCCTGACTAACATCAAAGCCTCTCTGTTCCTGGCTGCTTTCTGCAGTTGGCTGCAAACCTTCTCTGGGAGCAGGCTCATTCCTGACAGGAAGGTAGTGGATTCTCCTTCCTTGGAGGTTTTTAAACAGAGGTTGGATGGCCATCTGTCAGGGATTATTCAGCTGTGATTCCTGCATTGAAGGAATTGGACTTGATGACACTTGGGGTCCCTTCCAACGCTACGGTTCTATTCTCTGTGCTGAAAAACTTCCATGCTCCTGCTTTAGATCAATACAAATAAGTTGCCTCACATAGCAAGACCGAGTGTTTGAATATATGTGGCAACTATAAGAACATAAGAAGAGACCTGTTGGATCAGGCCAATGGCCTATCTAGTCCAGCATCCTGTTCTCACAGTGGCCAACCAGGTGCCTTCAAGCAGGCCCTGAGAAGAAGAAGAGAAGAGTTTGGATTTGATATCCTGCTTTATCACTACCCTAAGAGTCTCAAAGCGGCTAACATTCTCCTTTCCCTTCCTCCCCCACAACAAACACTCTGTGAGGTGAGTGGGGCTGAGAGACTTCAGAGAAGTGTGACTGGCCCAAGGTCACCCAGCAGCTGCATGTGGAGGAGCGGGAAAGCGAACCCGCTTCACCAGAGTCTACCACTCTTAACCACTACACCACACTGGCTCTCCTCTTCTGTGGAACTAATCAGTCAATGAATAATTTGGTCAGAATGGTGGAAGGGTTATGCCATTTCACCCAAATGAAAGGGCAAATGTTCTAAATTTTTTAAAAAACAAAATAGCAGTGAGGCTCCATTCAGAAGCTCACTTGGCTGAAGATCCCTTTTGCACCACGGTCAATGAGGTATGTTTTGTGTTCCTCTACATAAGCAAAGAATGCATGTTTAGCGAAGAGGAGCATGCATGCCCAAGCTGCCACCCCACAAAGATGCTTGTCAGCTGGGTGAGGTGACTGGCACTAGAATATAAATAAATGGTTTTTGTTTTATTGGCAGTTTAATCCCCCCCCCACAGGAGAACAGGATGAAGAATAGATTGCTGAACTGCAGAGATAGGCAACCTAGTTCATGACTGCTGTTTATGTGTTGCAGAAGTGTTTATGTAACATCTTCAGTCTGGGTAAGCACTAACAACTCTGCTTGCCACGTATGGCAAGATCTGACAGTTATTCCTGCACAAGTTATTGGCCCTGCTGAACTCTTTTCATTCATGTTATAAACCCTAGCAAAGTAATGTAAGAATGCATCATCTGGAGGGCTGAGAATTTGCTCTCCACCTTTTGGTAATTGAGGGTCCATATGGATTTAGAGAGCACCTCCTTTCAAAACACTTCAGGAACTGCAGTGCCATTTCCTTTTAGAAGCAGCCCTTCTTCCATGTGAATACCATCTGAGTCTTTCCTAAAGGGTTTTATGTCTGCAAGAAAGAGTTTCCTGGGGATTCATTTTTCTGCAGAATGTTATTGGTTTCTGATAAAACTCCCATTTTAGTATTTTCTCTTTCATTTGTTGATGTTGGTGTTCTTGCTCAGCGGAGATCAATGTCTAATTTATCTTCCCTGAAATGATTTTCTTCTCTGTTACATCATTCCTGGTAGAAGGAATACTGGAAAGATCTTTCCCTGGAAGGCATGTCCAATGTCCAATGAAAACGGGACAAAATCTAGACTTTTGATCTCTTGAAGGAAGTCCAGATACTGGTTTTGAACTCAGTAGTATCACCGTGAGCAGGTTATCGACTATTAGCATTTTCAGTTAAAACATACAAAGGAAATTTTCACATTGTAAGTTCTGGAGAGACTCAGTTATGTCAATTTAATTTCTCCTGTTTTGGATACTAATTAAAATGGATTAAAATATCAATGCACAAAATAGGAGGGAGTGTTCATCCTATTTATATCAATTATTGTCACCATAATTATTACCCATCCTAAGGTCCCAGGGGCAAATTACAGCAATTAAAGCACAATCTATATCTATATATATATATATAGAAGGCAAATGTAAAATCTCTGAAATCATAGACATTATACTTGGGGAGGGAGAGAAAAGCAGCTCTGCTAAGGCTTGCTTCCTTTTACAGTGAACTAGATGGATTCTCCCTCATGCAAGGCCTGTCTAGACAATGAAAGCAATGCTGAAAGCACAACTATATCATAATTATTATCTCTGCACGAAAGAGCTAACTTTCTCTCAGACATGTAAGCTTTGAATGTGGAGCATGATTTAGACCTGGAAAGCTTCCAAACAAGCAATTTGTCCAATACTATTTGGTGTCATACAGTCACACAGGATTATCATATCATGCCAGTTAAAAGGTAAAGGGACCCCTGACCATTAGGTCCAGTCGTGGCCGACTCTGGGGTTGCGGCGCTCATCTCGCTTTATTGGCCGAGGGAGCCGGCGTACAGCTTCCAGGTCATGTGGCCAGCATGACTAAGTCACTTCTGGCGAACCAGAGCAGCACACGGAAACGCCGTTTACCTTCCTGCTGGGCGGTACCTATTTATCTACTTGCACTTTGACGTTCTTTCAAACTGCTAGGTTGGCAGGAGCTGGGACCGAGCAATGGGAGCTCACCCCATCGCAGGGATTCAAACCGCTGACCTTCTGATCGGCAAGTCCTAGGTTCTGTGGTTTAACCCACAGCGCTACCCGCGTCCCTATCATGCCAGTTACTTACTGTGAAATTCTAATCCTAGACATCTCTGCTCAAAAGTTCAGTGACATTTACTTCCAGGTAAATGTATATAGGATAGCAGCCTTAATGTCTGAACTGGTACTAAACCTTTTCCCAAAGGAATAGTCTTGAGCAGAGATTCATATTACGGCACCTGAAATTCCAGGCACATCAGTGACTGCAATGTACTTCTAGAGTCAATAGCTATACGATTATTGGTTTCGCTCCCTGGCATAAAACTCATATTTTACATATTCTTGAGTGGGTTACCTGACAGTTAATTAACAGACAAAATGATAATGAGATCATCTCATTAGTATTGGCATTGCCTACAAATGAAATATCGCCTTGGCTAGAATTTCCATTCCTGCATATCATCAGAAGCTGAGGCTTGGTGTCTTGTTGCAGATACAGAGTAGGAAAGAAACAGCTAATAGTTTAGTAATAAATTATGTATTCATGTGCAATATTACCTCTTAAGTAGTGATAATAGCAGTGCTAGCAATTCCTGGGGACTTTAAGCAACACTGGGGTGGCCGATATCTTCTCCTAGAGATCCTTTGGTACTGGATTGCATATCTCCAAAATTCAAGAGTGAAGCTGTGATAATGGGCTGGATGGGATCCAATAAATCTGCGGCTCAGTCAAGCAGTAGCAGAAGTAACTCTGGCACCACTGTAGCTTACCTGAAAGCAGGGCGGTAGCAAAGCTGGGGCTGTTTGGACTCCCTGGTGGCAGAACCAGATTGGCTCTGTTGGTGCACCCATTCAGCCCTTGCCTTTTCTCCACTCTTTCCCATCCAGGTAAGCTGCAGCAGCACCAGTTCAGGAGGGAGGTTGCACAGCTCTGCCCCACTGCTCGGTTGCTGCTGCTGGAGGTGCTGTTCATGGGTGGTTCATCTGCCTAGGTGAATGGTGTTCATGCTGTACTGGATGTCAGGAACGTGGCTCACCAGAACGCTGGGGAAGAGTGAGACTCAGAAATTGAGCTGAGTGAAAGAGGGACTGACTCTGCAAATGAGAGCTGGCTGACAGAGCCAAGAAAGGGCAGTTCGGCACCCTCTTCTTGAGGAAGACATTTTTAGCTCTCAAACAGAGGGAGAGTTCGAAGGCAGCCAGAGTGTTGCTAGGCAATCAGCAGATAAGCAGAGGACTGAGACTGTGTCAAGTGAAAGTGGGGAGGGTGAAGACCAGCCTATCAGTCCCCGTTCTAGGAGACTGGATAAGATCAGAGAGCAACGGAAGGGCTAGAGGGGAAAGGGGGGAAACTGGCATCCTTCCTGCTGTGGGAGGGATGAAGATTCAGACTGACCAACTATCGTCAATGCGAGCAGGCGAGAAGCCATGCTCTGGATGTGTTTTGTTGTAAATAAACATACACAAAACTGCCAGAGAGTCATTACTTCTTACCGGGGCTTACTTGCCTGCCTGTGATCATTACACTGGAGCCAGTGTGGTGTAGTGGTTAGGCTGTCGGACGAGGACCTGGGTTTAATTCCCCACTTTGCCATGATGTTCACTGGGTGACCTTACAGCCACTCACTGCCTCTCACCCAACCTTCCTCACAGAATTGTTGTGGGAATTAAATGCGGAGAGATCCACATACACCATATCAAGCCCCTTGGAGAAAGAAATGTAGGGTATAAATGCAATGAATGGATGAATAACTCTAATAAGTTGAACTTCCCCCAAAGCATGGGTAGCTAACAATGTTGGTGAGATATTATTGGTCTACAACTCCCATCATTTCTGACCATTGGCCAAGCTGGGTGGGGCTGAGGATACATTCTAGCTCTCTTTAAAAGGCCTTCAAATGCCACCTGGGCAGTGAAGCTGTGAAGCTACTTCTCTCAAAACACATATAATGAGGCAGTGGTGGAGAGAGCACCATCTCATCTTGAATGGCAAAGCCTGTTAACATGTGTTGTTATGAATAATTCAATGTGTTTCCTGCCAAACTGAGGAAGTGGAGATCCCTTAGTCCTCTGATGCATATAGGGCCATCTGTATTTGTGAAAATGAAAGCAGGGCACAGAATACACCTGCAGTTTCAGTCTTTGAGTGTGTGTCCTAGGCAACATGGCAACAAGCTGGTGCTGGAATTTTAGCAAAATCCTTGCACACAGAGGAGATAAGATTTTGAGTTGCTCTAATGGAGCTGAGACATGAAGTGGAGGGAAAATCCACTAAGTTGATTGCAGTGAAAAAACAAGCAGAAGTCACACTCAACTTGGGTGGAGGAAGCTACTGATTTCAGATGCTCATGAGAAAGATTATAAAGCCACAGGCTGGCTGGACAGCTGAAGAAGGAAAATGCAATAAACTGTTGGGCTTGGTGTCATCCACAAGGGCAATGGAGATTTCACAGAAGCGTTAGCATGGGACCATGGGTTCTAAGAATCAAAGACTCTTTTATACAATGTCTCTGGTAAGCTGGTGAAGGGAAGTAAAGATGGTTGAATCCATCATGTTTGATTCTCCCGGTTTTCTCATTATTCCAACCTGAATTAAAAAATTAATTTCTGCATCAGTTTGCATTTTTGAAAAAAAGCTGTCATGAAATTTCACCTGCATATTGGTGTGAAGTTCTTCTGAAGCACACATTTTTGGTATGCAGATTCCTAATACAATGCATCTTTGTATGGCATTTTCACTAATTTATGCATTTTAATGTGTTCTTTACCCTAGCACATGCATATTTGTACACGTTACTTGACTGAGGAACTGTACTGCAAATTTTGAAAAGGTGCAAATTTCAAAGAACGGCTGTGTTTTGATTCATGTATAGTTTCCCCCCCTCTTAGGGGAAAGAGAGGTTTCTTAACCATTTCCTGTCATTCTTCTTTTGCCGCTCTTGCTGGAAATACCATCTCTGCTGCTTTTACCCCCACGGGGAAAAGATACGCTCTTTGCTTCAAATTACATTCCCTCCTGGGGAAAAATCCCAAAGGATGAATTGCAGAACTGCATGTGACACCAGTGTTGGCTCTGCCCCAACGCATGGGCTTTTACTGACCGAATGAGCCTGAAATTTATTGGACCCCATCCAGTCTGTTACCACAGCACCAGCTTTGGAAAACCTTCCCAGAAGGAAGCAATACTGGTGCTGGCATTGTACTACATTATAAGCTATTGCCTGAGCTTGCTATTTCCTCCTTCTGTTTTCCCGTCCCTTTCCCCTGCCTTGTCATATTATGAAGACTTAGGACAGGAACTATGTTGCTGTTTTTTAATTGATCTGTACATAACTCTGGGAGTCCTTTCAGCTGAAGAGTGGGCTAAAATATGCTTTAAGTAAATAAATAAAACTCCCCAGTTAGTATGGGCTAGTTTTTCAACTGGTACAGATCAGTGAAGCACCATTTAATTTGATGGAGCTGTGCCCATTTAAAAGAGGGCAAAGTCCCATTTTCTAGCTTCTTGAGGATGAGAGAGGAAAGGAAGTGAATCTGCAAAGCTATTTTTAGTTGAGGAAGAAACATGGCAGAACGCTGCCAGTTTCGACAGTCTTTCAAGGCACGTCTATGAAAGAGATTTGTCTATAGGCTACATTAATATGCAAGGGGGTGGGGAGGAGAGGAGCTACTGGCGAAAGCAAAACTTGAGCCAAGCAAGTCTGTGAACATAATTGTCAAGCATGAAGCTTCTAAAAAATAAATAAATGAGCAAAAGCGTTAGAAACATGCAGTGTCCCAGTTCACAAGAGAAAGTCGAGCGAGGGTGTTTTCACTGCAGTAAACAAAAGTATGTGCCTGGGGTTTGCTGTTTCTAAAATATAAAACCTCACAAAAGCAACGCGTGTGGATATGCTAGCTGAGCAAGGGGGCGGGGGGAGAGAAAAACTGCCAGGAAAAGACAGGAACACAACTTAGAAAAATAGGAGATATTGATTGATTTATTTTTTTAAAAAAGAACTTGTAGGGTTGTTTTTTAAAAAATAAAATAAAGCACAGTGACAGGTAAAGTGAGCGTAGCAGTGATTTATAGAATGCAGTAGTAAATTGTCAATTAACTGTCTGGAAAGTAAATGCGTGAAAAAACATTGTTAGAAATTATGTGACTGGATTTGCAATTGAGTTAATGTGTGTGTGTGTGTGTGTGTGTGTGTGTGTGTGTGTGTGTGTGTGTTGGATGAAATTGTCAAAGCCTTGAATGTCAAAAGAGCTATACACAAAGACTGAAATCATAAGAGAACCAATCAGGAACTCAGTGAGAGATGGACTTCTAACCATAGGTGGCAAAGAAATAGTGGTGGATGAAGAGAAGGGAAAGTTCAATAGGTGCTCAAGACAGATTTCTTTATAAGATAGTTAAAATTGTCAAATTGTCGTTCAAACCAAATAGTTCTTCCATTCATATTTACTGCTTTGGGGGGGGGGACCAGATTAGTTTATCCTCTAAATCAGTCATTCTCAAAGGGTGTGGCAGGAGAGGATTGCAAGTGTGGTGGGAAAATTCAAAGACAAACAAGAAACATTTAAACATTTCAGTGTAGTATAGTATAGTATTGAAAAAATATTTGCAGAATATGAATATATATCTTTTCAAAATAAGAGCAAGAGCATCAAGTGAAACTGAGGAAAATCCTAGTTGTAGTCCAAAATCACCATTCAAAAAGAGTGCTGAAAAAGACTCATTTATAATTACATTTTGGGAATGTAGCTGCATTGTTTTATACATTCTGGATGTCCCATGATCAGATCATAAAGTACGGTAGTTGTGTTCTGTGTTATAAACCAGGCACCCCTAGGAGTTGTTTCTTTTTGTTTTCCAATGTATTTCTTATCGGTAAAAAAAAATGGTGTTGCACAAGCAAAGTTTTATTTGGATATTGTGGCCCAGAGGGAAAAAAGTTTGAGAACCACTGCTCTAAATACATTTGTATTGCAGTCATTTAATTAATGTTTCATTTCCAGTCAACTTTTTGCAGTGCATTTGATTTCTGTCTGGTACACCCTATAGTCCGAATGACTGCAGGTAGACATTGTTGAACAGATGTTCCTATGCTGCAAGAAGAACGCGAGCTGGGTGCCTTTTTGGGGGGAGATACCTTCCAAATCTACTTTTTGGCATTTTCCCAGATGAGAAAATTATGATAGACTGAGAATGTGAGGACATTTGCACATAAGAAGAACCTGCTGGATGACACCAAAGGTCCACTTAGCTTAGCATCCTCCTTCCTGCAGTGGCCAACCAGATGTCTCTGAGAAGCCCACATGCAAGCCAGGCAGGCAATATCCACCTCCAGCTATTGCTCCCTAGAAGCTGGTGTTCAGTGACAAATAGCCATTATGATTAATGGCTGCTGATAAAATTTTCATCAGTTTGTCTAATTCCCCAATAAAATTTCATTACAAAAAATAATTAAGTTTCATGGTTGGAAATAAGTTTTATTAAATGGCTCAGATATAACTTTGCATCCATGTTTGTCAGATTGGTTTAAAAGTAAGAGATAGTAGCAAGATTTCAGGTAATGATGTTCCACTATATGTCTAAGTTCTGGTGGCTATCAACAGATGCTGGCAGTTGACTCTTCTTAGCTGTCTTTCAGAATCCCATCTCCTGTTGTTGTAGATCCCACTCCTAGTATTAAGACTCATCAGTCTCTCTAACTACAGGCTTGCTGGTGGCATTGGGTCCATAGGTGTCATTCCTTATCAATTTTGAGAGGTTTGTGGCATGTTTGGATTCAGGTAGAAGCCAAACTATAATGGCCCCAAGTTATCTGTATGTCCTTGGAGAATTCAGGAAGTGTAATTATTAAGGATCTATGCTTTGTTTTCGGGTTACCCAGAGAGCTAAGATCTGATCATGTGCCTCGATTTCCATCTCAAGATTTCAATAACTCAGCAGGCTAATAAAATTTTAACATGTTTTATCTGTGTTCCCCCTCAATCTCTGCTCTAATGGAAAAGCCAGCTGTTTTGTTCAAACTTTTAAAACTGCCATGAAAACTGTCGAGGGAGATAAAGTATCTTTAAATCAGAAAATAACTTCTTTCCTGCTCTCTTATCAAACAAGGCCACATAGTGTAGTTCTATGGAAGCTACGTGGGCTGAACAGCTAATGACTCGGCATTTATGTGCAAGACTGCAAGCTAGGAGACACTAGTCAGATAAAAGTATATTGAAATATAAAATAAATCTACACCTCCAGGGAAGAAAGCATGCGGTGTGTAGGAAGATGGAAGCCCTGGTAATGGTTTCCAGCTACAAGAATGCAGAAAAGAAAATGGGTTTCAATTATAACGCCGATTAAGATGCTGCTGATCTTATACTGAGTGCCGGTAGATCTTGTCGGTGAACAAGGACATTTTTGATGATCATTTCTCTTTATCAGGATCATAGTAACCTAATGGGTTAATTACTAGTAGGGAAGATAGGGAGAAATTGATCTGGTTGTAACCTCTGTGGCCAAATTGGGCTGTGAGTGATATTAGAGAGTGTGTGGAGGTACTAGGCTGAAAAAAATAGACTTCTCTGGAGGTGCTTGCAGGCCAGTTCTAAGAACGCAAAGTGACGTCGGGAAAAGTCAGGAGCCAAGTGAGTTAAACATCTTTGTAAAGAGAAGGTCAGTGCTACCTATAAATTAATTAAAGCTATGCTAAGTAGGGTCACCATATTTTGAAGAGCAAAAAAGAGGACACATTTGCCGACTTCTACATTTAACTAGAGATTGTTATCTGTACAGCAAATCTAGTAGATATGGACCTTTGACACATTATTTCACAAAGCCACTACACCTCTCTCTTATTTTAAAATCTTATTTAACTTATCCTAGATTGTTTTAGAATGCCATATAATACAGTGAAACTTTGTCTACTCCTTTAGCATTTAAGTTAGTTGGAAGGGGATGATGGTACTAGGGAAATAATTGGCTTCTTATATTTCGTTTTTCATTTATAATCTCTTATGCCCCTTAAACAGCTAATCTACTCAGCTTTAAATTGCTTCTCTTCAGTGCTTGTAGTAGCTTTGTTGCAATTGTTTTATCTTTCATATTGTGATACTCTTCATCAGGCTTTTACTGATATGAATAAATATCTACAATTTTTCATCATTTGCCAGGTATTTTAAATACCTTTCAAATCAGCTTTCTTTTTGGTGTGCCTGTGGATCTTTGATCACTATTCATATGCTCAGACTATTAAAATAGCCTGAATTCAGATCTTGCTTTTTATTCTCCTCCCTGAGTTAAAGGTGCATGTCTGCAACAGGGAACATATTTGACTAACGTATGCCCCACCCAACGTAGAACCCTGAAGGATCAGGGTTCCTAAACTATGCAGAGAGGCTACATGAATTGAACAGGATCCACATTTATTTATTTACCACTACAATTATAGCCCACTTTTCATCCAAGAAGCTCAAGGAGGTGTAGTGTAGATAACTCTCCACTTCCCCCTGTTATCCTCACAACAACCCTCTGAGGTAATTTAGACTGAGAGACAGTGACCCACTCAGTCAGCTTCATAGCTGGGTGAGAATTTGAACCCTGGCTTCTCAGATCCTCACCCAACATTCTAAATGTTACACCACATAGGCACTTCAGAAGTTATACGACCAACTCATGGAGGGTGACAGGGGTGATAACAAAGGGTGAAGTAGGGTTGCGATATTTCAAAGAGTGAATATCCGGACCCTAGGGTGAAGCTAACGTTCTTGCTCTCATTCTCCCCTGATCATGTGAGGGATCAGAATGCTCAGTAATGGCTAATGGGATTAGACTGATCTGAAAGGTGATTATGGTTGAGTGCCTTCAGAACCACAGATCCCACTACAATCATACCTTGGTTCGAGAACAGTTTAGTTGTCAAACAAATCAGCTCCCTAACACGGAAAACCTGGAAGTAAGTGTTCCAGTTTTCAAACGTTTTTTGGAAGCTGAACATCTGACGCAGCTTCCGCTTGAGTGCAGAAAGCTCCTGCAGCCAATCAGAAGCTGTGCCTTGGTTTTCGGACGCTTCAGGAGTCGAACGGACTCCCGTAATGAATTAAGTTCAAGAACCAAAGTACCACTGTAGTTTAACGCCATTAAAACCTAAACCATAAATTATTTCTTCATCAGAGCAGGACTGGCAACAAAAAGGCATCATTGTGGCCTCCTCTATTTCTAGGGAGAGAAGCTGACAGACTGTTGCCGGGATTAAAATCATCTCAAAATTATTCATCTTAAAAATGGCTTTTAACAGGGGGAGGCACTTGCAGGATGAAAAGCCCAGCTGCTCCTTTTATCCATCTTCAGTCACTTTGTGTTCTTCTCTGATGAGTGCTGTTGTCAGCACAGCAACCCATTGGCCTCCTTACGCTGGGAGCAGATATAAACTCAACACCTCCTTCCTCTCCTGGTGGCAGGCAGATATATGCTCCACTAGACATTTCTTGATAAGCTGGCGGTCCTATTTCATAGGCTGCCTCTGTCGCTTTTGCCCTGTCAGATAAAAACTTCTACTACACTGAGTTCACAGTGGGGTTTTTTTGGTCACACACACACACACACACACAGAGAGAGAGAGAGAGAGAGAGAGGAAGGAAAGGTTTTGGGCATTTTACAAGAAGATAAAGGTCACAGTTGCCCTTCTCACTTTACATTAATACTGTATCTAGTCATTGGTGTTCTGCTGGCATCATTTAATGATCGCCTCTTGGGACAGCTCCACACATTACGTAACAGTCAACCCAGATTTCCTGCTGATGTAATGTTCACACCAGACATTTAAAGCACTATGATACCACTTTTAACAGCCATGACTTTCCCCAAATAATTCTGGGTGCTGAAAGTTGTTAGGAGACATCAGCTCCCCTCACAGAGCTACAGTTCCCAGAGTAGTTTAAGAATTAATCCCTCTCCACTCTGAGGGAACTCTGAGAATTATAGCTCTGGTGAAAGGAATAGGCAGCCTCCTAACAACTCTCAGCACCTTTGGTAAACTACATTTTCCACAAATCTTTGGGGGAAGGCCATGACTGTTTACATACATAGGGAACCTACCTAAAAGAAGGTTGCATCCTTTATTTTCCCAACAAAGCACTGCCCTCTGCAGGGGAGGGCAATCTGAAGATGCCCTCTTATTAGAAGGTCCATTTTGCATGATCTCGGAATCAGGCCTTTAGTGTGGCAGCACTGTGGAACTCCCTCCCACTGCATATGAAGCAGGTATCATCACTGTTGGCTTTCACAGCCTGTCAATTTCTTCCCTCTTTCAATAAGCCTTCTAAGTGGAGATTTGTATCCCAGCATTATCTGTATTGGATTTGACATTGTTTTTATATACGCTGTTGTTCTAACTAGGGAGCAGGTGGCGTTGTAGTCTAAACCACTGAGCCTCTTGGGCTTACTGATTAGAAGGTTGGCAATTCGAATCCGCGCAACAGAGTGAGCTCCCATTGCTCTGTCCCAGTTTCTGCCAACCTAGCAGTTTGAAAGCACACCAGTGCAAGTAGATAAACAGATACCACTGCGGTGGGAAGGTAAATGATGTTTCCGTGTGCTTTGGCTTCTGTCATGGTGTTCCGTTGTGCCAGAAGCGGTTTAGTCACGCTGGCCACATGACCCAGAAAGCTGTCAGGCTCCCTCGGCCTGAAGCAAAATGAGCGCCGCAACCCCATAGTTGCCTTTGACTGGACTTAACTGTCCAGGGGTTCTTTACCTACCTGTAACCTGAAGCGTCTGTGTATATATATATATATGGTTTATTGTAATGTGAAATTACTTTGGGATGCTTCACAGGAAGCAATTCATAAAAACATAGATGAATTCATAAAAACATAGATGAATTCATACTAACAACTGCGACAAAATAAGACGTCCTCACTGTTCCCTCACCTGAGCTCAGGACATTTCCCTTGATAGCTTAGATGCATTATTTTTTTTAATGTAGCTTTTGCATGCCTGCTGAGTCCACAGAGTGGCTCAAGATACCTTGTTAATGGTGCAATCCAACCTCACTTGAATCACTCCTGTTTGCCTCATAATATACCGCTACTTGATGGCCATGTGTGCAGATGGGTGGTGGTGGTGGATGGAGCCTTTTAAAAGCTTTTACTGCAGTAGATCAATTATCAGCATGGGAAAGTTGCATATAAAGTTGCATATAAAACCAGCTTGCCTGTTTAGCTGAGCGATAAGCTGCTGTAAAACTTTCAAAACATCTCCGGTTAAGCACAGGATGTGACAATGGCCACCAGATGGCTTTAAAAGGATATTAGAGAATTTCACAGAGGCTGAGTTTGATCAATAGCTCCTAGTAATGATGGCTATATCCTACTTCCAAAATGAGAGGCAGCGTGTGTACTGCACGACTACAGAATCCGAAGAGCTTAGCAGAAGCCCCCTGGCTTTAAAAATTTTTCCCTTTAACCCTGAGGGTTCAAAACCATCTACCTATTTTTCCTGCATCTGAGCTCGTGGCAGTCGCTAGTCCTTATGTTGGATTCATTATTTTTTGTCCCCTGCAAAAAGCACATATATGTAAATGTCTAAGCCTTGCGATTCAGAAATTCATAGTTTCTAATTCATAGTTTTCAGCACTGGGCAGAAAAGTCTGTCGATAGCAGTATCTGGAATTAAGATGTCAGAGAGTGAAATGGTAGATAAACCTTCACTGTCAAGCTGGAGTCTTGACAACAGGGTTGGATAAGTTTGTGTACTATGTAGCTAAGCTAAAATCACAGAGGGCCAGACTACAAAACGGGGCAGGAGGGGAATTATATTTCCTTGCATTGGTCTGTTGTTGTGCCAGTGCTCATGTGCAGCTGGCTGTGATGGAAAGCTCTCTCTCACAATATGGCCTTTGTCCCCACAAAGTAAGAGCTTGAGTGGACCTGAGTGTGTGTCAATGAGAGAGGGAAGTGCGTGAACAAGCTGTGGGAGAATCTGCAGCCAGCCCCCTTATGCCAGTGCTGAGTACTGAAGGAGCTGTCAGGAGCTCGTCCTACACTCGAGTAGGACCCTGGCAGAGGCACATGCCCGACTGGCATGTTCTCTCCCTCCTGGTCGATAGTTCAGGAGCTTTAAATGCTTTCTTCAGCTCAAACATCACAGCGACCGATGCCAACAGATATGGGCACACTTAGGGATCCGCAGAGTCTTCGCAGCTTGAATAACAGACCTCAGTAACTCAGCATTTTGGCTAATTTACTTTATTTACATACTGTATTAAAAAAAATGGAGCACTGCAACATGGCTCCCTCTCTCTCTAGCATCAGACAGCAAAGAGAAAAAAACAACAAAGGACAATAGTCCCACTTCACGGAACACAGTAACACAAACATCCTGTCCCCGTCACTTCCCACACTGTAGAGTAAAAACATATACCGTCATGTGATAGACAACAATCCTATGACTGCAACCATGGAGCAGGAATTCTAACAGGAGCATCCCTTCTTTACGTACTTGGATGAGACTTTTCTTAAGATCACCTCTCCTAGGACGGAACCCTGACATGGAAAACCAGCTTCTGAATTTTACTGAGTCCTTTTGACCCTGGGAATTGAGGTTAGTGGGTGGTAGCCAACATTAGTCCTACTCGGAGAAGCAGATGCACTGAAATGAATGGATTTAAGTAGCTTAAGTCAATTGATTTCAATGGTTCTACTCTGCGTATGGCTAACTACGAGTGTGAACAGATTTGTTTCAAGAGATTCATTAGTATTTTTATTTTATGACTTGTTAAAAACATCCATAACCTGCTTTCTGCCTCATTAGAGCTTCAGTGCCAAAGAAGCTAGAACTCAGTAGCACATAGATATAATAATAATATGAAGAAAGAGCTGTATAGGCTTGCGAAATGACAGTGAAAGTGGGAACTAAAGGAAAATTGAATAGACATAAGTTTATTAGCAGAGATGAGGAAACTGTGGTCCTCCAGATGTTGGACTACAACTCCTACCATGCCAGATGATGGCTATGCTCTGCCTCCACAGTTTGAGGCAGTAATACTTCTGAATACCAGTTGCTGGAAACCACGAGAGGGGAGAGGGCTCTTGTGCTGCTCCCTGGTTTCCCTCAGGCATTCGGTTGGCTACAGCTAGAGCAAGATGCTGGACTGATCCAACAGGCTCTTATGTTCTTATGACAACTTGCCCTGCTGGCTGGGACAGATGGGATTTGGAGGGAGGCCAGCTCATAAACTGTCATTGCACAGGACTGAATCATTCTGTTTAACAGCTAGTAAACATCAGGATTTGATCCTGTGCAGTACTGCTTCTGGGAACAGGAAGAATTAGAGGCCTGGAGGAACAAAATGGAGATTGGGTGGGAATCTCTCATGAAGACATAGCCACCAGGTAGATTCCTCCCTATTGAGGTTTCTCTTTCTTCCTGCTCATATCTGCCTCTCCTTCCTGCCAGGCACATCACCTTGTGACAGTCCTGGATCATTTGGGTCAACGCAACCTGACTAGTAGTGATCTGGGGTTGTCTTAACCTGACTTGAGCAACACCTGGATTCCTTTAAATAGGCTCAGGCTTTGGGCCTCAGCCAAATCTAGTGCACAGCCCTAAAAAACAGCCAAACAAACAAGCAAGCAAGCAAACAAAACAGGAGCAGCATCAGCAGCAAACACAACCTTATGATTGGGATTCTCAGCAGCATCCTGAGAAACGCAGTTGGAAGGGAGCCAAAACAAGCAGAGAAGGATTCAGGAACCTGAGAGAAAAAATAATACAAGAACGGTGAGTGATGAAACTTCACAGCTCTGGAGAGGCGGGAAGAGAAATAGAGAATGTTTAAGATGTAATTGAGCTGAAAGGCAAAATCATACTATCTGAAGCTGCTGGTGGTCCTAATGATGGGAAGAGTCTTGGACTTCCTGAAAAAAATGAACTAAAGACCCAAAACATCTCCTCTGAAACACAGAGTCAGACTTGGGGCTCTGAAGAAACATAAGTGGCTGCAATTTCCTACCTCTTCAAGGAAAAAGGAAAATCTCTGGGCTGAGGACAGCTATGTGCTCACTTTTGGGGCACCTGGAATTAAGGAGTATTGACACATTGTGTGAGTGGGGTGATCACCACTATTGTAAGATGGTTCAGCCTCAAACACTGGCCTCTTTGATTTTGACTCCCAAACTCTATAGATAATTCTGGGCACCAGGGTTTAGGATTTGTTGTTGTTGTTGTTGTTGTTGTTGTTGTTGTTGTTGTTAATTACTACCCTGATTAGTTGAGATAAGTGAGGGTTTTTCTCCCTGGTACCCTATACTGCACCTGGGGGAATTATTGGGACAATAGGCCAGGATGCTGTTTGCTTGCAAAATCTGGAAGGGCAATGAATAAATAATGGCAAAAGCCGCATCACCTGCAAGAACCCTGAGGCACCATTATGGTTTTGTGATTCTTTGTTGTTGTTTTAAAAAAAACATATCTCTCTCTCTCTCTCTCTCTCTCTCTCTCTCTATTTTGTTATATTTTGTATATCGTCTTGAGATACATCTGTAGAAGATAATTCATCCTCATCATGGACTCCCAAGACTAGCCTCTTAGGGCTATGGGGCTCAAGGGGTGGGGAAACGATGACCTTTTGAGGCTTAACCAGTTCATGTAGCTAAATCTGTACACAATGAGATGGTGAGGGGCAGCAGCCGTCTCACACCTCCATTTACGGAAATTTTCATACAGCTATATGTTGGAGATGCATTTATTTGGATGTTTAAATAATACTGTGTCCCTCTTGTGTCTTGCCTCTTTATGTGGGTGCAAAAGTCAGATGGAGAAGAAGGTGACATGCGCTTTGTTCCTATAATGGACAAGTAAATGTACAGGGAGGCATTGCTCCTCAGTGACGACCTCCCCCCCCCAATATGGATTTGAGCACTGTTTACTCTTGCATTTTCTCTTTTATCAAGGGAAGTTAGAAGAACACACCCAGTTGTTTTTCAAGCAAGGATATTTATGGGGGAAATTCTATTACCTGTTGCCATAGCTACATGAATACTTTAAAGGCACAAACAGGGATAATATGCATGCACTGAAGAAAGAAAACTATCTCACCCTAGTGTGGCTTAAAAAAAAAAAGTGTTGAGTTTTGCCCTTCTCTGAGTGCTTCTATTCCTTGATCTGAATTGACAACACACAGATATCACAAAGAGGACAGATCGATCAAAGTAGGTTGAAATCATTCATTCACCGCCCAGCCATCCATTCATCATTCAGCTGATGTTTTCCACCCTTTTCTGTCCTGGAGGATCTCAAGAAAGCAGCTCACGATTTTCCTAAACACTTTAGTTCTGCACTTTAATTTTGTGCGTGGAACAAATTTCACTCAGCAGATGCCTGTTTGTAACAGGAATGGGTGGCTCTGTAAATTTACCGTTCAAACCGCACACAGGGTCTCCTAAATCCCCTCTCCCACAGTGAATTATGGTTTTGGTTCCGGATCCTATGGCCTGCAGGAGAAAATGCAGCAGAATAAGTTTCTCCAGGCTGCAACATTTGACCCTCAATCCACTCTGCAGTGTTTGACAAAGGGATTCACACCAGCGCATTGATTTTCCATTTGTAAAATGCCGGGGGGGGGGTCCTTGGCTCCCCCCCCCCAGGTGATGTCAAGAGGAGCATTAGTGAGTGATCTCACTGCATCTATTTGTTTAAATGATGGATTTGTTTCCAGAGTTAATTCTTCTGTCCTCAAAAGCACTGTGCCACAGCAAGTCTGATTCAACTTCGCTTTGCATGGTCAGGGTGAAAGTTTTAGTAGAAATGAAACTCTCTGAAAAAAATCACGTGCTACGGTGTTGTGAAAATTGTCTGATTACTGTAACAGGGACTCAAGGTGACTGCATGAACCCATATTTCTAAGTATTAATTCAATTTTCAAGTGTCTACATTTTAAAAAAAGTATGCTTAAACGTCAAATATTAACACAGTATTAAAATAAATGGTTAAAATGCCAAAGAATGTAATAATAAAAATTGAGGCATAATAAACCAAAAACTATTCAGCTAGGTAAAACATGATAGTAAATTTAAAAAGTCTGATCTTTTTTTAAAAAACAAAAGCCCAACAACTTTACTGAGAAGTGTATGATGTTGTTGTCTGTCTCACTTCCCTTGGGAGGGTATTCTAAAACTCAGGGGATTAGCAGAGAAGTATCTGAGCCGGCTCTTTCCTTCATGGATACGTAATGTACCTCTTCTACAGGCAAAACTTGGTTAAGGATATCATCTCCATTTAAAGCGTATATGGGGAACCTTTGGCCATCCAGTTGTTGCTGAACTACAACTCCCATAATGTCTGGCCATTGGTCATGCTTCCTAAGGCTGGCAGGAGTTGCAGTTCCTCTGCAGGGCTAAAGTCCCCTGCAGCTGCCTTAAAGTAATGCTTGTCTGAGATTTGACAAGTTATTATTCAGTTCAGGATTGCTGATGAATGTCTCTTTGTCAGAAGACTGTTAGAAGACACTGGTCTCTTTGGACTGGTTGGAATGGCAAAGTCAGATGAGTCTGAGAAAACCCCAAACACCAGCACACACTCCTTGGAGATCTCTAGAAATCTGCTGTTTGGTATGAGTGTGTATGCCGTTTGTCTCCATCTGTGCTCGGGCATAGCCAATGTGATGCCTTCTGGACTGCAATCCCATCATCCCTCATCATTGGGCCATGGTGGTGGTGGTTGTAGCCCACTAATATTATGGGGAGAGGAGAACCTCATGGCTATCCCTACTGTAAATAAACCAAATATGGCAAATTGTCACAAGTCTCCAGGGTTTTCTCCTCCAAAGGGAATCAAAGTCCATAGAGTGCTGCCCTGGGAATTTTGTGCCACTCATAGAAGCAGAGAGCCCTAGATCAGCTGAGCACAGAACTGTGGGTTTTCAGTTAAACATATGGTATGGTGATCGGTGGGTGGAGGCATATGAAGCCTGCATAATTATGGAGGTTTATCATGCAAATAACAGCCGGCTCACCTATTATCCAAGTAACAAAGTCATCAAAATGATAATTTCTCTCCTTTAACATGCAACAAAATATGCCTATTGCATTCATATGCAATGCACAAATGTCAGTGTTCCTTTTTGGTTATGTGAATCTGCTCTTATTACTCTGGCGTCAAATTTGGTGGATAAAGCTTAGCTGGGAAACATGGACCTCTGATTCAGGATTGTAAATGAAATGAAGTAGATTTATTGATGCATGATGTTCAGTAGAGAAACAAGAGTGAATTAATATTGTAAACTCCAATGTCTACACAGGAACATAAGCAAAAATCCACCCAGGCAGTACAATCTGATAATCAGTGACATGGAGGAACAGTCAAGAAATGAGAAAATAATTGTAACGATGTGAATAATATTAATATTGGCATAGGACACAAGAATGACGCAATTTAATATAAGCCATCAGAATAAAATCATGCCTCCAGCACATCTAGATTAACAGTTTGCTCACTGTTTGTAATTGCTTAGCATTTTAGCATGGAATCATAGTACCAGCCTAGTGTAGGAGGTCAACAGGTCCAAGAATCCCTCCACATCCAGCGTGGCAAGAGCATCAAAATGAAAGAGTCAAGGACACAGAAGAAAGGCAAAAAGAGACAGGGGTGGGGGTAAATCCCATGCTAGGGATCAATGGGAAAGGGTTTGAAAATAAAACTTCCAATATTATAATGTCAGTATACAGATATTTGGTGTGACTACACTTGTACACAATTCTGGTCACCTCACATCAAAAAGAGGTGATTTAAAGCTGGGAAAAGAAATCAGAAACAGGCAAGCTCAATGATTAAGGCACTGAGACAATTCGCCTATGAGGAAAGGTTTGGGGCATTTTAGTTTAGGAAAAAAAGATACCTAAGAGGAGATGTCAAGGAAATAAACAACAATCTGACTTTTAGAAGACATCTGAAGGCAGCCCTGTTTAGGGAAGTTTTTAATATTTGATGTTTTATCGTGTTTTAAATATTCTGTTGAGAGCCTCCCAGGGTGGCTGGGGAAACCTAGCCAGATGGGTGGGATAATAATAATAATAATAATAATAATAATAATAATAATAATACTATGAAATTTGCTCCTCAATATGTCATGCTCACCAGCTTGGATGGCTTTAAAATAGGACTGGACAAATTCATTGAGGAAAACGCTATCCACAGCTCCTAGCCATAAGGCACGTGTATTGCTTCCACTGTTGGTGGGCAATGCTCTTCCTATTTTCTTAGTGGGAAAACGTTCCAGTAAGGAAGCCTTCACAAATTGCTTATGCACAATGCTATGCTAGTAAGGAGTGGAGCTGTGCCTTTTGTCCCACCCCTGATTCTGCATCTACTTCCTGGGACAGCCACATGTTGCTGACGCAGATGCAGTGCAGCCATGGGCAGGAATGAGACTGCACATAACATTAGCACAAATAAGACACAGGACGGCAGTACGGGGACTCAGACGGGCCACCACTTTATTGATTACAGCTGTCAGCAGGTTTGGTAAAGGCATTGGGTGTGTGTCCCCCTCCTCGCCGTGATCCAAGGTGGCACCAGATCTTTATTGGTGCCCCCTCCTTCTCACAAGGTTAAGCCAACGTGCATTCGCCCAAAATGCACGAACAAAGCTTTCCTTGACATGCAAATATGAACTGAAACTTTATTCAAGCACACCTGCCAAGTCCTCATGCAAAGTTTGCAAGGACTCTGATATTCACCGTTGGCTATTTTATAGTAAATAGTTCACAATCCATTTGCTCACACTTCACTACGGTTATATTTCACAGTTGTCTCTCACTTTGGAATCAGGTCTGGCGCTGTTTACAGAGGTTAAGCAAAGTTTAAGTATGTGTAAATAAATGGCTGCCACAAAGCAGAGATGCAGAGCTAGCAGGGAGGGAGAAACGAGATGACCGGCAGAATCCGTGACCAGAGGAAGGAGGCGGTGGAGGAGGACTGGAAGAAATTTAAAGTGTATCTTGAGAATTGTTGTCAAATTAAGGACTGAAAAGATGTCGAGGGGTAAGAAATAAAGATTTACAGCTGTAAACTATAAACCATAGGGAAGAAGTTTTAAGGAGGTGATATGTAAAAATTGACTGAAGGGTTGCTAGAGAGAATTGTGAAATAAGGGTGCAGAACAGGAGAGGTATGGGGAAGTCTTCAAGTTTGTATGATCTGTGTTTTTTCTTTTTTTATGTTGTATTGTTATTTTTTCTTGTTATGTTTATGTTGTTATGTTTATGTTGTGAAAACTTAATAAAAATTATTATAAAAAAAAAAAAGCAGGGAGGGAGAAACATCTGGCAACTTGGCTGAAATCTTTGTGTAAGTTTGTGGGCTCTTGTGATTATACCAGGTACTTATAACATTATCTTAGCAACAAATAAATCAGCTTCCTTGCACTAGGGATATGGATCTATACCATATGCACACATGCATACATGGTGGTTGGCAGAACTTGGCTGCCCTGCCCTGACCAGGAACCATTGAGAATGATGCTATGGCCTGAGGTTTCTGGCTCAGCCATATTCCTCAGATATAAAACCCCTGGGAAAGATGCTATGTAATGATGCCCAGGGTGTCATGATGCTCAGGGACATCTACGTTCCCTGGGCAGAAGATCCCTGGAATAAAGCTATGTTGGTTTCTACAATAATCCTACATCTAAACAGGACTTTTTAGAAAGGAATTTTCACTGGAGTGTGTGTGTGTGTGTGGGGGGGACAAACTCAAAAGGGCACTTTAAAACCACATGAAAGGGCATTTTTAATCTTCATTTTAAACAATTAAATACATTTATTTAAATAAGGAATTATCATGAAACACATATTTTAATAGCAAATGATAATAGTTGAAAGAATCTTGGAAATTACATAGGCACAAATTTTGCTTAAAACCTTAATGGCTAATCCTAAATGACAGGGTCTAGAGGAGAATACAAATTGGCATTTTGTTTTCCCCAAAAGTAAACTGAGGGCAAGCATAATTAAAACGAGCACTTTGGTGTGTGTGTGTATGGGTGTGATTTTGTGTTCACTGGGGTGGGAAATTCATATGAGCTCTGGGCAGTATCCCAATTTAAAATAATTTAGACCTATAAAGTTTGTATAGCCTTCTCTAGAAAATTTTGTCCAAACAGATATCTTTGCACAATCTCTCCCTCAAATCACCTCAGACAGAATATATTATAAGCAAAGCATCATTAGGCCACAAGCAAAGACCAGGTGGGAATAAAGAATTTATGTCTTTAGGCTATGGACTCCCCATCAACAAACAAGTTAGGCCTTGGATTTATGTGAGTTAATTGGAGCACAGGAGGCCCTTATGAGTGAAAGCTCATGGAACGGAGGGCAAGAGGATGACATTTGGATTCCTTTCAGTATTGTGGTTCACTTGGGCCTGGGACCTAACTAGCGACAGGCTGCCAAGGAGTCTGAGTCTGACACAGGGCAATGGAAATGTGGTTCAGAGGCTAACAGCAAAGTTGTTTTGAGAAACTTACAGAGCCATCAGTTGTTTAAACATCGCACACTTTTTGTAATAATCTGCAATTCTAACGCTATTTCATTTCTTCATTGTTTTCCACAAAAAGGCTTAAAGTTACAGATCCATTAATTGCACAAAGCATGCAAACATTTGAAACAAATACATGAAGAGAATGTGATAAAACACAGCTTTTAATTAATAAGTGTTTAACCAGAAATATTGTGAAAAGAGGGCAAAGCTTACTCCATACAGCAGAGGTGGAGAACTTCTGGCTTACAGGCCAAATGCAAATAAAACCAAAAAACCCCTGTAACCATTACTATTTGTCAGGGTTTTAGGGAGAGAGGAGACAGAGAGCGAGGGCGAGGAGGAAGAGGACGACAACGAGCCGAGGTTGTCCCAAAGTCCGTCTAGCGAATCAGAGGATTCCCAGAAGGGAGCCCCCCTGGTCAGGCCAAGGGGCAATAGAGAGGGAATCAGTCAGAGAGAGGGGAACGAAGAGGGAATCCCCAGTGGGAGTGGCAAAGCGGGACCAGCTCCCCCGTCGGAACGGAGTAGAGGGGGGGGGAGTTGCCAGTGTGTCAGAAAGAGCAGGACAGGAAGGAGGAAGGGGGAGGAGTTCGGAGCAAGACGTCCTGCCTGAAAGGGAGGAGTGTAGTACCGAGAGCAGCGTAACTGTAGAAAGGAAGGTCAGAGGCAACGTACGCGCGCCAAGTTCAAATATAGAGGCGCGCGGAAATGAGGAGAGCTCTGAGGAGGAGCCTGGTGCCAAAGCACGAAGGAGGGGGGAGCAGGCAGGAGAAGACTCAGCCTCTGGGGAGTCCCGGAAAGAGGGAAGACAGGGGGGCAGGAAGACCCTGCGGAAAAGGAAAGAGAGGAAAAGGTGGAGCAGTACAAGCCTCTTAAATTGGTGCAGGGGAGGGACGGACTCAGAGGGGACTTCTAACATCTAAGGGTAACAGATGCGGAGCCACGGAGTTTGGATGTAATGACGACAATGATCTTCAATAAAACCTTTTGTATATAGCTTGGACTGGACTTTGGTCTCTTGTGAGCTGGGACCCAGGGTGGCTCTGACAGAAAGTCCCCTCCAAAGAACGCAAATTTTTTTTTTTGCAAAGCTCACGAACGGTGACAGCCATGACTGCGGAGGAGCAGTTGACAGCGCTGCGAACTACAGTTTCCGAACTCACTGCTGCAGTCCTTGCGTCTCAGAAGAAGCATGACGAAATGGAGAAGCGCTGCCAGGACCTGCAAACAAGGTGGGAACGTGCAAGCAGGGAAGGGTTCCCAGGGTCCAGATCAGAGGGGATTGGACTTGGACGGAGGGGGGGCAGCCTAGTCACCCACTTCGATGGGAACCTGAAGCACTACCCCAGTTTCAGAGCAGACGTTTTGTATGCATTGCACTTGCTTCGTCATGACTTTAAAGATGAGGAGGAGAAAGTGGGGTTTATTGTTTCTCACTTGCATGGGCCGGCCAGAGACTGGTTGCGCAATTTGTGGCGTGAAGATGGCCCTGCCCGCCGCGATGCAGATGAATTCATTAAAGCGATGGATGCCTGCTTCCAGTCTACTGTAGATGTGGATCTTGCACGCAGGGAAATTTTTGGATTGCGGCAAGGCAAAGCCACTGTGCGTCAGTACCATTCTAGATTTTTTGCTTTACTGACTGCGCTAAGCTGGGAGAAGGATTGTGCACCTGTGAGGGATTTGTTCTGGGAGGGGCTCAGCGGTCCCATTAAGGATGAACTTGCCAGGGGAGACAGACCCCAGACCCTGGAGGAGCTTGTGCAGAGGGCTTTGGCGATTGGGATACGGCACGAGGGACGTCCTTGGCACACTGAGGAAGAACGTCAGGTGCGTCCACCAGCGAGGACGTCTTCTTTCATCCCCAGGGAGTTCAGTCAGTCACATCCTTCGCCACTGGGAAGGCAGGGGGAGGAGCCCATGGAACTTGGTGGTGCTAAGGCTCAAGCAACAGCCAGAGCCCCAGCTTCCGGTGCAGTGAAGGCAAAGCCTCCTAGAGGGACCAGGAAGTGTTACATTTGCGACAGTGCACAGCACATGGCCAAAGAGTGTCCCCAGAGGCTGCAGAAACACACTGCAGCTTTAGCAACTGTTGCAGCAGAAATGATGCAAGCAGAGCAACCTCAGGGAAACGACAGTGCCTGGCTGGAAGCAGAGCTGCTGGGGCTCAGCCAGGCGAATCTGTAGAGCAGTCCCCAGCGCTTTTGCAACGCACAGACCCTTTACCACCCAAGCCAGCGGTGCAGCTCACTGCAACACTTCAGTTGCCGAATGGAACCACCCTGGAAGTCCCCATCACGATTGATTCTGGGAGCAACGCAGATTTTGTGGGGACGCACTTTGTCAAGCAGCATCGCATAGCGCTTCTGCCAGCGACAACACCTCTGAACGTAGTCACGGTGGATGGCAGGAAATTGCTAGGAGGACAAGTTGTGCAACAGACGCCTCCCATGGTGATGAGGATTGGAAATCATCGAGAAGTCATCAGCTTCAATGTCACCCGCCTTTCAGACACGCCTATAGTATTAGGCATGAGTTGGCTGGAGAGACACAGTCCTGCTGTAGCGTGGTACCAACGGCAGATCACCTTTTGCTCATCGTACTGTGCTCAACATTGCATCCAGTCCAGCCAGGAGGAGGGAGCTGAGCAGCAGTTGCAACTTGGCATGGTGCAGGCAGTACCCCGCAAGTACGAGGGGTTCCTGGAGGTTTTCTGCGAGAAGGAAGCTGACCAGTTGCCGCCCCACAGGCCTTATGATTGTGCCATCGACCTGGTGCCAGGGGCGCAGTTGCCGACTGCAAAGCTGTATTCCATGTCTGAGGACGAGATGCAAGAACTCAGGGAGTTCATAGAGCACAATTTGAAGCGCGGATTCATCCGAGAATCGAAAGCGGTGGGGGGCAGTCCTGTTTTCTTTGTAAAGAAGAAAGACACGCCCCAGAAAAGACTCATTGTGGACTATCGATTCATAAACAGTAAGACCAAACCCAAGGCCTTCCCCATGCCCAAGATAGATGATCTCCTGGCAACCGTAAGGAAGGGGAAGATCTTCACCAAATTGGATCTGCGTGGAGCGTATAACCTCATACGCATCCGGGAGGGCGATGAGTGGAAGACGGCCATGTTCACGCCTCTGGGCACGTACGAATACAGAGTTATGCCATTTGGTCTCCAAAATGGATCTCACGTCTTCCAAGCATTTATGCATCACGTGCTAGCGGGACTTCTCTACAAGAAATGCGTGTGTTTCCTCGACGACATCCTGATCTTTTCGGAAACGGAGGAGGCCCATGAGAAGGACGTAAAGGAAGTCCTGCAGAGACTACGGGAGAACAAGCTCTACGCCAAGTTAGAGAAGTGCCAGTTTGATGTGACGGACGTGGATTTCCTAGGCTACAAGCTGTCCGACAAGGGGCTGGCCATGGACAGCGCCAAGGTCCGCGCGGTGTTGGACTGGAAGAGCCCTCGCAATCGGAAGGAAGTCCAAAGATTCATCGGCTTCGCCAACTTCTACCGCAAATTCATCAGAGGTTTTGCAAAGGAGACGGCAGCGATCACGGACACTCTCAGTTCCAAGAAAAAGAGGTTCGTGTGGACGGAACAGGCGGAGCGCTCTTTTCAGAAGCTTAAAAGCCTTTTCGCCTCCGAGGAGCAGCTGCTGCACGTGAATCCAGGCAAGCCCATGCGAGTAGAGACCGACGCGTCAGACAGAGCAGTTGGAGCCGTACTCCTGCAAGAAGATCCACATGGCAACTGGAGACCCGGTGCCTTTTACTCCAGAAAGCTCAGCAAAGCGGAGCAAAACTACACCATATGGGACAGGGAGCTGTTAGCCATTCACGCAGCTTTCAAAGCGTGGCGACACTTCCTCATAGGAGCCAAGCACACAGTACAGGTCCGCACGGATCACAAGAACCTAGAGTATTGGCGCACGGCGAAGCTCCAAAGCCAGAGGCACATGCGCTGGGCGGAATTCTTCGCGGATTTCGACTTTCGGATAGAGTACGTCCCAGGAGATTCCAACGTTATAGCCGATGCGCTATCCAGGAAACCGCAATATCTCGATGAAGCGGCGCCTGTAGCAGCCAAGCACATTTTCGCACCGCAGGCGTGGTCGTGCGCTGCCGCCACAGTAGATCTGGACGCGGTGCGACGCGCGTTGCAAGTGGATCAGTTCGCACAGTCCAAGATGGAGGAATTGCGCAGAGGTGTGCAG